>NW_027181881.1:39462506-40662506 GCF_029961685.1 Aristolochia californica | reverse complement strand
AACATTCTTATATTCTTTTAACATGTTGACAACAATTAACTTCTCATATACATCAATTTCTCACTCACTTTTTTCCCTAGTTTTTGGTAATTCAAATTGAAGAAGATAAAGAAAGAAGGAAAGCAGAATAAACCTAGAAAGAAATTTACCCTCCCTCAACATGATAATGAAATTTTTAAAAGCAAACATGGTTTTGTATGTATGTCTTGTTGCAGCACTGCATATGTTAACCAAAGTCAAATGACTTGATTTTTAAATAGTTACATGAGATTTGAGACACAAACTGTAAGACTTTGCATTTAGGACATCTGCATCCGCTGTTTTCTTTATTGACAGGGGAGGGATCCTTGCTCCCTGCACCCCTGTCAGCATCGGAAAAAGGGGAAGAGGGGGCTTGGGCTCCCCTCTCTTCAGCATAAAGGTCGAAGCAAACTTCCTTCCGTGACCTTTTTTATACTAAAAAATAAGTTTAATTAAATTAATAAAAATTGTATGCAGAATATTACCTAAGGAAAAGTCAACTAATCCCACAGCAACTGCAACAGCAGATCCACTTGAAGATCCACCACCTATTCTTGCCGGAGCCACTGGATTAGTAGGTGCCTCATAATGTTTGTGCCCTCCAAAGATACTGGACAAAAAGCAAATTACAAAGAGGAAAAAAAAAAACACAGAATTTTATATTTTTTGGAATGGTATATCACCAGAACTATCCAAGGATAAGTGCCTTTAATTGATGTGGATGCATAAATAAAATCAGTACAACACTCAAGCAACAAAGAAGTATAGAAAATGTCAAAATCAATGCTTCTGCTGACCTATATCCCATTTCACTTATAATGGTTTTTCCGACACAAGTGGCCCCCCCTTCTACTACAGTAGAAACAGCCAGAGATGTTTGATAGGCAGGTTCATGTGTTCTTGACCAGTCTGGATTGCCAAATCCAGTTACCCATCCTTTGATATCAAATCTGGTGATCAGAAAAACAAGTTATTACAACCATTTGGTGAAGGAACTACCGCAAATCTATATTCTTAATCCAGTAACATTAATGCAAGGTTTCATCCACCCAAATAAAACTCAAACATTTATTTGACCAGAACAACTCCAAATATTCAAAAAGAGAGTAATTGTCAAACCACATAACAAAAAATAGTTAAAACATTTTTAATCAGTAACCATATATTTATTGCTTTGAACACCATGCTGGCACTCCAACTCAAATTAGAGGACAGATCTGCCAGAAAAAAGTTCACAGACCCAAGCTCCATAACAACTGGAATGGTATATTAAAATGTTACATTCTGAAAAAAAAGCCAGTAGAGAAGCTGCTTCTAAATGCATGCAGAATCCTTTTGATAATATTTTATGCCAAGTTTTCCGGGAATAGTAGTTTGTAAACCACAAATCTTATATAGATGACACACAGAAAAATTTCCATTGTCAAGCTTTTCATGGACATTGCATAAGAATTTACCCATACAAGCCATTTATCTTGATGACTTCTGGAAAAATGTCCATTGATGTTACTCCTAGTAGAGTTCCATCATGAAGATGACAGTATAAGTACTCAGAATTAAGAGTGAAATTGAGTATAAGGCATCCAGTTTGTCATCATTTTCCGTTCCACTGACATTTGGTTTGCAGACTTAACTAATGTAAATTTTAACCAGATATAAAAAAAAAAAAAAAAAAAGTACCTGTGTATCTGAGTTCAAAGAAAAGAGATAAACCTTTTTGCTCAAATAATATCCGAATTCAAACTGGGAGAAGATTAAACCCATTACAAGAACCTCCTTAAACTTGGAAACTCATGTTCCTCAAATGAGAGTAGAAAAATGAATTTATCATCTTAAAATAATCAAGTCTCTTTCTGCTTCTCAACTAGAGAATAAGAAAAATGAAAGAAAACTTGGGAAAGTCTACCACTAGCGTACTCGTCTATTATTGCTTTGCAAAAGCAGTGAAGCACAAAAGCTGCAAAACTTACGTTCCAGAGGATTAAAATTCTTCACAACTTTGATTAAGTACCCGATACTCACCCAATACAACGCAAAGAGACACTAAGGTCCCTGAACCTCATTCTGGAACTAAACTAACCAGGTGAAAAGTCATACTACAGGGTGAAAAAACACAAACATCAAACTAGCGACCGGGCAGACAAGCCCCATTGACAAAAATACGAAAAATTCAGATACTTATCCGGATTTCGGATAGCAGGCTGAAACTAGGAAGACTAATGGTCATATTAATTCATCTTCACCATTTTTTGTACACAGAAGAGAGGCTTCCAAAGGGACTCACACGTCGGCAACGGCAAAGGAGAGACCGGTCAAAGGATGAGGGGCTTTAGGGGGAGCAGGCTGAGGAGGAGGCAGCAGCTGAAGTCTCTCGACAAAAGCACCGAAATCTTCTCTGACGGCTTTCTTCAGCTTGCGGGTCACGAGGATGATGCCCGCAATGCCTAAACCCAGTAAAACCCATAAGTTTGTAGAGGTAGCAGACATGGCTTTCTGCGTCATCTTCTTTCAGCGAGCCTGAAAGAAGAATTCGAAAATAAAATAAACGATACCAACGGGTAGGCTTTCCTGACGAAGGTGAGAAGATAAGACAGTGAGCAAGAACAGAGCTGAAGAAACTCTGGCTGGCTCCTCGAGGATGAAACCTAAAGAGGGTGAGTTGGTTCCTTTCTGAGATTTTTATACGTATGGTTCTTCAATCGCCCCTGCTGTCTAGGGAAACCATTTAAGAGTCTTAGACGGGCAAAACGACTGCACACAAATGAATCATTTATTTCGATTGGCTCACCTAGTGGGCGACTGCATGCCGTGCCTAGGGGTGGCATCAAACCGAGCCCGTGCACGAGTGGCTCGAGTTTGGCTTGATTTTGGCTCGGTTCAATTTGATATACCTGGATCTTGAATTAACGAACCAAGTTCGACCGAACCAAGGTTCAGTTCAAGCGTTTGCGAGCCAGCTCGTTAACTTAACGAGTGGCCCAGGATTTGGGGAATTCGATGGAGTCAGGACTCGGGATAAGAGTGTCACGGGAGCAAGGTTTCGTCCTCTTCCATTTTGTCTGTGGCACTGGCAGCACGATTTTCTCACGGGAATCGGGGATTAGAGATCAAAAACGTTGTTCGTCAGGTGGCGATTCATCGAAAAAGGGGGGTTTTGGTCTTCATATCCCTCATTCTCCCACTCCTTCGATTCCTCACTCTCTGTCTCAGTCGTATGTGATTTCTTCATCTCTTATCTTCTTCCTCTTCAATTTCTTTATCCGAAGTTCTTCCTCACCGACGAAAGTGATGGTCCGATGGAAAGAGGTAAGATGTTTTATCTTAATCTTCTGGTTTTTTTTCGCCGTCGACCTAACCCTTGATTTTTTGTTTCATTTTTATCTTCTATATTCCATTATTTATCTTCGATCGGACCAATGCCTCTTGTTGATTCTGTTTTAGGAGCTTCTTCCTACTTATTTCTCAAAGGTAATGACTCTCACCTCTCAACCTATTGATTTTTATGTTTTTAGCTACCATTCTGTTGTGCTCTCCGTTTTAAGTGTTTTGTATTAATGCTTTAACTCACCAGCTCTCTCTCGCTCCTAAGATTCGGCACTGTGCATGTTTCATTTGACAATTTCCCAGCAAATTAAAAGCTTCGGAGAGCTCTTTATCGAAATGTATTCTTTGAAGCTAAGATCCATCAAGACTTCGGTAAGAAACTTTCTCTTCTGTTCGAATTTTCCTTTTATTCCTATACTTCGAACTCTACCTTCTTTGAAATTTTTTAAAGTCAATATCAAACCCACGATCTTTCTAGTTTCTACAATAACCCCTTGAAATCCTATTACTCTTTCTGAGAAGAGAAAACTAAGAGAAAAGTGAGATTGAGAAGAAAGAAGAGGGAAAGGAAAAGTGTGTGCGTGTGAAAGAGAGAGAGAGAGATTAGAAAGGTGGATCGAGCATAATGAGATCTCTTTCCGTAATTTACTATTAAAAGGTAGTAACTACAATGAACTAAAATACCCAGACTTACTAACTTAAAGGTAAAAAAATCATTGAAAAACAAATCATCCAAAAATAACAGAATAATGACTACCTGATATGATTTTTTTAGAGATATAAGAATGTTAAAGGTTAGGGGTATTTGGGTAATTTTATTTTAGGATATTGTGTTATGAAGTTATAGTTAATGTAGAAACCTCCCTAAGGAGGTACATGCAAGTTCCTACTTCAGCAGTTTTGATAATTTTGCTTTGTCTTTTCCTATCAATGTCATTAAAGTGTTTCCCCTAAAATTATTAATCTTCATAGGCATTGTTCTCCTTATTGCCGATAAGTATCTTAGATTATGTGTCCAAGATAGTCTTGTTCAGAATAAGGATATCATTGAGAATGTGCGTGAAAGTGTCAAATTCATTAATCTGTTTGAGGCTAGACTTCACATTTTTTCTGAAATTGTACAACAACTAAAACTAGGTGAAAATAGGTTGGTTATTGATTGTCCAACTCGTTGGAACTCCACTTATGACATGTTGTTCTTCTGCATTAAAATTCAAATATGCATTTTCTAGATTTAAAGGTAGAGAACCAACTTATGATTGTTTGCCAAGTCTTGATGAATGGTAAAAGGTTGAAATGGTATGAGAGATTCTAGAAATTTTTAATGTAGTTACTAATATAATTTCTGAGAGTGACTACCCTACTTCTAATTTGTACCTTAGTGACGTATATAGGCTAAAAGAAGTTTTGAATTTTCATTCTACAAATGAAAATATTTTCATTAGGACAATGGTTAAAAGAATGAAAGAGAAATTTGAGAAGTACTGGGGTGAATGCAATTTATTGATGGTCGTTTCTTCAGTTTTGGATCCAAGGGTCAAATTAAGGTTGATCGAAATGTGTTTTCTGGAGATATATTCCGAGGAGGAAGTTACGATGAATATAAACTTAGTTCGACACACCTTATATGAGATCTACGATGAATATGTATCCTTATATAATATGGATAATATAAATGAAGAGATTGCTTCAAGTACTAGCTCTATGGGTGTTTCTCCAAGTCATAGCACATATTCTTCATCAAGTTTAGGTTGGTCAAAGTTAATGACTTATGTGAAACAAGTGGAAATAGTTAATGCACTAAGGTCGGAATTGGAAAATTATCTTGAAGAACGTGTGTACATTTGTGAGAAAATTTTACAATATGATTTTGATGTTTTAGAAAAGCAGAAAGTAAATCATATGCAATTTTGGGTATTATCTAAGATGGCAGTTGTTATCCTTATAATTCCTATATCCATAGTAGCTTTTAGAGTCTACCTTAAGTGTTCATGGTAGAGTAAAAGACGTATATCTTTCTTCCTTGGCACCAAATACAATTCAAACTTTGATTTGTGGCAGTGATTGGGTTCGGTCTCTTCACGGTGTCAAGAAAAATCAAAAGGTCAATTTCTTTGAATAATTATTTATCATGATATTTTTGAGTATATTTTTTAGTTTTATTTATTAAAATTATGTTTTATGATTACAACCTAAGAAGATGATTGTAGAGATAATGCTACCAGTTACAGGATTTTTCATATTTTTCTCATCATGGTAATTTTAATATTTTTAACTACATTAAGTAACTAGTAGTGGAAGAGTATTTTTTTATATGACAATAATAAGTTTTATTTTTTTGTTTTTATCATAGGTGGAGATTTTGCTCATGCGGGGACGTATACTATTTTCTAGCATGAAGAGAAACAACAATAGTTTATAAATTTATAATGGATTTATATTTTTTATTTGGGTGATTGTAAATTTATATTGATGTTTCATTTAATTTTGTTGTGTTTGATTATTTTATGGAGTTTATTCATATATGAAGTGTTTAGACGATTTTATGGAGTGTATGGAGTATATAGACAATTTTATAGAGTGTTTATGGAGTGTATAGACAATTTTATGGAGTGTATATATAGTGTATAGACAATTTTATGCAGGTATTGTGTACAAAGTTTATGCCCAATTTTAAGTAGAACTCATGCCCAATTTTATACAGGTATTATATACATAGGTTATGCCCAATTTTATGTAGAGGTCATGCCCAATTTTATGTAAAATATATGCATAATTTTATAGACAATTTATTTGACATGTATTTTTTGAAAAGTTTTAAATGTATGTTGGAGCTCGAACTCGAGACATATATTTTTTGAAAAGTTTTAAATATATGTTGAAGCTCAAGCTTTGCTCAAGTTCGGTTAAAATTATTGAGCTCGAGCTTGATAACAATTTTAGGCTCGAGGCTGGGCTCAACTTGAACATAGGTAGGTGCGGGCTCAGCTCGGCTCGATGTCACCCATAGTCGTGGCCACTCAAACGTCTTGCATATTGGTCAAACTAATTTCATCAGATTGTATTTCTTCGAAATGAAGTATAATCCTTTCAAATCCAATATTAGATCGAAGTCTACTAACTCCATGGTCACACTAATACACCGCCATACATTTTTCTCTTTTAAGTATAAATGCCACCAACCTATCTCAGTGATATAGGAAAATGAAAGTGGGATTTGGGAATTGTTCATCTCACTCCATGATTTGATCCCATTCAGAACCCTGAAAGGCCAAATAGTGAAACTTACACTGGAACACATTTGGTGTTTCAGGGGACATAAAAACGTGGGCAAATGCATTGTCCTTTTGGATGCCGAGAGAGAATTTTACCCTTTTTTATACGATAATAATAAGATAGATTACCTTACTTTAATTTGTATGAAATGCAATCATGACAAAGAAGATATATTAAACTTTTGAATTTATAAAGAAGTATACTACACAAGAATTAGAGAAATGATAAAAAAAATGAAATTTATAGGTATTATATATGATTATCTTCTAGATAGTTAACATAATATCACATCAACAAAATTTTATTTAATTTAATAACATTTAAATATAATACATAGGTAGATCAGACAAATATGTATTAATGATTAACTGAAAAAGAATTTCAAGTAGTTTAAATATGCATTCCCAAGTTAAGAGGCAAAGCACTAGGGCATGGAGCAAACTCTTTGTCCATTAGAGAAAATCTGCACATGTACTAAAAATTCTTTGTAGGTTAAATACTTAACCTCTCCAATATTTACCAGGAAACCCAAATATTCAAGGGTGCCTTGGTACCTTTACCATATAAGGGTATTTAATTAACTATAATCCAAATTAAAAGAATGTTACATTCATATGCTATAAAAGTCTACAAGCAAGCATAAGTATACTTAAACCCCCGTAGTGCCTTTTTGTTATGCTGCTAGATCGAGCAAGAAAAGCTCCTAGTCCTAGTCATTTTTGTCACGCTGCTAGATCGAGCATGAAAAGCTCCTAGTCCCTCAATGTGTGGCCTAATTTACTTTGGGTGGAAAGTAAGCTCGTCAACTTCCTTTTAAGAAGAAATTAAGCTAAAAATGAAGAGAAATTAACCTTCACATAAATGGGGAACTCTAACCACGAATTTGAAGATGTTTACTAGTGATTTACAAAACCCTATTTATAAGCCCACTTATCCCTTATTCAAACTCAAACCAATGAGAAACTCCCCTATATCATTCTCTCGCCACAATAATTTAGAAGTCCTCGCACATTACCTTCCTTGATGGCTGAGAAGAAACACCTATTGAACAAATGTGTTCTCTCGATCGTTTGGCAAAACGCAAGTTAATTGGGCACCTCCCAAACCTGCTTGAAAATGTGTCAAATGACACAAGAGTGCAGTCACGTCACAAATGCCTCTTCCACCACATACTCGTTCAACATGAACACGAATATGCCCAAGTCGAAAAACTGATTCGTTGGCTCATCCTCAAGTTGCTTCTGATGCACCGTTAGATCAAAGCATTTTTGTGCCAAAGTTGATGATTTAGCATTTTGAACACCACCGATCATGTTTGCAACCTTCGTCCATGGAGGCAACCACTTTGGCAAATCTTCTAGCATGAAATCCTTTTTGAGGACTTCCTCCTCTTCAATTGGCATGAATCGACCTTCAATCCGTTGCTCGTTACCTACAAAAGAAACAAGAAAATTAGACTCTTCACCCTTAAGACCCTTTGGAGGACTGAAAGCATTGTTGGTTTCCCCTTTATATAGTCTCCCACACTTGAAATTATGCAAGGTTCTTCCTCGTCTATAATCCTTATTATCCCCATATAGGGCATTACAAAGGTCTTGTTTTTATAAAGTAAATCCACCCCAAAGATTACATTAAAATTGTCCATTAGAGTCACAACAAAATTGAAAAATCCAACCCTTTCCAACGACGACATGAACATACTTGACTACCTCAAGCTTGACTTTGGCTTCTGAATTGACAACCTTTATGCGACAGTCTGTCACTTCCCACCTTAAGCGTAATCGTCTTACTTCCTCTAAGATGAAGTGGTGGTAGCTCCCAAATCAATAAGAGTTTTCACCTTGCCATCATTTATGTTGAATTTAGGACCCCATGACTAAAATCTCTAGGAAGGTGACAGAGAGGGAAAAAATGAAAGAGAGAGAGAGAGGTCTTGGGTAGAAAGGAGAGAAGAGAAAAAAAAGGAAAAAGAGTTTAAGCTAGAGAAGAATACTTCACGAGTCGAGAAGTGGATAACTACTTGACTTGATTATAATTTGAGTACATGAACCTCTATTTATAATAAAGTGGTAGAGTCTAAATACAATTAAACTACCTTGTCCCAATTATACCCAAACTCTAACACTTAAAGATAAGCTATAATATAATTAAATAACTCATCATATCTAGAAGACTAACATAACTACAACTAAAACTCTTCTATGAAGCATGTGATAAGATGTCAACTCGTGGTTATCATGGTGGGTCCCACTTGATCTTCCAACTCATGTGATAAAGATGCCAACTCGTGGTTATCATGGTGGGTCCCATCAGCTCGGGTAACTATGGTGAGTCCCACTTTGTAACACACCCCCTCAAGATGGTGGACAAGATCTTATGAGTGACTGGTTTGGTGAGAATGTCTGCAACTTGGCCTAGTGAAGATATATGTTTGAGAGATAATATGCCGATTTGGATTTTTTGTCGTATGAAATGGCAGTCTACTTCAATGTGCTTTGTTCTCTCATGGAAGATCGGATTTGAGGTGATATGTATTACTGCCTGATTATCTCAATATAGATCTATCGGGGATTATTTATAGAATCCCAGTTCAGTGAGAAGGGATCTGATCCATAGAAGTTCACTAACTATGTGTCATGGCCCTGTATTCTGCTTTTGCACTAGACCTTGCAACGACGTTTTGCTTCTTGTTTCTACATGTAACCAAATTCTCTCCAACCATTGTATAATATCCCAAAGTAGATTTTCTGTCGTCCGGGGATCCGGCTCAGTCTGCAACTGAGAATCCTTCTATGTTGAAGTGACCATGATTCTTATAGAGAAACCCTCTTCCTGGAGCTCCTTTCAAATATCACAATATTTTTTCTAGTGCTTGTCAGTGACTGAGTTGTGGTTTGTGCATGTATTGACTCACCACACTTACTGCATATGATATATTCAGTCTTGTTATATGTTGAATTTAGGACCCCTTTTCTAATATCCCGAGCAAGGGAAGAGAGAAAGAAAAAGAAGAAAAGGGAAGAAGGCTCTCGGGTAGAGAGAAGAGGAGAAGAGAAACCAAGATGTGTGTCAAGCAAAGAGAGAGAGATTTACTCAAGAAAGAATTGTAGAACTTGATTAATTATGAGTTACAACACCTCTATTTATAGTAGAGGAAGTGATAAAGTCTTTATACAATTAAACTTTAAGTCTCCTAATTACATTCCAACTCTAACTCTCTAAGATAAGCCTATCATAAAAATATAACACAATCTACTAGAGGTCTATTATAACCTGAACTCTAACTCTTCTTTAATCACGTGGACAAAAGCGAGGAGGCTGGCTCGTGGTCTTATCTTTGTGGGTCCCACGTGATATTCCAGCTGATGTTGATAAGGTTACTAGCTCATGGTATTTTTGTGGGTCCCACCAACTCGTGCAACCATGGTGGGATCCACATCGTAACACTCCCCCTCAAGCTGGGGGTGAGAAAACATCGTAGGTGCCCAACTTGCTATAGATGGAAGACATAATCTTGTGAGTGATTGACTTGGTGAGAATATCTACATCTTGACTTTGTAATAATATATGCTTTAGAAAAAAAAGGCCAGTTTGAAACTTTTCTCATATAAAGTGGCAATCCACTTCAATATGCTTTGTTCTTTCATGGAAGACTGGATTCGATGTAATGTGTATTGTTGCTTGATTATCACAATATAGATCCATCAGAGCTTCTTTGTAGAATCCCAATTCAGTGATAAGAGATCTGATCCATAGGAGTTCACTAACAGTGTGTGCCATGGCTCTGTATTCTGCTTCTGCACTAGATCGTGCTACTACATTTTGCTTCTTGCTTCTCCATCTAACCAAATTCCCTCCAACCATCGTACAAAATCCCAAAGTAGATTTCCTGTCATCCGGGGATTCGACCAAGTCAGCATCTGAGAATCCTTCAATGCTGAAGTGACCGTAATTTTTATAGAGAAGCCCTCTTCCTGGAGCGCCTTTTAGATATTGTAATATCCTTTCTAGTGCTTGCTAATGACTAAGTTGTGGTTTGTGCATATATTGACTCACTACACTTACTACATATGATATATTTGGCCTTGTTACGCACAAGTAAATAAGTCTTCCCACTAGTCTTTGATATTTCCCGATATCTACATCTTCTCCAGTACCTGCACATAATTTTGTATTCGAGTCCTTAGGAGTTTCTGTTGGTTTGCATCCCATCATTCATGTCTCCTCTAATAGATCAAGGGCATACTTCCTTTGGGATAACACAAACACATGTCTGGATTGTAATACTTTAATACCCAAAAAATATTTGAGTAGTCCAAGATCCTTTGTCTTGAATTCAGCACATATTTTTTCTTTTGTTTCCTGGATGCCCTCGGAATCATTAACAATTAAAATGATATCATCAACATATACTGCCAGAATTACCTTGCTTTTAGGTGTGTTTTTAATAAATACTAAGTGATCTCCAGAGCATCTGTAAAATCCAGCCCGTATGAGGGCTTGACTAAATTTCTCAAACCATGCACGAGGGGACCGTTTTAGACCATACAAAGATTTTTTTAGTCGACATACTGACTCCCCCTTAACCACAAACCCTGTGGTTGTAACATATAAATTTCTTCTTTAATATCGTCATTCAAAAAAACATTTTTCATCTCAAGTTGATATATCTGCCATGAAGAATTGACCGCCAAAGATAATAATACATGTACCGAGTTCATTTTTACCACTGAAGAGAAGGTTTCTTCATAATTAATACCATAACACTGAGTATAACCTTTAGCAACAAGTTGGGCTTTCAACTATGCAATTGACGCATCCGGATTATGTTTTATAGTAAAAGCCCATTTGCAACCGACAAATTTCTTATTTGACGGAAGAGGAACCAGTGTCCATGTCTGATTTTCATTAAATGCCTTCATTTCGTCATCCATTGCTGCCTTCCACCCTAGATGTTGTAAAGTCTCCTAATAGGACTGTGGAACATCTATGGAGGAAATAGAAGAAAGAAATTGACAACATAGAGGTGATAGCGATGATGAGATATAAAATTTGAAATAGGATGAAAAGTAGGTCCAGTGCATGTTTTAGATTATTTTCTTACAACAATAGGGACGACTATCATATTGAGGGCAAAAAAACAACTAGAGAGGATGGATTTACTATCAACTTGGCAGGGGTGGTGGCAGCCAATTACTCTGGGGGTTGAATAGTTTCTATATCACGGGACACAACCGGTCTAGGAGAACCTGGTACTGAAGACAGACCAGGAGGTGCACTGTCAAAATAGAATGGCGAGTCTTCAAAAAATGTTACATCCCTTGACACAAGTAAACGTTGAAGAGTGAGACTATAACAAACATAACCCTTTTGTGTGTGAGAGTATCCCAAGAAGATACACTTGATAGATTTAGGATCAAGTTTGTTGTGTTTAGGGAATGAATTATGAACAAAACATTGACATCCAAAAACTCATAAAGGTAGTGAAAATGGATCATCATTTGGTAATAATATAGAGAAAGGAGATTTATTGCCAAGAACGACAGATGGTAGACGATTTATAAGAAATCATGCAGTAAGGACTGCATGAGGCCAATAAAAGAATGAAACTTTCATGACATATAATAAACCTCGAGCTACCTCAAGAATATGATGATTTTTTCATTTGGCTACACCATTTTGTTGAGGAGTGTAGGCACATGATGTTTGATGGATAATGTCATTTTCTTGAAAAATGAGTCAAGGTTTTTCAAAATGTATTCTTTGGCATTATTTGACTGGAGTATTTTTATTTTCTAACCAAACTGAGTGAGTACCATAGCATAAAATGACTTAAAAATCAATGGTATTTCAGAACGCTCCTTAAATAAAAGCAAACAAGTGGTGACAGTGAAATCATCAATAAATGTAATAAAATATTTGAGACACACAAGGGTCCCCATGTATTAGTATGAATTAATGAAAATGGAGTAACACTTTTGACTTCTAGACGAGGAGAGTATGTTCTCCATTGATGTTTACTCATTTGACAGACTTCACAATTAAATTTTGACCTTACTTTAAGAGTAGGAAACATATAATGAAGAGATTGCACAGATGGATGTCCTAATCGGTTGTGCCATAGCCTTGTCTCATTTTCACTGGTGGAAACCGTATTTATTTTTGGCACATCTAGGTAGTAAAGCCCCCCTTGTTCATGCCATCACCAATCACCTGCTTCATTATAAGATCCTGAAATACACACGAAGTGGCTGAGAAGGTAACATAGCAATTAAAATATTTTGTAAGCTGACTAATAGATAATAAATTCAAAGGGAAAGAAGGAACGAATAGAATATCATTGAGTGAAAGAGATGTTGTAACGGAAGTGGATCCTTTCCTTTGGACTTTGGTTTGAGAACCGTAAGCTACGGTAACAAACTTGTGTGCAAGACACAGAGATACATAATGTAATAAATTTTTGTTACCTGTAAGATGCTCGGAGGCTCCTGAGTCAATTATCCAGGATGAATATGAGGTAGATAGCATACTTGAAGCAGTGGTGGTAGCGGTTGTTGCTAAGAAAGTAGGAGAATAACCCATCATTGTCTTCATTTTATGAAACATCTCATACTCTTCATCAGTAAAAAAAAAAAAATCTGTTGATTTTGTGGGTTGATCCTCTTTTGTATCACTTACAAAGGCATGATTAGCCTTTGCAAGTTTGATTTGCCATTGGTTTTATAACATATTTCTTTATGGTGATCATATTGTCCACAATAGCTGCATTCCTTAAAATAACATATATCTACAGTGTGGCCATATTTATTACAATAAGTACATTCTTTCCCATCTGCTTTGCCGAACCCATTCATTCCACCTCTTTCTAGTCCTCTCTATAACCACTGCCTCGGGCTCGGCCACGGTCATATGATGTTCCCCTATGTTCTGAATACATAGCGGATGATACTTCAGTAGTAGAGGAAGAAGTATTTGAAATACGGAGTAGTGTTGCACATACATCAACAAACATGGGGACAACAGAAGTTGACTCTTGGCAACTTCAAGATGTGGTTTAATATTTACAAGGCAAATAGTAGTAATTAATGCTTCATTCTGCTTGGCTTGGATAGAAATATTTGTGGTTGAAGGCTGAGCTAATTTCCACTCTTGAAGAAAGCCTCTAAAGCGTACTCATGAATGTTTTCTCCTTGTTTAGTATTCAACGTCCTATGGAGAATATCATATAGTCGATATAGATTATTCTGTTTAGAGTACAACTTAGCACATGTCTTCCAAATTTGTTTAGTAGTGTCAAGATGAATGACATTGTTGGAGACATGTTCTTCTAGGTTGTTGATTAGCCAACTAATCACCAAGGTATCATTTTCAACCATTTTTTAATAAAAATATCTTCTTCATCAATAGGGGGTCCATAGTTAGTGAGGTGACCAAGTAGGTCCTTTGTTAAAAGAAACCTCCGAACTGATGTGGACCAACTCATAAAATTAGATACCCCTCGTAAAGGTATAGTGGTAATTCTAAGTATATCACCCTTGCTATTCATATTTTCTTCAGCCATGATAGGTCCTTCAACCAAAATAAGTCTGCAATAAATTCTAATAAAAAACCAAGTAGTATTCTTCAAACAACTCGGTGCATGGAGAACTTTAGCATTGACGCTACATAATTATTCTGATTTTTTTTCTGAATAAATACCACTCATAAGAGACTCAATATCAATCTTCTATATCAGGGTACTCTTGTTCCCACAATTTTTTTTCAACAATCTTATCATGGACTAGTCTCACTTAACAAAAATTCCAAACTGACAAAACTGCTTTGATAGCTTCTTCTAGATCGAGAGGTATTCATGTCCACAATCTCATAAGATGAAAAACATTAGCATACTCATCTTTAAATCATCTTCTAAATTCGGAAACTAGTAACATGAAGTAATAAAAAAATAATGAAGGAACTTATCTCACGGTTTTTTATCTTCCTTCACAAAGAGCCTTCTATAAGTGGCATTGATCATATCTTTTTAGAGCATTCCTTTTAACGTGGGGATCCTAAATTGAATGTTGTGATATCATGTTGAATTTATGAACCCTTTTCTAATATCCCGAGCAAGGGAAGAGAGAAAGAAAAAGAAAAAAAGGGGAAGAAGGCTCTCGGGTAGAGAGAAGAGGAGAAGAGAAAACAAGATGTGCATCAAGCAAAGAGAGAGAGATTTACTTAAGGAAGAATTATAGAACTTGATTAATTCTGAGTTATAACACCTCAATTTATAGTAGGCGAAGTTATAGAGTCCTTATACAATTAAACTTTATGTCTCCTAATTACATTCCAACTCTAACTTTCTAACATAAGCCTATCATGAAAAAATAACACAATCTACTAGAGGTCTAATATAACTTGAATTCTAACTCTTCTTTAATCACGTGGACATAAGAGGGGAGGCTGGTTTGCGGTCTTATCTTTGTGGGTCCCACGTGATCTTCCAGTTTATGTTGATAAGGCTACCATCTCATGGTATCTTTGTGGGTCCAACTTGATCTTCAAGATCTTCAAATCTTCTAACTTATTCTTGGGTGAAGACTCTTCTTGGCATCCCACGTCCACATTGTGGGTCCCACCAGCTCGTGCAACCATGATGGGTCCCACATTTTAACATTACACAAAGATAAATGAGTTTTCCCACAAGTCTTTGGTATTTTCCAACATCCACATCTTCTCCTGTACCTGCAAATCCATAGGGGTGTCTATTGGTCTACACTTCATCATTCATGTCTCCTCCAGTAGATCAAGGACATAATTCCTTTGAGATAGTACAATCCCATATTTGGACTATAATACTTAAATACCCAGAAAATATTTAAGTAGTCCAAAATCTTTTGTCTTGAAGTCTACACATATCTTTTGCTTGGTTTCTTGAATACCCTCGAGATCATTACTGGTTAAGACAATATCATCAACATATACTGCTAAAATCACTTTGCCTTTAGGTGTGTCTTTAATAAATACGAAGTGATCTACAAAACATCTGTGAAATCTGACCCGTATGAGTGCTTGGCTAAATTTATTAAACCATGCACAAGATTGTTCCAAACCATAAAGAGATTTCTTCAATCGACATACTGACTCCCCCTCAACCACAAATCCAGGTGGTTGTTGCATATAAATTTTTTCCATGATGGCATTGAGAAAAAACATTTTTCACATAAAGCTGATAATAAAATACGTACCAAGTGCCTTTTGGCCACCAGAGAGAATGTTTCCTCATAATCGATCCCATAATACTGTGTATAGCCTTTAGCAATGAGGTGAGCAATAGACACATTTGGATTGTGTTTCATATTAAAAACCTACTTACAATCAACAAGTTTCTTATCTGATGGAAGAGGAACTAGGGCCCATTTTTTATTTTTATAGAGTGCTTGCATTTCTTTGTCCATTGCCACCATCCACCTTGGATGTTTCAGAGCCTTCTGATAGGACTATGGGACCGAGATGGAGGATATAGATGAGAGAAATTGACAACATGAAGGGGATAAATAATGGTGAGACACAAAATTAGATATGGGGTGAGAAGTATAGGGCCTAGTGCAAGTTCTGGCTTCTTTTCTTAAGGCAATGGGACAAGTATCATATTGTGGACCAAAAACAATTGGAGAAGATGGATTTTCCTCACTGGGATTTGTAAACTCTGCAAGTGTGGTGTCAACCAGTGTGTCTGGGGGTTGAACAGTTTTCATAGCATGGGACACAACCGGTCGAGGAGAGGCTAGTACTGAAGAGAAACCTGGAGGAGCATTGTTAGAGTGGTATGAAGAGTCTTCAAAAAAAGTTACATCATTGGACACAAATAACCTTTGGAGAGTGGGATTATAACAAATATAACCCTTATGTGTGCGAGAGTATCCTAAAAAGAAACACTTAAGATTTTGGATCAAGTTTAATGTGTTGCGGGAGGTAATATGAACAAAGCATGTACACTCGAAAACTTTCATGGGAAGTAAAAAAAGATCATCATGAGGTAACAATAAGAAGTATGGGGATTTATTACTGAGAACGGAAGAGGGTAGTTTATCTTTAATAAAGCATGCAATAAGGATGGTATGCGGCCAATAATAGTATGAGACTTTCATGGTATATAATAAATTGCGAGCTACCTCAAGAAGATGACGGTTCTTCCGCTCTACTATACCAATTTGTTGAGGAGTGTAGGTACAGGATGTTTGATGTATAATGTCATTCTCTTGACAAAAAGAATCAAGGTCTCTGAAAGTATATTTTTTGGCATTATCATACCGAAAGATTTTGATTTTTTGACCAAATTGAGTGACACCATACCATGAAAGGATTTAAATAAGGATGGTATTTCATAATGTTTTTTAAAAAGAAATAGTCATGTGGTACGAGTAAAATCATCAATAAATATAATAAAGTATTTGACTAGGGAAATATTTGAGATGCTCAAGGGGTCCCCATACATCTGTGTGGATCAATAAAAAAGGAGCAACACTCTTAAGTTTTGGATGAGGTGAGTATATAGTCCTCTGGTGTTTGCTCAGTTGACAGAATTCACAATTTAAATCTGACCTATCTTTAAAAGTGGGGAAAAGACGGTGAAGAAATTGTGCAGATGGATGTCCCAACCGATTATGACATAGACTTGTCTCAGTTTCATTGGTTGAAACAGTATTTATTTTAGGCACGTCCAGGTAGTAGAACCCCCCTTGTTCACGACCTCCACCAATCACTTGCTTCATTATAAGATCCTGAAACACACAAGAAGTGGGTGAGAAAGTAACAGAACAATTAAAACATGTTGTTAGCTGGCTAATAGATAAAAGATTCAAGGGAAAAGTAGGAACAAAAAATATATCTATGAGCGGAAGTGATGGTGTAACAGATTTGTTCCATCTCTTTCTAGTCCTCCTCTATAATTTCTTCCATGGCCTCGGTCGCGGTCGGTCGATGTTTCCCTATGCCCAGAGAACATAGCAGATGATACTCCAGTAATTCAAGAAGAGGAAGAGTTTGGAATACGGAGTAATGTGACACATACATCATCAAAAGTGGGAATAGCATATGCACAAAGGAGTTGGCTTTTAACAACTTCGAGATATGGCTTAATATTTTTAAGGCAAATGGTAGTGCCTAAGGCTTCTTTTTGCTTGTCTTGGACAAAGACATCCGTGGAGGTAGGATGAGTTGTCTTCCATTTTTTAAGAAGACCTCTAAAACGAGTCAAATATTCATGAATATTTTCTCCTTATTTAGTGTTGAACATTCTTTGGAGAATATCATATGGCTTGTGTAAGTTGTCGGAGTTAGAATAAAACTTAGTACATGTCTCCCAAATTGTTTAATGGTATCAAGATGAATAACTGATGACTTGCATAATTTAGTATAGTTTATCAATTTTTAACTTTAAACTTTAGTCTAATTTTATTTATTTTTATCAGTTTTAGGCTCCACTACTGTCATTTAATTTTATTTTAAATTTGAAGAAAAAAAAGATCAAAATTTCCTTATCCAGATTTTCATCACGGGTTGGCCATTCTCTTGGTTATTTGGAGCAGGACCCATCACCATCCTTTGTGCAAATAGTAGAGAATTGGTTTGGCACAAACCAGGAATGAGGTTTGAATTGGCAAAAAGGAAAATCACGTGGAGGAGAAAAATTTGTGTTACCCTTTTTGACTTGGATTTATGAGAGATTTATAGTAGAGGAAAGTGGTAGAGTCCAAATACAATTAAACTACCTTGACCCAATTATACCCAAACTCTAACACTGAAAAATAAGCCCTAGGATAATTAAATAACTCCATCAAATCTAGAAGACTAACATAACTACAACTAAAACTCTTCTATGAAGCACATGATCATGTGATAAGATGCCAACTCATGGTTATCATGGTGGGTCCTACTTAATTGCCAAATCTTCCAACTCATGCCAGCTCGTGTGGTGACTCATCATGCCACCTCACGTGATCATGATGGGTCCCACCAGCTCATGTAACCATGGTAGATCCCATTTTGTAATAATTTAGCAACGCATCAAGAAAAAAATTAGTTTAGGCCTTACCAATTTATCTACCATTGTTCAAATTGAGTTGAACCACATTAACGAACCAACTCGACATTCTTCAACATGTTGATAATCACATAGTCCAACTCCATCATCCACTTTGATAGCATTTAGTAGCCCCTTTTTACGTAGACAATCCTTCACCAAGTTATCTCCTTCACAACGAAAACTAGTAATCTTTCATTTTTAAGATTGCCTTTTTTTCGTGTAGTTCTTTTACTTTTCTCCATTTCTATGGTTCCCTTCATCTTTCTCAGAAGTCCATCTCCAAGAAGACTTCTTCTTATGGTTTTCATTGTTTCCAATTCTATCCATAGATGTCGCGCATTATCATCGAATTTTCTCTCGAAATCTATCTTCTTTGCTGTGGCTAAAGCGGTTGCAAGCGTCTTCACCTCTCGACGCCTCAACTCTTATTCAACCCACGGATGAAGTCCCACAAGTAAATGACTGAATATACTCATGAATCGTCCTTTTGCTTAAATGGCCACAATTCCTTTTGAGTTAGGTAATTGACATCTTCGAAAAGAAATGCCGCTTCAACTCACGCTTAAAATCCTCCCTAGAGTCATCCGATTTTTCTCCATTTTTTGGCATCACCTAACCTTCTTCTCCACCATATGATATCAATAATAATGAGAAACATAGATGTGGTACTAACCTTTGCTTTCTCATTCATGAGATTTGAAACTTTAAAGTACTGCTCAACTTGCCATAAGAAATTCTCGATTGCCTACTGATCTAGTATGCCCCTGTACGGTTTAGTCTCAAGAACATTCATCTTCATTTGTGTAGGAACATATTCCCCATTTAGAATGACTCATTTGAGAATTGTTGTTGGATTTAGGATTTCATGATAAGTTCCTCGAGTAGAGGATGAGAAGGAGGAAAGGAATAAGGCCGATGAGTAGAGGATGAGGAGGGGAGGAATAAGGTCGACGAGTAGAGGATGAGGAGGGGAGGAAGAAGAAGAGGAGAAGAATGAAGAGGAAGAAAGAAGAAAGGAGAGAAAAAAGAGAAATGGCTAGAGAGAGATGGAGCTCGAGTGAGTTTGGGAGAAGAGGGTAAAGGCCTGGGAGGATTCAAAAGAAGAAGGCAGACTTGACGATCTACCCCTTGCCTTAAGCCTCTATTTATAGTTTATGAAGGAAGGTTGCAATGACTATAACGCCCTTAGGGCTACAAGCTTTCAAAAGGAAAAGACATAAGTAGACTTACATCATCTTACATAATTACACCCTTGTGCTATACTTATGAGAAAAACACTTAATTACCCTTTGTGCCACTTCATTGATGTGGGTAAGGTTATTACCTTAATGCTACTTGAGGTGTCTTCCAACACTCCCCCTCAAATTGGTGGGAAGAAAACATCGTAGATACCCTGCTTGCGGCATATAGTGGTTAAGATCTTGAATGTAACTGATTTTGTAAGAATGTCTACTATCTACCCTTGTGATGAAACACGACTGAGAAATAAGATACCAACTTGAAATTTCTCTCGTATGAAGTGGTAGTCTACTTTGATGTGTTTTGTCTTCTCTTGGAAGACATGATTTGAGGTGATATGAATAGCCACCTGGTTATCACAATATAATTTCAGAGATGCTCTTTTATAAAATCCCAATTCAGTAAGAAGAGATCTAATTCATATAAGTTCACTAATTATGTGTGTCATAGTTCTATTCTTTGCTTCTACACTGAACCTTGCCACAACATTATGCTTTTTGCTTATCCATGTAACTAGGTTACCTCCAACTAAGGTACAGTACCCTAAAGTGGACTTACTGTTATCAGGTCATCCAACCCATTCAGCATATGAGAAACTTTCTATGTTGCAGTAACCATAATTTTTATATAAAAACCCTTTTCCTGAAGCTCCTTCTAAATATCTTAGTATCTTCTCCAAGGCTTACCAATGGGTAAGTTGTGGTTCATGCATATACAAACTCACTACACTTACTACATATGATATATCTCGTTTGGTCACCCTGAGGTAAATAAGCCTTCTCATAAGCCTATGATATTTACCTATATCAACATTTTCTCCATACTTTGCACATAGCTTTACATTAGCATCCATAGGAGTATTTGCTGATCGACTCCCCATCATCCTTGTGTCCTCTGGTAGATCCAAGACATACTTTCTCTGAGATAATATAATCTCATTTTTTGATTGGAATATGTCAATTCCTAAAAAATATTTTAGAAGTACAAAATATTTTGTTTTCAATTCTTGACATATCTTTTCTTTGACTTCTTTTTATGTTGTATGCCACTACCAATTAAAACGATACCATCCACATAAGCTGCTAGTAATACTTTTCCCTTTAAGGTATTCTTGATAAAAACAAAATGATCTACTGAGCACTAACTGAATCCAAAACTATAACATTGCTTGGTTAAATTTGTCAAACCAAGCCCGGGGAGAATGTTTAAGCCCATATAGAGTCTTTCTCAAATTGCACAAAGACTCTCCCACAATGAAAAAACCAGGTGGTTAATGCATATATATATCTCCTCTTTTATGTCCCCACTCGACATCCAATTGAAATACCAGCCAAGAGGAATTACCAGCAAGAGATAATAAGATGTGTACCGAGTTTCATCTAGCCATTGGAAAAAAAAGTTTCTTCGTATTCTTCTCCATAACATTGAGTGTATCCATTCCCAACTAGTCGGGCTTTGAGGTGACCAATAGAACCATTTGGGTGTTTGATAGTAAAAATCCATTTACAACCTACAATTTCTTGCCAAGAGGAAGAGGAACAAGGGCCCAAGTCTAATTTTCATATAAGGCATGCATTTCTTCTTCCATTGTAGTTTTCCATTTTGGATGACTCAGAGCCTCATAATAGGACTATGAACAAAGATAAAAAGAAATAGATGCAAAAAACTAATAGCATGAAGAAGACAATCGATGGTGAGAAACAAAGTTTGAAATAAGAGGAGAAGTGGAGGACTTAGTACAAGTCTGAGGCTCCTTCCATAGAGCCATGGGCCAATTATTAAATTGTGTGCCAAATCCAATAGGGGGAGATGGACTTACCTTGAAGGATCCGTAAACTCCACAGATGTGGTGTTAGCCGAGTCTTCAGGGGGCTAAAGTAGAACCGCACCAAGTGACATAACGGGCTTTGGAACTGGTTGAATTGATGAAAGACCCGAGGGTGCATCTTTTAAGGAAAAAAAAGGTGTCCTAAAAAACGGTGACATCCCTAGAGATAATTAACTTTCGAAGAGAGGGATTATAACAGACAACGCCTTTTTGGGTACGATAGTAACCCAAAAAAATACACGTAAGTGATTTTGGCTCAAGATTACTCTTTTGAGGAGATGTGAAATGAACAAAGCATGTGCAACCAAAAACTTTCAAAGGAAGAGAGAATGAGTCTTCATTTAGAAATAATAATGAGTATGGGGATTTACGGCTAAGGATTGAATAAAGTAGCCTATTAATAAGGTAGCACGTTGTAAAACTGACACGAGGCCTATAAAAGTAGGGCACCTTCATAGAGTAGAATAGGCCACGAGCTACTTCAAGGAGATGTCAATTTTTTCTTTTAGGTACACCATTTTGTTGAAGGGCGTACACATGATATTTGATGAATAATGCCATTATCGTGACAAATGGATTGAAATTCATTAGATAGGTACTCTTTGGCATTATCTGATCGAAACACTTGTATTTGTTTTCTAAATTGAGTGAACACCATAGCATGAAAGGATTTAAACATAGAAAAAATTTCAGACCGTTCTTTAAACAAAAATAGCCATGTGACTCGAGTACAGTCATCAACAAAGGTAATAGAATACTTAGCTAGAGATATGTTTAAGAAACTTATCCCCTTACATCTGAATGCATTATTGAAAAAGGAGCAACACCTTTACGTTCGGTTTGAGGAGAATGTGATGTGCTCCGGTGTTTGCTCAACTGATAGACTTCACAGTTGAAAGTTGGTAAAGTTTTAACGATGGAAAGAAGTGTTGAAGCGATGCCGTGGATGGATGACCAAACAAGTAGTGCCATAAGCTTGCCTTTGTCTGAGAAGAGGCAATCAAAATAATTATAGGCAGGTTTAGGTAATAAAGGGTCCATGTTCATGGTTGCCACCAATCACTTGCTTCATTGTGTGATCCTGGATGACACAAGAAGAAGGTGGTAAGGTGATGGAGCAATTAAAACGTTTGGTTAAATGGTTAACTGATAAAAAATTTAAAGGAAATTGAAGGACAAACAAGACGTCAATAAGCGGAAGAGATGGAGTGACAAGGGAGGATCCCTTCCCAAGAACTTTGGTTTGGGATCTGTCAACAATGGTAACAAACTTACTTGGTAGACATTGAGATAAAGAATGTAACACTCTTATTACCTATAAGATGCTCGGAGGCCCTCGAGTTGATGACCCAGGATGAAAAGGAGGAAGTGGCAAAAAACATACTTGAAGCATTGGTGGCAACAACAGTAGTTGAAGGTGTTGGAGAAGATGGAGAAGATACCATCATAGTTTTCATCCTTTGGAAGCGGTCATAATCATTATCGATGAAAGTCTATTGTCCTTGTTGTGACTCGAATTGGGCAATATTCTTCTCATTTTGAACCGAGGCTTGGTTGGCAGTGATCGATTCTGGTTTTCCATGAAGCTTCTAACAGGTATCCACTTGATGGTTCAGTCCACCATAGTGAGTGCATACCTGATTGTCTGACCTTGAAGCACCAGAGCCATTTCTACCACCTCTTGCTTGACCTCCTCTATAATTTCTACTGCGCCCTCGGGTGGTAGAAGATGTGCCCCTGTTTCTTGAGTACATAGCAGATGATACTTCAGTATGAGAGGTGGAGGAAGGATTTGGTATTTGAAGTAATGTTGCACTGATGCCATCGAACGATGGAAGTGCGGAGGAGGTAAGGAGTTGATTTTTGGCCACTTCAGTCCACCATAGTGAGTGCATACCTGATTGTCTGACCTTGAAGCACCAGAGCCATTTCTACCACCTCTTGCTTGACCTCCTCTATAATTTTTACTGTGCCCTGGGGTGGTAGAAGATGTACCTTTATTTCTTGAGTACATAGCAGATGATACTTCAGTATGAGAGGTGGAGGAAGGAACTAGTATTCAAAGCAATGTTGCACTGATGTCATCAAACGATGGAAGTGCGGAGGAGCCAAGGAGTTGAATTTTGGCCACTTCAAGATATGGCTTGATATTAGACAAGCAAATAGTAGCTACAAAGGCTTCCCTTCGCTTTTCTTGAACCAATATATCGGTTGAAAAGGGTTAAACAAGTTTTCACTCTTGAATCAACTCTCTAAATCTAGCCAATAACTCATGCAGGTTCTCTCCTTGTTTTGTAGTAAACATGTTCTGAAACACTTCTCATAATTTCTATAAATTCTCGGTGCTAGAGTACATCTTGGAGCAAGTGTCGCATATCTACATTGCATTCTCAAAGTGGACAACATTATTTGCCACATGTTCCTCCATGTTGTTAATAAGCCAACTAATGACAAGTGTGTCATTTTTAGCCATTTGATATAAGAACTATCATCCTCATCTATGGGTGGAGCTGGTTTAGACAAATGTCCTAAGAGATCTCTAGTGCTAAGGAATCTCTTAACCGACTGAGCCCAACTCAAGTAATTTGATAACCCTCTCAAGGGTATTGTGGTAATCTTAAGTAAGTCACTTTTACCACTCATATTCACATAATCTTCACCCATCACCAATGTATATTCAATGCACTATATAAACAACCAATAATATAGGATATGAAACCAATCAAGCCAAACCCAACCAAACCGAGTCAATTAACAATTCACACTAAAGCCAACCTAAGCCTTAATCATGCATGTAATTAAGGAGATTATGACTCCACATGTTATTCCAAATAAGATAAGATCGATACCAAATCTTCCCTTATTAAGGTAGAATTATAAAGGCAAGAGAAATCCCAAGGGATCTTGGACAACGTAGAAGATCTTCTTAAAGAAGGCAACTTTCCTTCTATGATTCTTACGCTAACTATGAAGATAAGATCTCATCTTTGACTTCCTTCTTTCCTAAATGATTTAGGAAAGAAATTTTAGAGAATGATCTAATATAGGAAGCTTTTACATAGATATATCACAACACTTTCTGTTTTTTCAAGCTCTAGAAGTAGGAACTTTTCTTCTATGCAAAATGTGTCAACTTAGTGATTTAAATCATCGTTTGATCTTACCCTTGTCTCCTTGATTTACTTAGGAAAGATAATCTAGAGGATAACACAACCAATGGAAGATAAAAAATCGTGCAAAAAACCTTTTTTCAAAAAAAATAAAAATCCTCCTCTCAGTAACCAAAAAATCAGCCTTCACCGAGCTCTTTAGAGAGTAAAACATACAAAGAACACCATAAACCAGTCTTTAACAAATTTAATCATGCTTTGATCATGATAATCCTCATATACATCAAGAGGACAAAAAAACTTTAACCAACATATGTTTTCCTATGAGAGAAAATTGAACTTATGATAATTCAACATAAGCTTAAACCCATCATTCTCTTGCGTGATACATAAATCAAGCACAAGATATTATCATGCATAAACACTTATTTTTTTCCTGAAGAGAAACAATCAATAAATGTCTAGGCGAGATCAAGGCATTATCAAAATCATCTCATGAAGGGTAGAAAAACAAAAGATACTTATCTTGCTTGTCGAGCCTTGCTTCACCAACAACAACACATGAAGCTTGATAAAAGCTTACTTAATCACCACCTTGATGTCGAGATCCTAAACCCAATGCTCTGATACCATGTTGGATTTAGGATCCCATGATAAGGTCCTTGAGTAGAGGATGAGAAGAAGGAGAGGAAGAAGAAGAAGAGGAGAAGAAAGAAAATGAAGAATGAAGAAAAGAGAGACAACTAGAGAGAGATGGAGCTCAAGAGAGCAGACTTGATGATCTACCCTTTGCCTTGACCCTGTATTTATAGTTTATGAAGGAAGGTTACAATGGCTACAATGCCCTTAGGGCCACTAGTTTTCAACAGGAAAAGACATAAGTAGGCATACATTATCTTGCATAATTACACCCTTGTGCCATTCTTATGAGAAGATCATTTAATTACCCTTTTTGCCACCTACTTGATGTGGGTAAGGTTATTACCAATGTCGCTTGAGGTGTCTTCCAACAATTGCCATTCTCGTCTGCATTTCTTCCAACTCTCTTCGCATCTCATCAAGATCATTGCGAGTATCTACCTTCAAAACTACAACGGTGGCATGCACATCATCCTCTAGCATTTGAACCACTTCAAGGCTATGTTCTCGAATGTCTGTCACCTCTTGAATATTTTCCCCCCAACTGGAGCATTAGAATTCCACCTTCTCGAGCCTAAATTCAAAAGAGGTTAAACGAGATTCAGTTTCAGAGACTTTTTTCTTACATTTGTTTGGAATAATTTTTATATTGATTATGAGGAAGCCATGGCTGAAATGATTCTAATTTGATACCAGTTGTCAAGTCACAATATTGAGCTAGGATTCGATCCTAAAGCTTCAGCGTGTAGCCTAGCTCAATTTGGGTGAAAAGTAGGATGCTTTCGTTTCAAAGGGAAATCAAGCCATCATAAAGAAAAAGAAGCTCAAGCAAAAATAAGGTATTCTTTGCACAAATTTCAAGATAAAAACATCAAGTATACAAATGATTTACAAGGTCATATTTATAGGCTAAAGAGGGCTATGCCCCCTTATCCTTTATTCAAACTCTAACCAATGAGAAATTGCTATCTAAGTAAGGCAAATCTCAAATTTATTCAAAAGTAAATAAGGCATTATCCCACATGCCTAGAATCCCTAAAAAATCCTATCCAAATTTGTTTGGATAGGCCCGCACGCATGGGCCACCCTGGGCCGCGCACAATGATATCACTTTTCCAGGAAAAGTAAGAAAAATATTTCTAGGTAGAAATATATTTTTATATACCATTAGTTTCCATGTTTCCAAGAAATGCATATCTCTATCAATGAATTTTTACCTAGAAATATGAATGATTTTCCTGACAAGGTTTTCCAACCATCATAGGTTGGAAAATGACTAGGTGAAAAAACGTTGGGCTTGACCTACTTCTTTTTGCCAAGGTTTTTTCCTATCGATGTTGGAACATTGTCTTCCTCTCCTGATGTTGTCTTCCTCTGACAATGTCTCCTCGTCTCATTGTTTTCTCTTCCAGTCCTCAATCTATAGGTAATAGTCTCTTCTCCCTCTCCTCTCTCTCCTCTACCTCTCTCTTCCCTCTCCTCTACTCTCTATTTGCTCTATGAATGTAGAATCAATCTCGGATGATAAAGAGTCTCCATGGGTTATGATACTCCTCTTAGCACTTTTTAGATTCAGTATATAGATGATATCACCTGCTTATGTGATGGTAATCTTGACAAGCTCCTCAATGTGACATCTTTTCTTGCTCTTTACAAGTTGTAGTCTGGGCGATGAGTAAATTGGGTGAAATCCTTTCTCATCGGCATTGATATTCCGGAGGAAATGACAAGATATATAGTCTAGTTCATAGGACACAAGGTAGATATTCTTCCTATGTCCTATTCGCAATCTGAACTTTATGAGGGTCTAATATCTCCATGCCATTATGAACTAGTGCTCTTGTACAACCCACCCTAGCAAGTATCCCTAATTTCATTCTCTCTATTCCAATTTTATTTATAAAACTTGAACTATTAATGATAAAAATATTATCGGGAAGAGTAAAGTCTTTGTTTACTTTATTTTGTTTTATTAGTTTAATCGATAATATTAAGGAATAGTCCCACATGGAATAGTGAGATAAATGATTTTGAGTTTATTAGTTGGCAGAAGAGGTATCCTAAGTGGTTAGTCATTTTAGGATAGGGCCTTAGACCCAATTTAACATGGTATCAGTACAACCACTCAGTATGTGGGCATTCCACCCAAATTATCCACGTACCACACGTGAAGGCCTCCACCCAAATTATCCACGTGCCTACACGTGAGGCGGAGTCTTAAGGAATAGTCCCACATGGAATAGTGAGATAAAAGATCTTGAGTTTATTAATTGGTAGAAGAAGTTTCCTAAGTGGCTAGTCATTTTGGGATAAGGCCCTGGACCCAATTTAACAGATAAGAATGGGTATGGGTTAGCTATTCCCGTCATTGACTGCTTCCCAAAAAGAGGTGAGGTATTTGATAGTAGTTTAACGAGAATATGGTACTCTAGGACTTTATATATTATTTACCCTTCTTGTTTGATATGAGTATGATTGGATTACATGGACAAAAATAATGCTTTGACTTACTTTAATTACTTAATTTTATGTTTAATATATTTGTATGCATTGGTTAGAAGAGAATAATTACTCATGAAGAGAGGAAAAGTTTGTTTGGGAGGAATTAACTACTGCTAAATAATAGCTAACATGAACAAGATCCTATAGAGTAAGGTCCAATTCTTGACCTTCCTTATGTTAATGCTGGCCTCGCTTCACTATTCAAAGAAAAAAGGATGCTTACTGGGCTTCTAGTAGAAGTGTTTTGCTGAGAAAACTATTTTTTGTTATCATTGTTGAATTTATCATGTCCACCATTATGCTTTATACACTTGGTTTATAATCTATTCTTCAAGAAAAAAAAAAAGGTTTAGTAGGTTATATGTGGAGAAGCCAATTTATTATCCCTAAATATCATTTTTTTTTGTGAGAAAAGTGAAACTTGGTTACATCTTAGAAAAATAAACGCTTGCCATCATTGATCAAGGTGAGACATGATGAATTTTATATGTTGATCCTAACCAACAATTTGTTGTTTATGTGTGGCTTCTTTGGACCATCTTGGTCAAAATAGTCTTATCAATCCAAATTAAGATTGTTAAAATCAATCGTCTTCTTTGTTAGTCTTTCTAGATGAGTTCAACTGCACACAACAGGTGAAAAAGGATTTTTTGGCTTTGGGGCATGAAAGACTCACTTGAAATCCATCTAGGAGTTGTTCAACCTAATTTGTTTGGTTTGCAGACATACCTGGATTTGGGTCTTGGTGTTTGTAATTAGGAAAGCTTGGCCATTTAGGAGCAGCCTTCTCATTTTTGCGACCTTAGTTCATTAATAGGAGAAGAAAGATAAAAATAACTAGGGTATGACTAGGAACAACATAAGGGAACACAAGACTGGACACTTCAATTGTGGTTATAAAATTGACAATGAACCAATTACTAGTTGGCACTACCAGCAATTAATAATCCTTAAGAGCCTGCAAATCCACCCACTTGTGATGATATTCCATATAAAATACTTCTAAGGTGTAACAGGATAAGTATGGTAATGTATGAGAGTGATTAATAATTTCCATTCATTTCCTTGAGAAATGCACTAACAAGGCATATAAGGAAGATTTAAAATTTATATATAATATCCTACTAAGACACTAATAGGATTATATACCAAAAGTTTCTTGAAAATGTATATCCTAGGAAAAACATTTATAGCTTTTTATGCGATATAAATTTCCAACTAGGGGCACTAAGGGGGGGGCTTAGAGAAATTTAAGCACATAGGAAGACCATTTATTTCATTTTGCAATTCCAATATATAGAGAGGCATTTTAGTAATTTTGATCAAGTTTAGGAAATATTAGTACTTATATTTACAAATGTAGCATAATAAAGGTCTTTAGGTGAGTAGTAATTGCAATCTTTCAATCTCAAACATCTTATACCTTTTTCAAATTGTCTTTTCTATCAGTGGATCCTTGATAGGAACTTAGGGTTAGGCCATATGGGTGCTTTAATGTAACTATAGGTGTAAATAATAAGGAGAGGACTTAGATAGATATATCCTAGTCTATGTAAGATCTAACGTAGTAATCAAAGTTAGAGTAACAATGATAATAGGAGTTAGAGTTAAGTGTCAAATTAGGACTTTAGTAGGACTTAATTCAAAAAAAGCTTTATGAAAGTAGGACATGCTTAGACCCTAAGCAATTTCTAACTATTTTTTTCTATTAAGTTAGGACAAGTTCCTAACAAATTAGTAATAGAGCTGATTTTCCACATTTTTTTGGGTCATCAATCCAACCATATATACTACAAAATATCCCATTAATATGATTTTTTAGAAGGAAAAATTAACATAAAAAGGAGTGCAGTCGAACCAAGAGGAGTAGAAACTTCAATCAAATGAAGTTTTTTACCATCCAAATTGGATTTTTGTACAAATTTATAATTAGACAAAAAGGCTCAATAAGGCTGCTTTCTAACATAAGAAATGCCTTACCAAAGGTCAAGCTAGAAGCATATAACTATAGCAAAAAAAGAAAAAAAAAGACAATCACAGTTATTGTTGTTTTAATAAAAAGGGGGTTAATCAACATTAAAGTTGAAGTTGAAGTTAGACTTTAAAATTCAAGGCAATGATTTTATTCAGCTTCAACTATTTCCTAAGTGTTAATGCCCCAAAATAAAAAATATTATGTAAGCAAGAGAATGAGTAACTTTTTATAATATACTTAAATAGAACATATACCTAAACAACTAATTAACCAAAATAAACATGGTTATTATACTAATAAGTGATTTAATGTAGTATTAAAATATATTAATATACTAATTAACAAAATACTATATTATATTAATTAACTATTACATTTTATTATAAAATAATATAATAATTACGTTTGACAATAATAATTTATTAAAAAATAAATAATAGAAGCGAATAAAATGAACAAATAAATTAATTTATTAATAATATAAGATATATTTTAACATTAAAAATCACTAATTTGATACAATAATAAATAAATAAATACATTATTTGATAAAAACACAATATATATTTTTATGTATTATTAATTAATAATATATTCCCACAAATTTTAAAACCATTGGTTTAATTAATTATAACAATGGGATAATTAAACCAAAATAATTGATCAAATGCTTACTTTAACAATATTTTAATTACTATTAAATCACTAATTTAATACAATAATTACAAATTGAATATGCTGAATAATTAAAAATACTTATTTTATTAATAACAGAAGAAGGATTTTTTAAGTACTATTAATTAATAATATATTTTTTAAAAATTAAAAATAATTAATTTAATTAATTATAAAAATAAGATAATTAAACCAAAATAATTGATCAAATGCTCTCTTTAACAATATTTTATTTACCATGATAGATTACAAATAACATATAATAAATAAATAAATAATAAATTATTTTATTAATAAACGTGGATAGATTATATATATATATAATTAAAACTTTAAAAAATGCTTGAACCAAGTTACTTGAAATAGTCTACAATTTACAGCATAAAAGTAAATGTTTAAACACTAAACCCTAACCCTAAAACCCCAAATTAAACCCTAAACCCTAAATCCCTTAAACCATAAAAATTATACCCTACACCCTAAATCCTCTAAACCCTCACAATAGAACCCAAAATTAAGCCTTATCCCTAAATCCCTTGAACCCTAACCTTAAATCCTGAAATTATACTGAAATTGAACAATCAATACAAATAAACCACACATAAATTAAATAAAACAATATCAAATAGTAAATTAAACTAAAAAAAATAGGGTTAGGTTTATTAAGTAAAATTTGAGGGAAATCGAAGCCAAAGGGAAATTGAGGAAAATCAAAGAAGAATGGGAGAAATCGAAGCTGAAAATGGGGGAAATAGGTAGAAGTTAGGGCAATCGAACCCTAAATGGGAAAATTGGAAAAAAGTTTGAGACAAGAGAGACGAGAGAGGGGTAAACAGGGACAAATGTGAGAGAGAGGACCGAGAGGTGAGAGGCATAGGGCCAGCAGAGAGGGCCAAGAGATTGTTCCAAGACGTAGAGAGACCACCGAAGGCGAGAGGGAACCTCGAGACTCGAAGACGAAAGAGAGGGCCGAGAAACATAGAGAGGAAGAGAGGGAAGAGATACGAAAACGACGAAGGGAGAAGAAACCGAAGGGAGTGCGAAGACGAGAGGAAGAAGAGAGCGGGAGAAACAAAAATTGGGAGAGAAAGGCCGAGAGGGAGAATATAGTGCAAATGAGAAAAAAAATCGTTGGGGGAGGGAATTAAGCGTCCCGAGCGACGTTTCAAGTGGATGATTCGCAAAATTGGACTGAATCACAATTCCACGATATTTGCCTGAGAGCTCCACAAACTTGTCAATAATCAAAAGATGTAGTTGACTTTTATCACAAGACGGAGGGTTGTACCATTGTACTTGCACATATGAGATACTGGTAACTACTTCTCCCTGGGATGACTAAGCAATTTGATCTTAATTGGGTGCTACCATCTACAAAAGTAGGGGATCATAGCATAATAGATTATAAAAACAGTATTGGTAATAGTTCAACCTCAAGCATGAGGTTTTTGAAGGGGCAATAACAATAGGAATTTAGGGTAACCATCGTCTCTAGGGTTCTTTAATACAAATTAATGTTGGAAGGTACAAATAGAGTTGATTTAATTTACTTTATTTTCTAGTTATGTCATTCTCTATTAAAATTAGTTTCCTAGGGTTTATGTCATAGATGTAATATAGATGTAATGATGATTATAATCTTAAGTCAATTAGCACACCCATGAACTTGTCCTTGAAACTTGACTATGACAACTCTGGTAGGGCCATAAATAAAAAAACTTTATAGAAGCATATGTCATGCATTTGCTAGTGTAACGAAGAATAAGTTTAAAATAAGTTTAATGACCGAACTCGCATTATTCTTTAGACTTTAAATAAAGTAAACCAAAATGACACATTCGTAAATCAGTCTAAAATACACTAAGGAATTGTTTAAGAGATTCAACATTGAAAATCTTAAGCCAATTAGCATACCTATGAGTTTATCCTTGAAACTTGACTTTGACAACTCTGGTAGGGTCATAGATCAAAAACTTTATAGAGGCATGATACCTTTCCTACTTTAACTTTCAGCCATTAGACTGAAAATAATGTTCTCGATATGCCTAAATGCTAGATTTCAATCCGACCCTAAATAATTTCACTTAGTGGCTATGAAAATTTTTTTTTATTATTTACTTAGAAGACCAAACTTAGGTCTTTGGCACTCAAAGTCATCAACCATAAATCTAGTATGTTACAATGATGCCAATTTTGTCAGATGCAAAATTGACATAAAGAGTACAAATAGTAGTTGCCAACTACTTGGAAATATGTTTATCTCTTGGTTTTCCAAAAAATAACACTTAATTACACTATCCACCACCGAAGTTTAATACATAACAATGTGAAAGTTATTGTACTCATAGGTTTCCCTTTTTTTGTTTTCTTTCTTTGGCTTGACACACTTGCAAGTGATCTTTGTTGCATATTCAATTTTACCTATGACAATATAGCCCAGAAAGAGATGAGTTGGCTAAAACAGTCATCGACAATTATGTCTAAAACTTTTGCTAATTAACACAGTCAAAACCAAAGAGTAAACTGGGTGATTGACATTTTTTCTTTTTTAGATGCGTGAACTCCTTCAATACTTTAATTGAGACACTATAAACATTGTCCTGATCTTCACTTGGCAATTGGAACAAACAAAAACAGTCCATTTCCATTATGTTATTGGTTGCATTGTGAAAAACATGGAGCCTCCCAGCTTTGTGGCTATGATAGTGGAGAAGGGTTTCTCCACCATCAAACCACATGAAGATGTGGATAATCTCATAAATATACGAAATAACAGTATCATTGAATAAAACCAAGGTAAGAAAAATACATTAGAAAAAAGTAATTTGTGCAGTCTAAGAAGACTGCACAAATGCAAACGACGCACCGGAGCAGACGCCGGGAGGCTTCCTTCATCCACGGACGAGACTAACTCCTAAAGAAATCGTGCATATGACAAGCCCGAATAACGCTGGAAAACTGATCCCCCTGTAAGAACACGCAAGCACAAGTAAGCCAATCAGTACAGGTGAAATCAAACAAGTACAACCTGAATTCCCAGATACAAACATCATTCATGCAATTTCGGATAATTCAATGCCTTGATCAACACATTTTGAATCAATTTCATGCAAACTTCAGATAGTGCTCGTCTTGTATTTCAAACCTTCATCCAAACTTCCATTTAACACACTGTACTTATATCATTCATAAGACTCTGACCTTTTGGAAAACCATTCCATGGAACCATTTTGAATATTCAAGACTATTTGGTGACAATGCGAAGCATGGAAAGGTAGCCTTGTTTTCCAATGAGAATTCAATTTGGTTCTTCAAGAGCAAAAATAAAATCTTCAGAGAAAAGGGAAAAAGAGGAAGGGTAATTTTTTTTCCCCAAAAGAGACGGGGGTCAATCGTCCTCCTCCGCCTACGCAGGGAGGAGGATCGCCACCCTTCATGGGGAGCCCTCCCTTTGTCGAGAAGAGGAGAGCGGCCCTCCTCTATAGGCAGAAACGGAAAAAGGGAGGAGTGACTCCCCCTTATCTGCCTTTCCTTCTCAAAGGTGGAGAGCTGCTCTCGTCCCAGCTGTGGAACAGAGGAAGGAGGGCAGCTAACCTTTCCCAAGACTAAACAAAGATCTTAGGATAATAATTACTTATTTAGATTGAATGATACATATATCAAATTGTTTTCAAATACACTTGATTACACTAACAACAGAAATCGATTTAATTTTTTTAAATATGGACATGAATTTTAATAGTAGACCAACTCCAAACACAGTAACAGCCCTAAAGGTGAGAAAGCTATCCCTATAGACGTATTTCAACTTTGTTTAGGCAAACAGAGATTCTTTCTCACAAGATTTATCTGAGTCACAAGAAATTCTGTAGTGACAAAAAACGAAAGGAAAGCGCAGAAAAATGAAACGGACAAACTTACCCTATCTTCAACCTGTTTTTGGGATCTCCAGTAGAGTACCCGATGAAATAGAAGTAACGGGCAATCACATAAACTATCCCGAATCCCGTAGATACCAAAGGATGCTTTAGGCCACCAAGCAATAGCAACACGAAGAACATCGGCGCCATCTCCAGCGCATTCTGATGGCCCCGCTGCACAAACATCCCAATTTCCTCATCTCCATATCAGTCCAGCCATTCATTGAAAGCATAAATCAATTCAAACGGAGTTTCTCTCTCGTCTTAGCGTGGAAAAAAACACGAAAATTCGAAAGGGCAAACCTGAACGCAATTGAAGGCCTTCGCGTCCTTATTCTCCGACTCCGAGGCATACATGGTTGGGTAGAAGACCTTGTACCTGCAACAAGAACCAAACGAAAACATCATCATTTCGTAATTCAAAAGAGAAAAGAGAAACATGTAATACAGGAGATTTTTCTTCAGAAAACAAAGGCGTCAAAGAAATTACTTCTTCCGCGCGTTGCCTACTTGACGTGCCATCCAGAAGTTAAGGAGGACGTAAGCTGCCAGAGTCAGAACGACATAGCCATACTCCTTCGGCAATTCGATTGTTGCAGCCATTCACCCTTTCTCGCAGATTCTCCAAATTGCTCCTTCCTCCGCTGGCTCTGCCTCTCGAACTTTTAAAGGAGAAGAAGTAGGTCCCGAGACTGGCACGTCTCAATCCCTAGGCGTTGACTCGTCAACATCTAGAACATTCGGTGCGGAAAATCTTTTTGTTTTTTATTGAACTGGCGGGATCTTTTATGCCTCTTGCTTGTATTTCATTTAAGCCGTCCGGTCAAACCAAATACCTTACCTAAGGTTGAGTAGACCAGGACACAGGTTAGGTTACGTTCTTTGGGGATAGTAACGGGGCGTTAGTACACATGACTCAGTACATGATATTCAAGTGCATTATGTAGTTTATATCCTGATGTCGTTAGGGGGAGCCAAAATTTATATCATGTACATGAATATACATGAACCAAGAGTTCATGTGTAAAGAGTAACAGGCGGAAAGTGTTTTTTGCCCGATTTTGAGAATCATCCACTTGATTCTCTCGCGCGGGCTCTCTCTGGCTCGACCATCTCTGTTTTTTTTTTCATTTCGATCGTTTCATTCCCGCACACAGCGACTCTCGTTCCTGCAGCCCTCTGTCGTCTCCGTGAAGCCCAAGCTCTCTACTCGTTCTCTCGTCTCCGCCGTCTCTCTCCGGTGTCCCTCTCTACTACCGTCGTCTCTCTCCGGTCTCCCAGTCTCCGGTTTTCCCGCAGCCCTCTCTCATTCCCGTAGCCCTCTCTTGTCTCCGTTCCCGCAACCCTCTCTAGTCTCTATTCTCGCAGCCCTCTCTCATTCTCTGCTCCCTCTCTCATTTCCGCAGCCCTCTCTCATTCCCGCAGAGCACGGGAGGTCGAGCATTTACAGAGCTTCTCGGCTTCCCTCTCTTCTCCCTCTCGGCGTACCGTCGGAGCGCCGCCTCTGTCGGCATTGCCCGCCGCCGTCGCCGGTCGTTGCCTTTGCCTAGCCGTCCCGTCGCCATCGCCCCGCTGGCTCGCTGCTGAGGAAGACGAAGATGTTTAATTTTTCCTAAGTTAGGAAAAATTAAACTATCTTCATAAAAAATATTAATTTATAATTTTTATTTATAAATTACTATATTAAAATAGTGATTTAATAGTTATAATTAAAATATTGTTAAAATAAATATTTGATAAATTATTTTGGCATAATTATCCGATTGTTATAGTTAATTAAACCAATGGTTTTAAATTTTGTGATAATATATTATTAATTAATAATACATAAAATATATTATGTACAAATATATAGTGTGTTAAAGTTATGATTAGATCAATTTTTTCTCTTAAATTATTCATTTTTAGGTTAAAATATATCATATGTTATTAATAAATTAATAACTTAATGTATTACTTTTTTTTATTTATAATGTTATTTATTTATTATTTGTAATTAATCATATACGTATTTCATTGGCTCATGTAATTACCATATTAATGTACAATAAAATATCTAATTCAATTAATAAATATATTAGTATATTTAATTATACATTCAATAACTTATTCGTGTAGTAATAATGGTTGTTTTACCTAATTTGGGGTTTAAGGATTATGTTGTAATTAAGTGCACTGTAAAGGTTTAGAAATTCTCTTGTTTTTTATGTTTTTCTCATGTTGGGGCACTAATACTGGAAACTGTTTTCCAGTGCACATGAAGTCGTCAACACTAACACAAATTCTTACCTGATCTTCATGAACATGACATAACATGATCTTCATGTTGGACTTGACTTGATCTTCAAGAATCCACTTTGGGGCACTAACCCCCCCTAAGGTGGTTCAACCTTTGAGCCCATGGGACGATGAAGACTTGAGGTAGTTATAAAGTTATTATTTTCTATTGTCATAGTTGTGCCAAAACCAAAACCAAAAATCATTTGGTACAAAACATGCCATGGGACAAATATGTGATCGAATGGTTGAGATAATTGTTTGATCAGGAGGATGAGATAATTATTGATCATGATCAGACAGATAGGATAGTTGTTTCGTACCAAATGGTTTTTCGTATTAGATGAGTCATCTCCTATCGAAGTTGTAACAATAAAATTTAACTTTCGAGCAAGGGCATATTTATTATACATGATATATGATTTTGTTATTTTATATAAAAGTATTTAAAATTTTAGTATTTATGAATATGTAAATTTATTATTTTGTATATAATAGGATATTTATACATTTATTGTTATTTTATGTATAATTTATTAGATTTTAATATATAATTAATATTAAATATTAAGTAAATTATTTATATGCTTTAATAATATTTTTCATTTTATGTCATGTTCATTAGTTCCCCTATATATTGATATAAGAATTATTATGATTATATTATATAAAATATACTTTTATATATTTTTATAAAATATAAACAAATGGAGATGGGTGATTGGATGGGGGAACATAAGGCATAAAAGCAATTCAATGTAAGCAAAAACATGCACACACTTCAATGACAAAAATACTTTTTGTCGTCGATGTTCCTCTAGTCATAGTCACTGCCCAAGAACCATTGTTTAGGAAAATTTCCACTATTACGCTTTAATAGTTGGAAAATTAGAAAGAAATTTTGGCTCATCTTGGCCACTTGTAGTTCAATAAACAATTTGTATGCAAGCCAATCTCTCCAAGAGTTTAATGCTAGATTTTAGCTCCAGTTAAGACTTTTTATCTAGATTAACATTTCACAAATTCATAAAAAAAATAAAAAAATTACACCTTACTTGGATATATGCTTCTCCTTGAGAGATTCAAATTGCTTCGTCCTTTGTAACACATTTTGGAATGATCAAGAAACTTGTACTATGATACATACAAGGATAGTTGAAAGAAAGAGAAGATTTTCAAAGGTATGGGTTCTCTTTCTCTCTAAAGCACAAACACTTTTGGTTGGAATTTACAATATAAACCTTTGTGACTTGAGAATATGTCAATTAATATTTATTCACTTTTTTATTCACGGTTTAGTAAGGTATTTATAGTGTTTTGAACTCAAACTAGTCATTATTTGCCCATAGGCAAAAATCAAATCGTTGATTGATCGATCATTGGTAGGTAACTAATCGATCAATCGATCATAACAAGAAGGTAAATCAATCATACACAAAACATGAAATTTCTCATTTTCTTAAAAATTATACTAATTAGTTGGAAGGAAAATCTTTTAAATTCTAGGCAGGTTTCCTAGTAAGGCTCTAATAAGATTTTAAATAATTTTTTTTAGAGATTGTTAGAAGTTGTCAGTTGAGTTAATTTAGTCATATGTGATTTTTAGGAAAATATTTTCTGTATAAAGTAGATTTTATGCTTTAAAGGCGTAGGGATATGACTATACTTTTCAATATTATCTAAATTATAAATCAAAATTAGTTGTATAAACTCTAAGCTCTCTGATTTCTTTGTTTCCTGCAAATTCTAATAGGAATTATAATCTAGAAAATGTTTTCCTATTGACCATTTTTTTAATAGAAATTTTTCATATTACAAAAATTTCCTTTGACCAGTTCTCTTGTGTTTATCTGCTATAAGGACAACAGAAAAATTAGTTATAATATTTGTCTTTATACTAGAAATAATATAATTTTTTATAAATAATAAAAAATAAGGTTAAAATAAGACCCATTTTCAGTACTTTTTGGTATATTATTCCCATAGAGAAACTCAATTCCCTATCGATAGAAAGAATCAAGAGGAATCAAACAAGAAAATTTTTCATACCCAAAAATGGCATAAATACCAAAAATTTTACTCAACAAGAAAATTTCCTTCCACCATTTTTTTGACACTTTCATGTTCGCACAAACACACCCTTACACTCTAATAGTCTATGTTCATCTCTCTTGTTCTCGTTTTCCAACAACCTTGTTGAGGCCATTCAAGTTTTTTTTTTTTTTTTTTTTTTTTCCGAACCGCAGTGGTTCTCGAGATTAAGACTGGTGGAAGTTCTCGACTGGAAGCTTATCTCGATCATGTTCTAGATTAGGACATATACAAGTTGTTGATATTTGATTCTTTACTTCCCTCAGCTTGGTTAGAGCTGATTACGAAGATCCCCAATGGAGACTCCAGTTCAATATATAGTTGTATTTCAACTGAGACTCTGAAAAGCATTAGGCTACTTCTACCAGTTCCATGCTAAGGCTGTAAACAAACTACATTCGATCTGAATATTGAAATTTCGTATTCGATCTATTTACATATCCAAAAAATATCAGAAGTGATATAACCAACTATGATTTCATCAATAAGAAGGTATGGAAAAGGAAGAATCAATAGTGATAAAAGAGAGAGAGAGAGAGAGAGAGAGAGGGTGTGCTGCCTGAGAAATAGAAGACGCCTATAAAAAAATAATAAAAGAGGGAGAGTGTATACGATTTTATTAGCTATAGATTGGACACAATGAAAATTGCCACCACAATAAGATTTGTTGGGTCCAGAATTTCCCATCAAAATAGTTGAAGAGAAGGTAGAGAAGCTCCTTTCTCTTCGTAAGCTTTACCGGTATGACCCTGTTTTCTCCTGCGAGATACAAGGGTATCTGGGCAGAAATTCAACTAGTTGCACCTGTATAATCAAGCTAATTCCTTTCTACACGAGAGAAGAGAAAAACTAAGTTAAATACCAAACTGAAGGCCACCAACATATTTACCACTGGGACGAAGAAAGGACCAGAGACACCAGTGACATTTGTAGTTCAAACCCAGGAATAGTAGTAAATGTATCTGGCCATGTACAGAAAAACACCCACTATCTTCTCAAGCTGTACAATATCTGTAGTTTATTCAGAACCCAAGAAATTTATGAGAGATGACTACCCTTACAGCCTATGTAAAAGAAAACTAACCTCGCAGCCTAGGTAAGAGATGACTAACCTTACAACCTATGTAAGAGATGACAAGACTTAGGGTCTGTTTGGAACACATGGAAAACAAAAGAAAAGAAAAGAAAATGAGAATTTGAGCATTATTATTCCAAAAAATAGTTAGTGAAAAGGAGAATTTGATCATTAACTCATTTTCACTAACTATTTTTGGGAATAATAATACTCGAATTCTCATTTTCTTTTCTTTTCTTTTCTAAGGGTTCCAAACAGACCCTTACAGCCTATGTATTTTGGGAACTCAAAATGGACACCACTTACACAGTGCTTCATTTGTTAAATGGCAGCCTCTCCAAACACTGAGATCAAAACAATGATCATTAATGAAGAGGAACAAAAACTAAAGACTTGCAAGAACATCCACTTTCTCCCCAAGGGAAAGTGTTACTTCCTAGAATTTCCCACAGGAGTTCAATCATACACTTCTTAAAACCTATAATAGCCTCTTTGACCAGCATTTTGATGGTGTTCAACACTCTAACAACCAGTGTGCCGTTTCTTAGTCAAGTATTCTTCAGCACCAAGAGATATCTTCTTTCATGACACTGACACCCCTTTCCCTGACCATGGAATAATCATAGGAAAGAGAAAACTCTACTAACATGCTGAACATTCATTCCAATCGATTGATCTGCAAATCATACATCTTTAACAGAAAATTGGAGACCAGGAAGCGAAAGATCTAACAATAAGTTGATAGTTGCCTTGCAATCTTTTGGGTTTGGAAATTTGAGAAGTTCCAGAATTGGTTTTCTTCTCCCTAAATCTATTTCCCAGGAACGATGGATACCCCTTTCACCTGTAAATAAACTCAAGTAAATAAATGACTGGAGCTACTAACAAAATGATTTTCCTCCGAGAAAATAATTCTGGTGTTAGGGGTAAGAAGCACCGCAATGGATTTAATTCATCTGGCTCCAGTGCGCTCACTCAGAATATATTCTAAACTAATTTGACGTAATCTAAGACCCAAAGAATGGGGTCAGAGAGCTGATACTCTTAGGGGATAAAATATCTTCCTTTTAGGTTCTCTGACAAGCAGATACTGACGAGGTTGTTGTAACCTACAACTGCAGTTTGAACAGTATACAAATATTTGGAATCTGCTTCAGCAAACAGATAAGCTATAAAACAAAAAGATATAGGAACAAGGAAGAGACAAGAAAGTGTTCAAATGTGAGTGATGTACAGAACCAAAATGTGAAACTGAAGTGAAAACACTACATCAACAAGGAAGAGACAAGTTTTATATACAGTATTCAGTCATTGATGGACAGCTTGCTCGAGAACCAACCTCAAGCGCCGGGCTAAAACGTCTAGCTCCGCTACTCGTTGCTCTCTCCACCTCTGAGTCAGATCACCAGACCCCGATGCATGGTCGGGAAAAAGCAGTCCCCGACGAATCAGAACCGTCCGTATATCCTTCAGTGAACTATCAAAGACGTCCATTACCGCCTTCGCAGAACAGCGGCCGAGCCCACTGCTGCGGATGACAGACTCGTCCTTCTCTTCATCCTCTTCTTGAGGTGCAAGATCCGAATCCGGATTTCCCCCACTGTCCGGCGGCTGAGGAGAAGACGAGGGGTGAGTTGCAGGAGGAGGAGAGGATGAAGCCCTAGCCCTAACCTTTGGGTTCTTTTTCTTAATATTCGCGGCAAAGGGCGAAGTAGCAGCGAAGGAGGGGTGCCAGAGCTGCTTGGAAAGGTGAAAGAGGGCACGATCGTGAGGGGTCAGGAGTGAGGAATCGAGGCCACGCGAGAGACGAGCGGATAAAACGCGGAACTTTTTGCGTAGACGGCGGAGTTTCTCAGAGAGCTGGGATTTGGTGTAAGGCTGCGACATGGACTGTGAAAAACGGTCGTAGAAGAGATTGAGATCGCGAGGATAGACTAAGCCATCGGCGGCTGAGTCGAGGAGACTCTGTAGAAACCTGATCTCGTCGATCTCCGGCCAAATTCGGTGAAACTTGAAGGGTGGGGGCTTGACATCATCTTCGAGATCAAGGGGTTCGTCATCGAGGAGTAGATCGTCGTCGTCATCAGCGCCGGAAGCGAGAGAAGGCTCTACTTTCGGAGTCTGCATAGGAGCATCCGAATCAGAGAGTTTGCGCTTAACAGGGAGCTTGCGAGCGGCAGTTTTGATGGGGATGGTGAGAGGAGAGGGGTTGGTAGCCATAGGGATTAGCGATGGCAGGAGTCCTCGGCTCAGAGAGGCTCAGAGGTGGGCGCAGGACGATGGTCAGTTCCTCGATGCCACTCAACCTGGAGTCTAGTGGTTTCATGGAGTCGTGGTTTTCCCACCAAACCAGCCGAAGCGACATGTACAATATTTTTTTACGTTACACCCCACAGCGTCCCGTGTCTCAGCCTCTCTTCCAAACCTGTGGCTGTGGGTACTGGTTACCGCACGGGTCTGCTTTTGCTCTCAACAGCTCATGTCGCTTGGAAAACTCTTTCTAGATTATTATTCCTATTAGATTTTGCAGGAAACAAAGAAATAAGAGAGATTAGAGTTTATTCAACTATTTTTTTATTTATAATTTAGATAATATTGAAAAGTATAGTCATATTCCCACATCTTTAAACCATAAAATTTATTTTTAAAAAGAAAAATATTTTCCTAAAAATCATAGATGACTAAATTAATTCAAATAACAACTTCTAACAATCTATAAATATTTTATTATTTAAAATCTTATTAAATCCTTATTAGGAAACTTGCCTAGAATTTAAACGATTTACATTCTATTCATTGGTATAATTTTTATGAAAATGAGAAAATTCATGTTTTGTGTATGATTGATTTACCTTCATGTTATGATTGATTTATCGATCAGTCACTTATGATCGATCAATCAACGGTCTGATTTTTACCATCGGGCAAATAATGACTAGTTTGAGTTTGGGAAGTTATAAATCCCCCCCCACCAAACCATGAGTAAAGAAGTGAATGAATATTAATTAGTATATTCTCAAGTTACAAAATTTTACCTTGCAAATTCCTACCAAAAGTGTTTTAGAGAGAAAGAGAGAGAGAGAGAGTCATACCTTTGAAAATATTCTATCTCTTTCCATTATCCTTGCATGCATCATAGTACAAATTTCTTGATCATTTCACAACGTACTACAAAGGAGGAGGCAATTTGAATTCTTCAAGGAGAAACATCTCTTCAAATAAGGGTGGAAATTTTTTTAAGCAAGGGGTTATTTAGCGGTCACTGCCACTAGGGGAACATCGAGAACAAAAAATATTTTTGTTCCTGTGGTGTGTACATGTTTATGCTTATATTCATTTAGGCATGATATTTTGATTACACGCACAAATCATTTTAATTTGAATAACTCAATCCTCACCCACCCACACAGACACACACACACTTGGGCCAACGTTTAGAAAATTCAATTCCCTCTAATCACCCATCTCAATTTGTTTATATTTTATAATTATATAAATTATATAAAAAATAAAAATATACATCATATAATTTTATATAATATAATCATAATAATTTATATATCAATATATAGAGGAATTAGTGAACATGATATAAAATGAAAAATAATATTAAAGCATATAAATAATTTATATAAAATTTAATAATTAATTATATATTAAATTATATTAAGTTTTACATAAAATAAAAAAATAGATATTCCCTATTATATACAAACCAAATTTTATACATATTCATAAATATTAATTTTTACATATTTTATTATTTAATATATAATAATTTAGAATTTATATAAAATAAAAAATCTTCTATCATGTATAATAAATAGAGGGTAAAAGAGATGTAGGTCTTTTTATAGAATTAAATAAATTATTTTTAGTAATATATATATACATTTTAGAAAGGGTTGAAGCCCTTAGAGGAAGGGAGAGAAGGAAACAACTCCACCCACCTACCCCCTAAGGGATGGAAGCATTGATATTGTGCAAGGAGAAAAGGAGGCAAGAGGGGGCCTATGTTTGTCCTCAGGTTGTGGACGATATTTTTTGAGAACAGGGGGTAGAGGGGGAGGGGAGATCGAAAATGAGAGAGGCCTGATAATTTTATAGGAGTTTTTTTTCTTTTTCAGTCTGTCTTGACTAGAAATATCTCCTTTGGAGACTAACTTTACTTTCCTAGTAAAAAAAATCATGTTACATTAGACTTCAATATTCATGTTAGGTTTGACAAGGTAAATTATTTTTGAAATTTGATCTTTCTTTTAGACAAATTTTGCTTTTTTAAAAATCTTTTTCTCCCACATCCTTTTTCTAGGAAAGTTTTTATTAAAACATTCATTTTATTGGGTAGCACAATTATATTCAATATTCTACTCAACTCAAGTTTTAAAAAAAATAGTTTAAAATTTTAAATTTTTATGAGTTACAAATTCAAATTATGTTGTTTTTTGTACTAAAAATTATTTTTATATTTTAAAATGATAGGAAAATTTATAATTAAGCATATGGCTAGTCATAGATATTGAGCTATTAACTTGGAAAATAGAACATTTTTATAATTTAAAAAACTAATAATTTTTTATAGAATCATTTGATAAGAATAAGTAGTAGTTTTAGCAAAAAAAATTAATATGTCTATCAATTTGTTTACTTTAGTAATTTTTTTTAAAAATGTATACATTAATATATTGAAACTATAATATAAAATTTTACTATATTTTTATTTTTATTTTTACGTGTAAAAAATAAATTCAATTATTGAAGAAAAATCAAAGAGAAGACAATAATTTTAGTAAAACATCAAAGTTCAAGATAAAGAGCTTATGAAGTAGCTCTTAAATTTAAGAAATTTTTTTTTTATAGAATCATTTTTATTTCATGAATTTCCTCCAAAATGCTTTGGCCTAGCCACTTATTTGGTCTTTAGCTTAATGATTATTTAGGGTCTCTTGACATTAGTTTACTTTTTGTTAGGTGAGTTTGTTCTTTTCATCATTTTTGTGCCCTATTTTTTCACGTTTTTCTTTTGGCTTTCTTTGCTTTTGTTTTCGATCTCTTTTTCGATTGTCTAGTAATCATTGTTTGGTCTTTAAAGCAAAACATTGAAGGGGTTGAAAGGAGTAAAGAGGCAACAATGGAAGTAGATTTTTAGTTGAATAAGATTGGGAATTACATTTGTTAGTATAAAACAGGTAGCTCTACGAGGGAGATCCATTTGTTGTAACAAAGTATCCACAATTTTGAGAAAATCTAAACAAGAAGAATGTCCTCTTTAATCAAAGTGTCTAAGTTTTCCTCCACAAAGACGATGATAACTCAATAGAAAATATTTTCGTATTATATATTTTCTCTTCTTTCCTACATTTTCAGTTTTCATTTTATTGTTTTTTTTTAGCCTGATTATTTTTTATTGCTTATTATGCTCTGTGTACTTTCATTCTGCTTCTTTCATCTAGCTCTTTTAGCCTTGCACCTTTGTTGCATTTAAGATCATTTACAGCATGATATTGATTGTTTATTACTGATTGCTTCTATCATGTTTCTTCTTCACTCTATGAGGTAAGTAGTTGATTTCTCATTTAACCTTCCTTCTGTCTCATGGATCATTTAGTCATGTGCCTTTGCTTACTTTATTGCAACTTTAGTTAGCAACAATAATCTATCATGGATGGTGAGTTATGAATGTATGGTCTTTTTTTTTCTCAAGAAGAGGGTAAAGAGATAAAAGAGGAATGTTTTCAAATTTTGTGCTTTGAGTTAAGAGTTCTATTTCATATAATAGAAATGTGTCCATTTTGGAGTATAGAGACATTTGGGAGGAAAAGGTTAGTGAAAAGATCTTATACTTTTGAGTAGGTATTTTTTCTTTTGACTTCCAAGAGAAAGGTTTGAACCATAATGAATAGATGATTCTACGATGCAGGGTTGCTATATCTGCATAGTGACCAGCTTTTGTGAAAGAGGGGATATGTAAGAAACCAAAATTCATTAAAAAAGCAAAACGTTTTTTTGTTGGCTCAGGTGGCATCTCAAGAGGTGGGTGAATTGAGATCTACAAATTAAAAATCTTAACTAAGCGTGTATTGTAAAACATGCAATATGACAATTTCAATGTTACAAATCAATCACAGACCATAGGAGACAATATTTTTTGTTATCAATGTTCCCCTATTGGAATTCATCACCCAAGAACCCTTGTTTGGGAAATTTCGCTATTCAATGCTCTAATAGCTGGAATTTGCACAAAGGGATTCTAGCTCTTTTGAAGCCATGTGTAGTTCAAGCACACATTTTTTACATATTAAAATCTCTCCAAAAGATTGTGACCTAGATTCTAGCTCTAGCTGGCCCTTTCTATATAAATTAAACAGGTTGTAGAAAAACTTTTCATAAAAAAAAAACAAAAAAATGAAAAATCACTGACACCTTTTCACTTGCAAATTACCTTCTCCTCGTTAGATCCAAACATCCAGCTCTTTGCAGCACAATGGGTATATAGGAGCTTGTCTATATAAAATACAAAGAATGGTAGAGGAAAAAGTAGTGGATTTTGCAAGGTGATAACTCTCTTTCACTCAAAATTACTTTAAAAAAGAATTGCAAGACTTTGAGAATAAAGGCTTATAGATTTTCCAATAAATGCTCGTTAACTTCTCTATGTGAGGTTTGGTGTGGGTATTTATAACTTTCAAAGTCAAACTAGCTTTTTTTGCCTATTTGCAAAAGTCAGTGTTTAGATTGATCGATGTTCATGTATAACAACTATTTTTCTATCAAGATGTGACTTATTGATCGATTGAATGATCAATCAAAATATTTTTGTTGGACCTAACATGTTAAGTTGATCAATTATTGACAAGGTATGATTGATCAATCAGAATTCCCTTAGGCAATGCATTACAAGTATGAACAATCAGTGAATTTGTTATGATCGATCAAGTTTTATGTCTCTGACTGGGAAGATTTTGTCTGATCAATCAGTTATCTTGGATAATCGATCATTAAATACAATTTGCTTTCCTATACAATATTAATAATCAATCAGTCCAAGTGGGATGTGATGACCATAGGTTGACTCCCATATTGCTCTTGATGGTAACAAAACTTAATTGATCTAACAACTTGAAAATCTAAGTATTTCAGATATTTTACCTTCAAGAGCAAATGCATCTCAAGGTCTAAAGCTTCAAGCCAAAACTCAAGACCTCAAGTACATTTGAAGAACATCTCTTGAAGAAGCACCCACAAAGAAGAAGACAACAAGAAGACTAGAGTTCAAGTGTAATAGACAAATGTCTAAACTCAGTCACTTTTGTAAGAGAGTATTCTAAACTTCCTTTCCTTAGGTACATATGTGAAATAAAATCTTAAGGTTAAACATTGCACAATCATCATAAACATCATTTTGAACATGCTAGAGCACTTAGAGAAAAACATTCCCATGCTTTAAAAATCTACACTTTTGAATTGGCATTGGAGTGATTGATCAATCATTGGTCATGATCGATCCACCATACTCGATTGATTGATCATCATAGACATGGCCATTTCATGCCATAACGCATGATCGATCATCCTTACTTGATTCATTGATCAACCAGAACCTTGCTAGTAGGGGACTTAAAACGTGATCGATCATAGAAAAATACATTGATCGATAATATACTTGTATTGCACAACCAAAGGGAATCTTGATTGATCGATCATCCTCTGATAATGATCGATCAACTTAACTTTTCTAGACCAATAGTAACATATTGATCGATCAGTCCATTAATCAATGAGTCATTGTCTAGCAAAAAAGTAGTCGTTATGATCGATCAATCACTTTACAATGATCAATTAATCAATGTATTAATTTTTTTAAATGGGAAAATAATGACTAGTTTGAGTTGGGGAAGCTATAAATACCCCACCAAAATGTGAGTAAAGAAGTGGATGAGCATTAATTGGCAAATCTTCAAGCCATTACTCTTTATCTTGCAATTTTCCATCAAAAGTGCTTTAGAGTGAAAGAGAAAGAGCCACACACTTTAACATCTCTATTCTCTTTCATTTATACTTTCATTCATATAATCAAAACTCCTTAATAATCTCACAACGTGCTAGAAAGGAGGAGGCAACTTAAAACTTCTCATGGAGAAGCATCTCTCCAAGTAAGGATGTAACTTTTTCCCTTTCTTTTTTATGTATTTATGAAAGGTTCATCTAGAACCTGTTAATCTAGATAGAAAGAGCTAGCTAGGGTTAGAATCTAGCAACAATCTCTTATATTGGGTTTGTATAAATAGTGTATTGAGCTAAACTTGGCAAAAGACAACCAAAATCTCTTTTGTATTTTTCCAGCTGTTAGAGCAAATAGTGGAATTTTCCCAAGCAAGGGTTCTTGGGCAGGGACTACTACTAAGGGAACATTGATAACAAAAAAAATTGTTTGTCCCTGTGGTGTGTACATGTTAAACATTACTTTGACATTTCTTTTATGCATGAATTTTTAATCACATGCACAACTCAATTTTAATTTGAATATCTCAATTCACCCCCTCTTGAGAAGTTACCTGGGCCAAAAATTGGTATCAAAGCAAGCCAAGAACCTAATTAAATTCAAAATCCCCTTGATATTGAAAAATATAAATGACATCACAATAGAAATTGCTCATTCCTGAAGGACAATCTGCCAATCATCCACCTTTGTTCAATGAAACAAATTATAGATATTGGAAGGTAAGAATGAAATTCTTCCTTCAATCCATGGATTGGGACATATGGCATGTAACAAAGAATGACCCTCAAAAGCTTAAATATAATCTTCCGGTTGTAAAAGAATTTAGTGAGTTGACTGGAGAAGATAAAGAGCAGTTTAAAACAAATTCCAAGGCCATAAACCTCTTGTTATGTGCCTTAGGACCAATTGAGTTCAATAGAGTCACCACATGTAAGACCAATAACGAAATTTGGGAAAAACTTGAAGTCACACATGAAGAAACCTCTAGAGTTAAAGACTCTATAATCAATTTATTGATAGCCCAATATGACGAATTCAAAATGAAATCAGGTGAGTCCATTGCTGAAATGAACTCAAGGTTTACTCATATAATAAATGAGTTGAATATCTTAAAAGAAGAGATTTTATTATATAGGGAAAACAATAAGCTTATCAAGGCACTTCCAAGGGGACATGAGGAAGACAACCATTCATGAGAATGCTAACTTTAGAACTATAAGCTTGGAAGAGCTACTAGGAATCCTTCTCACATATGAGATGGAACCAAAAGATGTAGAGGAAGAGCACTTAAGAAGAAGAACATTGCTTTTAAGGCCAAGATGTGTGTTAAAAGTAATTCTAGTGAAGAAAGCTTAGATGAAGTGAGTTTCATCACTAGACATCTTCAAATAATCTATAGGAAGAAGAAGAAGAACTTTAGAAAATATCAATTTAGAACTCAAAATGACAAATTTCTAAAGAAAATTGATGTTTGTTTTTTAGTATAGTAAATCGAGACATAGAAGGAACAAATGTCCTAAGTTAGATGAAAGAACCCCATCCACAAGCAAAGATCCCAAAAACAAAAAGAAGAAAGTCTTGATCTCAACTTGGATGCAATGGAAGAAGAGTCTAGCCACTTGGATTCATGGCCTTTGAAGACATTGATAAGAAATCTTCAACTTCCGAAAAGGTAAGTGACTCAAACTATGAACATGAACTTGAATTACTTTTGGAAAAATCCTTTCATAGTCTAAATAAGTATAAAGAAAAATGCAATACCCAATTACATGAGATTGTAAATCTCAAGGAAGAGCTAATTGTCTTGAAGAAGGCAAATGAAAACCACATAACAAATACCTCAAGACAAAGTGGATCGATAGACAAGCTATCATGTGATAGACTTGCATTTGAGAAGAAGGGCTTGGACTTAGAACAACAAGTCATACTTTTATCTCTCAAATCCACACCCAAGAGGAAAGTTTGGAAGAACAAAACAAAGCAAAATAAGAAGCTCTCTCCACTTCCTCACATTAGATGCCTCTATTGCAATGAATCATGTCACTATGCCCACATTTACAATGTAAAGAATGAAAATGACATTAAACAAACATGGGTACATAAATCAATTGAAAAGGTTGTGGTAACCTAGCACCTCAAATGTTATCCCAAAGGGATCCAACCTTAAATGGATCTCTAAGGGTCAAATCTCTTGTGGTGTAGGTATGTCTTCTAGCCAAGGCACCGAAAAATATTTGGAATTTGGATAGCTATTGCTCGAGGCACATGATCGGTAACAAGAAGAAGTTTGTTGAACTCAATCCCAAAGGAAACAAAGTTTCATTTGAAAAAGGTACAAATTCTTAGTAAAGAACAAAAATGATGAACTAGTTCTAGAGGGGCAGAGAAATAACAATCTCTATGTAGCTAACATAGTCAATATACCCTCAACTAGTGCCATCTATTGGGTGAAAAAGTTGATGAATCTTGGTTATGGCATAAGATACTAGGACATATAGGAATGGATTCCTTGAACAAATGAGTGAAAAAGAACTTACTAAGAGGATTATTGGATCAAAAGTTAGTACGAGAGAAACCTTCTGATGCTTGCAAACTTGGAAATCAACACAAAATTTCTTTCAAGGCTAGGAATGTAGTTTCAACCTCTCGTCCTCTTCAACTAATCCACATGGACTTAGTTGTACCTAACCCATTAAGCCTAAATGGGAAGTGTTTCACCCTAATGGTGGTAAACAACTATTCAAGGTTGACATGGGTAGATTTCCAAGTCCACCAGAATGATGTTTTTCCAGCCTTCACTAAGTTATGTGAAAAAATTCAAAAAGAGCAAGACTATAGCATTGTCAAAATTAGGAGTCACCATGGAGGAGAATTTGAAAATTCACACTTCGAGGAATAATGCAGAAAGCATGGTATAGACCATATATTTTTAACTCCTCGAATGCCTCAACAAAATGGTGTTGTTGAGAGAAGAAACCAAACCTTAATTGAAATGGCTAGAGCTATGTGTCATGCATACAACATGCCACATAGGTTTTGGGTCGAAGCTATAAACATTGCATTTTATATCATTAACTGAGTTAGCATGAGTCCACTTCTCCACAAAACCCGTATGAGTTGTATACGGGCACCCTTCTGTACATTATTTATTTTAGAACCTTTAGATGCAAAGTATTCATATTGAAAGAACCAAAAAAAAATTAAGGAAATTTGATTCTAGAGCTGATATAGGAATTTTCTTGGGCTTTTCTACTCATAACAAAACTTATAGAGTTTATAACAAGAAATCTATGTGAGCATAGGAGTTGGTTCGTGCTGAGTTTGACGAATTTGATTCACCAATTCCAACTCCAACTCCTATTTCTGACGACTAAGAGGGAAACCCTTTCGATTCATCCCTAGGATCTCAACCTCAAGATCAAAATCATGAAGAGACCCCAAATGACCCAAATAACCAAGAAGAACTACCTATGGAGTCTAGGTACTACCTATGGATGATCAACCTCTAGAACAAATTATTGGTGACCCTCAAGGCAACATTTCAAATAGAAGAGCAACTCATGACACTGCAAATAGAACCCAAATAGCTTTGTCGAGGCTGAAAAAGATGATTTTTGGAATATGGCAATGCAAGAGGAATTGAATCAATATGAAAAAAATAAAGTTTGGACTCTAGTACCTAGACCTAAAAAATCAATAAGTCAAAGGAACAAAATGGGTCTTTAGGAACAAAGCAAATGAAGAAAATCAAGTAGTGAGAAACAAAGCTAGGTTAGTTGCCAAAATATATAACCAAGAAGAAGGCTTAGATTTCGAAAAAACATATGCACCCGTGGAAAGACTAGAGGCAATTCGAATCCTCCTAATTCACAAGAAATTCAAACTGTACCAAATGGATGTAAATAGTGCATTTTTAAATGGCTTCATCCAAGAAGAAGTATATGTTGAACAACCCGAAGGTTTTGAAGATATGAGCAAGTTTGACCATGTATACAAATTTCACAAAGCTTAATATTGCTTAAAACAGGCTCTTATAGTGTGGTGTGAAAGATTAAGTGAATTCTTATAAAAGAATGGCTATAAGAGAGGAAGCGTAGATAAGACACTATATACTAAGAACCGTGATCAAAATTTGATTATCATTCAAATTTATATGGATGATATAATATTTGGCTCTACAAACCTCTCTAAATGTCAAGATTTTGCTAGTGTAATGAAGAATGAGTTTAATGGGTGAACTCACATTCTTCCTTTGACTTAAAGTTACACAAACCGAAAATGTCACATTTATAAATTTGTCCAAATTAGCACACCCATGAGTTTGTCCTGGAAACATGACTCGAACAACTCCGGTAGTTTCATAGATCAAAAACTGTATAGATACATGATAGGATCCCTACTATACTATTGAAGAGCAAATATGGAAGTCTTTACGTGACTCTCACAATAAGAAGTCTTACAGAGTTACAATTATTATGGAAGGAGGTCTCACAGAAGAGTTTCAGTTTAAAGGTGTTGTAGTTATGATAGTATTCTATTTATGTTGAGTTATTTAATTATGTTAGGACTTATCTTTAACACTAGTTTGGGTGTAATTGGGACAAGGGTAGTTTAATAGTAATTGGATTCTACTACTTTCCTCTATTGTAAATATAGGTTCATGTACTCTGATTACATGAAGTCAATGAAGTTTTTCTATTTCCATAAATTCAACATGGTATCATAGCAGATTCTGTGAGTTGATTTGGTCAACCGACAGAGATAATTTGATCATTTTCTAATTAATTATCTCTAGCAGTTAAGTTTTGTATTTTTTTTCTCTTTTTAGTTCCTATACCTGTTGTTTTCTTTGCATTTTTACCTCTATACTGAGCTTTTAATATTGCATATTATTTATGGACAGAGTTTTATTCTAAGAATCATCTTCTTCTACTTTCTTTTGTTCTATTTCTTATTTTAGAAAACTTCTATGCAGGTTTTCGAGTTATTTGTCCACGTTACAGACATCATTGCTCTAGATTTGTTTCCATTCTAGAGATTGAAGACGATTGCTCTTTGTTGATTTAATCCATCTAGCAAAATTACCATACTGGTGAATATTTATTTATGTTGTTGGGCTAACACGTTGTCATCCAACTGGTGAGTCTCTGTCTGGCATCTGAAAATTATGCTAGAGACGATGACTTCTCACGGCGAGGAAGTCGTCAAGCGTTACTATGTTCCTATTTGCAATTCGAGATTGTCTCAGTCGTGTTAGTTTATTTCTGGAAGTGCTCGAGTTGCTATTGTGTTAAACAAGAGCTCCATTGCAATTTTTGGCTAATTGATCTTCCACCCACTATTTCTCCGAGATCTGTGTGATTGTTGTCTATGACCTCTGTTCAGAAGCAAGAGGCGCGGGGAAGAAGATGATAAATCGTCAGCTTGGTTGTCACTTTGAGAGGATGATGGCTCTACTAAATTCAGAATTTCCTTCTCCGGCTCGCATCATTGCTGGAAGAAATCTCCACCACTGATTTTTCAAGACTCCTCTGACCACCATCCGAAACCTCTCGTTGCTATCCCACACTGTTTGGAGACCAACAATGCCATTGTTGGAAAAGACGACTCTGTGAGTCCATTTTCTTTTTCTGCTCAATGGATTATTTTCTTCCTCGGGAACTCTATTTTTCATTAAGAAGAGAGGTGTTGATTCGAACCAAAGTATCGAGTCCATTACAGTCTTTCAGTGAGGGAGAAAAAGAAGTTCATTTGTCGAGCTTTTCGGCGTCGTGAGGAAGATGATGGCAGATTGCTTAAATTTTCCTAACTTAGGGTTTTGGGTTTGATCTAGTGCCAGGCCATGCCTATTCCGACCCAACACAGACCGGGCCAAGTTAACCCAGCGAACCTACCGAACCAAGGTTGCTTCTATTTTGTTGAGTTAACTCGGTCAAGGTCAACTCAAGTTTGGGTCAACCTGACTCAGCCCACTTGTTTTTCGCCACGATTATACGTGTTCAGGTTCTGAGTTCTATACATATTTCTTATGTGACTCGGTTATATTAGTCTACTATTTGACTCGATTCGACTCAGTTCTCTATCTCCAGCTGAATTATTACTCGGTTCCAACATACTATTTTGTGCGACTTTCTTATTTACTGATGGACTCTCTACAGACTATTTCATGTGTTCTTATTACTCTTAAGGACTTTGATTATTTACCAGTTATCTACTATTATACTACTGCAAATTTGGTACGTGTTATTTGGGCATTGACCCATTTCCGTTGCTACTATTGTATCTCTTTGATTGAGACTTTATTTCTGAATAAGAACTCCTTGGTCACTTGCCCTGGGTTCATTATTTGTTGACTATTGTCGGTATTGGTTCACCTGATGTGGAATTAGAAGCACATGGTGGCCTCAGCATCCTATCTTTCTCTTTATCCTTTACCCATTGGTTATTTGGCAGCCTTTCTCCTACCATACTTTATTTGACTATCACATTCCCCTTTGGGCCAACCTCTTGTGTGTTGCAACAATTAGTTTACCTTTATATACATACATGCATACATACATACATATATATAGGTGTTTTAAAGTCTATTGAGACTTTTTATATGTATACGTGGGTCTTTTATCACCATTTTGTGAATGATAGGCAGTAGCCACTAATGACCCATTTCTACTTTTAAGAGTCGGTGCCCGGGTTGGGACACTGTGATGAAGGAGCTTATTACTAAATCTATGTTATTTTTTTCAAGTTGAGATCACTACCATTACTTCCTTGCTTGAGAGGGAGAAGTACAAGAAAGAGGTATTTTCTTCCATATGTTGTGGTAAGTTTTATGTAACCAAAATATTCAAGAAATGGGGAGCACAAAAGACGTAGTGTCTGCATTTATGAAGAATTGTATTTGTCAAGAATTTTTTAGCAAAAGAAAATTGAAGACTAAGAATCATTTTCATTGCAAGCTGAAGTTATAAACTCTACCTTGAGGAGGGTTTTGAAGAGCAAATATGGAAGAGTCTTACATGACTCTCACAATAAGAAGTCTTATAGAGCCATAATTATTATGGAAGGAGGTCTCACATAAGAGTTCAGTTTAAAGGTGTTTTAGTTATGATAGTTTTCTATTTATGTTGAATTATTTAATAATACTAGAACTAATCTTTATGTGTTAGAGTTTGGGTGTAATTGGGACAAAGGTAGTTTAATTGTAATTGGACTATACAACTTTCATCTATCATAAATAAGGGTTCATGTACTCTAATTACATAAAGTCAATGAAGTTTTTCTCTTTTCCATAAATTCAACATGTACCTTTAATGCAGTAGACCGAATATAAAGTTCTTTCTCGGTATGCCTAAGTGCTAGATTTCAATCCAATCCTAGAGAATCTCACTTAGTGGCAGCGAAAAGAATTTTCCATTATCTACTTGGGTAATCCAACTTAGGTCTTTGGTACTCAAACTCTTTAGCCATTGAATTAGTCGATTACTTGGATGCTGATTTTGTGGGTTGCAAAATTGACAGAGAGAGTACAAGTAGTAGTTGCCAATTATTTGGAAATATGTTTGTCTCTTGGTTTTCCAAGAAATAACTTTCATTTGCACTAGCCACTACAGAAGTTGAATACATAGCCTATGGAAGTTATTGTGCTCAACTTCTTTGAATGAAACAACAACTAGATGACAAAGGCTTGGAGCAAAAAGAAATTTTAGTCCACTGTGACAACATGAGCGCCATAAGTTTAAGTATGAACCTAGTTCAATACTCTCGATCAAAACACAAAGAAATTAGACATCACTTTATCAAAGAGCTGGTTTAAACAAGGTTATTAAGATTGATTATGTTCACACTGAAAAAAAAATAGCTTATATCTTTACAAAGCCATTAAGATTTGGTCGTTTCTCGAAGCTTCGAGGAGAACTAGGCATGAGCAACCCACCTTGATTCACTTAGGGTGAAAATTTTGAGCTTAATGAATACATCTCATCATTGTAGTGCCAATAGAGTGAAATGAAAATCAAAAGATTATATATTTATTACTTTGCAGAGGTCATTGGTTGATCAATGCCTATTGGTTGATCGATCAATCGAAACGAAATGATCGATCATTCACAACATGAACAGAGAAGATGACTAATCAAAATCGATGTTTTAACCCATCTCTTCATCTCAAATCATTCCAAAACCCTTTCCAACTAATTTCTTGAGCTCAAGTGACCCCTAACCTTCATTCCACTTTCATTTTTTAGAGATTTCTCATCAAATTCAAGGCTAAAACCCTCATTTTTTCACACTTTCTCTTAAAACCGAACCGAGCAAAATGGTCAGGACAAAGGTCATTGCCAGGAAGAAGACTCCAAGAAAGGAGAGCGATACTTGTCAGGAAATGCCCAATTGGAGAGAACATTTCTGAACACGGCTTCAAAGGGATAATTATTTTCAACATTTCGCATCCAAGAGCATAGTTGAACCTAGTAAGATCGATCTCTTCTTTTGCAAATGAGAGATTGTTGATTTTGAAAGAATATTTAGATCTTACAAGGGCATATTGGAAAGTGAAGAAGAAATTTACCCACTCTTGGTAGAAGTCTTCTTTACTAACCTTGAGGTATAAGAGTTCTCCTCATGCAACCTAAGGCTCACAAGCTACATCAAAAACACAAACATATCAATCAAGACAAGTGATTTAAGTGCATGGCTTGGGATGACGTCTATGGGATTTACCAAATTCATCAAGGAGAGTAGGCCTATGGACCGCCATAAGGACTCCCCTCAAAACATTCAAGATGTTATCCAAGTGTTGCTTGGTCAAACGTGTGGAAGCTCCTATGGAGTAAAGATCAGAGAATTGAGCATGGAGCATTCAGTCTTCATAGAGATTGTGACACACTTCATCAATCCGAGGAAATGCACTCTCTCCTCACCACCACTGATATCTTCTTGCTTTGGGCCACCATCAAGAGAGTTTCACTCGATTATGGCTAAATTATGGCAAGCCACATGATGGATATCGCCACAAGTTCTCGAGCAGACAACCTTTCATTTACCTAGAGAGATCACTACTATCCTTTGCCAGAGTTGTGTAGACCTTTCAGATGAGGTGTCAATGGACATGACTAAGATGATGCCTATTGGGGATAGGACTAACACATAAACCCAAGAGATCTCAAGGAATGAGAGAAGAAAAGAACCCTAGCTCTTTGGAGAGAGGAGAGAAGAAACCAATGGAGACAAAGAAGAGGAAAAGAGAGAGATGTATGGACGAATTTGAACCAAGAGGAAGACGTTTGAATGCTCTACCCCATACCTTGAGGTTGTATTTATAGTTGTGTAAAGGTGTTTACAATGACTTCAATGCCCCTAGAGCTACATGATTCAAAGGAAAAAAGACATAAATTAGCTTGTAGAATTACAATTATATGTTATCTCTTTGAAAGTTCTCCTTATTTACTAGTCATGACACCTTTACACACATGGGTGTCTCTTAACACTCCGCCTCAAACTGGTGTTTGTAACTTCATTTGCAAATAATCTAGGTCAAGGAACTTGTGTGGTTGAAAAATAAATTTTGACTGTCTTGCTTTGACTCATCTTATTCTTGTTTACATCTTGTTTGTAGTCTTTATCTTCTTCTCATATTGTCTCCCCCTGACTTTGATATTCTAGCCACGCAAAACTTGATTACCACAACACATGGAATTTTCATCGTTGGTTACCTCATTCTTCTACTTCACCCCCTCAAGTTGGGGATCTCTTTGTTCTTTACCAAGAGACCCAACTAGCACATTATAATGGTGAGAGAATAAAAATCACTCCAAGCATATGACAAAACTCCATACACTAGTTAAAACGGTCATAGTCTGGAACACACTCCGCTCAATTCCCATGGAAAAAAATAACCCAATTTTATGGCACAACAAAAAGACTATTCACTTTCTTAGGGTAGCACAAAAAAAAAAAAAAACACCTCTTGGGTGAAGAATAAAAAGACTTGACTAAAGCTAAATGTTGGATAGACTCCGATATTTTTTAGATAATGGGTCTATAGGCAATTTTACGAAGAATAAAAGGAAGAAAGTATTTTGAGGAATTAAGGGTGTGAATAAAATGAAAGCAAAGGGATGAGAAATGAATGAAAAATGAGGAGCTAGACTTTGAGATAATTGTATCTCAAGTTGGGTTTCATAGAAGAAAAGGCAGCTAAAAAGGATACCTCACAAAGAGTTTGAGAGGACCTGAGAAGGGAAAGGAGAAAATAAGTTTAAAGAAGAAGATGATGGGAAGGAGATTAGAAATGAGGGTATGAAAATGGAGGTAGCAGCAAGAAGAAGATAATAACTCGGAAAATAAAGGCAGGGAGGACTCATGAAAGAAAAAGGAGTCTAAAATTGAGGGGCCACCAAAAAGGAGATTATTTTGCCCAAAAGGTCATGTAGCATTGAAAAAGAAAGGAGAAAGAAGCAACCTTAGAAAGGTGTGACTTAATGTGGGGCTATTGCTAGCTTAGCATCACATACTTTCATTCTGATTTTAGGCTAAGTTTTGTTATGATGCCTAGTATACTTCTGTATTTGTGAAAATTGAGACGATTTTTGGTCTCAAGATCTCTTAAAAGAGGGTTATGAACTTGATAAAAAAAAAATTGCAACTAATCTATGAATACTCAGTCAAAACACCAAGGGGGAGGAGAAAAACCAAGGGAGAGTTTGTGTGCATGAATACTTAAATTTGTAAATGCAAATGGGGAGCATACCTAGATTTAGAATGTAATTATTTTAGTTTTGAAGATGTCAAAAGGGGGAGAAGAACTGAGATAAGAAATATTAAAAGTGAAAACATGACACGAAAGAAAGATTAAAAACAAGGGGAGTTAAAATGTAGAATGAAAAGGTGGAAAGAAGCAATTAATCTCATAAAATGAACAACTTGTTGGTGGAGCTTGAAATTTTTTGGGATAGCCTTATGCATTGCCATCATAAGTGCATAACATGTGCATTATACTTCTTTATCTCAGAAGTGTTTGTCATTATTAAAAAACAAAGGGGGGGATAATATTAGAACGTTTCTAGTCTCAAGATCTCCATCAACCTAATTTTGATGATAACAAACACAAATTTTTACTAAGACTATTCGAATGGCCACACAATGGATGGCATTCCTCAAATGAAAAATGATGAACAGTAAAGCAGCAAAATGGAGCACCGTTTAAATGATCAAAGGGAGTTCAAATGCCTGAAGAATGGTGAGATCGATAAAAAGCACAATGTTTAACAAATAGATATGACTCATTCGAGCAATCAATTAAGAAAGATTGAAAACGTACAGTCCAAACTCTTTCAAACAAATAGTAGGACAAGCATTAACTCAAGACTGTTCAACAATGTCCAACAAGCATCCGAACGAAGAGCAAGAAGCAGTAACTGAAAGACTTAATAATGCAAGACAGTGTAAATAGTCCAAAATAGTTTTCAAAAGACAACATGGGTATCTTCGTGCTTGGTTGTTTGTATTTTCTTTCTACTGTCTGCAGTGATCAAAGTTTCTCCTTCACCTCTCTTCCCACACTTACACTTCGTGTTCTGTTTTATTTTCTTTTTCAATGATGGCGTTTTATCACCCTTGTATATTTTCAGGAGCATTGAGTTTCTTTTTGTTCCACTACGAGTGAGGATCTTGAAATGCTCTTATTGAGAATCTTATAATGCTGGTCTTCTGAAACATTCATAAAGAGAAAAAAAATGGGTCTCTTAATCTTAAAAATTGCATCATTCTTGCCTGCTAAGTGTTCATTACATTTTGATACATTACATTTTTATCGATCAAAATTCAGATAGATTCTTGCAATTGGATACATACAAGCTGACGACATTGCAGCCACGTAAGAATCAAAACTAGGAGGAGACGAGATTATGTATAAACCTGTAAGCTATATTTCAAGAAACAAAATTGTTCAGTGCAGATGTTTCCCTTGAATGAACATCAATTCATACATCACAAAGAACTCTTTATCATTTAGTGGTTCATATAAATGATCTAGCCTTGCCTTTTCGTTGAGACAACTCTTCATCAAAAACCTCTTCATTATCTCCATAATCTACTTCTCTCCTTCCAGCACCCATTTTGGGTTTCCTCCATGTTCGATCATCATATTGCTCCCCAGATACATCCTGGAATCGATTCCCACCATCTTGCGGACGTTCACAATTGCATTTCAAGCACTTCAAGTTTCTTCTATAGTTCAAGAAATCACATCTAAAAAATACATATATTATTCAGATTATTATCTTGGCATGAACAATTAAAAAAAAGCACCAAAAAATAGCAAATTTTTGCTCAAAAATTCAAATTGTGGTGCAAATGGGTCAGATATATGTTGGACTGGTAATATATGAATTGTGATGCTTAATACCAGTAGTAACTGATTGGAAGTATCATATGGATGCATACAAACAAAAGGAGTTAGAAGGAAGAGAGTCATACGATGGGCATTCCCATTCTCCAGAAAGTAGCTGCCGTTTTGGGCGTGCATGTTGGCAGCGAAGGCATGTAGAATTACGAGCAAAGTTCATGAACTGACACCTGTAAGCTCGAGTTATTAGAAAAATTCAAATTGCCATGTCTCCTACTAGATAATCAAAATGAACTAACATACCCTGGACAAGTCCAATCCCCTTTTTTCATCTCCACCTCTTTAAAACTTTCTCTGTTGGGTGCATCTTCATTGCATCGTAGACATCGTATATTCCTTGCAAAGTTCATGAAATTGCACCTGAAACGACCAACTCATTTCCCCATGCAAAATTTTCAGTACCAAGATAAAAATAAACCATATAATGATGTTCCTTTTAATAATCAAAGAGCCAGAGGCAGAGAGAGAGAGAGAGAGAGAGAGAGAGAGAGAGAGAGAGGAGAGCCATCAATACTAAACTAACATACCCAGGACAAGCCCAATCGCCTTTTTTCATCTCCACCTCTTTAAAACTTTCTCTCCAGGGTGCAGGTGCACCTTCTTTGCATTGTAGACATTGTACATTCCTTGCAAAGTTCATGAAATTGCACCTAAAAGGACAGGCTTAAATCATTTCCCCATGCAAAATTTTCAGTACAGAAACTAGATTAGAACATATACCTGTGTTGCATTTCATAATCAGAGAGCCAAAGGCAGAGGCAGAAAGACAGAGAGAGGAAAGCTATCATATGCATGAACTCTATTAACTATTTTGCTCAGGGTCTAGAATTATGCTAAACAACCAAGACTATTATAACATAACATCAAATAGTATCTCACTGAGGCTTAAAACCCATGCTATCATGTGTTATGATAGTGTGTCTATTTTCCCCCTTTGCCCTGATAGTTGCTATCTTTTTTTGTTTGTTTATTTAAAAAGTTAAACAGCTCTTGAGCTAGAATTGAGTTTCCAGAACCACTTGAGGAGGAGAGTGGCTCTCATATCCTTAGTGCGACTAATCCCCAATCCACCCATAGTTTTCGGCATATAGACATCATCCCAACTAAGAAGATATAATGAAACTCATTGTTGGTTCCGCACCACAGGAATCGCCTTAGCCTTTTAATCATGTCAATGCGCCGACAAACAAAGGCAGGGCTAAGAACAAAGGAAAGGAAGTAGTTGGGTATACCTGCAAGACAAGAGCTGAGAAGTGTCAATCTGCCAGCTTTAGAGAGGAGCAGCCGCCCTTTCCAAGTAGACAAATGACGCTCGAGCATTTCAATCACCGGGGCCCAAAGCCCTTTTCAAAGGCTTCAGTCAATGAGGGGGAACCCAAGATAAGTAGAGGGGAGAATCATGATCGAGCAACCCAAAGTGTCAACCATAAGTTGTAATAAAGGGCTATCAATATGAATTCCCATAATAGTCGCCTCACTCCAGTTGATATTCTAGTTGGATGTGATCTCAAAAAGACTAAGGAGAGCTTTGATATAGCGGATTTGGTCAAAAGTGCCAGTGCCAAAACAAATGGTGTCGTCTGCAAACTGGAAGACGGGATATGGAAGGCCCTCTGATCCGGTATAGCATCAAGCCAACCAAGGCTATGCGCCGAGTAGAACATGGAGGACAAATACTCGGCAATAAGATTGAAGAGTAGCGAGGAGAGGGGATCTCCTTGTTGAATGCCACGGGAGCCATGAAAGTAGCCACAGACGGTGCCATTGAAGAGCAAGGAGTAAGAGGCCGACGAAATGCAACTCAGAATCCAAAATCCTCATCTGTCCCCAAAGCCCATACATTGTATGACATCTTCTAGAAGTGTCCAATTCACACGGTCAAAAGGTTTTCTCAAGGTCAAGCTTGAGGAGCAAGCAGGGGAGGCCCAGCTTGGAGAGGTGGTTGATAATCTCATGAGCAGACATGGCGGAGTCCAGGATGTCTCTATCGCAAAGACAAACACTCTGACCTCTGTGAATAGAGTGAGGAGAATAACCTTGAGACAGCCGGCCAGGATGCGAATAATCATCTTGTATGGGCTAGATACATGACTAATCGGTCTAAAGTCACGTAGGTGTTCAACATTTGCTTTCTTGGGAATTAGAGTGATGAGGGAAGCACCAATGCTTTCAAAGGTGATGCCCCATTCATTGAAGTTGCGAACCATGGAGAGAATATCCGTCTTCAAGGCAGGCTAACATAATCTGTAGAACTTGCCATTATAAGCGTCAAGACCCAGGGCTCTATCATGGAGAAGGCCTATAACGGTGTCTTCAATCTCAAGATCCGAGAAGGGATACTCGATGAAAGCAGTCAACGTGGGAGAGATCAAAGAGAGCTAATGATGCGAGAACCGAGGAAAATCTTTGATAGAAAATTATGCGAGGAAACATTAGAGGATCCCAATTATGCAAGGTCTAAATTGGATAGAAAATCTACCTTAGGGCACAAAATATTACAATATTTGAAAGGTGCACCAAGAAAAAGGTTATTGTATGCACCACATAATCACTTGCAGATTAGGTTGGATCCTAATTATGCAGGGTCTAAATTGGATAAAAAACCTACCTCGGAATACTGTGTTTTTATTGGTGGAAACATAGTAAGTCGGCTACTCCAATGCAAAAGTAGTACTAAACAAAGACTCACACGGTTGGTTTTTCTACTACAAAGCTATAAAAATGTTTTGTGATAACCAGGATGTAAAATTCATTGCATGTAACCCAGTGTTCCATGAACAAACTAAACATGCAAATATTGATCGTTATTTTGTCTGTGATATCGTAATAAGTGGAGCCATAGTCACTCCCTATGTTAAATTTGTAGATCACCTTAGTGATGTTTTTACTGAAGCTTTGAGAAAGAAAGAATTTAGAAATTTCTGTAACAAGCTAGGGTTTTTTAGCATATCACGCTTTAGCATGACTAAGAGTGTTGAAATATATGTGAAAAGGGCTATTTTAGTCTTTTCCCTACAGTATGTCCCTAATAGGAAACTAATATCTTGTCTTTATGTTAGAATTATATGGTTAAATTATCTTGTCATTTGAAGTTAGAGAGAGATATGTGTGTAAGCATAGAGGGGCATATAAGTCTTTTTGAAATCTTTTCACTTAAATGAGTTTATAAGAGGAAGTAAGGTTGACCGAAGACCCCTTTTTTTTAAGACCTAACGGTTGTTGCTCTCTTAAAGCAGCCTTTTCCAACTTCTCTTCTTTCTTCCTTTTTCTTTCTTCTTCTATTTCTCCTTGTATCTTAGATTTTACAAGTTGGCTAGGAACAAGGATTAGTATGAACTTGAGTTGTGTTACATGACCTTATTATGCGCTTCATTGGAAACAAAGCAAGAAAACGTCCCCATTGAAGGGTCATCAACCGATGGCCCGTCACTATTCTCATAGATAGTGGCAACATTCAGAATTTCCTTAGTGTTGAGTTTGTAAAATGCACTAAGGATTCCAATTTACCAAGAAGATGAGATGTGAGTATTTATAGGCAACAGGCCTAGGATGAATACCACAGGAAGTGCCTTAATAGGATTCCATCACATAGGCAGATATCAACTATGGGCTTCGATGTATCTCTTAGCCTTCACAAGCAACCAGTTCATATAGGGATTTAAGCGGCTACAACAAGGTGACATTATGTGCATCTTCAAATAGCAAATGATGGAAGGAAAATATGACCACTAAAAAGAATTTGAAAGTGGGCCCGATGGAAGGCTAATGAAAATGGCTTGTTTGCTCAATGGAATGCTTGGGTTCAAGAAGTTTGGCTTTGTTGGAAGTGATTTGGCTGCACTAGACACAAAGATAGCTCAACAATCAAGTAGTGGGCCTACAATATGAGAACCTTAAGGACAAGGTTCATCTCAAGAAAGGGGGAATTGTTCCAAACCTCGGTAGTAAGAGTAAGGACTGATTTTTTAATTGAGTTGGTTTAGTTTTTGAAGTCATCGATGACCTAATCTAGTCCACTTAATTAAACCTCTATGCAGGTCAATGAGTAGAGAAGTATAAAGAGTGATTTTAGTATTTTAGTAGGCTAAATAAGGGGTTTAGAGGAGTAATTCAGAGATTAGGTTAAGCAGGGGCAATTTTGGAATTTAGGAAATAAGGAAATTTTGAAGCCTGCATGAGTTATAAATACATGTATTCTTGTGAGCAAGTTAAGCAATACAAAACACAAAATTTCCACTCACCCTGGAGTCTCTCTCCCCTGTGAACCCTAATTCAACTTCCTTATCCCTCCCTTTCAAGCTCTACCCCATCTCTACACCACAAGCCTTCCCTTTCTCTCTTCCACCCAACCTGATTACTCTGTAGAATTATCTCTTCCTTCAAATTCTCTCTCCATCCCTACATTGAATGAGAAGTTCACATGTCAAAGCAGCCTCTTTTACCTTCAAGCATAACCCCAACAATGAAGAACGTAATAAATTTTCAACAACTCTAAACCTCATGTTTGTCCCCTAGCTACACCCCCAACGACCTTCTAAACTTCTGTCAACATTCTTCATCAAAGTCAACACTAGAACAACAAAATCAGCTAAACTCACTCTAGAAAAAACCACATCCAATTGTAGAATTGTCTCACTGATAAAATTTGACCCTTAACTCTCTTAGACTAAGGCTCCAAAGTGGTCAAATCTATAATCAACATACAATCCTCTTGATGTTTCACCGTATCAGCCATGTTACAAGTGCAAGGCTGATAAACTTTGCACAATGTACTTAAGTTGTGATATAAAATACTTGGTCACACCCCTACAGCAGGGGGATCCCCTCTCCCCCCTACTATTTAACATTGTTGCTAAGTATCAATCCAGCTTGGTTCGTTCGGCCCGAGCTATGGGATGGCTGCATCCAGTCTCACCCCAACCAAAATTTGACGTCCCTGTTCTACAATTCGTAGATGACACTATCCTTTTTGAAACGGGCACTCTGGTTGAAATCCAATACATTAAGATTTTCCTCGGACTCTTTGAGTTAACCTCGGGGAAAAAGGTGAATTGGAGCAAATCATCCTTACTGGGATACAACATATCGGATAGTTCCCTTCAAGTCATGGCCTCGCTTTTGGGCTGCCAGATTGGACCTCTCCCAACCACCCATCTTGGCCTCCCAATCTTTGATGGCAGATCTCTCAAGCAACTTTGGGCCCCTATCATTGAGAAGCTGGAACGGCGGCTTGCCACCTGGCATGGACATTTAGTCTCATCGATTGGAAGGCTCACCCTTCTTCGAGCAATGCTGGATCGAATTCCCACTTACTTCTTATCCTTCATCCGTTGTCCTATGAAGATATGCAATGTTATAGACAGAATTCGGAAGCACTTCTTATGGAGGGGATCTAGTGACACCTTCAAGTATCATCTAATTAGTTGGGATGAGGTTTGCCAGCCCAAGAGGGCCGGTGGTCTAGACCTTTGCCTAACCTGAAATATGAACAGCGCCTGCCTCCTGAAATGGTTCTGGAAATTCAACTATGTTCCTAAGGCTATTTGGAGACCGATGGTGGCTTGGAATCTAAGGCTTTCTGGGATTTGGTGGACCAATGGGGGCGAATGTCGGCATCTCACCCCACTCTGGTGCTCCTTTCTCCCTCTACTCAGCACCTTCCACTCCTGCGTCAGCTTCTTTGCAGGGAAGGGGGACTCCATTAGCTTCTAGTTTGACTGCTGGTGCAATGGGAAGACCCTCTCCAGCACCTTTGCTTCCTTTGTTGCCCATCTGCCTCACACGGTATGCTAAGGTTACTGAATTCTGGTCCTCTGGACTGCAGATGTGGCCTCTCTGAGCCGGAAGCCATGCTAGAATCCCAACTTCTATCCAAAGTCCATTGTGTTGACATCAGACCCCTCCAGCCAAGACAAGATCATCTGGACTCCTGATTCCAGCGACATTTTCATGGTCTCTACGGCTTATCGGCTCATCACCGGGAGAGTTGAAGATCCCCCCGCCCTCCCCCGATAATGCTATTGCGTGGAAGGTCTCTACTCTCCTGAAAGTCCATTTCTTCTTATGGTGCGCCCTCCACAATCGTATCCTGACGGCGGAAAACCTCCGTAGGCATGGCAATTCGGCTATGTCCTTTTGGTCTCGGGCTGATGAATCCATTCAACAACTTATCCTGGAATTCTAGTTATCATGTTTAAGACCTGTTTGGGAACACGGAAAGCTAGAGAAATAAATGTTGTTGTCATTCTTTAATTATTACTTAGGGTTTTAGATCCAATTACCAGAATCCAATCCAATTATGATACCCAACTAAAGCCAATTCAGTCAACCCCACTCCCCCCTTCCCCCACCCAATCACCGGTGCCCCCAATCCATCGTGAGAGAACGACTAATCAAGACACAACTATACTTATTTAGATCTCGATCTATTTTCTGTGCCTCTTCAAATAAGTTATACAATGTCAGCAAATTCTTTTTTTACCAAAAATTGTTTCTTCAAAAGTGTAAACCTCCTTCACTGTACTTGAACAATAGATATGATTTCCATACTGCTGATCAACCAATGGATGATGTGAGCATCACCTTTAATCCACGGATTATTCGTTTTAGGCCCCTTTGTCAAATGATTTGATAAACCTTTATTAGCAAGAAATTTTTAACAGAAATAGGCCAAGGAAGGTAATTCTGACCATCAATTAGATAAATGGTAGTAATTTTTGCAACTTTAAAATCAAAATTCAAGAAACATTATAAGTCTAGGAAGATGAAGAAGTTGGGGTAACTTCACGCAAGATTGACCACTAACAAAATTGAAATATGGTCGAAAGAAGAAAACAGATTTTGGCAGATTGAAGGAGAAAAAATACATGGACAATAGCTGGAATTTGGGAAGAGACTTGATTAAGAGAAAAATGGTTAAAATCTGCTTATATTTGAAGAGAAACAGCTATTAATTATGTTGGAATTTGACTAAATAAGATAACATATGCAGGAAATTAGGGGGAAATGGACCAGAAACCCCCCCCCCCCCCCTCTTCCCCTTTTTAAGAGTTATTGCCCAAGTAAAGATAAATCTGGTTAAACAAAAGAAAACCAGAGAAATGGACCAGAAAAGACTAGTCCAAATCTATGTAGAAAAACAAAAATGAGAAATGTATTCAGATAAAGCAGATGTGAAATCTAAAGCAAAGCGCACTTGGTTATTAGAACTCAAAAATTCTATTTTTTACTTGTTTGACCAAAAAGATGAAAATAGAATTTTTCTGGAGTGACTGACTATGATGTCATGAAAGGGAATTTAATTTAGTCTGGAATGGAAGAAAGCAAGGCAGAAAAATATTTTGCCTTCAGATGGTGTAATTTCTGAAAAGATAACAAGCATAAAGCAACAAATTACTACTACAACTCTTTTGCTTTACTAAAGAAATCTAGCTACAAGGGCAAAGAAAATTCCTCCCTTGAAATAAAACTACACAATTTGTAAGAGACTTTTCTTAGTATCCTTCATCCATAGCTTATTGCCGGTGGGCAGTGGTTATTGACAACATTTCTTGACTGTTAACCACCAGTGACACAGACAAGACACCACAAATCACCATTGGACAACTCTAGCCACCATCAGTGCTGTTCACCAGTCATAACCAACCTCATTCAGGCCAAGAATACCATAGTACGTGCAAGAACTCTTGCCTAATAAATTCCTGTGCTTCATGTTGTAAAATATGCACAAGAAAAATAGAGTAATAGGAGCTTTACAAAAAAATGACAGAGCAAAAACAGAGGAAACCCTCCCCAAAACCGAAAGACAAGTGCAGCAAACAAACAGAAAAGCAAAGAGGGGCTAATCCTTCACTGTGCAGTTCATTTTGAATTTATATTGTCAGTTTATCCATAACCATTCATCTATTTGCCATGAATCATGTCTTGTTTCAAGAATTACCCAACAGAACCTCACCTACACAGTTTAGTTCAGAAAATTACCATCATTTTTTTCCAGAAATGTGTCAAATATTTTAGGAGATTACTCACAATAAAGGTGAAAAGGCATTAAAAAATAAAACATGTAGAAAAGAAATAGGTGCAGAATAAATAAAAAAATATCAATTTCAATAAGAGCACTTGAGGAACTTACTTGGAACAGATCCAATCCTTTCTTTTCATCTCATCATTTAGAAAATGTTTTTCAGAGTCACTGACTAGTGACACCTTCTCTTTCTGCGTCATGAGCTTTACTGCGGGCTTTGGAAGTGATGGATCGATAGATGTGCCACTCAGTTCAATCAGTTGGGACAGCAGTTTGCGAGCAGGCATTTCAACTTGCTCTCTAGCAATAGAACTCTCAGCATCTGATTGTTCCATTGCATAGGACAACAACACCCGCACAACATCCACCGTACGAGCCCCTTCATCTTCCTTTGCTATAACATATGCTCTATCACAGGCTCCTCGGAGATTGCAAGCACTACATACCTGCAGTTATAAGCATTTTTGTCTGCTGAGATTGTGTTCGAGAAAGTACTCTCTTGGATAACAACATCCAGTGTCTTAATAAATTTATTACGGCTTTCACCATTTTATGTCCAATTAGCCTGAAGATAAGACAAACTAAAACTACATGCATTTGAGTGAATGTGGTTCATATGTAAATAAGGATTTCAGCTGGGCCCATGCCAGAAGTGCGAAGCGGTTCGGTTTGGGGACAGGGTTAACCCCCAAAACCCGACGCAGTCCACTATTTATGTATCCAGAAGTTTATAAAATATATTACATTAATACTTTTCTGTTGATACAACAAAATATGGAAAAAGCATATCTGAGAGTGCATAAATGGAATAAAAAAAATCGTGCACTTATTTTCTCTTTCACTAGTCTCTCACTCCCCCAAATTCCAGAACATAGAGATGAATGCGAAAGCAAGAGAATGGTGCTGCTAGAGGGTGGCACTGAACCGCGCCAGTTCCTGAGCAGCTCAAGTCCGGCGTGATTTATTTCGAGCTTGAACTAAGCTCAAACCTTAAATAAGACTTGTTTACAAAACCGAGGCGAGCTCTACAGCTCAGCTCGAGGCTCATCGAGTTGGCTCATAAACTTTAGTATTAAATAGAAACATAAAAATGAAATAAATGCCGCTTTTTGTTCTCTCTTCATGGTAATAAATAAAAAATAAAATAAACAAAGAAGGAGAAAGTGTTAAAAAAAAGAATAAAATCATAAAAAGTAGTCACTGAAAATCAGTTCGCATTAAAAGCTAACATTTTGGTACAGGGGCATTTTGGTTATTTTACCTTATCTTTCTCTATATGTCTTGATGTAATCTTGTTTTGTATGTCCAACTATGTCTATGGACCAAGTTTCATATAAAGAGGACACATAGAATACAAGATATAGAGAGATTAGGGTTTCACTTAAGTACGGGCATATTTGTAAGTGTATTCAAACCTTATTATAAATAGAGGTTGGGGGGCATGCACATCCTCCAACGCAGATCATTCTTCACTTTCTCTCTTCTCCACCTTCTCTCCCTCTCATTCTCTCTTTTCAACTCTCTACCTTCTTAACTTTTTCATGGTATCAGAGCAACAAATCGCATCTAGGAAGACTCTTTGTCAGTTTGTGTGTTTTGGTGTTCTTCCAATGCTTTTTCTGTCCAGGCAACATCAAGCTAGGAGAGTATCAAGCATTGAATTCTCCTGTAATTTAAACTGAATTTTCTAATATTGAGGGTGCAACAGGGCAAGGCAACAACCCAAGGGTTTAAGAGGGATGGAGAAGGGATAAGGTTAGGGGGTGGGAAGGAGACAAGTTGAAAATTCAACCCTATCACGAGTTTTTTGCAGGGCAGGGTTGGGTTTCCAGCCCGACCGCGGCCCAACCCATTGCTCTCCCATCATGTAAAGAGAAAGAAAGCTTGATTTGCAACTTCAAGGGACATCATTGCAAACAACCAAGAGAAATGTGACATGAGCTGCTGTAAATGGACATTATGATTGGTTGACAGCAACATCGATCAACTCATGTCTCTCTCAAGTTAACAAAAATTACTTTTCTATTTGTTTTAAACATCTCGTGTCCCTAAAATAGAGCATGACGAAGATGAAATAAAACCTTTACCTCTCCTTCATCAAGCCTGACATATGCTCTCAATCTTTTTGCAGAATTCACAGCTTTGCGGTACAAGTTAGGGCATCCACGCTCTACAAGAGCTTGAATCTCATCTTTACCCAGTGACCTACAACAGAAGTAGCAAGAATTAAAAGCAGGAGATACTAAATTTCTTAAGGTTTAAGCATCCAGTCTCAGTATAATCGCAAAACTACACATTGGTCTTGGATACTTGGAGTAGAGTATATGAGAAGAAGAAAAAAGAGAGAAAAATAAAAAGCAGAGAGACAATATCACTTGGAAGAGGAAGGTACTCCCGACTAACTTCGTGTTTTTATAGTATTAAATGACAGAAAAAGGTGGTATGTTAGAGAATTTTTAGGAAACCTCCAATTTTTACAAATTTATATTTGCTATCCCAAGTTTCCAGAACCACCGAACTGAATAGACTGCCAGGGAAGCACCATGCTTTGTGGTTATATATTTGCTAAGCTCCTAGAACCAATGAACTTGACAGACAGCCAAGGGAAGCACTATGCTTTATTGATATATGTTTGCTATCCAAGTTGCTAGAACCGCTGAACTTGAGAGACTGCCAAGGGAAGCACCACCCTTTATGGCCAAAAGAGAAAATGAATGATCTTTTATCAAACAGAAAAGACAACGAGGCCAACTAACCTGAGAATGTCGAACCGCTCCCGCGCGAAGTTCATGCAGGCACTCTTCACACAATTGAAGTCGGAAGCATCAATGGTGACCCCGCTGTCAGGTCCCTCTTGCGACGAAGTTTCTCGTTGAAAGTATCCTTTGCTCTTTAACCTATCCAGGAAACTCACCCACTCGGGCCAGGGGTGAGTAATCGAGTTGGGAATAGGCGGGGTACAATCAGAAGCTGCAGCGGAGACGTCAGAGTGGAACTGCAAAGTTTTGTTACACTGTATGCTGGAGAGGGAGAAGTACTGAATGCGAGGAGAAAAAGTCCAGAAGAGACGAGAAAAGGACAGGAGGGGTGGCGGCGGCCTGGTAGTAGTCCTTAGAGTGAAGAAAGAGGTACCGAAGAGCGACAACCTCGTCGCAGCCATGAGTAAGCGGAAGGATGCCGAGAGAGGCGATAAAGGAATCACAGCTAAGAGGAAAACCAGAAGAACCAAGGCTATGGAAAGTCGGCGAGGGCTTTCCGAACCGAGGAAACTATTTGCTCCTACTTTGAAACCTACGAACCGCTGGGTCCGTTGTCTCTACTCAGTCATCAAACTATTTTAATAATTTAAATATGTTTTACATATACCAATATTACTTTTAAGTATTTTCCTTAATTTTCTTTTTATTACTTAAAAGATATATTTTTTTTTTAAATGTATATTTTTACTTGAACATTATTTAGGAAAATCAAATTCTATTTGTTGCATAGAACTATTATATGAATCCGTTTTTTTATTTTTTATTTTTATTATTTGCTATATATTTTAAATATTTTTATAATTTTTATTAAGTTATGTTAAAGATTGAATGGTATGTGAATTTATGAGGAGATGGACCAAGGATGTGTGTATATGTACTATTTGATTCTCTTTGACTATAGTCAAAATTTTATTTAAGTCGATAATGGTGGAAATTGAAATAGTTCAGTTAGACCTTCAAGAGTTAGAAGATTGTACATAATTTATCTCTTTGGCTATAGTAAAAAAATTATGTAAACCGATAATGGTAGAAATTGGAATAGTTTAGTTAGACCACGGAGTGTTAGAAGATCGTACATAAGGCGTTGGGCAGAGGACTATGCATACAATATTATTTGAGTACAACACATTAGATGGGTGAACATTTGATGAGCTCACAAACTCAATCATCTTTTAATCTCACTTAATTCGATCTTAGAAATTAGTCTAACTTTTATATGAAACATGCGATTCTTTAAGAGTGAAAACAATCGCTTCAAATAGATTATTTGATTCATTAAACACTTTGGAGAGTTTATATTTTTAAGAAAATCGAGGGGTTTTTATTGGAGTTTCTCTAAGCGTTTGTGTAGTATTCCAGTGTTGATTGCAAAGTGTCCCAGTGAGACTTCTCAAACTCTTGTCATGTTTTAAGTTCTTAACAATGGCAAAAGCATGATGCAACCAAAAATATAATAAAACCATGGGCAAAAAGATAGACATTGAAAGTGTGGGTCAAACTATAGGTGGAAGGTGAGTGGGTAGAGGAACAAGGGGGTATTGAATTGTCACTACAATAAAATTAGTTGAGAAAAGCATATTTTGTGCCAAGAAATTTTGCTGAGAATAACCCACACAAAGTAATTGCCGGCAGAAAATGAATTTTTCCGACAATAATGAGTTTTTTCTCGATGAAATTATTACCCCAAGAATACTTTTATAGGTGAAATAATTTTTCCAAACATTAATTTCAATTTATTTTCTTAAAATTAATTATCGAAAAAATTATTTTGTTGAGAATTATTTATTTATTTTAAAAATATTTATCAATTAAATTTTATATAGAAAGCAAAAAAATAATGGAAATCATTTTTTCGAGAATCATTTTTATATTTTTATTTTTATTTAAATTTCCTATTTACTTATTTAAAATATTTAATAAAAATAAAACATACAAATTATACAAAATGAAAAAATATTATATGATTGAAAATATATGTAAAAATATATATAGAAAATGTACAAAAAGTATATTTAATAAATAATGTCGAAAGTCCAAAAAATGAAATACATAATATAAAAATACAAAAAAAATGCAATGAAGGACCAGGATGGAGGAACTAGAATAGCCTGGGTCTTGTGAGAATAATCCAAAGTCACTGGAATGAGTCACTATACCACAAGAAGCTAACAAACTCATCATCTAACTCATCTAGGCCTCAAGCCTTATCATAACAGTCTATTGTAGTGTGACTCTCATCCTTGTCCTCTCCAGATCAATTACTTGGGTTGCAGTAGCCAGTGGCCTAGGCGGCTTCTTAAGTGGGGGTGAATTGAAATTTACAAATTAAAAACTTAAGTAAGGCGTGCAATTAAAAGTCATACCATATAACAATTTTAAAGTCAAACAAACATTCACAAACCATAGGATACAAAAGAATTTTCGTTATTGATGTTCTCATATTGGTATGCATCGTCGAAGAACCCTTGTTTGGTAAATTCCACTAGTTAAAACTCTAATAGCTGGGATTTACATAAAGAGATTATGATTCTCTTTAAGCCATATGTAGTTCAATACATACTTTTTTATAAACTCAATCTCCCCAAGAGATTGGTTAGATTCTAACACTCTCTAGGCTTTTATATCTAGAGTGAATAGGTTCTAGATGAACCTTTCTCAAATAAAAAACAAAAAAAGGAAAAACTTACACCGAACGCTTGGAGAGTACCTTCTCCTTAAGGATCCAAACTTCCACTTCTTTTCAGCACAATGTAGAGTATATGGGAGTTTGACTACTATGAAATGCAAGGATAGGTGAAGAAAAGAATGAGGAATATGCAAGTGTGTAGCTCTCTTTCACTCAAAAGCACTTCAAAGAAGATTTGCAAAACATTGAGAATAAAGGTTTACGGATTTACCAATAAATCCTCATTAGCTTCTTTATGTGAGGTTTGGTGGGCTATTTATAACTTTTCCAAGTCAAACTAGCTATTTTTTGCCAGTTTACAAAAGTCAGTACTTTGATTGATCAATCTGATTGATCGATCACTGTAAAGTGATTGATCAATCAATCAATCATAATGGCTATTTTTTTGTCAGACAATGACTTATTGATTGATGGATTGATTCATCAATATGTTACCATTGGTCATTAAAAGTTAAGTTGATTAATCATAATCAGGGATGATTGATCAACCAAAATTCCCTCTGGCTGTGTAATACAAGTATGATCGATCAGTGAACTTCCTATGATCGATCCTGTTTTATGTCCCTCACTTGCAAGATTTTGCCTGATCAATTAATTGAGTTGGATGATCGATCGTTCCATGTAATTTTTGCTTTACCGAATAGTATTGATCAATTAATCCAAATGGGATGATCAATCATGCTTTGTAGTATGAAATGACCATGTTCTGGATGATCGATCAATCGGCTTTGGTTGATCGATCATGCTTTATAATCTTGACCTACACACTTTTGGATGATTGATCATTGGCAGATGTTGATCGATCATTCCAGTGCCAGTTCAACTTAAGTTGACTTTTAAAACTTGACAATTATTGAATCTAAGTTCTCTAACATGTTTTATAAGATGTGTATAATAGTTTTAAACATGTAAATATGCAATGTATGCCCTAAGACTCCATATTTAACATTGTACTTTTAAAGAAAGGAGTTGAAAAGCTCTTTTACATTTTTTTACAAATTTTTGATATAAATCAATGACACTTAAACTCTAGTCGTCACATTGTCTTCTTCTTCATGGGTGCTTCTTCAAGATTCGTCTTTGAATAAAGCTTGAAGTTTTGAGTAGGCTTTATCGTTTTGAAGATTTAGACCTTGAAATGCATTTCTCTTCAAGGCAAAGTATCTAAAATACTTGGTTCACAAATTTCCAACTATGTTAAGTTTGTTATCATCATAAGAAAGAAAGGAATCGACCTATGGTCAACACTACGACTCTTAAACTCCAAACTGTGGGAAATTGGGTGGGGGCGGGGGGGGGTTGTTCTCCTTGACTTGTCCTTTTCTCATAACCAATTTGTAGAACCATCACTTGACCATATATAGCAATATAGTTAGGTTCTATAGTTGTAGCCCTAGCTTCTTGGACTAAACTATTCATATGTTCCTATTAAAGTTGTATACAATAATTAATAATTTGTCTAGATTTAATCACAAAAACAAATAAACCATAAAAATACATAATACTAACATGGGTAGCTCAAGTCTCATTGTATGCCCATCCACTACCCTCTCTAGAGTGGGTGCTTTTTAAAAAAGTTAACTTTGTTGACCTCACCCTACAAATGTAACATTAAATTAAGTTAGAACACTAAACTTTGTAACAAAAGAAAAATATATCAACAATATTATACATACCATCGCTAAACTTTGACCACAAATGAATATGAGTCACACACAATAATAGCAATTTTGTTAGTACTATAAATAGAAAAAATACATAAAATACCTAAAAATTATCATCATTGAAGGCATTTTGACATTTTCAATCTCAATCATCTTGGGAACACTCAGGAAATGGATACTAAACTGCCTCTTCCAAATCCCCAAATCATTGGAATTGTTAGTGTTGTTCAGAGTAATCATTGAACACGTGGCCCCAAGTGGACGTATAGACTCATCTAACAGACTCGTCATTATAACATTAGACTACAAACTTGTCCTACATAAAGCTGATAGAACTACACAAGATTAATTACACATGACACTATGCATTAAACAAAGTATAAATAATTAATAAATTAAAATAAATAAAACAAAATTACCATGATCATATCAAACATGTTTGAAAATTCTTCATCTTTGTAAGATTTGAATTTCATCACCTTCTTTGATGCATGCTTCCTAAGAAGTTCACTGATGAAGTTGGTGAACTCGCTACTATGTAAATCCATCAAGCATCTTTGGCCTAGTGGACTAGTGATCTCTTCCTAATGGCCCTCTCTATGCCAAAACCCCTATAAGGGCCACACGCTCAACTCTAGGAGGTTTGTGATGTAGAAGGCTGATATGTGGAATGCTTTGATGATGAAGTATCTACTAAAGATATATGGTATTTGTATTTTACACAAGTAAAATGAAGAAAACCATTCTAATTAACCAAATAAATATTAGAAAGACGACCACTACTTGAGGGTCGCACACCATCAAGAGTCTCAACACTAGCATTATGGCTTACGAGGGTAGATGCTTCTGCCTATGAATGAGAGGGCAGCTCTAGCTCCAACAGTGGTAACAAGGCTATTGTCAACGAGTTGCTACACAAATTGTTGGGATCAAAGAAATGGCCTTGTAGGCTGCTTGTTGGTGGATCACACAATTAATTAATATAATTAGATTGAACATTTAAGCAAACAGTTTAAATTACATATTATTAATATTAGTAATTTTAATATTACATGTATATCTAACATGGGTCATCCCCAAATTAATCTTCATTTTGCCTGATTTCCTCTTATGTATCCCCTTCCTCTTGTTCTTCATCCTCTTTTTCTTTGAGTTCATCTTCATCTCCATCTTCATCTTATTCTTCCCATTAGTGCTTTTCTTTTTCCTCATCTCCATATATTTCATCGTTTTCTCATCTTCACTAATAACAAAATTATGTCTCGGTTGTTTTGTTGTGTTCAAGTGACTACTCCATGAATGGGCATATATGTAGGCTCAAGTGGAATATCATTTCTGAACAACACTACCTCTTCATCATCTTGTTGGTGACAAAATTATTGAAATTGAGAGGATAAATATTCTCAAGAATTATCAAAATAAAGGACCTGAATTTTCTTATGAAATTGAGTGTCAACCATATAGTAAAAGGATTCAAAAATAGCAAGACATTCAATCAATATTTCATTAAAAATAAGCAAGTGACTCGAGTACAATCATCCACAAATAATACAAAGTACTTTGATTAGGTAATATTGGGAACTTGAACTGGTCCACATACATCCCAATGAACTAAAAAAAATGTCTCAAACTAACTTTCTCAAATTTATAAGTAAAAAACTTTGATGATGCTTGCTTTACTCACAAATTTCACATGGTAAATTTGAAATTGACTTTAATGAAGAAGTTAAGGATTGTAATGTATTTAGGTAAAGATGCCCTAGGCGATTGTGCCATTGAAGAACATGATTTGATGAAATATGCATTGCTGAAATTAGGGCTACATCCAAGAAATAAAGACATCCTTTTCATGGCCACCACCAAATGACCCCCTTGGTTTAGTTGTCCTAAAAAATACAATAAAAAGGGTGAAAAGTGACCAAACAATTTAATTTTTTGGTAATGTAACTCACATACATGAGACACGATGGAAATGGAGGCACAAATAAGACATCTAATGAAGCCAAATTTGAAGAAAGAGAGGAAGAGTCAATCCCTTGAACTTTGGTCTATGAACCATCTGCAATAAGACAAAAGTCAGTCTGTAGGACATGGGAACAAGGAAGATAAATTGCCTAATTTCCTAATTTAATATTTTGAGGCACCGGAATCAATAATCCAAGAAAAAGAGTTGGAGCATAAAAAAGAAAAAGACATATTTATACCATTTGTGGCAATAGAGGCTAGAAGGGGTACCAGAAGAAGAAGCCAACATACTCTTGATGAAGAACTTCATAATATTCCTTTATAAAGGGTTTAAAATTTGCTGGTGGAAAGGGGATGGTTTTTTTTTTTTTTTTTTCTATGATGTCAACAACTTGATTCATGTGTGCAGGTTTACCATGTAGCCTCCAACATCTCTCAATCCAGTGATTATTCAACCCCCATTAAGAACAAATTCGAGGAGTAGAAGAGCCTCTAGGGTTTGAAGAATCCCTTGAAGACTCACCAAAACTTCAACCCCTACCCCGTCTCTACCAAAAATTCAACCCCTACCTCCACCTCTACCAAAAATTCAACCCCTACCTCTACCTCTACCTCTACCAAAACTTCCACCTCGGCCCCTTCCTTGATAAGTCTGACCTCTAACTTGACTAACCATAGCTAATATCTCAAAAGGTTCAGTTTTTTGCTCAATTTGCATAATTGGAGTCATAAGCATATATGTCATCAAATGAGGGCTTTGTAGATGAATTTATAATTTTGGTTTTGGCAACCTCTAGATATGGTTATAAATTAGCTAGGCAAATAGCTCCAACTAATTTCTCTCTTTGTCTCTTTTAAACAACAATTAAAGTAGAATAAGGCTAGGCAAGCTTCCACTCTTGTAAGAATCCTCTAAAGTGAAAAAAGTACTCATTGAGATTTTCTAAATGCTTCTTATTGTACATGGCCTTAAAAACATCTTAGAGCCTTTGGAGGCTATCAATACTAGAATAAAGTTTGAGACATGTAACCATATATTTTTGGTACTTTCAAGATGGACCACCGCAAACACTTCCATACTATTAATCAACCAATTAATTATCAATGTGTCTTCTTGAAGCCATTTCTTGTAGCTAGAATCATCCTCATTGAATGAAGGAGGTGACTTTGTGATTTGTTCATCTAAGTCATGAGTGATGAAAAATCTCTTAACAAATTGAGACCAGGACAAATAGTTTGAGACACCTTTAAAAGGAATTTTAGTGACTCTTAAAAAATCAGTTTTCTCAAGTTAATGAGAAGCAGATGAGTGTTCAACCATGAGTAATGTGAAAAATCAAAATTGTAGAACTTATAAGAACTCAAATCAATAATAGAAGAGAGAATACAGAGACACACACTCAATTATGAAAGAAGCAACCACAAACAAACTTCTACGATTAACACTTAAGTAAACAAGCTTAGCATGTAAGAGTTGGATAAAAAAAGGCAGAATTCAAAATCATCATGCCAAGACATTAGAGTATGATTTTAACTTCTTAAAACTTGATATTGATGCCGAAACATAATTAAGGGGTTGACTCAATCAATTCTACAAAGAAAGAAACCTCTTACATACACTAGAAGTATAATCAATGCCCGAATTGCATCAAACCCTACATTAGGGTTTCAATTATCCTTTAAAAGATGTCAATACAAAGAAGAAAGTTTGAGACATGTAAACCATATATTTTAGGGACTTTTAAGATGGACAACATTATTATCACAAACTCTTCCATACTGTTAATCAATTAATTAATCAGTAAGGTGTCTTCTTAAAGCCTTTTCTTGTAGCTAGAATCATCCTCATGAAAGAAGGAGGTGGCTTTGTGAGATGTTCATGTAAGTCATGAGTGACGAGAAATCTCTTAAAAGATTGAGACTGTGACAAATAGTTTGAGACACCTTGAAAGGAATTAAAGTGATTCTTAGAAACTATGTTGGACCAGGTGGCTTATCAGGAGGGGAGTGAATTGAGATATTATAATACTTTATATTTATGCACAAAATAACTCCAAGAAATAGATTGGTATTTCAATAGATTTATCGTAACCTAAAATTGCCACTTATTTCATATGAATTTAAAGAAAATAAAATGAAGCATTATTATTATTATTAATATTAATATTTTTATTTTTTAAAACGACACAGGTTTCACTATTAGCTATCCCTTCCCTCAAAGTTCCTTTTCTGAGGTGGTCAGCGTGAGGTATCGCCGTGTCAGCTCTGCGCAGCAATTGGATGTTGCAGTATTGTGTGCGTCAAGCGTCTCCTGGTAGCGTATATTGACCCTTACCCCATTAGCCTTGAGCGATTACGTTACAAATCACAATTCGTTCTTCCCGTTCTTTTTCAGATTTTCCCCAACCAATGCGTCTCCTCCCCCTCTTGCTGCACTTCTCTCTGTTACTTTCCTCCGTCACAGCTCGCCACTTCGTCCTCTATCTCTCGCCAGATGACTTCAAAGACACTCTTCCACCCGATGTTGACCTCAACACCGACTGGGAGGATTTCCCGGACTCCGGCCCTAGGACCGGTCACGAAGTCGACCCCGGTTCCTGGCGCTCTGTCGTCGATGAGGAATTCCCGTTAGACGCCTCTTCCTCCCCTGATGAGTCCCTATACGCCTCCGGCATCAATAAGATGATCTCCGCTGTCTCTTCGGCCGATCCCAGGTCGATGGAGGATGCCGTGTCTGAGATAGAGGTGGCCGCTCAAGCTGGGAACCCCCACTCCCAGTCGACTTTGGCGTTTTTTTATGGGACCGGATGTGCGAGGGATTTGAACCCCGCAAAGGCATTTTTGTACCACCACTTTGCTGCTGATGGTGGGAATATGCAATCCAAGATGGCCCTTGCATATACTTACCACCGCCAAGAGGTATTAATTCTTCTCTAAAGCTCCTAACCCATCGAAAATCAGATTTTCTTGTATTCTTCATTTTGACATAACAAACTAGATTCTGTTTTATTAAAGGTATCCTTCTAGCTCTAAGGAGAGTTTTGGCCCTGCTATGTTTCAGATGTATGATAAATCTGTTAAGCTTTACTCTGAATTAGCCGGAGCAGCTATCTCGAGCTCTCTGATCTCCAAGGAATCACCGGTGCTCGAACCCATTCGGATCCATACTGGTGTAGAGGAGAATAAAGAAGCATTGAGAAAGTCTCGAGGTGAGGAGGATGAGGATTTCCAAATCACCGAATTCCAAGCGCAGAAAGGTAATGCGGGGGCTATGTACCGAATTGGTATATACTATTATTATGGATTGAGAGGAGTGAGGCGAGATGAAACAAAGGCTTTTTATTGGCTTCATAAAGCTGGAGAGAAGGGAGAGTCAAGATCTATGGAGCTTCTTGGAGAGATTTATGCTATGGGTGCGGGACTCGAGAGAAATCATACAAAAGCACTGGAGTGGCTTACGCTCGCTGTTAAGCAGCAGCAATTTTCAGCTTATAATGGATTAGGGTATTTACACGTTAAAGGTTATGGAGTTGAAAAGAACTATACCAAGGTACGTGCAGATGTTTTTTTATTCTCTCTTGAACATTGTGTAGTAGTTTTTTTCTGAAGGGCAGATACTTGTGAAAATATCAGCTTTTAACTTTTTGGTTTTAAATTTAAACAATACGTTTTATTTTTTTGGTACGATTATCAAATAGTTGGTTATTAAGATCAGATTTGATGCATGAACTGCTGCTAATGAACTAAAGGATACAAGTTATCAGTGGCCAACTTATTGGACTACAGAGTATGCAGTTTTATTATTATTGTTTAACCTTTTCAACTAAGTAAACCTTATTTTACTAGCCTTATAAAGATTTCAAGGGCAAAATGAACATTAAACAAAACTGCTATTTAATAATTTCTTTTGTTTCTGCATTTCCTTTATGGAAACTGTAGCTAGTTATCACTACTGATCATAACTACCAGGTTTAATTTCTTGTGACACTTTATTTTGATAGTTTCGTTTGGTGTATCATTATTCTGGCGATGTTTCTTATGGTTTCTTTTTGAAACTGAACTCAGTCCCTTCTTTGACTGCTATTTCTTAAAACTAAAAACCATTTTTTTTCTTCTGATTTAGCTGTTTCTCAAAGGTAACCATCCTAATTTGCAGGCACGAGAATTCTTTGAGAAGGCTGTAGAGAATGAGGAGACTGCTGCACTTTATAATCTTGGAATTATGTACCTCAAGGGCTTTGGTGTAAAAAGGGATATCAAGTTGGCAAGAAAGTTTATTTTTACTGCATTTACTGTTGGTCAGCCAAAGGCATTTTACCATTTGGCAAAGATGTGTCAGAAAGGGGTTGGTTTTAGAGAGAATCTTCAAATGGTAAGATTATTTGTTGCTTTAGGTTACAAAGATCAACTAAAGTGCTGCCAATACCAATATTCTAATAAAGAGAAAAAGAAAAACAACAATAACTGCTGTTGATGCCTGTGAGTCCCATATCCCAGCTGCCATAATTGGATTTTCATAGTGCATTATTTTCTCACTATGGCATGCATAATGCTTTTTTTTTTTTTTTTGGAAATGCATCAACGGCATCTTAGTAGCACAAAAGCAAGTGTCACCTAGTAGATGAAGCATTATTTGACTAAAATTTAAATGTTCACAGGTGCTAGGGTTGATAAATTTATGTATATGTTACATCTAGGCACATATATCTTTGTTTGGATTCCTAAATGTTGTCCTGCCTTGTATTGGTATGGCTTTATGAGCAATAAAAATAGCTGATCAGTAACTTTTGCTGACTTATTGACTTTAATCTGCAGGACACACTGAAAAATCTTCATTACATTTATTACTTATTTACCAATCGTTGATCTGCCCTTCTAAAATGTTCTCATGTTTACAAGTAGCTGTTGTGCAATAATGTGTTTGCTATTATCTGTAACTCTCTTCTTTGTCTTAGACAAGAAAAAATTGTCATGGAAACTATGAAGCCCTAATGTTGAACCAAGGAACAAGTATATTTATATATATAAATATATAGTTAGGTATCATTTGCTAGCTGTTTAGTTTAAATATGTGAACATGAGTAAAAATGTTGATGTGGTTGGTTATCTTGTATTTGGTTTCATATTCCGAGATCCGCAAATTCGGCAGCAGATGTGCTTGCCAAGCAGGGAATTACCCTACAATCGCTGGTTGTCAGGGATCTGCTCCCTCTTTTGTAATTTCTCTTGTTTATATAAATACACCTTTCTCAAAATAAAAAATAAAAAATAAAAAATGTTGATGTGGTTGGTTGTGACAGGATTTGCTATCCTCTCTTAACAGTTGCAGAAGGTGTCTCTAAATTTTCTCATATACTCAAGAAAAGTTGTGATACGTGATACGAGTTCAAAAAAAAAAAGTTGTGATACGTGATTCTTAAAATTTGTATTATGTTCAGCTATAGTTAGAATGCCTTTGTGAGGAGGATAAGAAAGTTATGGCTAGCAGTAGTACATCATCTTGTTGAGATAGTATAAGTTGAGACCCACAAGAACTGAGTGTTTGGCATTTGGTGGGTGAGAGTCCATTAACAAGTCCTGTTTGGCCCAAGAATTACAGCTATCAGTTTCTGGGCTTCTCGTTAACTACCCATTCTCGATATAGTATTTAAGGTATATTAAACTAGCTGCATCCTTCACCACTGGATATTTTTTGAGAAACTTGCAAACCAGTCCTCTCAACTAATATTTCAACTGCTTTCTAGTTTTTGGTGGATTTGAAATTTCTAAATATTTCCATAGACCAGTTGTTCTTTCAGTGCTGACATTTAGAGAAGCTGAACTTCTTTATATCTGAAATTTTTATGAAACAACCTTCATTAGATTGAGTTAATTTGAATTGTCTCTGAAAAAGATGTAAAATTGAGAGGAAGAAGGTAGAGAAAAGAGGAAAATAGAGAAGAGAGGAGAATTTAGCAGCTAGAAGAGGCCTGTGTTGATTAAGCTCCCAAAAGAACGAGCCTCTCCCTTTAAAGTGAGATTACAGCAAAAGGACAATTATGCCCTTACGTACAAAAATACTCATAGCTCACAAAATATACATCAGGATTGAATGACATTTGAAGTATAAGGTCATGATATGTAGCCTAGCATGCTGTGAACATATGACACCCATATGAGATGATGAAGTGACCAAAATACCACTGCTCTAGTATTTTAACACTCCCTCTTAAGTTGGAGAGTAAATGTTAAAAAGTCCCAGCTTGTTACAAAATACCAGGTGTTTATGCCCTCCAAGAGGTTTTATGGACACATCTCCAAGTTTCTTTGAGAATTTCACATATGGTGTAACCGCTTCCCCTTGCATGATAACATCTCTAATAAAATGGCAATTGACATCTATGTGTTTGGTCTTTTCGTGGAATACTAGGTTACTTGCTATAAATATATCGGCTTGATTATCACATTTCATAACCATAGGTTTTGGAATGGAAAATCCAAATTTAATAAGAACTGATTTCACCCTCATAAGCTCACTAACTGTGTGAGCCATTGCCCTATATTCTACCTTGGCATTAAATCTAGCCACTACAACTTGTTTCTTACTTTTCAACTCATCAAGCTACCTCAAAAAATAGAGTGACCAATGGTGGACCTCGTATCCATTTTTCACCCGACATAATCTGCATCTAACACATCAATCTTTTCATTTTGAGTGTATAGTAGACCTTTTCTAGGAGCACCTTTCAAATATTTTAAAATTCTTTGAGGAACTTCTAAATGTATTATTCTTGGGTTTTCATGAATTGACTCACTACTCCCACTGCAAAGGATATATCAGACCTATTGACTGTAACATAAATCAATTATCCCACTAGGTGTCTATTCTATGTCTTGTTCTTAAGCACAAGACTGAGAGTCATGAGACTAGCATTGACTTCCATGGGAGTATCTATTGGTCCAACACCCAAGAGACTATACTTCTATGACATATCTACAATATACTTCCACTAAGAGAGAACAACTCTCTTCTTATTTTGAGCCACTTCAACTTCAAGGAAATATTTTAGCTGTCTTAAATCCTTAGTTTGAAAATGTGTGGCCAAATACGTTTTTACCTCCTCAATTCCTTCCAAGTCGCTCCCAGATAAGAGGATGTTGTCAACATAGACAACTAATATAACTATAGTTCAGCAAGAACATTAAGTGATCACAATGATATCACTACATTTCTAAACTTCTCAAACTATGCTCTAGGACTTTGTTTGAGTCCATAGATTGCTTTCTTCAACTAACACACTTTTTTTGTCTCCACTTGAACAACATACCCAATAGGTTGCTTCATTTGTATTTCCTCCTTTAAGTCGCCATACAGTAATGCATTTTGACATCCAATTGAAATAGTGGGCACTAGGGGTGGCATCGAGCCGAGCCGAGCCTGAACCTGCCTATGTTCGAGCTGAGTTTGATTTAAATATTTCGAACTCGAGCTCGAGCCCAAAATTGTTATCGAACTCGAACTCCAACATTCATTTAAAACTTTCAAAAAATACATGTCTCGAGTTCGAGCTTCAACATACATTTAAATTTTTTCAAAAAATACATGTTAAATAAATTATGCATACATTTTACATAAAATTGGGCATACATTTTGCATAAATTTGGGCATGTTCTCTACATAAAATTGTGCATAACCTCTACTTAAAATTGGGTATAAGGGTGACATCGAATTGAGCTGAGCCCGAACCTTCCTATGTTCGAACCGAGCTTGATTTAAATATTTTGAACTTGAGCTTGAGCCGACCCTAGCCTCGAGCGTAAAATTGTAATCGAGCTCGGGCCTAATAATTTTAACCGAGTTCAAGCTCGAGCTCTGGTCGAGTTCGAGCTTAACCTACATTTAATACTCTACGTAAAATATATGTCAAATAAATTATATATAAAATTATGCATACATTTTATAAAAAGAATGATAGGGGAGGTTCGGGATTGAATCTCGATAATGGATTATAACGCATTAATATTAATCTTTTTTACCCCAAATGTTGTCTAACTTATTTTGTAATTTTTGAATTTGGCCATAAATTTACTATGGCCTCCTTAGTGCCCCTGGTCGAAAATTTATATTCTAGGAAAAACTAGAAATGTTTTTCCTAGGATACATATTCCAAAAAAAACCTTTAAATAAATTCCTATTACTATTAGTGACTTACTAGAAAATTACAAGAAATATTTTAAAATTTTCTTAGGAAATTTAAATAGACCTCTTATTGCCTCTTCTAGGGAAATAAATAAAAATTAATAATCAATCTAATATATTACTATACTTATCGATAAATTTTTAATCAAATATAATGTCAAACACAAAATTGCTATGAAAATTGCCTCATGCTAAAAGTATTACAGCATCAATTGTCAAATACTTATTCAAAAATTTCTATACGGTTTTCTAATCCATCTTGGTAGAAAAATCTTACTTAGAAAATTATATGATTTTTTAAATAAGAATTTCCAATTAGAAAAATGTTTCAAAAAAACATGAGGCACTAATAATTCCTGGAAACGTATTTCTACTAAAAATATTTTTTCAACATTTATTAAAAAAACTACTAATAGTCCCTAGAATTTTTTTTTAACTAGTTTGTGATCTCGCACGTGTGAAATCGTTTTCTTGTGCGGGTGGGAATTATTTTTCCCTTTTAACTTAGGTCCTCTGGTTTCTGTCGAGGACGACGCGGAAGGAAAAGTTCCACCGGTGTCGGCGAGGAACTTTCGTTGGGGATGACGGTTGCGACGGAAACAAAAGCGAAGGCAGACGACGGGGAAGAAATCAAGCAGCGGCGAAGGCGGCTGGTAAGGCAGCTGACGACGGCGACAGAGGCGGCCACAACAATGGACGGGAGGGGCTCGACGGTGACGAGGGGAGGAAATTTTTTCCCCCCCCTCGCTCCCGCTCTCGACTCTCGAGCCCGTTAACGAGCCGGCTCGCGAGCTTTCGAACCGAACCATGGTTTGGTCGAGCTCGGCTCGTTAACTCAAACAAGCCATATCTGGATCTCGAACTCGGTTCGAGATCTAGATGAATCGAATCGAACCGAGCCGACCCGAGCTCGAGCAGCTCGCGAACCGGCTCAGTTTGATGCCACCCCTAGTGGGCACCCTTTGTTGACTGTCACTGAAACCAAAATACGAATTGAAGTGAGTTGAGGCACATGTGAAAAAAGTCTAAACATATCAACATCGAAGGTATGTATATAGTTCCAGGCTACTAGTTTGGCCTTATACTTGTCAAAAGTCCCATCGGCTTTATACTTAATTGTGTAGACCCAACAACACCCTACAATAATCGTCCCTGAAGGTGGCTCACAAAGACTCCATGTTCCCCTAGACACCAAATCATCCATCTCCTCATCCATATCTCATTTCCACTCAGGTGAAGCCATAACATCCTACATCGAACAAGGTGGAGGAGACAAAGACAACGACATAACAATGAATTTGTATGATGGAGATAAAAAATCAACACAAATGTACTGAGAGATGAGATAAAAGGTATATGCCCTTTTAGCTTTTTGAAGGCTAATGGGAAGATCCAAATTAGAAAAAACCGAATTTGTAGGCAAAGAGGATGATGATTGTTCTAGAGTGGTGGGCTCATGAGTTGGAGCATCAATAGGCAATGGTGTAGGCAACAAATGACGTAAGCACCAACTGTATACCTGAAGTGGCAGAGAGGAACCTCAAGTTGTTGCATCCATAACAACAATGGAAACTGGGTTATCCATAGAAGAACCTGATGAGGACTGGGACTCTGTAGAAGATGCAAAAGTAAGGAGAGTTTTCAAAAAATGTAACATTAAAGGACACATATGTCTTTCTTTTAATTGGATTATAACATTTGTATTCTTTCTGATGATGCTAATAACCCAAAAAACACATTTAAGAACGTCAAGAAAAATTTTCTGTAGAGGGACTAAATAAGTGGGGAAAGTATTAGACCCAAAGATGCGAGAACAACATCAAACAACTTACATTGGGGTTTTAAAACCTGCATAGGAACTTGTCCTTGCAAAATAGATGAAGGCATACAATTGATCAAGTAATATGATGTTAACAATGCATCTCCCTTAAAATGATTTAGGTACATCATGTGAAATAGTAAAGTATGGGGCACTTCAAGAAGGTGTCTGTTTTTGCATTCACAACCCCATTATGTTGGGGAGAATATACGTAGGAACAAAATGATGCAAATGATTGATTGAAAAATTCAAGTCCACTATCAATATGAAAGAAATTAACAAGGGTGCCAACTGATTTTTTTTATTTTATTAAAAAAGGTCAAATACATCAAAGACTTCAGATTTCTCTCTAGTAGAGACAACCATGTGACTCTGCTGGAGTCATCTATAAATAATGTATAGTACTTAAATCCAAATGGATTTGGAACTCTATATGGACCCCATACATCTGAATGGATTAATTCAAAAACATGAGAGCTATGGCTAGAACTAATTGGAAAACTAGTTCTACGATGTTTTCTCACTTGACACGATTCACAATCAAAAGAACTATTAACTGGAAAAAATGGAAAGAACTTGTGGAGTTTAGTTGGTGATGGATGCTCCAAACGCAAGTGCCATAGGCATGGAGATTCTTATCTATAAGTGCCATAGTCTGTGGAATAGAGACATCATCCAACAAATAAAGCCCACCCTTCTTACGTCTAGAACCAATCGTCCTCTTCGTCTACATGTCTTGAAACACACAAAAAGTATGAGAAAAGGTTACAAAACAAAAGAAATATTAGCTGGCAAAGATGGAAATAACTTATGGAGTTTAGTTGGTGATGGATGCTCCAAATGCTAGTGCCATAGGAGTGGAGATTCTTTAGCTATAAGTGCCATAGTTTGTGGAATAGAAACATAATCCAACAAATAAAGCCCACCCTTCTCACATTTGGAACCAATCGTCCTGTTCGTCTGCAAGTCTTGAAATACACTAGAAGTAGGAGAAAATGTTACAAAACAATTTAGAGACTTAGTTATGTCACTCACAGATAACAGATTTACAAGAAAATTGGGAACAAAAGAACAAAACTCAATGATATTTGAGGTGTGATATGCACAATACCTTCCCCCTCAATAGGGTAGGTAGACCCATCGGCTAAAGTAACATGATGATAGATTGAGAAGGGCTAATAAATTGAAATAGAGAGGCCATACCTGACATGTGGGTAGAAGCTCCTAAATCAATGATCTAGGAGGGAGAATGAGATACATTCAATGCTAGCGTGCCTGTGCTTGCCATCATGGCACTTACTGTGGTAGTAGGAGTGGTGGTCAATTGACCAAGTCTCTAAAGTAACTGCTGAATCTCCTCCTGAGGACCAAAATAGGAAGTCGAGTCACAACTTGTCATGGTGGAGTTGGCCCATGTTGGCTTTCTGAATTTCTTCCTAAACACATTTCCTATCCCCTCTGCCATTACGACCATAGCCTTTGGTAGAGGAATCTTTGCCACGACCTCTACAACTGCTTCCATGACCTCGATCTTCAGGCTTTCTATAGGAAGAGTTGAGGTTGAGAGCAATTGCATCAGAATGTTGTGTATCTTTCTCACCTTTACCTACCACTACACCTTCTGTCTAAACGACTTGGTTAAAAACTTGTTCAAGTGTAGTTATGTCATTATTTGTAGCAGCTTTGCCTGTATAGCAGTAGACTCACACCCTTGACCGTCAAGGATTTTAGCCATTTGAACATGGTTTTATTCCTTTCGAATGTCATTAGCATTCTTAGTGAAAGGATGGAATGTGCTAATTTCCTGCAATAGACACTTATCTTTGTAAAATAATCAGCGACTGATCTATCACTCCTCTGCATATTAAATACCAAACAGACATCTCATATATGCGGGATAGATTGCTCTCCTATGACAAAATGGAAGCAAGTGCAGTTCCACATCTCTTTGGCTGTCCCACAAGTCAAGATCTGATCACTAACACGGGACTCCATACTATTAACTAACCTTGTCATTACTTGATTATCCTCAGCTTCCCAGTCTTCAGTGATGGAGCTAGGAGGGCCATCCCTAATGTACTTTACTTTCCTTTTTGCCTTCAGAAACATAAGAACTGAGCGGGACCAATTTACATAGTTGGATCCATTCAATTGAATTGAAGTAATCTGGATGGAGTGACAGTCCTTACTCTCTAAGTTCTCGAAGGGTTTAAGAGCAGCAACGTTTTTGCTGGAATCTGCCATTTAATCCTTCAAATTGACAACAATTGAGCTCACCAATTCCAAAATATTAATTACTGAAATCTACCCTGATAAGGATATGTGGGCCACATACTAAAAAAATTAGGGCATAACCACTACACATCAAGCAGCAATAACACATGACATCCCCATTTCAGTCATTAAATAAATATCGTAACAGACGATTTACCCATCAACCAGCATGATGATGCAGGTATGGAAGGGGTGATGCTGGCACAGGTAGGATGGAAGCAAAAAGCTTCAATTGAAGACCCTTAAAATGTTGTAGGCATAATAACTGCCCAATCAGTAGTAATGGCCATCATCCAAATGGTTATGGCAGGACAAAAGAAGGAAAAAGTGGAGATTTACCCTACCAGTAGAGAAATCGACTTGAGCCATTTCCTTAGGACAGAGAAAATCTGTATGGAGAAACCAAAATGTGAAGAAAAAACACCCACAATTGATCTACTGCTTTGATATCATGAAAAGATGTAAAATTAAGAGGAAGAAAAAAGAGGAAGATAGAGTGAAGAGAGGAGAACTGAGCAGCAGCCTGCAGAGGGCTGCATTGATTAGGCTTCCAAAAGCACATGCCTCTCCCTTTAATCATTCACTTTAGTGAGATTACAGCAAAAGGACAATTATACTCCTGCATAGAAAATACTCATAATTCACTAAATATACATCAGAATTGAATGAAACTCGAAACATAAGGAAATGATATGTACCCTAATTTGCTGTGACCATATGACACCCATATGAGATGATGAAATGACCATAATACCCCTGTACCAGTGTTCTAACAGTCTCCATGGGTAGACATATAGCGACCTTTTTCTTTGTGAAGAGTGGAAAAGAGGTTTGATTAAGGGAAAGAAGTACAAGACCTAGGCTACAAAACAGCAGGGACCTGAAGTAATAACAAAGGCAAAAACAAAGAACATGATTCCAGAAGTAATGAAAGTCAAAAATTAAAACATTGAGTAGGGTGCTTTCCTTAGCATGCTCATCAGCGGCCAAGTTGGCAGAACAATAGATGTGGGGCCAGAATATAGACATGCAATTAGTGAGGTCGAAGACCTCATCCATTTGGGGAAGGAGCCTCCAAACAGGGTTGGAAACGTGCTTGCTTTACATGAATTGCAATCCTCACACTGTGAAGGAGCCCATGAGTCTCAACAGCTAATGAATCAGATTGGCCAAGAGCCTGACAGAAGAGGCCAGAATAATTCCATCATGATTACAAAGGAACCCCTTAAAACCAGCAGGTCCCGGGTAGCCATAAGCACTATCATCACAGTCGAGTTTGATGATCCTGAGAGGAGGAGGCCTAGGGACGTTCTGAGGGGGCTTGATAAACTGTAAAGATGCAATACATGACCAATTATCCATGATGTATCTGCTGGTGAATTCAGCAAACTTCTTCGTATAAATCCATGCTGTGGTAGTTATCATGGTTTTTTTCCATAACCTTCTTGCCAATCACCCTTGTTCCTCGGAAGACCTGATTGTTCAGCTCATTCAAAATGCACCAAGGAATCAGACTCAACATCGTTCCCCATATCACCTTACCAGGGGGGAAGAGGGATACATGGATTGTGGATAATCCGGCTGGCAAAGGAGGCAGAAAAGCAAGTGTTAACGTTGAAGAGATGGAGCATAAGGGGGAGGCCATCCTCAGGACAGAGGAGGGGTGAATCCATTGCTGATCATTGTTGCTGCATTTAGCATCAATAAGCTTTCTCCATAGGGAAATGCTGTCAACTCCATATCTCCAAATCCATATTGCAAATAGAGCCTCGTTCATTTGTCTAATCCTCCTTATTCATAGCCTACCCAAGGATTTGAGGGTGCAAACATCCTCCCAATCCGTGAGATGGTATTTGAAACTATTGTAGAAACCACGCCAAAGATACCATCTCTAGATGGATTCAATTTTTGACAATACTCATTGGGCAGTTTTAGTAGGGAGAGTAGAGAGGAAGACCAGCCAATATGGATTTGATGAAAGTTAACCTACCAGCTTTAGATAGCTTGTGGCCCTTCCAATTGGACAATCTCTTATCAATCTTTTCTATTATGGGACTCCAAAGGTTCTTGGAAGGCTGAGATAAGGAGAGAGGCAATCCAAGGTATGCGGTCGGGAGGTGGGAAACCTGGCACTCGTGGAGTTCTCCCATGGGCTTAAGATCCTGAACATGAATACCAAATATGGCTGATTTGGTCCAATTGACTTTTTAACCTAAATTGCTTCAAAGAATATCAAAACTGTTTTTAGTTTGACGACTTCATCCAAAGTGACATAGTAAAAGCTTAAAGTGTCATCTGCAAATTGTTGAAGGGGATTGTCCAGAGCTTTAAGAGTATCGAGCTGCAGCAAGCAACCATGTTCCCAAGCTTTGAGCAATAGATCAAGAAGCATCTTACTGGTCATGTTAGAAAGCATAGGAGACAAGGGGGTCCCCTTGGCAGATACCTGTAGAGCTACCAAAAATCCCTTGGGCACCGCCATTGATCAGGATTTAGAAAGAGGGGGAGGAAATGCAGCTCATTATCTGATTTGGCCACCTTCAACCAAAATGCATTTTTAACATAATGAAATTGAGCAAGTTGCAAGTGTGACCTGGTTGAAAGCATTCTTTAAATTCTCCATAGAGCAACCTCCATGACTTAGAGAATTCTTCCATGACTTAGAGAATTCTTGTCTTCTGGAAAGTATTATTAGTTTCTTATTCTGACTGATTTGACTGTTGTTTATGTATTGTTATCTCCTCAAAGATTTTCATTGATGGAGAGTTAAAAAAATTAAAATTAAAAACCACTCTTCAGTGACACTGCCATGAAAATGTTCTGTAGGATATGAAACCACTAAATCTTCTCGAAGTACCATTGTTTTAGGATACAAAAGTCTGAAGACTCTGAGCCTAAAGCAGGCCAGCTGGAAATGAATACTAGGTTAAAAAAATTTGAATAGTAGCCATGCATGGAAATGAATAGTAGGTTACAAAAACTTTAAAAGTTGCCAGGTGGAAAGAGAAAAGACTTAATCTAGAAAATTTGACCCTTTTAATTCAACCAACACTGGTATCAAGGAAGTAGAAACACTTCCAATCTGGGGTCGTGTCTGCACAACATTTTTTTTTATTCCAACTTTAACTTTTTCAAAAATAATGGTGAAAAGAGCAAGAACAAGGTAAATAGGACAGTATTTGTTTAGGGCTGGGGCAAGCGTGCATCCCCTCCCCCGTGGCGCCATTGGGACATTTTTCGGGAGATTATTGAAATTTCTTCATTTTTATCTTGTATTTGGTCTCACATTCTGAGATCCGCAAATTCGGCAGCCGATGCGCTTGCTAAGCACGAAGCTACCCTACAATTGCTGGTTGTCAGGGATATGCTCCCTTTTCTGTAATTTATGTATTTTTCTTGTTTATATATATACATCTTTTTTTTTTTTAAAAAAAGGATAGTATTTGTTGCAGCGTTCAGCCACTTTGCTACCTTTTCTATGTTGAATGTTTAAATTTTTTTTGGGAGGGCTAACCTTGCTAGCATTCATTAGGTCTCTGGTGCATATGTGCTCTTTCATTAAATTTCTTGATGATTCTAGGCTTCTGCGTTATTCAAGTCCGTTGCCGAGAGAGGACCATGGGGTGCCCTGTCAAAGTGGGCTTTGGACTCTTACATAAAAGGTGAAGTGGGGAAGGCATTACTTTTGTACTCAAGATTGGCAGAGATGGGATATGAGGTAGCTCAGAGTAATGCTGCATGGATTCTTGACAAATATGGAGAACATAGTATTTGCATGGGAGAATTAGGGTTTTGCACTGATGCAGAAAGACACCAACGAGCACACTCTTTATGGTGGCAAGCTTCTGAGCAGGGAAATGAACATGCTGCATTGCTAATTGGGGATGCATACTACTATGGTCGGGTAATGTGCTCACATACACTGCTATTACTTTTATGCAATTGGAATCATTGCCTTGTATTACCTATTTACACATTTAAATTTTTTGCAGGGTACTGACAAGGATTATGAACGTGCTGCAGAAGCTTATCTGCATGCGCATTCACAATCCAATGCTCAAGCTATGTTTAATCTTGGATACATGCATGAGCATGGCCAAGGGCTTCCTTTGGATCTTCACTTGGCGAAGAGGTATTATGATCAGGCCCTAGAGACTGACCGAGCTGCAAAATTGCCTGTTACTTTGGCCCTTGGGAGCCTTTGGATACGGAAAGGCTATCCTAACAGTTTCCTGGTGAGAATACTTGATCAATGGTTGCTTCCAAAAATATTTTTGTGCAATATGGTGCCCATTTCCTGATTAAAAGAAAGCAGAATCCAATTTGAAGAAAATTCACAAATTACAAAAAAATTGGAAATGGACCATAATTAATATCTTAGAGATTGGAGTACACCTTATTTTATTTTCGTTATATTGTTTAGCCATCAAAGTCTCTTATAATCTTTATCCTCGCAGTATGCAATTCTTTGGGTTGTAGGTAGAAGAAAATAATTTATGGACATGGCTTGTCTGAAAGTCTTCTTACAATGTCTAGAAAATATAGTTTAATATTCAAATTTATCAGATTCTATCTTCTTTTCGTGTTCTCTTCATTTCAGAAATTTCTTCCTACAATATCAATGACTCCTATGGTTTTACCGTGCATGCTAATGAATGAGCAAACCCCATTACTTTGGTTCTTGATGCTTCAGGTGGAATTGATCGACTCCCTGCCTCAGTTCTACCCCAAAGTTATGGCATGGGTTGACGAAGTGATCATGGATGAAGGTAACGCAACTATACTTACCTTAGTTATCTGCCTCTTGACTGTCCTTTACCTCCGTGAGCGACAACGGCGAAATGCTGCAGTTCTCCCTCTCCAGCCCAATGAAGTTCCCAACTAACGGTCTGATAGCATCACATAGCCTACCCCTGTGGGAGTAAAAATGTAAAAAAAGTTACAGAGAAAATTGAGATTTTCTTTTAACCATTTCCATAAAGTCCTGGCCATTGAATTTGATTCAAGTGAAAGTAAAGAACGATATTTGGGCATTATTCATACTTTTACTACACCTTCTTCCCAGAACAGATCCTTTGTAGCCGTAGAATTTATTCTCGTTGAAATTTGTTTCCCGGTGCTAGAACGAGTTTGGTTTAATTTATCTCCGGCATGTTTGTAAATCCTTCATTTGACTCTTAAGCATGGTTTGTCTTACTCTTCACTCTTCATCAAGGGTGTAAAAAGGCAACGGCATGTTTGTTTTATTCTACTCATATTTTGTTACCTATTTGCTCTAGAGATCGTATTCCAATACCCATTCTTTTTACCTGTTCATTCGTAGATAAATAAGTAAATAAATAGATAGAGCAAAAAATTATATATCATTATTAAAAAATTAAAATGTTATTAAAATAATGTTAATGCCTAAAAAATTAAAATTAAAATATCATTATTAAAGATTTAGAATTTTATAAAATAAATGTTTAAAATGGAATTTATTCAATACATATAGGCGTAGTGTTAATGAAAATTATATAAAAAGTGGAAATGGAGAGAAAAGAATAGAAAAAAAAAAAGGAAAAGAAAAAAAAATTGAAGATAGAGAAAAAAAAAAAGAAATGAGTTTTTTCTCCTCTTATTTGGTATGTTGGAAGACATCTCAAAGTGACATTAAGGTAAATACTTTCCCCACTTCAACAAGGTGGCAAAATATGTAATTTAATGATATTCTTATATGGTGAGAAGATGATGTATGTCTATTTATGTCTTTTCCTTTTGAGAGCTTGTAGTCCTAAGGACATGGTAGTTATTGTAAACTTAATTCCTCAACTATAAATAGAGACTCAAGGCTTTTCTCTTCCCTCTCAAATTCGTCCTAACACTTTTTTCTCAAACTCTCTTTCTCTCTCTCCATCTCCTTAGCCGTCCCTCTCTGCTTCCTCCTATTTTCCTTCTCCTTCTCCTTCTTCTTAACCCCCTCTCTCACCCCCTTAGTTGATGACCTTATCATGGGATCCTAAATTAAACATGATAGATAACGTAAAATAAAACAATAAAAGAAAAACATAGTGTCCATTGTTTGGATTTAGATGGAAAATAGAAATGAAGGCTTGAAAAGCTGAAAATATTTTAAACAGCTCACAATCAAAATTACGATCAATTACTAAGAGACTTATTGATATGTTAAACACAACCTTTTGGACTATAGAAAAATCACAGAAAATGCTTAATAGTCTCTAAAAATTTTATAGTTTAAAATAATTATAAAAGGCTTTAACAATAAAAATGACAGAATTTAAGTTGAAAAAAGGGACAAGGATAAGCTCCCTCTTCTAACTAACTTCTCCCAATTTTCTCAATAGATTTCTTTGGCGATACTAATACTTTTTTTTTTCTCTCCCATAAACTCTTGTTCTAATCCCTTTAAATATCAAGAAAATAAAATATCAAGAGTTGATTTTCATAGCAGCTTCGGTTCATCCTAGAACTTTTGACATTAAATGTTTTAGTTGCTGCCAGAGAACTTCGAAGGATCCATGGTTCATGGACATGAAACAGACACAACTTACTTGGCATATCTTGTTATCTTGGAAGTTTCTCATCTTGACTTCCTTAGATTCTCACTTGATCTCATTTGCTTTCCCTTTGTGAAATGAAGGATAAAACCGGATCCAACCTAGTATCTTTGGTATCATCTTCTCTTGGAAAGTTGCCATGAGTAACTTCATTCTACAAAGAAATCATCTTTACATAACAAAATCTGGAGATGATCAAGTGTATTTCTAGAAACTTTCCTTGAATCAAAGGAAGTATATTTGTCAAGATAAGAGACCCTCTTATCCTTGAATCTAACGGATTTCCTAAATGTATCATTCTTGATTTAGTATTGTTGGATTTAAGATCCTATGATAAGGATCTCGACCAAGATGGTGAGAGAGGAGAGAAAGAGGAACATGACAAGAAAGGAGAGGAAGAAGGAAGAGAGGATAAAGGAGAGAGAGGTATGACTAAAGAGATGGAGAGTTTGTGAGAAAAGTCTAAGGACGAATTTGACAAAGAAGAGGGGAGACTTAATGACCTACCCCATGTCTTGAGCCTCTATTTATAGTTTAGGAATAAAGTTTACAATGACTACAAGGCCCTTAGGGCTACAATCTCGCAAAAAGAAGAGACATAAGTAGACATACATCATCTTTTTTAATTACATCCTTGTGCTATCCTTATGAGAAGACCTTTAATTTACATCCTTTGCCACCTCCTTATGAGAAGACCTTAATGCCACTTCAAGCTGTCTTCCAACACTCCCCCTCAAGCTAGGGGAGAGAAAACGTCGTAGATACCCAACTTGTCGTATATAATGAATAAAATCTTGAATGTGAATGGTTTCGTAAGAATGTCTGCTACCTAGCCTTGTATTGAAACATGTATGAGAGATAACATACAATCCTAAAATTTCTCCTATATAAAGTGGTGATCTACCTCAATATGTTTTTTCCTTTCATTAAAGACTTGATTCGAAGAGATATAAAATCTCAATTCAATAAGGAGCAATCTGATCCATTGAAGTTCACTGATTGTGTGGACCATAACCTTGTATTTTACTTCTACACTGGACCATACAATAATATTCTGCTTTTTGCTTCTCCATGTAATCAAGTTACTTCCAACTAAGGTACAATACCCTAAAGTGAACTTCCTGTCATTAGGTGATCTAACCCAATCTGCATATGAGAAACCTTCTATGTTGAAGTGGCCATGATTCTTACAGATAAGCCCTTTCCTCGGAGGTTCGTTTAAATATCTTAGTATCTTCTCCAAGGCTTGCCAATGGGTAAGTTGTAGTTTATGCATATACTAACTCACCACACTTATTGCATATGATATATAGGTTTTGGTTACTATGAGGTAAATAAGTTTTCTCACAAGCCTCTGATATTTACCTATATCAAAATCTTCTCCAAAGCTTGCACATAACTTTGCATTGGCATCCATAGGAGTGTCTGCACGTCGACACCCCATCATCCCTTTGTCCTCCAGTACATCCAAGACATACTTTCTCTGAGATAATACAATACCATGATTTGACTGGAATACCTCAAGACCCAAAAAATATTTTGGAAGTCCAAAATCGTTCTTTTTAAATTCTTGGCATATCTTCTCTTTGACTTCTTTCAAGTTGTCTTCATCACTCCCAGTTAAGACGATATCATCTACATAAATTGCAAGTAATACTTTTCCCTTCAAGGTATTCTTGATAAAGATAGAATGATATACTAAGCACCAACTAAATCCAAATCACAATATTTTGGGTAAATTAGTCAAACCAAGACCTATGAGACTCTTTAAGCCCATATAGAGTCTTCCTCAATTTGCATACAGACTCCTCTCAACCACCAAACCTGCTGGCTGATGCATATATATCTCTTCTTGTATGTCCCATTCAAAAAAACATTTTTTTTTACATCCAATTGGTGTACTGGCCAAAAGGAATTAGTGACTAGAGATAATAAGATGCATATCGAGTTTAATTTAGTCACTGGGAGAATGTTTCCTCATAATCTACTTCATAACATTGAGTGTATCCTTTTGCAACGAGTCAGGCTTTGAGGCGAGCACGAAACTATCTGGATTGTGCTTGATAGTGAAAACCCATTTACAACCCATGGGTTTCTTATCGGGAGGAAGAGGAAATAGGGTCCAAGTCTAATTCTCATATAAGGCATGTATTTCTTCTTCCATGGCCGACTTCCATCCTAGATGTCTCAAGCCTCCTGATATGACTATGAAATAGAGATGGAAGAAATAGATGCAAGAAATTGACAGAATGAAGAAGACAATCGATGGTGAGAAACACAATTGGATATAGGATGAGAAGTAGAGGGCTTAGTGCAAGTCCAACCATTGTAACATTTTGGTTGGTCGACCATTGTTAGATGTTGATCGATCAATCTAGTGCTAGATTAATGTGTTTTCAAAGCATGATTAAAATTGATCTTAAGTAATTCTAACATGTTTAAAATATGTGTACTCAACAATAAAACATGTAGATTTTTCAATTTGTCCTAAGACCCGAAAAACTTCATTATACCTCAAGTTTGAAGGTTTGGGGCTCCTCTCTTACATAGATTGAGTTTTTGTGATTTTCCAAGACCCCCTAAACTCTAATATTCAATTCTTGGCTTCTTCTTTTTTAGGGTGCTTCTTCAAGATCACTTTGACACAGTTGTAAAGCACACGGTCTTTGAGAAGTTTTTTTTTTTTGGTTCTTTGCATAGACCTTGACATTTGTGTCTATCGAAGGAATTTCATATGAAATGTTAAAATTGCCAATGTTAGATCAATTTTGTTTTTTACAATCAAAATCACGATGGGGGTCAATGTTAGTCAACAGTGAGCAGGTTGATGAGTGTGTCATTATGCGGAGTGTTTATGGAGCTAGGCCTGGGTACGTTAAGGGGTTGGGTTTAGCTCAACCACCCACAATCAAGATGTCTTGACCATCTTCTCTCAGTCTACTGCACATATAGAAGAGGAGTTATAGGATACTAAAGATGCTTTAACGCAAACTTAGGAACATCTGTGAAATGTACATTGTTGGACTGATGAACTTGAGCATCATGGTGAGTAGTCTCAAAGTTGTGTTGAGGAGTATGAGCATCGGGAGGATGAATAATCTACAACATGACTGTGAAAATAAGATGAAGACCATCAAGGATAAGATAGATTGATTCTTTTAGTAGATGTAAACTCAAAGTTATCCACCTCTAGATCTCCTGCAAGTGGCGTACAATTTTTTCATTTTTTGTATAATTTGTAAATTTTTATATAATTTTTTTTGTATAATTTGTAAAATTTTTAGGGTTTTATTGTATATACTTCATCTATTTTTTTTATATTCAGTTGATTATTTTTAATATATTTTATGTGTTCGATAAGAAAGAGAGAAAGAGAGAGAACGAGTGGGACAATAAGAAGAAGAAGAAGAAGAAGCAGAAGAAGAATAAAAAGAAGAAGAAGAAGAAGAAGGAGAAAGAGAGGAGGGATCGAGGATTAGGTGAAGTGACATCCTAATCCTCCCCCTCAATGTATTTATAAAAATAAGAGAGTCAATTATCACATCATTACCCCTTTACCCTAAGGAGGGAGAAAAAGGGAAAAAATCAAAAGTAATTTACATCATGCAATTACTCTATACTTATCTTCCAACACTCCCCCTCAAGCTGGGGGCGAGAAAACATCGTAGATACCCAACTTGCTACATATAGTTGTCCGAATATTGGATGTGATTGGCTTTGTAAGTATATATACTAACTGTCCTTGCGATGAAATATGTCTGAGAGATAAAATACTAGCTCAAAATTTCTCCAGTATAAAGTGGCAATCTACCTCAATATGTTTTGTTCTCTCGTGGAAAATCGAATTTGAAGTAATATGAATGGTTGTTTGGTTGTCACAAGATAATTCCATAGGGGCTTCTTTGTAGAAACCCCAATTCAGTAAGAATGTATCTAATCCATAGAAGCTCACTGACTGCATGAGCCATAATTGTGTGATATGCTTCAACACTAGATCTTGCAATAATATTCTGCTTTTTTACTTCTCTATGTATCCAGGTTACCTCCAACTAAGGTACGATACCTAGAAGTGGACTTTGTGTCATCACATGATCCAGTCCAATCTGCATTTCTTCAAACCTTTAATGTTGAAGTGACCATGATTTTTATAGAGAAGTCTCTTTCTTGTGGCTCCTTTTAAATACCTCAGTATCCTCTCCAAAGCTTGCCAATGGATATGCTGTAGTTTATGCATATACTGACTAATCACACTTACTGCACATGATATATCCAGTTTGGTCATTATGAAGTAAATAAGTTTTCCCCTTTGATTTTTTTAGGGAAGATAATCCATGAAATATCTTAACATGCAAGGCTTCCAATGTGAGAAAAAACATTGATCTTCTTCATCACAAAAAAACTTGAGGCAATTCACAAATCCTTCATGATTTCAACAAACCGAAACTCATCTTGTGGCCATACCTTTGATCTTTGAGAAAAAAACTAACACACATATGCACCACCTTTGATCACAAAGTATGGATGTTGCTCTTGATCCAAAAAATTTTAACCAAGCTTCACAACAACATTAATCATAAGAAATTGACCCTTCTTCAAAATAAGCATGCTTTGATACGGAAGATATCCAACCAAGAACTTAATTCATAAGGTGAGATGATTCAAAAAATTCCAAACAAATCATATCAATAACCACCCTCTTTTCCAAGATCCATAACAATAGTTATTTCAAGAAAAAAATAAAGGAAAAAAACTCATCTCTTTTGAGCCAAAATGACTCAATATGGAACCCTTGTTCAACAACACACCTTTGCCAAAAGAACTTGATGAAGTGCTTGGTTAATCCAACAACATAATTTCTGGATCCTAAACCTAATGCTCTGATATCATGTTGGATTTAAGATCCGATGAAGAGCATACTGAAGGAACTAGGCTAATAGAGAAGAAGGGAACGAGTGAGAGAAAGAGAGAGAACGAGTGGGAGAAGAAGAAGAAGAAGGAGAAGAAGATGGAGAAAAAGAGGAGAGGGAGTTCAGCTAAGAGATTGAGAGAGAAGGAGGGAAGGAGGATTAGGTTAAGTGACGTCCTAATAAGAGAGTCAATAATTACATTTTACGCTTGACCCTAATTTACATCATTGCACTACTCCGAGCTTATCTTCCAACATTATGTTTATATTAAAGAGGGAAAATATCAATTTTAAAAAAATATAAAAATTAAAAGTCTTTTCCTTTGCTATCAAATTTCTATTTTCATTGACAGTGAGGCATAGATGGCATAGATTTTGACTTTTGCCAGGGAATTTGAAATCTTTTTGGCAGAACTTCTTCCAGTGGAAACCCGCTAGTGAACTTTTCATTGGGAAAACCTTTCCCCATGAATTTTTGATTTTTGTTAACGAAAAAAACTTATTGGCAGAAGTTTTTTAATTAGCTTGAAACAATATTAGATTTATGAAGTAAAGGTACCATCAAACAAACAGTTATACCACTATTTTGCCATCATCTTGGGACCTATTGTTGCAATATGAGGCTAAATTTTCTCATCCAACTTGTCAACCAAGGAATATCACAATTCACACTAAGTTATTCACAAATCAAGTTGGGGCATGGAGATCGAACTGGAGGACTAAATCAGACATAAGACTCCACATGATTTGAAATCTTGTAACTTTCTTTTATTGTTATACTTATGGTCACACCGCTTCACGTGCTAGGTCCTTTTGTATATTGACATATACTAATGGTTACACCACTTCAAGTGCTAGGTCCTTTTGTAAGTTGACATATACTTATGGTCTTAAGTCATGATTTACGGCTGAGAACTACTCAGCCCTCTTCCATCTCAGTTGCCTAACAAGGACAACGCCAGCCCAACAAACACATCTCTAAAAAATGATTCTTCGTTTTCTAGCTCTAAAAATCTTTCATGGCCTCCTTTGCCCAACTCCCTTCTTCTACTACTTTTGAATCTAGCATTTGGTGTCAGTTTGTCAAAAGCCGAACCACACAGCTGCTGTGCTCTGGTTCTACTACAATCAGCCATCTCGATCCTCTACACCATCATGCACTCCTTCCGCTAGAGAAGGACCGAAAGCACTGCGTGCCATTAGCCTTATCTCCTTCCTTTGAAGAAGTCTGGATTCCAGACAAATTAAAGAAACTAGCATATATGAGCTTTTGTCTTTCCTTACTTAAAAAAGTCAATCTCAGGCTTCTTTTTCTTCTTCTAACGCGGATAAGCCCAATAATTCAATTTGTCATCTTCCAGTTCTCCTACGATCACGGGCTCGCATTTACTTCTGCATTTCAATGTTCAAAACAAAAGATGGATTCTCAAAAAAGGTTCATCATTCATTACTTATTTAACAAGCTTATTTGGAACTTTAAACCATCTAAGTCGGACATAGAAGATTGAAGCCAAAGATGATACTGTAAATCCTAGGCTATGCTGGCTTGGAGGAGACGCTCTAGGGGTAGAAGATCGTCTTTTTAGACGAACCAACCACCTTCTGAACCGAGTCCAGTGGGAAGAAGAAAGGATAAATCTCGTAGCGGACGTAGCAGCTGCTGTAGAGGACTCGACAACCTTTCTTGTACTTGCAGAAGTTATCGTAATTGGAGACAGCAGTCGCCGAACACTGAGCACATTGTAGCGCGGGTAAGTCTCTAGTGCATTGTATCAACCCGTAGATGGTAACGAAAGGCGTAAACTTTGTCTTGTCCTTTCCCAGGCCGCGATTCTTCGGCTGTATTGCCTGTGCTCGCACTCCATCCATCAGATTCCCCAGCGTCTTCTCGAACGCTTCTGGGTCCGTGGCATTCTCTACGTTCCAGTAGAAGATGCCGAACCCTGTGTCTAGTTTACCTGCGAAATTATCAGGACTGTAGCGTAGGAAGCAGTAGTCGAACCAAATCCTGGCGTCTGATTGCTCGGCACAGAGCTGGGGAAGCTGCTTTGCCGCATCGGAGATGCAGGTCGAGCAATCATCGGTGCTCACGTCCCCTCGACACTGCCCCAGGCCGTATATTTTTAGCTGGCCGATTCCGTATGATGAAACTGCAAAGCCGTTCATTGGGGTTTTGGCGACGAGTTCTTCTAAAACGTGGTCGATGCTGGGCTTTTGACCGCCGGTGACATTCTTCTCTTTGTTGCAGTACTCTCCAAGGCGGTCATCGCCTTTGAATGAAGGAAGAAGGAGAGAGATTAGAAGAAGATAATGGAATAATACCATGGCTGCTTTGGATACAGAATCTGGTTCGTAAGTCTGATTTTAAAGCAGCGAGTGGACGTCCCACAGCAGACATTATTGACTAACAAGAAGCTCCACTCGAAAAAGTGGAGGTGAGGTCCTTGAGGACCTGCAATCTATGGCTATTCAACGTTAGACATCTTGTACTCATTCTATTACCCATTTTGACCAGAATAGAAAAAGCCATTCCGTTATCCATTTGTGTACCCTATTCCAACGAATAATTGGGTAAACGGTAAATAAATGGATAAACCAATATATTCTATAAAATTAGTACAAAAATCAAGATATTCATACATACAAGTAATGTTAATAAAAGTGATAGTTAATTTTTTATATATAAAGATTGAAGGAAATAAAGTGGGCCATTTCAAGGGAAGGAGAAAACAGAGGAACTCTAGCTCTTGGGAGAGAGGAGAGAGGAAACCAATGGAGAGAAAAAAAAGAGGAAAAAAGAGATGTGTAAGTATGAATTTGACCCAAAAAGAAGAGGCTCGGTTCATCTACCTCATGCCTTGAAACTGTATTTATAGTTGTGAGTAGGTGTTTATTATTATTACAATGCCCTCAGGATTAAATGATTCAAAAGTAAAAAGACATAAGAGGACATATACCAACTTATATAATTACAACTCTATGTTATCCCTATGGAAGTCATCCTTATTTACTAGCCATTCCACCACTCCATCAAGTGGGTGTTTGTAATTTCACTTTGCAAATAATCTTGGTCAATAAACTTGTGTCCTTAAAAAGAATTTTTTTATCTTGTGTAGCTTGAAAAAGAAATTTTGATTATCTTGCTTTGATTCATCTTATTCTTGTTCACATCTCGTTCTCTCTATTATTTGGATATTCTAGTCACATAAAATTGATTACCACAACACGTGAAATTCTTTATTGTAGAGTATACTCCTTCTCAAACATGGAATTCAGAAGGAGGCGCAACCACTGCAGCACTCAACTTCCAATATGAATTCTTACATGTGAAGAAAATAAGAAGAGAATGTACATCAAATCAATAGAGTAATGAATGTAACCAAACATGATTGAGCTTGTAGAATCCTTCATGGTAGATTTCGTCACCTACCTCATCCTTCATACTTCTCTTGGCTAATCTCCCCCTAAAGCTAGGAGGTAATGACAATGATCCCAACTTGAAACAAAAAAATAGGTTTAGTAATTATCTCCTCCATCAAGGTGTCCCCAGGATAAGTACTCAATCAGATAGACTCTATAAAAAAACAAAAAAACATGGGTGATAAAGCAGAAGTTGTGACCAACTTCAAAGGATTTCGAATAAATAGTGATAATTTAGTCACTGGGAGAATATTTCCTCATAATCCACTCCATAACATTGAGTGTATCCCTTTGCAACGAGTCAGGCTTTGAGGCGACCAACAAAACTATCTGGATTGTGCTTGATAGTGAAAACCCATTTACAATCCATGGGTTTCTTATCGGGAGGAAGAGGAAATAGGGTCCAAGTCTAATTCTCATATAAGGCATGTATTTCTTCTTCCATGGTCGGCTTCCATCCTCGATGTCTCAAGGCTCCTGATATGACTATGAAATAGAGATGGAAGAAATAGATGCAAGAAATTGATAGCATGAAGAAGACAATCGATGGCGAGAAACAAAATTGGATATAGGATGAGAAGTGAAAGGCTTAGTGCAAGTCCAACCATTGCAACATTTTGGTTGGTCGACCATTGTTAGATGTTGATCGATCAATCTAGTGCTAGATTAACATGTTTTCAAAGCATGATTAAAATTGATCTTAAGTAATTCTAACATGTTTAAAATACGTGTACGCAACAATAAAACATGTAAAATTTTCAATTTGTCCTAAGATCCCAAAAACTTCATTGTACCTCAAGTTTGAAAGTTTGGGGCTGGTCTCTTACATAGATTGAGTTTTTGTGATTTTCCAAGACCCCCTAAACTCCAATATTCAATTCTTGGCTTCTTCTTTTTTAGGGTGCTTCTTCAAGATCACTTTGACACAGTTGTATAGCTCAAGGTCTTTGAGAAGTTTTTTTTTTTTTTTTTGGTTCTTTGCATAGACCTTGACATTTGTGTCTATCGAAGGAATTTCATATGAAATGTTAAAACTGCCAATGTTAGATCAATTATGTTTTTTTCAATCAAAATCATAATGCTCGTCAACAATGAGCAGGTTGATGAGTGTGTCATTATGCAGAGTGTTTATGGAGCTAGGTTTGGGTACGTTAAGGGGTTGGGTTTAGCTCAACCACCTGCAATCAAGATGGCTTGACCATCTTCTCTCAATCTACTCCACATATAGAAGAGGAGTTGCAGGATACTAAAGAGGCTTTAACACAAACTTAGGAACATCTGAGAAATGTACATTGTTGGGCTGATGAACCTGAGCATCATGGTGAGTAGTCTCAAAGTTGTGTTGAGGAGTATGAGCATCGAGAGAATGCATAATCTACAACATGACTGTGAAAATAAGATGAAGACCATCGACGATATGATAGATTGGTTCTTTTAGTAGATGTAAACTCAAAGTCATCCACCTCTAGATCTCCTACATGTGGCGTATAATTTTTCTCATTTTTTGTATAATTTTTAATTTTTATATAATTTTAATTTTTTGTATAATTTGTAAAACTTTTAGGGGTTTATTGTATATACGTCATCTAATTTTTTTATATTCAATTGATTATTTTTAATATATTTTATGTGTTCGATAAGAAAGAGAGAAAGAGAGAACGAGTGGGACAAGAAGAACAAGAAGAAGAAGGAGAGGAGGGAAGGAGGATTAGGTTAAGTGACATCCTAATCCTCCCCCTTAATGTATTTATAAAAATAAGAGAGTCAATTACCACATCATTACCCTTTACCCTAAGGAGGGAGAAAAAGGGAAAAAAAATCAAAAGTAATCTACATCATGCAATTACTCTATACTTATCTTCCAACACTCTCCCTCAAGCTAGGGGAAAGAAAACATCGTAGATACCCAGCTTGCTGCATATAGTTGTCCAAATATTGGATGTGATTGGCTTTGTAAGTATATATACTAACTGTCCTTGCGATGAAACATGTCTGAGAGATAAAATACTAGCTCAAAATTTTTCCAGTATAAAGTGGCAATCTACCTCAATATGTTTAGTTCTCTCGTGGAAAACCGGATTTGAAGTAATATGAATGGTTGTTTGGTTGTCACTAGATAATTCCATAGGGGCTTCTTTGTAGAAACTCCAATTTAGTAAGAATGTATCTAATCAATAGAAGCTCCCATAACTGTGTGATATGCTTCAACACTAGATCTTGCAACAATATTCTGCTTTTTACTTCTCTATGTATCCAGGTTACCTCCAACTAAGGTACGATACCTAGAAGTGGACTTTGTATCATCACATGATCCAGTCCAATCTGCATTCGCAAAACCTTTAATATTGAAGTGACCATGATTTTTATAGAGAAGTCTCTTCCTTGTGGCTCCTTTTAAATACCTCAGTATCCTCTCCAAAGCTTGCCAATGGATATGTTGTAATTTATGCATATACTGACTAACCACACTTACTTCACGTGATATATCCAGTTTGATCATTATGAAGTAAATAAGTTTTCCCCTTTGATTTTTTTAGGGAAGATAATCCACGAAATATCTCAACACGCAACACTTCCAATGTGAGAAAAAACATTGATCTTCTTCCTCACAAAAAAAACTTGAGGCAATTCACAAATCCTTCATGAGTTCAACAAACCGAAACTCATCTTGTGGCCATACCTTTGATATTTGAGAAAAAAAACTAACACACATAAGCACCACCTTTGATCACAAAGCATGGACGTAGCTAGAGAATAAAATGGCTTGATCCAAAAAATTTTAACCAAGCTTCACAACAACATTAATCATAACAAATTGATCCTTCTTCAAAATAAGCATGCTTTGATATAGAAGATATCTAACCAAGAACTTAATTCATAAGGTGAGATGATTCAAAAAATTCCAAACAAATCATATCAATAACCACCCTCTTTTCCAAGATCCATAACAATAGTTATTTCAAGAAAAAAATAAAGGAAAAAAACTCATCTCTTTTGAGCCAAAATGACTCAATATGGAACCCTTGTTCAACAACACACCTTTACCAAAAGAACTTGATGAAGAGCTTGGTTAATCCAGCAACATAATTTCTGGATCCTAAACCTAATGCTCTGATATCATGTTGGATTTAAGATCCTATGAAGAGCATAGTAAAGGAACTAGGCTAATAGAGAAGAAGGGAACGAGTGAGAGAAAGAGAGAGAACGAGTGGGAGAAGAAGAAGAAGAAGGAGAAGAAGATGGAGAAAAAGAGGAGAGGGAGTTCAGCTAAGAGATTGAGAGAGAAGGAGGGAAGGAGGATTAGGTTAAGTGACGTCCTAATAAGAGAGTCAATAATTACATTTTACGCTTGACCCTAATTTACATCATGGCACTACTCCGAGCTTATCTTCCAACATTATGTTTATATTAAAGAGGGAAAATATCAATTTTAAAAAAATATAAAAATTAAAAGTCTTTTCCTTTGCTATCAAATTTCTATTTTCATTGACAGAGAGGCAACTCCTTGATAGTGAATTCCTATTTATGTTGGTAGAGAGTTGCCTCTTTGCAAGGGAATTTCAAAATTTACTGGCAAGTTTAAAATCTTTGTCAGTGAATTTCAAATTTGATGGCATAGATTTTGACTTTTGCCAGGGAATTTGAAATCTTTTTGGCAGAACTTCTTCCAGTGGAAACACGCAAGTGAACTTTTCATTGGGAAAACCTTTCCCCATGAATTTTTGATTTTTTTTAATGAAAAACACTTATTGGCAGAAGTTTTTTAATTAGCTTGAAACCATATTAGATTTATGAAGTAAAGGTACCATCAAACAAACAGTTACACCGCTATTTTGCCATCATCTTGGGACCTATCGTTGCAATATGATGCTATATTTTCTCATCCAACTAGTCAACCAAGGAATGTCACAATTCACACAATAAGTTGTTCACAAATCAAGTTGGGGCGTGGAGATCAAACTGGAGGACTAAATCAGACATAAGACTCCACATGATTTCAAATCTTGTAACTTTCTTTTATTGTTGTACTTATGGTCACACCGCTTCACGTGCTAGGTCCTTTTGTACATTGACATATACATATGGTTACACCGCTTCAAGTGCTTTTGTAAGTTGACATCTACTTATGGTCTTAAGTCATGATTTACGGCTGAGAACTTCTCAGCCCTCTTCCATCTCAGTTGCCTTACAAGGACAACGCCAGCCCAACAAACACATCTATGAAAAATGATTCTTCGTTTTCTAGCTCTAAAAATCTTTCATGGCCTCCTTTGCCCAACTCCCTTCTTCTTCTACTTTTGAATCTAGCATTTGGTGTCAGTTTGTCAAAAGCCGAACCACACAGCTGCTGTGCTCTGGTTCTACTACAATCAGCCATCTCGATCCTCTACACCATCATGCACTCCTTCCGCTAGAGGACCGAAAGCACTGCGTGCATTTAGCCTTATCTCCTTCCTTTGAAGAAGTCTGGATTCCAGACAAATTAAAGAAACTAGCATATATGCAGAGATAAACCTTTGTTTGACGAATTAAAGTGTACATTGACAATTCTGAGACAAGATTTTCCTTACTTAAAAAAGTCAATCTCAGGCTTCTTTTTCTTCTTCTAACGCGGATAAGCCCAATAATTCCATTTGCCATCTTCCAGTTCTCCTACGATCAAGAGCGCGCATTTACTTCTGCATTTCAATGATCAAAACAAAAGATGGATTCTCAAAAAAGTTTCATCATTAATCACTTATTTAACAAGCTTATTTGGAACTTTAAACCATCTAAGTCGGACATAGAAGATTGAAGCCAAAGATGATACTGTAAATCTTAGGCTATGCTGGCTTGGAGGAGACGCTCTAGGGGTAGAAGATCGTCTTTTTAGACGAACCAACCACCTTCTGAACCGAGTCCAGTGGGAAGAAGAAAGGATAGATCTCGTAGCGGACGTAGCAGCTGCTGTAGAGGACTCGACAACCTTTCTTGTACTTGCAGAAGTTATCGTAATTGGAGACAGCAGTCGCCGAACACTGAGCACATTGTAGCGCGGGTAAGTCTCTAGTGCATTGGATCAACGCGTAGATAGTAACGGAAGGCGTAAACTTTGTCTTGTCCTTTCCCAGGCCGCGATTCTTCGGCTGTATTGCCTGTGCTCGCACTCCATCCATCAGATTCCCCAGCGTCTTCTCGAACGCTTCTGGGTCCGTGGCATTCTCTACGTTCCAGTAGAAGATGCCGAACCCTGTGTCTAGTTTACCTGCGAAATTATCAGGACTGTAGCGTAGGAAGCAGTAGTCGAACCAAATCCTGGCGTCTGATTGCTCGGCACAGAGCTGGGGAAGCTGCTTTGCCGCATCGGAGATGCAGGTCGAGCAATCATCGGTGCTCACGTCCCCTCGACACTGCCCCAGGCCGTATATTTTTAGCTGGCCGATTCCGTATGATGAAACTGCAAAGCCGTTCATTGGGGTTTTGGCGACGAGTTCTTCTAAAACGTGGTCGATGCTGGGCTTTTGACCGCCGGTGACATTCTTCTCTTTGTTGCAGTACTCTCCAAGGCGGTCATCGCCTTTGAATGAAGGAAGAAGGAGAGAGATTAGAAGAAGATAATGGAACAATACCATGGCTGCTTTGGATACAGAATCTGGTTCGTAAGTCTGATTTTAAAGCTGCTAGTGGACGTCCCACAGCAGACATTATTGACTAACAAGAAGCTCCACTCGAAAAAGTGGAGGTGAGGTCCTTGAGGACCTGCAATCTTGTTCTCATTCTATTACCCATTTTGACCAAAATAGAAAAAGCTATTCCGTTATCCATTTGTGTACCCTATTCTAACGAATAATTGGGTAAACGGTAAATAAATGGATAAACTAATATATTTTATAAAATTAGTACAAAAATCAAGATATTCATACATACAAGTAATGTCAATAAAAGTGATAGTTAATTATATATATATATATATATATATATATATATATATATATATATATAAAGATTGAAGGAAATAAAGTGGGCCATTTCAAGGGAAGGAGAAAAAAGAGAAACTCAAGCTCTTGGCAGAGAGGAGATAGGAAACCAATGGAGAGAAAAAAACAGGAAAAGAGAGATGTGTAAGGATGAATTTGAACCAAGAAGAAGCTCGGTTTATCTACCCTATGCCTTGAAACTGTATTTATAGTTGTGAGTAGGTGTTTATTATTATTACAATGTCCTTAGGGTTAAATGATTCAAAAATAAAAGGACATAAAAGGACATACACCAACTTATATAATTACAACTCTATGTTATCCCTATGGAAGTCATCCTTATTTACTAGCCATTCCACCACTCCATCAAGCTGGTGTTTGTAATTTCACTTTGCAAATAATCTTGGTCAATAAACTTGTGTCCCTAAAAAGAATTTTTTATCTTGTGTAGCTTGAAAAAGAAATTTTGATTGTCTTGGTTTGATTCATCTTATTCTTGTTCACATCGTGTTCTCTCTCACATAAAATTGATTACCACAACAAGTAAAATTCTTTATTGTAGATTATACTCCTTTTCAAACATGGAATTCTGAAGGAGGTACAATCACTATAACATTCAACTTCCAATCTGAATTCTTACACGTGAAGAAAATAAGTAGAGAATGTACATCAAATTATTAGAGTAATGAATGTAACCAGACTTGATTCAGCTTGTAGAATCCTTCATGGTAGATTTCGTCACCTACCTCATCCTTCATACTTCTCTTGGCTAATCTCCCCCTGAAACTAGGAGGTAATGGCAATGATCCCAACTTGAAACAAAAAAATAGGTATAGTAATTATGTCCTCCATCAAGGTGTCCCAAGGATAAGTACTCAATTGGACAGACTCTATAAAAAAATAAAAAAACTTGGGTGATAAAGCAGAAGTTGTGACCAACTTCAAAGGATTTCGAATAAATAGTGATAATAATCGTTGACCTTAGGTTGACTCCCACATTGTTATTGATGATAACAAAACACAATTGAACTAATAACTTGTAAATCTAAAGTATTTCAGATACTTCACCTTCAAGAACATCTGAAGGTCTAAAACGTCAAAGCCAAATTGAAGAACATATATTGAAGAAGGACCCGCAAGAAAGAAGATAACGAGAAGACTAGAGTTCAAGTATTATAAACAAACATCTAAACTCAATCAACTTTTTTATGGCAGTATTCTATCTCCTATTCGTTAAGTACTTGTGAAATCAGAGTTTTAGGTTATAAATTGCATATAGACATGTTTAGGATCATCATACACATAACTTAGAAACATGTTAAAGCACTTAGAGAGAAATTCTCATGCTTTATAAAGTCTTAACCTTTAACCGTCATTGGAATGATCGATCGGCCACTAATAATGATCAATCATCCAGAATTGTGAAGGTTATAAATATAAAGCATGGATCGATCAACCTTAGTCGATTGAACGGTCATCCAGGATAAGACCATTTCATTCTATAACACATGATCGATCATCCCACTTGGATTGATTGACTATAGTTGTCCATGCAAGCAAAATTTTCATGGAATGACCGATCATCCCTCCTGATTGATCGATCAGTTAGAACCTTGCCAATAAGAGATTTCAAGCATGATCAATCAAAGGAAAATACATTGATTGATCATACTTGTATTGCACAGCCAGATGGAATCTCAATTGATCAATCAGCCACTGGCAATGAATGATCAACTTTACTTTTCTGGACGAACGGTAACATATTGATCAATTAGTCCATCAATCAATGTCGTTGTCTCACAGAAAAGTAGTTATTATGATCGATTGAGCAATTAATCACTTACCAATTATCGATCAATCACTTACCAGTGATCGATTAATCAAAGTACTAATTTTGAAAATGGGCAAATAGCGACTAGTTTGAGTTGGGGAAGTGATAAATACCCCAAAAAATCGTGAGTGAAGGAGTGAATAAGCATTTATTGAAATATCTTCAAACAACAAACATTTATCTAGTAAATTCCTATCAAAAGTGTTTTAGAGAGAAAGAGAGAGAGCCTTACTTTTGAAAAACCTTCAACTTCTTTCAATCATCCTTGCATTCATCATAGTACAAGCTTCTTGATTCATTCACAACATGCTGCAAAGGAGGAGGCCGCTTGAATCTCTCAAGGAGAAGCAACTCTCCAAGTAAGGGTGAAAATTTTCCTTTTTTTTAATGAAATTGTGAAAGGTTCATCTAGAACCTGTGAAGAGACATTTACATGTGTAGAGTTGACACAACTAGTAATTAAGGAGAACTTCTATAGAGATAGCATAAAGTTATAATTATGTAAGTTGTTGTATGTCCTCTTATGTATTTTTCCTTTTGAAATATGTAGCTCTAAGGATATTGTAGTCATTGTAAACACCTTCACACAACTATAAATACAGACTCAAGGTATGTGATAGAACATTCAAGCCTCTTACACTTGGCTCAAATTCTTCCTTATACCTTTCTTTCTTTTCCTTTTATTTCTCTTTCTCACACCTCTCTTTCCTTTCCTTTTTTGTTTTTTTAAAGCCTGTTTCTTAATACTATAGTATTCAACCACAAACCATGGCAGCCACTGCAATGTGAGAAGCATGCCAATTGCCAAACTCATTGACAACCTTGTTTATTCGTCCATAGTGTTGTTCGCTCCAATATCTTTAAAGGTACTCATTTCATTAACTCGGATTTTGCAACTCGCAGTTTAAACTTTAATCTGAGTGGCAGCTTAGAGTGGATGCATAGACCACTACTGCTTTGGCATTGATAGAGAAATCAAAACAAGTTGAAAGACTAGAGATACAGGCATTAACATAAACATAAACTTGACAATCGGGCAGAATAAGTTGGCATGTATCCAAGCTTTTTATTTTTGTAACTATTTGATGTGGCTGTGCTCTTAAGGATGCAGTATGACTTTACGATTGAAACCCCTGCTCCCCCCCACTGGTTCAAGAGGGAAAAAGAAGGGATAGATCTCGTACCGAATCTTGCAACTGCTGTAAATAGCTTGGCAACCAACCTTATGTTGACAAAAGTCAGGCAACTTGCCGATGGCTATAGCCAAGCACTGATCACAAAGCGATTGAGACAGATCGCCGTTGCACTGCACCAGGCCATAGATGGTGACAGAGGATGAAAACTGAGTTTGCTCCTTGCCTAGTCCACGATTCTTTGGTATGAGAGCTTGCCGCCTAACATGGTTCATCAAATCTCCAGTCTGTGTGTCAAAACTATCTGGGTTTGTGGTGTTAATGTCGTTTACATTGTAGTAGAAAATTCCGTACCCGGTGTCCAACTGCCCTATGAAGTTCTCAGTCCCATAACGCAGGAAGCAGTAATCGAACCATATTCTTGCATCGTTCCGGTTCGGACAGTCCTTAGGGAGTCTCTTAGCAGCATCAGCTATGCAGGAGGAGCAGTCTTCCGTGCTCACATCGCCTCTACACTGCGCCAGCCCGTAGGCCTTTTGGTCGCCGCTGCCGAAGGAGGAAGTAGCAAAGCCGGTTCCCGGAGTTCGGGCAACCAATTCTTCCAGTGTGCGTGCAACGTTGGATGATTGAGCAGTGGTGAGATTCTTGTCGCCGTTGCAGAACTCTCCGATGCTATCAGCACCATAAGTGGATGGAAGGAGGATAACAAGGAGGAGGAGGTGGTAGCCCAACATCATGGTTATTGGGAAACTTGATCCTTGCTTGATACACAATTTCTGGCCCCTGGCCCTGCATGTCCTTAAGTATAGCGAGTTGATGCCTGTCGATTCGCAGTTAAAGACTTCTTCAAGTGTTTTACCTTTGTGAAAATATTAATCAAGAAGAGAAAGAGGGTGATGACTCTATATCTCACTATGATTTGGAATGCCGCATTAAAAAAGTTTGACCATTGACTCTGTCGAAGAGAAGACCCAATCACCAATATCATCGAGTGGAACGTTGCGATTCTGGAAAAACTCCAGGAACACTCCAACCGCCTAATGCGTATAATTTTGACCGTTGAAAATTGGAAGTGGAAGTAAACCCTGCTCGATGTTCTTCTTCAGTTGTTTTCAGGTCAACTTCCGGCCTGCGGCGCCGACTTTTTGTCGCTAGAACTTGTCCAATATCTAGAACAATTAATCACCCCTTAATTTCTAGAAGCCTCCTAACATGAGTGACTATCAGCAGGAATTCCTCAACCTTCAGAATCGCATTAGACAAATCAAAATTTTTACTTCAGGAAGAAAACAGTCTAGGAAAGAACAATGCATTAGAGGTAAGAGCCTGGATATTGCGAGACGTATTAGGACCTTTTATAGAATATAGGAATAACCAATAATATTGCCATGATTATTATTGATTATGTATAAATTATTTATAGAATTATACAGAGAGATTATAGGTGATTAGGACTTTGCAATTTGAATCTATTTCTAATTCAAATACTAATTATCTTTATCTCAATCATTATCTTTTTATCTATCACTATGTTTATCTCTATTTCTATCATGCCCTTGCAAGATGGAGCTCTGACAAGAGAGCCCAATCTTGATCTTCAAAAAGAATGTTCTTAGAAGTGGTTTGGAGATAGCAGAAGGCTGGGAGAAGAAGGAGAAGCCATGGCGACGGAGGGGATGTGGTCTTCGATGACGGGCAGCGATGACAGAGCTGTCGACTGGCAGTGGTGACAGAGGTATCGACAAATGGACGACGGCGATGGAGGCCGATGCGGCAATGGTTGATTGGCACTATGAAGATTTTGTGATGGCGGCGACGGCGTGGAGCAGCGATCGAAGACATACTTTGTTTTTTTTTTTTTTTTTTTGATTGTTTGCCTTCTTCTTCTGATGGGGAAGAGGAAGCAACCAGTGAAAAATGAGGAGAAGGCTACTGCTGCGGAGATATGAGTTGCCGAGTAAGAGGTTGGTGAATCGCATGCACACAAGTCACACGAAGCACAACCAATGGTTTAGCTTGAATTGTTGGAATGTGTTGCAGAGAAGGAGTTATAGGTGGAGAAACAGAGGAAGTGGAACCAAAGAGTATAAAAGGAAGTTTAATTAGTATGCTATGTTAACAATCCGTTGCAGCACTTTGAAGAGTCCAAAGAAATGAGCATCCAATTTTTTATTGCCTTCATGTTAACCATTTTTATGAGAAACGGTTTTCTCATTAATCGTGGTCTCAAACTTCAGGCAGTTGCAACTCTCTCAGTAACACGAAGCCATGAATAACCTTGATGGGAGGTTGGCTTCAGATGGTTTTTTGGGTCCCCTGTCTTGTCACTCAAGCCCCTTCAGTTGAGCCATCGTCGTGAGTGCTCATAGATCGGACGCGCCGAACATAAAACGGAATTTGAAGCGTATGGAAGGAAGTTGAATTTCATGTTATTGTTAGAAATTCATATTTAAGGCTTACAGTTGGTATCAAAGCAGACCTCTGATCCAGCGTTTCGGTTCCATTTGAGCTGAAATTTAAAGCTTTGTTTTTGTTTTTTAAAACAAATTCTGTGCGGTCTCTGTATGCTCCCCGTTTGCTACAGCCAGGGCTCTTGCATCGGAGAAAGATGCAGCACTGACGCTGAAGACCATTCCACACGGTTTGCCGGCGTTGACATTGTATATAAAAAAAAAAAATTGGTGCCGACAGTCTTTCTCCGTTCTCGGTGCGGGACTGTCGGTAGCTCTCTCGCGACGCCTTAGAGCGTCGGCGCTGCAGCTCCGACGCCGGCGACCATACCGACAGGTTTGCCGATGTCGACGACTTGAAAGAACGTAGGCGAAACACCGATGAAGCTTATTTCTGTGCACGGCAGGAGGTTGAAGACGACCTCCAGCGCACAAAAACATGTTAATTAAATTCATAAGGTATTTTTGTAAATACCATCGAGTTGGCTCGAGATGAGTCTTCTGCAACTCGCCGTTCCAACTCGGCAACCACGACTCAGGTTGGGTTGACTCGGTAAAAAAAAATCGTCGAGTTGGCTCGCCATTTCAGTGCTTAAAATTGATTTTGCGCCAACGGGATTCGAACCCACGTGCTCACAAATTCATTTGCTCCAATGACCATTAGGCCACTGGCCGTTGGCTGTTATATCTATTGGAAGTTTTAGATTTTTTTCCTGTTACAGTTTTTATGCATTTTTTTGGCATATATTTAAATGCATGAAATTAAAGTTATGCATAATATTATAGTTTTTAATTATGCATATCTTATGAGAATATTTTGTGCATATTGATAACATGTTAGTGTAAGTTAAAATTATACAATTCATGGTATTCTCCTACATTTATGAGATTTAATGTCTAGTGATTCATATAATTTTTATTAATTAGAGAGTAGGCACAACATCTTTAACTTAATAAAAATTGTATATTATGATTAGGATCACATAAAGAATATTAGACATTAATTGTAACTATTTTACTTGATATAATAAATTTTATCCCATAGGACTTTTTATTATATTTGAGTTTATTAGTTAGGATAAAATATCAAGTTATTCTTAATTTACCCACAGGGATTATGAATTCATAAATAATTTGATAGTTTTATCATAAAGACAAAGTAGATATTAATTTTAATTAATTAAACTTAATATAATAAATTTTATCCCACATGAATTTTTATTATATTTGAGTATATATTAATTAGGATAAAATATTAAATTATTCATAATTTATCCACAGGAATTATGAATTCATAAATAATTTAATAGTTTTATCATCAAGTTTACTCATACAGAATATTGAGTCTGCTTGAATTAAACAACATTTAGCCCACAGGTATTGTTTTTTATGTCAATTGGTTTTTAAGCATGATTTACATTGGTAAAATATGATATTTTATTCAAGCCTCAGTTTTAACATCAACATGTAATTTGTAATTTTATGCAATTGTACAACCTGCACATTTATCTGATATTCGTTGTGATATCCCTGATCTTAAGGGAGATAACTATAAGGTCTAGAAAGAGAGAATACTTCTTCATTTAGGGTGGAAGGACAGATTATGCTATTAGGAAAGAAGAACCACCAGTAATTACTGATACCAGCACTGCAACTGAAATTACACTTTATGAACGATGGGAGCGATCTAAACGCCTCAGTGTAATGTTCATTAAGACTAAAATTGCTGTTGGTATTCGTGGTTCTGTTGAGCTGTATGAAAATGTTAAAGACTTGCTGAAAGCCATTGATGCTCAATTTGTCACTTCAGATAAGGCATTAGCAAGTACCTTAATCATGAAGTTCTCATCCCTAAAGCACACCAGTATGAGGGGTGTGCGTGAGCACATCATGCAAATGAGGGATATTGCGGCCCAATTAAAAAATCTCGAGGTTGATACGTCAGAATCTTTCGTGGTGCATTACATCCTGAATTCCCTTCCGCACCAATATGGACCCTTCAAAATCTCGTACAACACACATAAAGATAAATGGTCAGTTAATGAACTTTTGACCATGTGTGTTCAAGAGGAAGGGAGACTGGTGATGGAACAAGGAGAAAATGTCATGCTGGCAACACATGAAAAGGGCAAGTATCAAGCCAAACAAAAAGGGAAGGGTAAAATACACCCCCCCAAGATGGTATTAAGAACGATTCCAAGGTTTCTTCTGTAAAAAGAAGGGACACATGAAGAAGGAATGCGCCAAGTTTCAGAAATGGCTTGTTGAGAAAGGTACACCAACCTCATTTGTTTGTTATGAATCTAATATGGTTAATGTCCATAATTACACTTGGTTGATTGATTCTGGATCAACAATCCACATCTCGAATTCCTAAGAAAACCAGTGGGAAGTGAGCATCACATTTTCTCAGGAGATCAGATGAGCTCACATGTGGAAGCTTTAGGAACTTGCTATTTAACTTTAAGTAGTGGCTTTATTTTAAAATTAGAAAAGACCTTTTATGTTCCAAGTTTCTCCAGAAACTTGATTTCATTTTCAAAGCTTGTACCTTATGGATATTCTTTTAACTTTTCAGACTCATCTTTCAGACGCTTAAGGTTCAATGCATGTTCACACTAGTAATAAAAGAGGTGTTATTAATGAGGATTCCTCTACATTATGACACCGGTGATTAGGTCATATCTCCATAGATAGAATTAAAAGATTAGTGAATGAAGGGGTACTTAATACTCCGGATTTTACTGATTTTGAGACTTGTGTAAACTGCATTAAGGGAAAGCAGACTAACAAGTCAAAGAAAGGTGCCAATAGGAGTTCAACCATATTAGAGATCATACATACTGATATATGTAGTCCAGACATGGACTCACATGGTCAAAAATACTTCATCTCTTTTATAGATGATTCCTCATGATACATGTATCTCTACATGCTTTATAACAAGAATGAATCATTAGATGCCTTTAAGATCTTTAAGGCTGAAGTAGAGACACGATGCGGTAAGCAAATTAAGATCATGAGATCAGATAGGGGTGGAGAATACTATGATAGATACACTGAGAATGGACAAGCACCTGGGCCATTTGCAAAGTTTCTTCAAGAACATGGGATTGTTGCTCAATATACCATGCCTGGTTCTCTGGACCAAAATGGTGTAGCAGAAAGAATAAACCGAACATTATTAGACATGGTGCGGAGTATGCTTAGCAACTCCAATCTTCCTAGATCCTTGTGGCCTGAAGCACTTAAGACGTCAGTGTATATATTAAACCGAGTTCCAACCAAGGCTGTTCCCAAAACACCATTTGAATTATGGAAAGGTTGGAAACCGAGTTTACGACATATGCGCGTTTGGAGATGCCCGTCTGAAGTGAGAATTTATAATCCACAAGAGAAGAAGTTGGACCCAAGGACCATTAGTGGGTATTTCATTGGATATGCTGAAAGGTCTAAAGGTTACAGATTTTATTGTCCATCTCACAACACTAGGATTGTGAAATCAAGAAATGCAAAATTTCTTGAAAATGACTTGATCAGTGGGAGGAATCCAACTCGGAACATAGTTTTTGAAAAGGATCATTCAAAATCTCAACCTTCCACCTCAAGTGAGAGATTGGTTATTGTTCACAGCACCCCTCAAGTACAAATTGGTGTTGAACAAACAATCATTGAAGTTCAACAAAATGCTGACAACATTCTAGTAGATCAGGTACTTCAAGAGTTCCCAAACACTTTTGAACAACTAGTTGAACCACTTCTCAGGAAAATGATGGTTCTACATTAAGAAGATCTACTAGACTCAGGAGATCAACAATTCCTGATGATTATATTGTGTATCTGTAAGAATCTGACATTGGAACGGCAAATGATCCCATGTATTTTTCAGAAGCCATGAGTTGCAAAGAATCAGAATTAAGGTACAATGCCATGAAGGAAGAGATGAATTCTATGAAGGGTAATGGAGTATGGGATCTTGTTGAGTTGCCTAGTGGATTTAAAGCCACTTGATGTAAATGGGTTTTTAAAACAAAGAAAGACTCATTAGGCAACATTGAGCTATACAAGGCAAGACTCGTTGCTAAGGGATTCACTCAGAAAGAAGGAATTGATTACAAGAAAACTTTTTCTCATGTATCTAAGAAAGATTCCTTGCACATTATTTTGGCATTAGTAGCCCATTTTAACTTAGAGTTGCAACAAATGGATGTGAAAATGGCATTTCTCAATGGAGATCTAGAGGAGGAGGTTTACATGAAACAACCTGAAGGATTCCCCTCTAGTGATAGTGACCAATTGGTTTGCAAGCTAAAAAAGTCGATATATGGATTAAAACAAGCATCCCGCCAATGATATTTGAAATTCCATAATGTAATTTCTTCATTCGGGTTTGTAGAAAACATAATGGATCAATGTATATACCAGAAGATCAGTGGGAGTAAAATCTGTTTGCTTGTTTTATATGTGGATGACATTTTGCTAGCAACCAATGATAAAGGTTTTCTACATGAGGTGAAACAATTTCGATATGAAGGATATGGGTGAGGCATCTTAAGTCATTGGCATTAAGATTCATAGAGACAGATTTCGAGGTATCTTAGGTCTGTCTCAGGAAACCTGTATTAATACAGTTTTAGAGAGATTTCAGATGAAAAGTTGTTCACCAAGTGTAGCTCCCATTGTGAAGGGTGATAGGTTCAATTTGAACCAATGCACGAAGAACGACCTTGAAAGGGAACAAATGAAGGACATTCCATATGCTTCTGCTGTCGAAAGCCTAATGTATGTTCAAGTCTGTACAAGACCTGATATTGCATTTGCTGTTGGAATGTTGGGGTGATATCAGAGTAATCCCGGGTTAGACCACTGGAGAGCTGCAAAGAAAGTAATGAGATACCTTCAAGGAACCAAAGACTACATGTTGATGTATAGGCGGACGGACAATCTAGAAGTCATTGGTTACTCAGATTCTGACTTTGTTGGCTGTGTTGATTCCCGCAAATCAACATCAGGATACATTTTCTTGTTGGCCAGTGGAGCAATATCATGGAGGAGTGCTAAACAGACTTTGACCGCCACGTCGACTATGGAAGCCGAGTTAGTTTCCTATTTTTGAGGCTACTTCACATGGTGTATGGCTTAAGAGTTTCATTTCTGGGCATAGAATTATGGATTCTATCTCTAGGCCATTAAGAATATATTGTGATAATTCAACTGCTGTTTTTATGGCCAAGAACAACAAAAGTGAAAGTCGAAGTAAACACATCGATATAAAGTATTTGGTCATAAGAGAACGTGTTAAAGAAAAGAAAGTGGTCATTGAGCATGTCAGCACTGACTTAATGATCGCAAATCATTTGACTAAGGGCATGCCACCGTTTAAATTCAAGAATCATGTTGTGAATATGGGACTTGTTTCCATTATGTAAATTTTTCATTATATGAACAATGTTATTTCAGTGAAATTCTTAATTAATGTGATTTTTTTTCTCATATTTATGTGCACTTTAATTTTGAGAAAATTCATCTGTGTTGGACCAAGAGTAAACATAGGGTTTATTCATAAAGTATAAGTAATACATACATAGTAATACATGGAAGATAATACTCGTCATTAGAGGACCTATCGCCATGATTCATGTATTTATTACTTAAATTCAGATTATCGATGGGTTTAAGATTATATTAGAAGTTTGGACCAAGTGGGAGAATGTTAAACGTTTTTATGAGAAACGGTTTTCTCATTAATCGTGGTCTCAAACTTCTGGCAATTTCAACTTCCGCCAGTTGCAACTCCCTAGGTAACACAAAGCCATGAATAACCTTGATGGGAGGTTGGCTTCAGATGGTTTTTTCGGTCCCCTGTCTCGTCACTCAAGCCCCTTCAGTTGAGCCATCGTCATGAGTGCTCAGAGATCGGAAGCGCCGAACAGAGAACGAAATTTGAAGCGTATGGAAGGAGGTATGATTTTGCTTCCGTTTAAATTATATGATGAATTTCATGTTGTTGTTAGAAATTCATGTTTAAGGCTTACACTTCAATGTTATAAACTATTGGCAGTATGACTGCTGCAGGCATGAGATAGGCAAAAACACAGTTTCCAAATTCTGTTTTGGAATGCATTTAATTCATTCGAGGTTCATGAGTTGTTGAGCCATTAAGAGATGGTGTTTCAATATGTTCATCTAGAGCTATTAAGATTGCTCCAAATCTGTGATATGGGTATAGACTGGTGAACAAATTAAATACTTAATAATGGGACTGGTGAACAAATTAAAGCAAAGTGAGAGGGATCATACTCTCTTGAGAGTGAATCGGTTGTAGAGTTCTCTTTTCCTTTTACATAAACAATCTCATAACCAAATTCTAGTAGCTTAACAAGCCATTTCTGCTGTACAAGAGTTGTAATGTGCTGATTTAGAAGGAATCAAAGTGAAGTGTGATTTGTATGAACCAGAAACCATCACCTCAAAAGATATTGCCACTGCAATACTGCTTGAAAAATGGCAAAAATTTCCATCTCATAAGTAGACAATTGGATAAATAATCTGGCATACTTTCAGCAGTGAAAAGCCGAGCACAATATCAAGATTTAAAAAGAAAAGAGCAGATGTAATTAGCTTCTTTTGAAAAATCAAATTGTTAGAAAGAGCTTGAGGGTGAACGAAATTGCTGTACCAATCATTGCTGCAAATTTTGGGGAAAAAATTAATATCCTAATGTTAAAAAAATTAGTCATTTAACTTCAAAAATGCTTTTTTGTCCTCTACCTTAAATTGATCAAAATATAGCTACAAAATTATGATGAAAACAATAATAGTGCTAGGTCACATATTAATTTTGGTAATCTATAGAAGCTGGATTAAAGCTTGCAAGATGAAGATTTGAAATTCTATCGACAACTTTCAGATATTGGGCCGGTATTCAAAAGTGCATATATGCATATGGTATACATGCACGTTGGTACATTTATGTGCTGAAATTTTGCCTACATGCATGAAATTTGTTAGTTCTTCACTTTGGATCATTGATTTTGGAGCATCTTAGTGGTAAAATAGGTAACTTAACCTCTTGTACTATGGGCCGATTTGTTTCTATTGTTGATAGGTCTCAAACCAATGTCCAGGGTACCAATTCTTCTCATATTTCAGTGTCATTATCACTTAACAATATTTATTAATCCCACTGTTGCCATTGAGTCTCATGTGAGTTATCTAGTCGACTAAGAAACTTAATTGTTTGATCACCTTTTCCTTTTCACTATGTTTTTCAAGACATCAACACGAAATAGCTGATTGTTGGCCGGTAGGAGAGAGGGGGTCTATTCTTCTTGGATCCTTCAATATTAACAATTGTAGCAACAACAAGTTCGAATGCACAATTGTGGCACAATGGGCTTGGTTATTCCTCCTCAGAAAATTTAAAATATTAGTTCTATCCCTTAAATCTCTTAGTTAGTTGAATTGTGAGTTTCATGAGCTAGGGAAGCATCATAAATCTATTTTCCTTCCCAGGAAAGATAAAAACAGTTTCAAGTCTATTTTCTTTAATTCACTCCGATTTGTGGGCACCAGTTATTGTTACACAGATTTCCTAGTCTAAGTATTTTGTAATCTTTGTGGATAGGAGTGGCATCGAGTCGAGTCGAACCCGAACCTGCATATGTTCGAGTTGGGCTTGATTTAAATACTTCAAAATCAAGGTCGAGCTGAGCCTTGAGCCTAAAATTGGATCTCAAACCCAATAATTTTAACCGAGTTCAAGCTCGAATTGAGTTCAAGCTCCAACCTACATTTAAAACTTTGCATAAAATATATGTCAAATAAACTGTAACCTACATTTAAAACTTTGCATAAAATACATGTCAAATAAACTGTATATAAAATTATGCATAAATTTTACCTAAAATTAGGCATGACCTCTACACAAACTTTGCATAAAATTGTTCATAAACATTGCATAAACTTTATTCAATAATCAAACACAAAATTTAAATGAAATATCAATATCAAATTTACAATCACCCCCAAAAAAAACTATAAATCTAGTATAAATTTATAAACTCTAGCTTTTTCTCTTCATGCTATACAAAATGCTAAGTCCTCATTTGCATGAACAAAACAAAAGTGTAAAACTTATTATTGCCTGATAAAAAAAATACTTTTCTATAACTAATTACATAATGTAATGAAAAATATTAAAATTACCAAGATGAGAAAAAAATAAAACATCAAGTAACCGGTAGCATTATCTCCACAGTCTTCTTCTTAGGATGTAATCATCAAACAAAAATTTAATAAATGAAACTAAAAAATTTACTCAAAAATATCATAATAAATAATTATTCAAAAGTAACCGACTTTTTTATTTTACTTAACACCGTGAAGAGCCCCAACCCAATCACTGCCACAAATGAAAGCTTGAACTGAATTTGGTGCCAAGGAAGAACGATATGTGACTATTACTCTACCATCAGCACTAAACAGAGACTCTGAGGATACTGTACATATGAGAATTACAAGGATATCTATTGTCACCTTTGACAATACCCGAAATTTCAAATTATTTACTTTCCACCATTCTACAACATCAAATCATACTATGAAGTTTCCTCACAAATATATACACCTTCTTTAAGATAATTTTCCAATTCTGACTTTGGTGAACTCACTACTTCCACTTGTTTCACGCAAGTCATTAACTTTGACCAAACTGAACTTGATGAAGAATGTGACTTACGACCCTTGAAAACAACCGTAGGGCTAATACTTGAAACAAACCCTTCATTACTAATCTCCACGTTATATATGGATACATATTCATCATAAATCTCACATATAGTCCGTCGAACTAAGTTTATATTCATTATAACTTCCTCCTCATAATATATCTCTAGAAAATATATTGTGATCAATCTTAATTTGACCCTTAGATCGAAAACAGAAGTAACAATTGTCTTAATGAAAATATTTTTATTTGTAAAATAAAAATTCAAAACTTCTTTTACCCTATATACTTCATTAAAGTACAAATTAGAAGTAGGGTAGTCACTTCTAGAAATTATATTAATGACTACATTTAAAACTTCTAGAATTCTGCACACCATTTCAACATTTTTTCATTTATCAAGACTTGACAAATAATTATTAGTTGGTTATCTATCTTAAATTCTAGGAAATGCATATTTGAATACTAACTTGACTTCGTGTTTTGGTGATCGATTGGTTGTTCTGCCATTACCTCTACCACTCATTGATCTCTTTGCATGTCCTCTACCGATTGCCATTCTAAACAAAAGCCAAGTTCACTACAATGGTCACCTTCAAACTGAAGTTTCTATTCAAAGGGATAATGACCTGAGTTGAATATGATCAATTTTTGTGTTGTTTCTCTAATTTTGAACATTGAGGACAAGGTTCAATAAGTCTAAGTTAGTCGCTTTCGAGTTCCATACTAATGACTTAGCAGGTATGACTTTTTTTATTGGCTTGTTTTTAGTTGGAGAATGATTTGGTTGGGATGGGCCATCGTTGATCCTAACTTTTCTCTCTCATGTCTTCCTCTCCCACGCACCAAACTCTTTCGAGACTTTCTCTCTCACGCAAAACTTGTTCAAGCACTCTCTCTATCTCATGCCAAACTTGTTCAAAATCTGTCCCTCTTGTGGCTTCATGTGTAGGAATCTTTGCATGGGTGCCCGTATCACTGACATGTCTCTGTGTATTAAAGGTCCTGATACGTCTCGCAATATCGAGGCTCTTACCTCTGATGCATTGTTCTTTCCTAGACTGTTTTCTTCCTGAAGTTAAAAAAATTGATTTACTAATGCGATTCTGAAGGTTGAGGAATTCCTGGAGGCTTCTAGAAATTAGGGGGTGATTAAATGTTCTAGAAATTGGACAAGTTCTAGCGACAGACAAGTCGGCAGTTAACCGTGATAACTACTGGAGAAGAAGATCGAGCAGGGCTTACTTCCACTTCCAATTTTCAACGGTCAAAATTATACGCATTAGGCGGTGGGAGTGTTCCTGGAGTTTTTCCAGAATCGCTACGTTCCACTGGATGATATTGGTGATTGGGTCTCCTCTTCGACAGAGTCAATGGTCAAACTTTTTTAATGCCGCATTTCAAATCATAGTGAGATATAGTCTCATCACCCTCTTTGTCTTATTGATTAATATTTTTACATGTAAAACACTTGAAGAAGTCTTTAACTGCGAATCGACAGGCATCAACTCGCTATACTTAAGGACATGCAGGGCCAGGGCCAGAAATTGTGTATCAAGCAAAGATCAAGTCTCCCAATAACCATGGTGTTGGGCTACCACCTCCTCCTCCTTCTTATCCTCCTTCCATCCACTTATGGTGCCGATAGCATCGGAGAGTTCTGCACCGGCGACAAGAACCTCACCACTGCTCAATCATCCAACGTTGCACGCACACTTGAAGAACTGGTTGCCCGAACTCCGGGAACCGGCTTTGCTACTTCCTCCTTCGGCAGCGGCGACCAAAAGGCCTACGGGCTGGCGCAGTGTAGAGGCGATGTGAGCACGGAAGACTGCTCCTCCTGCGTAGCTGATGCTGCTAAAAGACTCCCTAAGGACTGTCCGAACCGGAACGGTGCAAGAATATGGTTCGATTACTGCTTTCTGCGTTATGGGACTGAGAACTTCATGGGGCAGTTGGACACCGGGTACGGGATTTTCTACTACAATGTAAATGACATTAACACCACAAACCCAGATAGTTTTGACACACAGGTTGGAGATTTGATGAACCATGTTAGGCGGCAAGCTCTCATACCAAAGAATCGTGGACTAGGCAAGGATCAGACTCAGTTTTCATCCTTTGTCACCATCTACGGCCTGGTGCAGTGTAACGGCGATCTGTCTCAGTTGCTTTGTGACCAGTGCTTGGCAATAGCCATCGGCAAGTTGCCTGACTTTTGTCAACATAAGGTTGGTTGCCAAGCTATTTACAGCAGTTGCAAGATTCGGTACGAGATCTATCCCTTCTTTTTCCCTCTTGAACCAGTGGGGAGGAGCAGGGGTTTCAATCGTAAAGTCATAGTGCATCCTTAAGAGCACAGCCGCGTGCAATAGTTACAAAAAATAAAAAGCTTGGTGACATGCCAAATTATTTAAGTTTCGTAAAGTCTCTAGTCTTTCAACTTGTTTTGATTTCTCTATCAATGCCAACGTATTTAATTATTCAAATATATTTACTATTAACTGTAATTGGATGAAATTAAGTGGTCTAATTTTGGTAAGTCCATTTACTGCTACAGAAGAAATATGGTTCAATTGAGTAGATACCCATATTGTCTTATTTAGGGAATTTTAGGAACCCTAATTAAACCATATAATTAGAACATTATTGTTGTGGTCCCCCTAAGACTAAATCAAAATACGGTTTCTCTTCTTCCTGTTCCAAAGAAAGACGATGGTCCCAAGAGGAATGAAGGAGATTTAGTTGAGGAAGATCATAAAACAATTAATACATTCGTATCGATTGTCGTAGTAATTCCGTAACATAAGATGGTTGTTAAAAATGGATCTAGGTATTTATCCTGTAACTCGAATCCTAATATTTTGGCATGATGTAAATTCAAGATTCGGATTTAAGATTAAGGTTATCTAAGAAGTGGTATCAGTGTAGTTCATTATTGTTAGATTATGGGGATTTCTCTTGAATGGAGTGATTTTGTTGAGAGCAACACACAGAGCGTCGACGCTGTGTACCGTCATCTTCCTCCACAGAACTCACCTCAGCGTTATTCGTCGGCCGACGGGAGTCCGACGTTTGACAAAGGAAGTTGAGCCTCCCCCTTCTGCGCGTGGTTGGAGATTGAAGACCCAGCGTGCGTAGGAAAGATTTTTTTTTTTTCGGTTTCATATAAATAACGAGTCGACTCGTACCGTTCGCGAAAGATCGGGTTAGTTGAGACAAGTCAGATGGGTTGACATGATTAAAAAATTAACAGTCGAATTGGGCAATTCGGGTCGACTTAGACGGGCTGAGCTGGCTCACCCGTTCAAATTCGTTGTGTCAACTCGCCTGAGAGAGGACCTAGTCAACTTGGTTCTCAAAATTATATCTTTGCACTAGCAGGGATTCAAACTTGCGCCCGGAATTCACTTAAAGTGTCAGTGACCATTTAGTCCATTGGCATTCATGTGTTATCATTGAATAAAAAAATTCATATATATTAAATTGCATAATCTATTTTTTATGCAATTTCCATTATATGAATATTTTATGCATGCACATATAGTTGTATAATGTGCATATTTAAGTTGATTTTTCAATTGTGAAAAATTCTATTGTATTTTTATGCATTTGGTCTAGTATTTTAATCAAATTGATTGAAGCTACAAGTTGCCAATGTAACCTCTGCAGTGTAGATTAATTGGACTAAAAATACATAGATGTTTGTGCGAAGTTATTTATGAAAACTGATTCGGCCCAAAGAAAGACATAGTTTGGCCAAATCAACAACGTGCTTGTGATGATAAATGTGTGACAATTATAAAGACTTTTCATGTGATCAATAATCGGTCCAAAGAAAGGCAATTGTTTGACAAAACCGATTGTCATTATTTGATCATTGCACTGAGAGTACTACTTACAATTAATTTCTTTGTCCAAAGACTAGGAATTAATGTTGTGCTAGGTATCTTGAGATGGGGGTCCCCAATTTGAATTGTTTGTACATGTCTTGTTTTTCTTTATATGACATGCTAATTTATACTTGTTTATTTTGTTCTATACACAGTTTCTGTTGCAATTGCTACGGATGTTATTGCTCAAATCAGCAACATCCCAATGCTGAGCGGGATGAACTTTAAAGTCTGGAAAGATGCCATGGAAATTGTCCTTGGTTGTATGGATTTGGATCTTGCACTTTGGGCGGAACAACCCACTCCTACTCCGAAAAATCTCAATGAGGTTAAGATTGAGAAGTGGGAGCGCTCTAACCGAATGTGCTTCATGATCATGAAACACTCCATTCTACAGGTGTTTCGGGGCTCTATTATTGAGAACAAGAGCGCCAAGAAGATCCTTGAGGAAATTGAACATTATTTGAGGCGAGTAGCCTTTTGGCAAAACTCGTTTAGATGAAGTAAAAGGGCAATAGGAACATAACGGAATACATCATGGAGATGTCTTATCTCGCGTCAAAACTCAAGTCATTTAAGATGAAACTATTTGATGACTTGCTCATGCACTTGGTTTTGATATCTCTTCATGCACACTTTGGGCAATTCAAAGTGAGTTATAACACTTAAAAGGACAAATGATCCCTAAATGAGTTTATATCTCACTATGTGCAAGAGGAAGAGAGGCAGCAGCGGGATAAGACTGAAAGTGCTCACTTGGCCTCAACCTCTCAAAACAAGAAGAAAAACAGAGGTAAGAATGTTGTGGAAGGAAACAAACAAATGTTAGAAAATTAGGTGCTGAAACAGCTACAAACGTCTTAGAAATTATACATACAAATATCTGTGGTCCATTCCCTACAACTTTATGGAATGGACAACAATACCTCATTATGTTCATAAACGATTACTCTAGATTCAGTTACCTATATTTAATACATTAGAAGTCTTCAAGTCTTTCAAAGCTGAAGTTAAACTTCAACTTGGAAAGAAAATAAAGGCTATCAAATCCGACTGTAGTGGTGAATACTACGGAAGGTATGATGGATCAGGAGAACAATGTCCAAGACCCTTTGCGATTTTCCTCAAAGAGTGTGGAATTATTCCGCAATACGTCGGGCAAACCTAGCATGAACGGTGTTGCAGAGCGACGAAACCGAACTCTTAAGGATATTGTAAGGAGTATGATCAGTCATTCCCCTTTGCCAGAGTCACTTTGGGGAGAAGTTTTAAAGACCGCAGTGTACATCCTTAACAGGGTACCAAGAAAAGCAATTACTAAAACCCCCTATGAGCTTTGGACAGGCAAGAAGCCTTGCATTAGGCACTTACACATTTGGGGTTGTCCAACTGTGGTACGACCTTATAGGCCACATGAAAGAAAACTGGACTCAAGGTCGGTTAGCTATTATTTTGCTGGTTACACTGAATGCTCTCGGGGCTATAAGTTTTATGATCCCACATCAAGATCCTTTTTTGAAACGGGAAATGTGAGATTCTTTGAGGATATTGAGTTTGGAGGAGAAGAAAACATAAGAAATATTGTCTTTGAAAAAGAATCTGTTATTAAGAGTGATCAGGTTTCCATACTTATTGTTGTTCAAGACATAGTTCAAGCACTAGAGGACAATGTTCAGGCTACTATTCCTGACAATGTTCCCGATCAAGACAACATTGAGATTCTTCCTCAAGCACCACCTTTAGAACAAACTCAACAACCTTAAGAAGTGCCATTAAGGAAATCAACTAGGGAGAGGAGAAATATGATTTCAGATGATTATATCATCTTTCCTGAAGAAGATGTGGATGGCATCGGATTGATAGAAGATGACCCGATAAACTTCTGTCATGCCTTATGCTGTTCTAACTTTCAAAAGTGGATTGATGCCATGAAGGATGAGATGAAGTCTATGAAAGACATGACGTTTGGGATCTCATCAAGTTGCTTGAAGGTGAGAAGCCCATTGGTTGTAAATGAATTTTTAAAACCAAGAGGGATTCAAAGGGCAATGCCGAGAGATATAAGGCTCGTCTAGTCGCAAAAGGCTTTACTCAAAAGGAAGGCATAGACTACAAAGAGACTTTCTCTCTGGCATCTTTGAAAGACTCTTTTAGAACAATACTGACACTAGTGGCTCAATTAGATCTAGAGCTGCATCAAATAGATATCAAAACTGTGTTTCTCAATGGAGACATTGACAAGACGATTTATATGGTACAACCAGAAAACTTTGTATCTGGAGATCTAAAGTCTATGGTCTGTAAATTGAAGAAATCCATCTATGGTCTCAAACAGGCTTCTCGTCAATGGTATTACAAGTTTCATCAAGTCATCACCCCTTACGGTTTTGAGATGAATGTTGTTGATTACTGTGTATATCATAAGTTTAGTGGGAGTAAATACATCTTCTTGATATTATATGTCGATGACATTCTGCTTGCTAGTAATGATATAGGCTTATTGCACGAAACCAAGAAATTTCTGACGAAGAAATTCGAGATGAAAGATCTTGGTGATACCTCTTTTGTATTAGGTATTCAGATACTAAGAGATTGTTCTCAAGGTATCCTTAGGTTGTCACAAAAGAGCTATATCGATAAGGTTTTTGAGCAAATTTGACATGAAAGATAGTAAACTTGAAGACACACCCTTCGCTAAAGGAGACACGTTTAGTCTCAAACAATGCCTAATAATGATCTTGAAAGAAAAGAGATGTATAAAATTCCCTATACATCAGTAATAGGGAGTCTAATGTACGCTCAAGTTTGTACTCGTCCCGACATAGCATTTATAGTAGGAGTTCTGGGTAGATATTTTAGCAATCTGGGTATGCAACATTTGAAGACAGCCAAATGTGTGAAGCGTTATTTGAGGAGAACAAAAGACTACATGCTCACTTATCGTAGATCAGACAATTTAGATATAATTGGGTTTTCTGACTTCGACTTTGCGGGATCCCATGATAGCATACGCTCCACATCAGGCTACATCTTTATGTTGGGTGAAGAAGCTATCTCATGGAAGTCTGCTAAACAGACTCTTATAGTTTCTTCAACCATGGCTGCAGAGTTCATTGCTTGTTTTGAGGCGTCCAACCTCGAGATATGGTTGCAAAACTTTGTCACTGGGCTGCGAGTGGTAGATGGTATTGACAAGTCATTAAAGATTTACTGTGACAATAAATCGGTGGTACTTTATTCAAACAACAACAGGAGCTCGACGAAGTCGAAGTTTATCGACATCAAGTTTCTAGTTGTCAATGAGAGAGTTTGGGATAGACAGATTTCTATAGAACATATAGGAACAAGCTCTATCCTAGCAGACTCATTAACCAAGGGCTTAACACTTAAGGTCTTTCATGAACACACTGCTCATATGGGCGTTATTTCTAAGGATACCTTGGTTTAGTGGGAGTTGTTTCTGTACTATTTGTTTGCTTTAAACATTGAGTTATTCGATTTTCTACGTAATAAAATTTGATTTCTTACGATTCTATTTCTGAACTTGCTTGTGTTTTTCTATGTGCAATGTTCACATTGCATTAAGGACTTTGGAAAGATTTCATTAAAGACTAAAGAAGGACCCATTGGAAATAGGCCTGTGTGAGATCACATTGCATGTAATTTCCATGCTACTGATCCATATTTAATCTATGTCATTGAGTGTATTAGTATGGTGATCATCGTGGTTTAGTCAAGACTCTATTGTGATGAAAGTCACGGTGGTTCCATTATTAATATATAAGATGGTTTCATTATTATTAGTATACATATGTGAGCCTAAAGAATTTGTGATATAATTGTTTCAGGAATGATATGTAACCCAAGTGGGAGATTGTTAGGAAATTCACGTTTCCGAATCTAATTTGAGCAACATATTTAATTATTCAATTATATTTACTATTTACTGTAATGGGCTGAAATTAAGTGGTCTAATTTTGGTAATCCCATAGATTGCTACAGAAGTAATATGGGCCAATTGAGTAGATACCCATATTGTCTTAATTAGGGAATTATGAGAACCCTAATTAAATAATATAAATAGAACATTATGGTTGTGGTCCCCAGAGACTAAATCAAAACACAAATTCTCTTCTCCCCATTCAAAAGAGAAATGACAGTCCCAAGAGGAATAACGGAGATTTAGTTGAGGAAGATCATAAAATCATTCATACGTTCATATCAATTGTTGTAGTAATTCCACAACAGAAGACGATCGTTCAGAATGGATCCAAATATTTATCCCGTATCCCGAATACTAATATTCTGGCACGATGTAAATTCTGGATTCGGATTTAAGATTAAGGTTATCTAACAACATCCACCCTAAGTTGCCACTAAGATTAAAGTTTAAACTGCAAGTTGCAAAATCCGAGTTAATGAAATGAATACCTTTAAAGATATTGGAGTGAACAACATTATGCATGAATAAACAAGTTGGCCAATGAGTTTGGTAATTGGCATGCTTCTCACACTGCAGTGGCTGCCATGGTTTTTGGTTGAATACTATATTATTAAGAAACATGCTTTAAAAAAAAAAATATTGACGATTTTTTTAAAGCGGTATTTGAAGAATGTGTTTAACCATATTTGTCACAAAGGACCATACTCAAATGAATTTTAGAAAGTTTGTTGTTTAACCATATTTGTCTTGTCTATATGTGTATTTTTAAGGATGATTTTTTTAATTTTATTATTGATCCTTAATGAGTATTAATGAATAAAATAATATTAACAACAAGTATATTTTAATGAATATTATTTTTTAACAATTTATTTTTAATGTAATAGAAAACAAAGAGAAAACTAAGCTATGATGCATTAAAATGATCCTTCGCTTCTCATCTCTTATCCCAATAGGGGAGGCAAATTTTAAACCAATTGGAAAACGAAACCAAAGCTTGACCCATTCAATTATTTGACCCAAGTTATAAATAAGTTGAAGCTGAAGATTCCTCTAAGTACCCAAGCATGAAGATTCCTCTAAGTACCCTATTTTTATGATAACAAACCCAAGCATTTGGCCTTGGTCTATGAGTGAAACCTTTGTAGAAACCAAAAGATCTTGAACTATTTTTTGAAAAAGGAATGGAGTCCATAATAAAGGAGTCAAACACATTAACGAGTAGAAACAAAGAAAGGCGTTTGTTGGAAGATAGGCCCAAGCCCACACGACCAAGGAAGGCTCACAGGTTCAAGTGTGTTAGAATATGGGCTCAAGCCCACAAAACCAAAGAAGGCCCACACATCCAAGAGAGGTGGTATCATGGTAAAGAATAAGACTTCTCAAAAAGATGGCACAAGGTTGTAATTAGTCAAAGAGGAACATGTCTACTTTTGTCTTTTCTTATGTAAAGCTTGTAGCCCTAAGCTTATTTTGGACATTGTAACATCCTCTCACAAACTATAAATAGAGGCCCTTTTCTTGTGGTAGAGCATTCAAGCTTTCTCCCCTTCTCTCAATTCGTCCAAGATCTCTCTTAGCATGAAGGCTCTCTCTCTCTCTCTCTGCCTTTCTCTCTTCTCTAATCCTCTCCCTCTCTTACTTTGCTCAAGGTTCTAATCATAGAATCCTAAATTCACCATGATATTAGAACGGGGAAAGGTCTCAAAATAAAAAGGAGAAGAAGATGGAGAAGAAGGGGAGGAAGAAGAAGAAAAAGAAAAAGAAACAAGAGGAGTTTCTCATTTTTCTTGTAGTCTTCTTTCCCAATTCATGTGTTTCATTTGATTTTTAACTCTCCTAACGTATGTTTAATATAAAAATTATATATCTTTGGAAATATATTTGAATCTAGTTTCCAACTAAAAAATATTCGTTGAGATCAGATTTTTCTAGAAAGATTAATCGAGATCTGAAGCAGAAAAGTTTTGTGTAGTAGCAGAAAACTTCAAATTTTGAGCCGTTTTATGCCATCAAGAGTGAGACTTTATATGGAGAATTATATACCTAAGAAAATATCTACAATTATATTTTCTTATCTATTTAACCAACTCTCAATCTGAGTTTTTTATATGAAAATATCGATCTCGGAAGAGTCAATGGTCATGTTGGCCAAAGGAGGAAGAGTACTTAGTTTGGTCAGATTTAAGAGTCTGAAATATATTATATAATTTATCTCAAAATAAGAATATTTTATGAAGTGAAGTTATACTTGGATGAAATTTATTTAAGTCTACTTTTAGAAGGAGAAAAATTTATGTCAATCTGATCTATATTTAAGGAGATATTTGCATTGGAAGAATGAAAAGTTATGTTGGTATCATGTTGCATGTGAAGATCCAAATTTAAACCATTTTTTTTACTTTATTGTTTGAGTTGCTGTAATTAATCAACAATATCAAGAAAGTATCTCATGATCTACCCTTGTAAATTTTATGTTTTTTAGCAAACGATATCTGAAAAAAATCTTTTGATTGATTTATTTGTTAAAGAACAGAAGTGTTCATATTCTGAATTATGAACCTTTTTTTACCAACCACGAATTTTGTGAGATTTTGCTGGTGATTTGGAAAGATTAGAAGACTCTAATTTGATATCCTTGAGTATTAAAGCATGTAACGATTGATGTTTTGGTAAGTGGTGCCATAATACAAGGGAAAGTTTTCTTATTTTTATTTGGAAGGCTAATTTTGTGAAAGATCTTCTCAAGATCATGATTAATTATCTTCATTTTGATAAAGAAAGATATGATTTTTGGCCAACCAAGAATTTCCTTAATTAAGTGCATGATTAATTGACTAAAGTTAATAATTGAGTTCAAGTTGAAATAGGAAGATTTGGCTCGTATTCTTCCTTGAGCCGTGTTGTTTATGTTGTCACTTACTTGAGCTATTTAATTTGGTTTCGTTCTTCTTAAACAAATTATGCCAATTGATATTTGAGTTATTGTGAAGTTATTACTTCTAGCCTCCTTAATTAGTGGATGAAAAATTGAGATGGAAAATTGACCTAAGCCCATCATCAACTCAAGCAAGCTCAATTTACCAATGAAGGACATCTAGGGCTAAGTTTAGTGATAGGGTGATTCACAAATATTTTTGGTGAGCTTGTACTTAATCTATTGTTTCTTGAGTTGATTATTAGCCCTTGTTAGTCCTAAGGATCAGCTCTCGCCTTGAAGTTTACCAAGGCTTGGAAATTACTTTCTTACTTCATTATATTAATTGGTTTCAACTTATTATTTGGTGTATATTCTCTTTATTCAAGGATGGACTCACTACGGATTATTTCATGTGTCTTTTTTAAGGATTTTCATTATTTAGTACGTGTTATTCGGCCATTGGCCCAAATCCGTTGTTGTTATTGTACCTCTTTGACTGAGACATTATTATTGGAAAAAAACTTCTTGGTTCCTGATTGTTGTCTGCATTGGTTACTTCGATGAAGAAAAAAATAATGGTGACCCTATACTATTGTCTTCTGGAGATTACCTTTTACCCCCTTATTTGGCCTTTTTACTTCTACAATTTGAGAGTTGGTGCCCTATGTTGGAAAATTGTGATGAAGGAGCTTAATACTACACTTCTTAGCAATGCCTGTAGACCCGCTACCTACAAAGGATAGGATTGTGCCCAACATCCAACATGAGTCAAGCCTATTATTCACCCAAAAGGTGTTTTTTTAGCTACCCTGAGAAAGTGAGTAGACTTTGTGCCCCACAGTAGGGCTACTTTTCCGTATGTCAAATTGAGGGGAAAATATTTTTGACTATGGCCATTTGACCGGAATATGGAGTTTTGCCTTATGACTAGGAGTGATTTTACTCTCTTATATTATGCCAGTTGGGTCTCTTGGAAAAGAACAAAGAGACCACCAGCTTGAGGGGGAGTGTTGGAAGATATGATGGATTGTTATTTTATACGGGAAGATCCTATACACTAATTGCAAGAAGTTGGGTGTTTATGATATTCTCTCACCCCCCAACTTGAGGGAAAATATTGGGAGATGGGCCCAAACCCACAAGACCAAAGAAGGCCCATACATCCAAGAGAGTTGGCAACACGGTAAATAAGAAGACTTCTTATAAATATGGCACATAGATGTAATTAGTCAAGGAGTATCATGTCTACTTATGTCTTTTCTTATTTGAAGCTTGTAGCCCTAAGGGCATTATAGACATTGTAACATCCTCTCAAAAACTATATATAGAGGCACTTGGCTTGGAGTAGAGCATTCAAGCTCTCTCCCCTTCTCTTAATTCGTCTAAGCTTTCTCTTAGCCTAAAGGTTCTCTCTCTCCCTCTCTCTCTTCTCTTCTCTTCTCTTATTCTTTTCTTCTTCTCTCCCTCTCTTACTATGCTCGAGGTTCTAATCATGGGATCCTAGACTTAAAAGATTTGAATCCCACTTACAGTAAGTTTTGAATTTACATATGGATTCGACCCATGTATTGAAGCTATAGAAAGAGTCGACCACATCAAATGCACAAAAAAAAATCAAATTGTGCTAATAGAAAAGGAGTTGAGTACCTAAGGGAGGAGTCGGATCCATTAGAAAAGTTGAAAAGAAAAGGAAGTCAATTCCTACTAATAGTAAGTATTTGGAATAAACGAAGTCCACCCCTCTAGGGTGCAGAAGCCGGTGGAGTCGAGCCCATAGAAGAATTTGAATACAAAAAAAGTTGTTGGAAGAAAAAGAATCCAACCCCAAGAAAAAGAGACTACCCTAGAATGTTAGAGGCAGATCCAGGAACCATAAGTCATCAGAATGTTTTAAGTGATGTACCAACTTTTCAATAGAAAAGATTGGATTTTATAAATTAATTTTTTTCATAAATTTTGGAACTTATGTTCACCTATTTTTGTAAACGGCAAAAACTTATGATTATCCTTTACCTACTCGAATATCAAACTCTTTGGAAAGTGTGATATATATATCAAACTCATCCTAAATTTCCTATTATCCTTGTCTACACGAATTTGAAAGCTCCCAAGATCTACCATGAGGTTTTTTAAGTGCTAGAACCATTTAAAGCTCAAATAGAATTACTTTTGACAAAGTTTTTCATTCAAAGGTAAGTTTTTTTACATCAACTAGAATACTTGGTTTTTTATTTATGGAAGTTTGGTCTCAAATTGTTACATCATAATAGGCTCTGATTTTTACATCAATTGTCTGATTTGAAAAACTTCCCATATGACCAGCTTAAGCAAAGTTCTTGAATGTATTTATTATAAAATTCAATACAGTAGAACTGATGAATTGCTAGTAGTTCACTTTAGGATTCGGTATTCTTTTTTATATGCTTGATTGTTATATTTGCATAAAAAATAACTCAATTGTGCTTCAAATACAAAAGCGAGTCACCCTTCCATGTAAATCGATCAAAACTTGGAAAAAATGTCTAGTTCATTAGTTTTAAATTGGACAATATATTTTGCTCATTAATTTTTACTAAAAATAACTTGTTTACCAACAAATTCTTTTATAAATTTTATGTCCTTTTAATTTTAGGTTCATGTTTTCAAATTAGAACAAGTTAGTGAAGTTTATCTCTTTTCTAGAAATTCAACATAGTATTAGAGTGGGTTCTATGAGTTGACTCGGTCAACCCACAGAAATAATGTGATCATTTTTTTTTATCTATCATCTCTAGTAGTTTAGGTTCGTATTCTATCTTTTTTTTCAATCTTTCGTGTCCCTGAATCTGTTGGTTTTTTGGGGCTTTATTGTATGGCTAGAAGTGATTTTATTCTCGTACAATGGGTTTTGTCAAAGTTGGGTCTATGTCTTTTTTTATCCCAAATTTGAGGGGGAGAAGTAGATGAAGAAATACAAGAATGAGGTATTTTGTTCCACATATTGTGGTAATTTTTATGTGACCAAAATATTTAATAAAAGGGAGACAACAAAAGATGAAGAATTTTTTTCAACAAAAGAAGATTGAAGACCAAAAATCTTTTCGTTGTAAGTTGAAGTTATAAACTCCACCTTGAGGGGGAGTGTTGAAGAGCAGGTATGAAAAAGTTTTACATAACTCTCACAATAAGAAGTCTCATAGAGCCAGAATTGTTATAGAGGAGTCTCATAGAAGGAGGTCTCACAGAAAAATCTCAATTAAAAGTTATAGAGAAGTTTCAAATAAGAGTCTCAATTAAAAGTGTTTTAGTTATGTTAGTATTCTATATATGTTCAGTTGTTCAATTATTCTATAACTTATCTTTTAGTGTTTAACTTAGGGTGTAGTTAGGACAAGGGTAGTTTAATTGTAATTGTAATTTATTTATTTTCTCTATTATAAATAGAGATTCATGTTTTCAAATTATAACAAGTTAGTGAAGTTTTTCTTTTTCCAGAATTCAGCAATAGCTCAAGTATTTGTTATCAAAAAAATAATCTCAGTGGGGATCTAGAGATCAAAGATTGTGTTATTTGATTAATATTATCTTGAGACCAATGATTAATAGTATATATTCCTTATATATGCTAATATCAAGTTAAATTATGTTAGAAGAAGGGCCCAAACCCACACGACCAAAAAAGACCGACACATCCAAGTGTGTTAGAAGATGGGCTCAAACCCACATAACTAAGAAAGGCCCACACGTCCAAGAGAAGTAGATGATGAGCTTAAACCCACACAACTAAGAAAGGCCGACACAGTGGGGGTATGATGGTAAATAAAGAGTCATCTCATAAAGATAACATTGATGTAATTAGTTTAAGTTTCAAGGGTATAATTATAATATTATGGTTTATTCATTTATAAATTGAGTTTCAAGGGGAGGGTTCGGACACAAGTCCGTAACCTTATTCTTCTTCTTATTTTCTCCCCAAACATGTCGTCTCTTTTTTACTTATACATTATTAATATTATACTAAACTTATTTTATTACAAAAATATTTATATCAATTATCGGTTGCAATAAAGTTAATTTTTCACCTATATACTTCTAAATATACCATATTCTATGTATTTTCCTATTTCGAACATACCCTAAATCATCAACATAATAAAAGGATGTATCTCATATGTTTTCTTATTCTTAATTCATTTCCAAAAGTCTTTATATTTATCTAAAGCAAATAAAGTAATTAAAAATTTAGAAATTTTTTTGCTGCCTATTAAAATCTCCATCCAGTCTGCTTAGGCCGAAGAAACGTATTTTCCACCAAGAAGTTGCAGAGAAATTTCAAATTCCAACACAGCCCTCTTACAGGCTACAGCGCGAGTCTAATCAATGCTTACTTGTTGCCCTTTGAGCTGTCGTCCATGGCCTACCATGAAGAGGAATGGCTTTCGTTTATTCTCTAATTGAGGATCCGTCTTCTTCATCAAGAAACTCCGTCCTGTAATGCTCGCTACCCAGTTCTGTGTCAGTTTATCTTCACTTAATCAATCCCCACATGGAACTAGTTGGATTATTTATTTGTTAATTGGATTGTTCCGTGTGGATTGCTTTTGAAAGGATGAAACGGGACCCGTCTTCTTAATCTTTGCTTCCACTCCATACCAATCTCAAAATAAAATTCAGATATGAAAACAAAATGGCATTCTTAGTGATTGAAATCATGGTTTTCTCAACTAAAAAAGCCTTCCTCTTGGTCAGACCATCTTTAATCGAATCCCAACCAGATAATCGACTTGAAAGAAACTGTCGTTGGTCAAAAAATTCCCCTTAGTTTTTCCACAAAAGATTTTGCAATTTCTTCACCGTGACTGATAAGAAACCGCCTCCGCAGCGATCCCCCTTTTTTTTTTCATTATCTTACATGCAAAGAATCATCATCCACGCGTGAAATCACTTTTTGGAACGAAGTTGGCCTCAGATTTAGCTACAGCCGGCGTTTAATAACTTATTTGAGTGAGTTGTAAATGACATTAAAAGCTTATACAGAACACGCTGTTCATGCTGCAGAGAGTGGGAGGCATGAGTGCCAGTAATCACTGGGTTACTGAAGCTTCCGTTTGTGAGCTTTAAAGATTACAGGGGACCCTTCAGAGGCTTCAAACGTTCAGTAATGTATAGGGGAGCTACTGTAAATTTGGCCACTCTGGGGAGATGAACATATTATTGAAGGGCAAGCAGACAGTAAAGAGATGGTCGGGAGTGATACGCTTTTGTCGCGTCTCATAATTGTGCTGTTGGCTGTGTCAAAAGGCTCCTCCATCGAGCATCGAGTGGATGGCTGAAAGAGAGACTCCTGCATAATTCCTCCAAAATGAAGGCCAAGTTCTTCCTCCCCAGGACCTGAACTCGTGCCATGTTCCCTGCCTCCCAGTCGCCATGCCTCAAGTGAAGGTTAAGTTATTCCACACTGTAGAATTGTTCTGGAGTTTGAGGGTGCTGATACAGAGAATGTTTTGGCTGTTGCAATCCCAGACAACTGGAGTGCTTCAATTAAGTCAAGTATAGAGACTCCTGCTTGTTTTTTCTATCCGTTCTGCTTCCATTTGAGGGTTCGGAGTATCGACAATGGCCAACGGAGCAGTCGTTGGCAGTGGCCGTATTCTAAGTTTGGCCGCCATTAAAATAACAGGAGATGCCAGTACGCTCCAAGAGATTAAACATCCAATTGTCCGACCGACATTCTAGTATTCGTAGAATATTTGGTTAACAAACATAAGAATCAAAACAAGACTGCGGCGACGCCACCAAACCAAATGACTGCAAATTTCAAAATTTTGAAATGCTTAAGCTATTCTAAAAAAGATTCTATTATGGTATTCAGTAGCCTTTCATTCGACAAACAAGGAAGATTCAAAGAAACAGTGAATGAATGAGATTATAAACCAGAACCAATTTGTTTATTTTTCTTTTCAATCCAAAGTGGCAAGCAGGTGGCGTAGAGGGAGAGTTGTTTCCGTAAATTTTGGTACAGCTGGTTTGGCCCTTTTCCCCAACTTTCGGCCACTGCTGGTTGCGCCCAGATCATCGGGTGCTTTTGGCAGGAAGGCGCAGACACAGGCGCCTGCTTTTCTTAAATTTAATCCGGTTCCGCCATTTTATTTGCAGCTTCGTAGGCATCGGTGGGGTCTGAGTGCCGACCAGCTAAAGAAGTTTTCAAAGGATGAAAGCGGACTGGAAAAGCAAAAGAAGAGAAGGGTCAGGGACGGAAGGACGGGAGGAGGAATTCCACTACCTAACTTTTTTATATTCCACTTCTCAAATCACTATCATTGCAATCCCATTTCTCAAATCTTCCTTTTTCACACCATTTCTTTTCAATTCAATTTTCATTTGATCCAATCTCTTTCCCTCTTTCCCTCTTCCATCTTCCATACTGGACAGCTATGTTTCATCATTCCTTTCCCGTTTTTCTATTCTTATCTCGAGAGGAATAAAATGCCCTTTGAATCCAAGGAAAACTTCAGAATCCGTTGCGGATACCCAGACCGATTGAATAGATAGATCCTGTATTCACTGTGCGTGAGAAATACTGAGGAATCTTTTTTTTGTTTTTTACTTTGCTAAGCCAAGACTTCTTTAGATAGGATCCACAATTGCCCTGATTCCAAGCCACGGCAAGAATTACATCTTTGATACATTTCAACTATCTTCATCATGAGCGTTAATGGAAAACCAGGACAAGCATTAATGGAGATTGTATGGAGGAATAGCGTTGAGGGTGGGTTAGTCTTTTGAGAATGGCTTATACAGTGTCCAACCGACATTAGTCACCATTAGAAACGACTGATCAACTTTAAATTTTGTACGTTACTGGAAGATTATGTCAGTGGAACCTCCAAAGAATTTCTTCACCGAGGAAGAGGATTACATTATAGAGAAAGAGAAGGTCATTACTGCGATTACCTGTTAATTTCTTGGTACTGACGTAATTAAATCTTTGGTATAAATTGACTATTTTGCCAAAACGCTCCATTTCTTCGCACAACAACTACCCGTTGTTGGTGCGTCTTCTCTCTTTCCCTCTCAAGACCTGTAGAAAAGGCTACTGTGCGCTCCGCGCTCTCTCTGACTTGGAATTCTTTCCAGTCGTCCGTGGCGGTCCCCTGTTGCTCAAAACCACCTTTCTTCTTAAACCCAGCATTCAATTTGTGATTTTTATCTATTCGCTTCTGCGCTTTTGTTTCTTCATCTCCCCCTTCCCCCTGTACAGCATAGAAAACTCTGCAACAGCAACAGCAATGGCTGCAAACAAGTTTGCCACCATGTTACACAGAAACACACATAGGATTACCGTAGTTCTTGTCTACACCGTTCTGGAATGGATTCTCATAATCCTTCTCCTCTTAAATTCCTTGTTTTCCTACCTCATATCGAAATTTGCTTCCTTCTTCGGTTTGCAGACTCCGTGTTTATGGTGTTCGAGGGTCGATCATGTGCTCGAGCCGCAGAAGGGGAAATTTTCTTACAGAAGTCTTATCTGCGAGACTCATGCCAGTGAGATTTCGAAACTGGGTTATTGCTCTAATCATCGGAAATTGGCCGAAGCCTGCGATATGTGCGAGGACTGCTCATCTTCGCGACCTTCAGTGGGCGGGGCGGAACGGCGAATCGCTTTTTTCTCTTTCCTTTCAGGTGATGGTGCGTCCAAAAGCGAATTGGGTACCAAGGATTTGAAGTGTTCGTGCTGTGGTGCGACCTTAGATGAGGGACTATACTCGCCGTATTTGCTGTTGAAGCCTTCTTGGGATGTTTTAGATTGTGCTCCTAAAGGAAATTTGGCTAAGGAAAAGAGTACAGAGGCTCATAATTCTGATGATTTTAATGATGTAAAGTACTTGGATCCATCCAAACCAGATTCCCCGAGAGACGTCGACGAAGATGAGATTCGGAAGAGAATTGAAATGGCAGAAAATCAGCTGCTTTCTGATGTTTCTGAGGACAAAGTTCCTAAAGGAACAGAAAAAATGGCAGAGGAAACAGATAAGAATGGTGCTCCTATGAAGCCAGAGCAAGATCTTATGGATGATCATCCATTTTTGCCTTCGGAAGGTGCCACTGTTTGTGAATCAAGTGAAGATAATGGGTTTTCGATTCAATTAACTTGTAGAGAGGATCCATCTTTCATTATCCTCTCTCCTCGTTTTCAACACCGACCTATTGAGGATCTTATGGTTCCGACTGAATCGGTCGATTCTATGACTACAAAAGGCCATAGGGGGCCAAAAATCAACACCGAGGATGAACAACTCAGTGATCCTGAAGAATTTGAGGTTGCCGAATCCGAAATTCAGAACCACCGTGAACCAGTTATGCAAGTGGAGATCACTTTTGAAGGCAAGGAAGAAACAGCGCTTGAAGAGCTTGAATTAGTGCGGGGAAATGAGTCGTCTTCGTGCTTTCCAGAAAGTGACTACATCAGAGACTCCATTCAAGATAAACGTCATGACATTGCTCAGACTCAAGGAAGTCAGATTCTTCCAGGCAATGGCGAGGAGATAGAAGCAGTAGTCAAAAATTCTGATGAATATTCTGGTAAAAAAATTACAATGTTATGCTTTTTTTTAAAAAAATAGAATGTTTATGATATCATCTCATGTATAATTATCGGCCTCTGTCATAAATTTCATCTCTATATGCAGCATTCCAGGAGAACAAAATTGTAGGCACCGATAACAAATGTGAGAATGGGGACAGCGAGGCCTGTGAAGAGGAACAAATAGCTCCTCGTGTTCATGATCCAATTCCTGTAGAAGGACTCACAATGGGTCATTCACCTTCTGATGAAAAAATGAGCGATGATCGCCAAGGTTTGCATTCTATCTTCCAGTTTCTGTTCCTCTGAAAACTGATGTAGTGTGGTTATGAAATTCAAGTACGGAAATAGCTGCTAATTTGTATATCTTCCAGTTATGAAATTCAAGGATGGGGGACATTACAGCTTGATTTCTCAATCACTGCCTGAGAATGAAGCAGTAGAAAGATTTGAGGCCGAGGAAGACAAAGCTCCTGAAACGCCTACTTACTTGGAAAATATCCACTCGCTGCATAAGAAACTACTATTCGAAAGAAAAGAGTCGGGAACGGAATCCTTGGATGGGAGTGTCATAAGTGACATTGAAGTTGGCGAAGTTACAATTGATCGCCTCAAAACAGCGTTGAAGGCAGAACGAAAAGCTTTATGTGCTTTATATTCTGAACTTGACGAAGAGAGAAGCGCATCAGCTATAGCAGCAAACCAAACAATGGCTATGATAACTCGGCTTCAGGAAGAGAAGGCTGCCATGCAAATGGAAGCTCTGCAATATCAGAGGATGATGGAAGAACAATCCGAGTACGACCAAGAAGCTTTGCAGCTCCTAAATGAGCTCATGGTGAAGAGAGAGAAGGAGAAGCAGGAGTTGGAGAAGGAGCTGGAGTTATACCGGAAGAAGATATTTCACTACGAAGCTAAGGAGAAGAGGATGATGACCAAGAAGAAGTCTAATGGGGTCAACCGAACCTCTTCATCTTCGTCCAGTCTTGTAGATAGCGATGAGCTATCAATAGAACTTAATGAAGGGGAAGAATGTGACAATGGATTTCATGAAAGTGCACAGAACACTCCTGCTGAGGAAGTATTATGTTCAGGTGTGACCCAAGAAAGCACAAAGCATTTGAGTACACTTGAAGAGTCATTAGCTGATTTCGAGGAAGAGAGATTATCAATCCTAGAGCAACTGAAAGCCCTGGAAGAGAAGCTCTTCACATTGGACTATGATGACGAGCTATTTGAAGATGTGAAGTCAATTGAACACTTGAGAGAAAATGGTGAAGTAAGCAGCCACAACTTTGAATTCTACAGTCCAGAAGAGAATGGGATTGCAAATGGGTTCACTGATGAAATGAGTATCAACGGAAAGCACCATCTCGAGAGAAGAAGCATGGGTTCGAAGGCAAAAAGGCTGCTGCCTCTTTTTGATGCAATTATTATGGAGAACGAAGAAGATCTGCACGAAGAACAAGAGGCTAGTGTTTTCCCACAAAGTTGTGTTTCTAAGACCGATTCAGAGAAGAAGCAAGCTATTGAAGAAGAGGTGGACCACGTATACGAGAGATTGCAGGCTCTGGAGGCAGACAGAGAATTCTTAAAGCATTGCATCAACTCCTTGAAAAAAGGGGACAAGGGAATGGATCTGCTTCAAGAGATACTGCAACATCTACGCGATCTCAGGACTGTTGAACTTCGAGCCAGGAGTTCGGCCGAGAGTCTATCGTGAACTCCATCATCATTGGCACAAGGTAACTAACAGAGTAGTCACCTTTGTTCTTTCTTCATCCTTACAAGTCAATTGACCACTTAGTGGCCAATGTACCAGCATATCAAACTGCTATTAAAATTATGTATTTGCCTCATTTTTATTCTGTGAAAGCAGGTCGAGTTCAGGGTAGAAGTGGATCATGATGTCAAGAACGCAGCCAGAAGGAGCTGAAGCTTTGAGGAGATCCACCAAAGTGAATTGTTCTGTCCCGAGAGGGAGAGAGACTCGTTGTTTGGATTGTTTGATGAAATTCTAGTCGTGTCAAGGCAGACAAGAAACAGAGGTCTGCTTGTCATTGTCTTTTTAGTAAGCCCAAAGTTTTTGTTGGGTTTTTTTTGCTTTCCTGTGGCGATTTCACCACTTTTAAGGTGAAGGTGGTGGAGGCAAGGAGTGGTGGGTAGGCCACTCTGTGATATTAGCTTGTGTGAGTCTCTGGTGCAGTGCCAGGTATGAGACAGGTTAAGAACAGATAGGACTAGCTCGGTGTCTTTTTTCTTTCTTTCTTTTATTTTTTTTAGGAGAAGGGTAAAGGAGTACCCTTTTTTCCTGTGGCATATGGTTTTGATCATTGTGAGTATTGATTCTCTTTTGATCACTTTATTGACTAGTTGGATTTGTACACTCTATTCATTTTGTATCTATATGTGTCTCTCTGTTTTTTGTGATCTCTCAAGCAAACAGTGATGAAGCTTCATTCAGACTTTCATATTTTGACTCACTTTTTCATTTCTGAGCAGTGTGATGAGGGAAATGTAAATTTAAGCATGGTAAATTAACAATTCATAGTCTCTGAAAAGAAAATATTTATAAAAGAAGTATTTTCAACCTATGGACATAGATTTCTTTCAAATCCACCCAACTTGTCTTTTCTATATTATTTTGGACTTTGTTGAGGTGTATTTCAACTTCAAGGGCACTAATTTAGCTTGATATGTAATAGCTTAAATAAAAAAAATAAAAAAACAGGAATCTTCCCTAGGAGTTCTTACCTTATCACACATCTATTAATCTTGTAAACATTCTCATAAAAATGTTTCTAATAATGATGGTCTGTTTGGCTTATTGGTGTTACTAATGTTATTAATGATTGTCTAATATAACATGTCGAAAAATTTAAAATTTGAACATGTACTCTTATGATACATGAGTGTTTTTCAAGTTTTCATTCTTTGTTAGGGTGATTTCTATTAAGTTGTGGAGCCTAATCAACACCTTACGTTGAGTCGGTACGCGGATCAACCTTCGTGGTAAGGTTGTCGTGGGGGTTGGAAGGGGGTGGGGAGCCCCTGAAAGGTCCACGATATATTGGTTGTTGTTTCATTAAGGGCAGTTTGGAAATTTTATTCTTGTAAAGCAATTGCCCTAGTTTTCTCTTTATAATTGGGGGAGCCCCACTATTAGGGTTTTATTATCATCACAAAGAATGACCTTGAGTTGCAGCCTAAGAGAGGTTAGAGAAAAACCCTTGTAAGTGTGTGCAATTCCTCTTTATAAACTATTTCATTTTCATAGTGGATTACTGCAACGGCAGAAAATAGGACGTCGTCTCACCTTGAGGTGAACTTGTATAAATTTAGTTGTATTTTTGTACTTGCTTTTTTTTTCTTCCGCGATTATTATTATTGTTCTCGTTAGTTTATGTTTATTTTCATTTTTTTGTTGATTTGAAATGTTCCATATCTTTGTTTTCATTGTGTGTTGTTTTGTGTTGCTGAAATGTTTGTTATTTTCGCTGTGTATTGCTTGTTTGGGTAAAAATGCCTCAATAGCTTTAAATCAAATTTATGTTAAAAACTTGCATGTGGTATTGTGTTCTCATTCACTTGTCATGTTGATTTTCTTGAAGATACTCATCTGGTTAGCTTCCACCATAACATTTTTTGCTTTTGACTTCATGTTAAGGGTTTCTTGTTCACAATTTCTTACATTCCTTCAACTTTGGGAATTTGTTGTTTCAATTTGTAAGTGTCTAATTTATAAGTTATTTTTTTTAAGTGACCAGGAAAGTGACATCCTAGGTGAGTTATTTAGTAGTTTGGGGCTTGGAGTATTGTGAGATCTCCTTTTCATGTTCACCTTAATTTCCTTGCATTGACTGTTAGTTAGTTGATTGGTTTATATCAAAATATTGTTTTTGTTCCTTCTGAATCAATATGGTTGTCACATGAAAGACAAATAACCCTAAAAAAATGGTTTTTATCTTCATAGAAACCTCTTATAAAGTGAAATGTGTGAATGAAAGAGAGAGGTTGTTAAGGTTGATAGTGAAAAGTTGTCAAACTTCTCACTAACTTACCTCATTTGAAATAAACTGGTGGACAAGACTTAGAGTGGGACAACTAAGGTCATAACATCGTATTGCACTACACATTAACCTACTACATCTAATGTAACTAACATGGTACCAAAGTCATGGAAAGGACTTATCCCTTTTGTCGTTTAATCTTGTTGTTCTCCCCTAACACGATATTTTCATGGTAGTGCATAACATGGTAATTTCCTTATAGAGTACCATAACATAGATTACATTTAATTTGTCTTTGCATATTTATTTAGCTAGTCAGTTTGTTTATCTATTTAGTTTGACTATGGTATAATTTTATTTCTCATTTCAGATGTCATGGTGAGTAGCATGGATCCTTTTGAGCCTTCATAAATGAATTTGCGTATTTATACCTTTATTATTTTCTAGATTGAGTCATGATTCAAAAGAAGTGTTGATTTGTAGGGCCAATACATAAACACAAGATATCTCAAGGGAAAGAGAGAAGAGAGGAACTTTGGCTCTTGGGAGAGAGGAGTGAAGAAACCAAGGGAGAGAAAGAAGAGGAAAAAAAGAGAAGTGTAAGAACAAATTTGAGCTAAGAAGGAGAGGCTTGAATGCTCTACCCAATGCCTTGAGGCTATATTTATAGTTGTGGGAATGTGTTTACATTGATTATAATGCACTTAGGGCTACATGTTTCAAAAGGAAAAAGATATAAGAAGACATACACTAGCTTGTATAATTCAAATTATATGTCATCTTTGTGGAAGTTCTCATTATTTACTAGCCATGACACCCCTACACATGCGGGTATGTTTTAACACTCCCCCCTCAAACTAGTGTTTGCAACTCCACTTTGTAAATAATCTTGGTCAAGAAACTTGAGTGTTGTTTTAAAAAGAAATTTTGATTGTCTTTCTTTGATTCATCTTGTTCTTGTTTACATCTTGCTTGTATTATTCATCTTGTTCTCATCTTATTTTCCCCCTTACTTGGATATTCTGACTTGATTCAGTTTGTCAAATTCTTCATGGTAGATTATGTCACCTACCTCACCCTTCATCTTTCTCTGTCTATTCTCCCCTTCAAGCTAGGTGGTAATGGTAATGGTCACAACTCGAAACAAACAAAAAAAATAGTTGTAGTAATTATCTCTCCTCCACCAAGATGTTCCAAGGATAAGTACTCAATAGGACACACTCTTAAAAGGTCAAAAAACATGGGTGATAAAGCAAGACTTGAAACCAACCTCAAAGGATTTCAAACAAAATAGTTATAATAATCACTAAAGAGGGTAATGTATGTCACTCAAATGAAAACATAAAAACCCAAAGGGTACCAATAAAAAGTCTCATTGGACTTAAAAACACCCATATGTAAAAAAAAAAGAGGACCAATCAAAGCAACACACTAAGGGGTTGGCCTAAGAGGGTAAATGAGAGTAAAAAAGGATGATAGGAGAAAGACAACCAAGTAAAATAGTAATGGAGGACTAAAGGAAGAGAAAATAACTAATACTATAATAAGAAGGAGACTGTAATGGTAGTACTGGAAGAACTTAAGAAATTTGACCAAGAATGACTTTTGGGGTGTGACCAAGTTTGAGATAAAAAAATCATCTATGAACATGATGATTAATGAAATTTTTTTAAAAAAAAAGAAATTTTTGACTTGGAATATAATAATTGGAACTTTCTAAAAATAGACATCTCATATAAGGCATTTTTTTTAACACAACTTGACCAATTTTCAAAGAAAATATTCAAGAGATATTTTTTTTGAATAATAGAGATTTAGGACACTAATATTTGGAATTTAGAATGAGGAAACAAGACTATCTAATTAAAAAAATTCAGACTTTGCCAAAAACGAAACTAAATTCATGTAGGGAAAGACTTCTCTTAAGGACATTAATGTAATGTGAGATCAAACAAAAGATACTCAAGTTGATAAAATATTGAATAGATTTTAAAAACAAATAGGAAACTTAACCTAAATTACCAACTCAAAAAATACAAAAAATTCAGCTTAAATTTGATTTTTGTATCCAACAAGATACCAACCTGACCTTTAATTCTTCCAACGTGGATATCTCTCTCTAGAAAGATCAAATTGAAAAATGATTTATTTGGATAGAAAGTAGACTCACATAACTTTCTTTTGAGATATAATTTTCAACAAAATTCTCAATCATGTTGGTACAAACTATTCAAAAATTTGAGGCTTTTTGCTGGTACATAACTTTTCTGCTACTTTAGATGTCAATTTCTCTTTCTATAAAAAATTGATTTCAATGATTTCTTTTGAATTGGAAACTAAACTCAAAAATCTTTCAATGGTATATAATTTGTTATATGAAACATAAGGTAAGAGAGTGAAATATCTAATTAAAAAAAAAAGAATTGGGAAAGAAGACTAAAGGAAAAATGAGAAAACTCTTTTTTTTTCTTTTTTTCTTTTTTTTTTCTTCTTCTTCTTCTTCTTCCTCCCTTTCTTCTCCATCTTCTTCTCCTTTTCCATGTCAGATATTTGCTTGATCTGATACCATATTGATTTGTAGGGCTAACACATAAACACAAGAGATCTCAAGGAAAAGAGAGAAGAGAGGAACTCTAGCTCATGGGAGACAGGAGCGAATAAACCAAGGGAAAGAAAGAAGAGGAAAAGAGAGAGGTGTAAGGAAAAATTTAAACCAAGAGGGAGAGGCTTGAATGCTCTGTCCAATGCCTTGATACTGTATTTATAGTCATGGGAATGTGTTTACAATGACTACAATGCCTTTAGGGCTACATGCTTCAAAAGAAAAAAGACATAAAAAGACATACAATAGCTTGCATAATTACAATTATATGTCATCTTTCCTAAAGTTCTCCTTATTTACTAGTCATACCATCCCTACACATGTGAGTGTCTTTCAACAAGAAGAAATAGGTAGTGGGGGTTAAATTGAGAATTTGTCAAACTCATGTTTAATAGGATGCAATGGGACTTGGGACTTTTTGGATTTTCCAGTGCATGTAGAAGGGGTTTTCAAGGGCAGATTTTGGGATGTTGTGGTTTGAAAGTCATAAATTATGCCAAAATAGAGTTTCCTCAATGCATCTAAGATTGTTGTTTTTATTTCTTCATGTATTTCAAAGCTAGCCTATTTCAAGTATTTTCGAATGACCTCTAAATGGACGCAAATTTAATGTCAAGTGAGATTCAAATGTCTCTCTAGAGTTATTGTGTATTGGGTTGAGTATCCACCAAGTATGGTGAGTATTTGCATCTGGAATATTGTGATGCAATTTGTATTTTCCTTGACGTAGAGATTGCTTTAAATGTGGTATATTCGTTTCCGCCTTCACTTGTAGAGTATTCTTTAGAGAAGGTTACCAAGGCTAAATGAATCACAAGGCTGTTATCAGATTGTAATTCGTTTTACCCTTAATGTTCGATGTCAGTTAGGAATAACATAGTGTCAACACTATTGACAATATAGTACGTATTGATAGTTTAGCATTGTACTTTCTATGCAACTATTACAGGAGCGTATTCTAGAGTAATATACTCAATGAATGCTACCAAGTAAGGGTGTTATTGGATAATAGTCTATAGGATTGTATTCTCCAATATGCTTTCACTTGATGTATCAGTGGAAATACCTTCCATATTGTTTTTAGTGACATAGTAATTACATAGTACCAACTCAGTGGATAACATAGGACATAGTTATGTGTTAACTTAGTTTTTTTTGTATGTAAGTAACCTAATAGAGCATTCCTTTTTAGAAGGTAACTAAAGGCATTGAATCATAATATACCGAATAGTAATATTGGTCTAGGTTGAAGCATAACGTAGTCTCAATTATGATTGTGTAATCTAGGGGAAACATACATATATTACATTATAACATAAAAAAGTAGTCACTACACACAATTGATCGATCAATGTAAAGTCATATTTAAAAAAAAAGGCAAAAAAAAACTAGTTTAGCTAGAAAAACTTGTAAATACCCCACCAAACATCTTTTTGAAAAGTTAATGAGATTTTATTAGTATACCTACTACATACTAGTTTCAATCTCTTGAAAATTCCTTTGTAAGTCTTTTTTAAGAAAGAAATAGCATATTTTTCAAATCCATTTCATCCCTTTCTCAAATTCCACTCCTTACATACATTCTAATCAAGCTTATATCCATCCCATTGTGCATTAAAAGATGGAGGCTTGGATAATTCAAGGAGAAAGTTGTCTCTCCACAAATCTAAAGGGTGTAATTTTTTCTTTATTATGTAATTCTCATTTTCTTGATAGGTTCATTTAGAACCTCTCTCAATCTAGATAGAAATGCTTACTGGAGATAGAATCTAGCCAATTTTTTGGAGAGATTGTATTGTGACCGTGTATTTGGGCATGTGTTGAAAGAGAGTTGGAATCTCTTTCTTGTAAAATTCCGACCTAGTATAACTGATATTAGTGGAATGTCCAAAGCATTGGTACTTGGGTGGTGAATACCAATAGGGAAACATCGATAAAAAATTATGTGAATTTTGTCTCAATTCTTGCACACCAACTCTATTTAGTTTATAGCAATAACTGATCATGTTCAATAGCAATGATCGATCATGTTTATAGTAATGATTTGCCATGCTTCATACACTTGCTTGGCAGCATTTTGATCGATCGATCATGCCCACAAATGATGATCAACCATGCTCCATAACTTTTACCTTGCAGCATTTTGTATGACTGAATGCCCATAAAGGTTGATCGATCATGCATTATAAACTCTACCTTCAAACATATAAGATGATCGATCATGTTTTATATTTAAGGTATACGATATTTTGGATGATTGATCATACAGTTATATATGATGGTTCGTGCTTATTACCATTGTTTGCATTTAAGCTCTAAGCATGATATAGGCCAAAACTAAGTGATTAATTATTTTTAAAATATTTGTATGATAGTTAAAATCGTGGTTTTAGAAAATCTTTTATACCCTAATGCATTAAAACATAATTTTACTTAAGAATTAGAGTTGGTTGGCTATAAGACTTAAGACTCTTACAAAGCTAGAGTTTTGAGATTAGTTTATTAGACTTAGACTCTAGGTCTTCAAATTTTCAAGCTTCCTCGTAGGTGCTTATTCAAGATAACTTAATCCATCATTTAGCTTGAGATCTTTTGTGTGGATTTGCCTATTCTTCCTCATAGACCTTGAATTTTTACCTCTTGAGGTAATGCATCTTGAAATGCTTGAATTGCAAATGTCAGCTGCATAATATCTTAAATTTTGCTATTCACAAAATCTGAGAGGTGAGTTCACCTAGGTCAACAAAAACAAGTTATAGTTTGACTCATGAAAGCCAACTCAGTGCATGATACTCTGGTCCAAATCTAAGTTGCTCAATGATACGCAAAATATAATTTATCTAATATTTTAAAAACCTAATTAACCAATAACAATAAAGATTTATTAAATTTTCAAGTAATTTTATAAAAGACTACTACTAAGATTAATTTAAATTACAGATTTCTTTGAAAACTGTAATCAAGAAAAGCATTTGTACTATAAAAAAAATTAAAATAATTAGAGGCACTGATAGGGCATGTAGTCATATTTGAAAATGACGAACCAAAGAAACATGAGGATAAAAATATCAATATTGTGTCTTATTAAAACATTAAAGTGCTAAAAGTCAAAATAAATTTGATTGATTTAAGTAAAAAAATTCTTTTTTTTGTCCATTAGAAGTAGGGGTTGCCTCGAGTCGAGCCGAACTCGAACCTATATATGTTTAAGCTGGTCTTGATTTAAATACTTTGGACTCGAGCTTGAGCCGAGCCCAACCTTGAGATTAAAATTGAAATCGAGCTCGAGCCCAATAATTTTAACCAAGTTCGAGCTCCAACCTACATTTAAAATTTTGCATAAAATACGTATCAAATAAACTGTACATAAAATTATGCATAAATTTTACTTAAAAAATTATGCATGACCTCTACATAAAATTGGGCATGACCTTTGTACATAAACCCTACATAAAATTGTTCATAAACATGACATAATAGTATACATAAATTTTATTCAATAATCAAACACAAAATATTAAATTAAATATTAATATCAAATTTACAACCACGCAAACAAAAACTGTAAATCTAGTATACATTTAAACTCGAGCTCAGGATTTCGTCTTCTCGTGGTACGGGATAGATTGTTTCCAAAGAGAACATACAGTAAAGAATGCAACCATAACCGCTCTTCTACCGGTGATACAAATGTTGGGACAAATGATGAGGTTTGTCCATTTTACTGTAGCAACGCCATAACTAGCCAGCTTAATTATGTAGCAATCAAATTGAGGTTTATTGTACCAATTTTACTGTAATTGCTGATGCTAGTGATGCTGAATCACCCGAGAGCTCATATAGCAGGCAGCAGATGTCTACTGGATATTGCAATTCTGAACGTTTATTGTGTTAACAGAGGATCCGAGCATCTCCTGGAGATGGATAGTCTCCTGTATGTTATTGTCTTCAACCAGTGGATCCAAGAATGGCTTGGGAGTTGGGAAGTTCCCTTTGTCGATCTCATTTTAAACGACCTAAAACTGCGTCGAAGCCCCAACAGCAGCCTATACGTACGATTACAGATTGGAGCTTAAATGTTGCTTGTCATTTCCCAGCTGGAAAAAAAAAAAATTATGCGGCCGCTGGCTGGTTCGTGTCTGGGTTGCTAGTATTTAAGTTTAAACAGCCGCTAGCTGCAACAGTTTTTTAAGTTTTTATTTACTTGTCTGGGTTGGATTTGATGCCCTGTGCTTGTGCCGGAGTACGGATTGGGTGACTATAAAAAAATGACCGATACTTTGAAACGTTTCTGGTCTTGTGAAAATTGATGTCCTTGTTGGATGAATCTGTTGCGTTCAGAAGAACATATCTGAATCAAAGACAGCAACTATGGAAGCTTGTAAAATACAGTGAAGACTGTTTGGCAGTACTCCCATATTAAGGCGAAAAGCGCCCAAACTCCTATGTTGAAGACACTGGTCCGCATCTCATCAGACCCTCAGGGCTGCGGATTTTTTTGGCGAATCAGATTCTGTGCTCCGGTAGGCCATTTCCACTGTTTTTTGTAGTCTCAGGTAAAGCTGAAACTGAGCTTGTCTTTCTGATTCGACCTCTACATTCAACGGTTAAGGTTTTACAGGTTAGAAACGTCTCAGTTGTTCGTGTATTAGCTTCTTCATCTTCTATGGTTGGAAAGAGAGGTGGGTTTTTGCCGAAGGGGGAAAACCCACGACATATTTGCTTAGAAGAATGAAGCACGAACGAGACATTTGATACTACTTGGAGAGTTTATGCCTGTGAAGAGCAACTAATGAAAAACCTCAAAAGTTCGCCAATTGTTTGACTTGAAATGAATCGAACCTCTACTGTTCCATTAAAGGTAGACCCTAACTTGAAGCTCGACCTGACCTCTTTACGCCGATGGGTTGTCGCATTTTGCGTAATTCGCTTTGATCTAGAACAGGGACAAGTCATTGAAGAATGTTATCCCTCGGGTTCTCTGATCCCAGACGAAGAGCTCAAAATTGCGTTCAACTCCTTTCCTGATTCCATGTCTCAGAACCAAAATCGTTCAAGCATCCATGATTGCATGTTCTTTTTCCGGTTCCCTTGCCGCAGTTCATCCTCATCGGCCAATTCGTCTTCTGAAAATAATAAAGCAGGCCTTGCCAACAGGAGATCAAATAGTCGTACTTGTCCAAAATATATCTATGGTTACGTTTTCAATAGACAGAGACAAGATGAAAGACTTAAACGAGGTGGGGAACAGAAATCTGTAGTGATTTTATCATACAGTCCTTACCCCAGTGTCTTCAAACCGTTACTTCAAATCTTGGGTCCGTTGTTTTTTGAAATAGGCAAAAGGGCACTTGAGCATGTTTCGTCTTATGTTTCAGCATGGCCTGTACCTGTACTAGGTAAGCTAATGGAACTTCCAATCGGGAATGCCACCATGAAGGTCTATCTACCCCCTTTCAATAGTTTTTCACCTGAAGGAGGCAGCTCATCGGAAGAACTAATGTCTGTCCAATTCCCTCCAGTCAACCAGTCAGTTCCACAAGGCCTATTCCATGATGCTGATCTTTTTGGCATATTTCGAGGTCTATTATTGCAACTATGGATGTTGTGGGAGCTTCTAATTGTAGGTGAACCACTGATGATAATTGCTCCAACCCCTCCTCAGTGTTGTGAAGCTGTTGCTAGCCTTGTTAGCCTGGTTGCCCCATTGCCTCTAAGTGTGGATTTCAGGCCATATTTTACCATCCATGATCCAGATTTTACCCATCTAAATTCACTAAAGGAAGGGGAACCATTTCCTCCAATGATCTTGGGTGTGACAAATCTCTTTTTCTTGAAAGCTCTACGAAGTCTTCCTCACATTGTTTCAGTGGGTAGCCTTTCTTCCAATTCAGCCAGACTTCCTCATGTTCCAAGGTCATCTTCTGCGGGTAGAAATGGAACACCTGACAGTTTGAACCTTCATCAGCTTTCTTTGAAGAAATTCTCACCTGCAAATCTACTTACTGCAGTCAAAATGAGGAGAGAGGGACCGCTTAGTCTTATGACTAAACATAAAGAAGCCATCTGGAGTACCTATTCATCAATAACAAAGCCAGACACAGCTATTTTGAATAGGTTAGTTGATGCAGGAATGAATGGGCAAGTTGAGGAGTCTATGTCAGTTGTCAATAATGAGATTTTAAGAAGGCACTTTCTGGAGCTTACAGCCAATTTTCTTTCACCTTTTGGACCCTACTTCAGAGCTACAACCCCATCAGAAGGAGTTTCTCCTTTCATCGACCCACCTCCGTTGCCTTCATTTATCGCTGATGAATTCCTTGAAAGCCTATCTGCGAGAGGTCCTGGAATGTTTTTATCTAAGAGAATGAGAGCTAATTGGCTTGATTTGTACAGGTATTTGTGGATGCAAATAAATTGGTTAATTATCCCTCGTTCATGTGATATTTGTAGCTTTAAGGCATGAATCAAGTTTCTCAGTTAAGCTTCTTTTTTCTTCTTCAATTAGGCACTTTTTGAGAGGAAGAAATTTTATGCCTTGGTTTCAAAGAAAGCGCGCAATAGCAGAGCAAGAACAACAAAGACTTTGGAGACAAGCACGGATGAGGACTGATATACAGATGTTTATCTCAAAAATGTCTGAGTTGGAGATTGTTGACTCTTTTCATGCTATTGAACGGCATCTTCTTGGAGAAATACAGGTAAAGTCTTATTGTGACAATCTTTTAGTTTGTTCAGCTGTGATGCACAGGATAAACATCTATAAGAGTTGATAACATCAAATTTTCACATATTAATGCTGAAACTAATTAAGAAAATTCTTATTCAAGATATTGTACAGGAACTAGAACACCTTCAGTGTTGTTGTCTGTTTGTGAAACTTTTAACTGGAGATGAATTATGATAAGAGAGCATCTGAAACATGAATCGTCTTTTGAGTAGGGGCAGCTTTGAGCTATGGAAGAAGCTGATTATTAGAGTGGTCAACATTCTCTCTCTCTCAAAAAAAAAAAAAAATAAATAAATAAAAAAACAGAAAACAAAAGGTCAACAAATGTTAACTAATCCATTTAAAGAAGCTGTTGAGGAAAACAACTGCCTATGTAGAGATCTGACTCTAAACAGCTGTCATTTATTCTTTGGATAATGCCCTTCTCAAGCTCATATTGATCAATATTTCTATTGCTCAATTGTGCACCAATTGCGTACATTATATCAGAGTTCTTTCCAAATTTCCTCTGATCTAAGGAACATACATAACACAAATAGCGACAAATAATTATATCCTCTGAATTAGGATTTGTAACTTTGACTGATAGTGTTTATAATTAAAATAGTTCAATGAAACATAACTCTCTTGGTTAACTTTGAGTTAGATGTGCTATAAATTAGTAAGATGTGCTGATACCAGGTAGAAGAGCAGGGAATGTTCAAAATTTTATTCTTCAAAGATGTGGTTAACACTCCCACCCAAGCACATTGGATGAACAGATCAAGTTGAACTTTGCCTTTGTGGTAACTGAAAGTGTTCAAGTGCAGTATCTTAATTGATTTTAAAGAATAAAAAAATGAGAATTAGTTTTAATCTCTCTCTCCCAAACTCATCTGTCATATGACTGTTCGCATTTTTTGCTGAAAAAAAGTTAACTCTTGACTTTGTGCACTGAGAATACAGTAGCTCATGCATGTTGCGATGGTCCCAAGGTGACTTTTGAGAGTGTCTAGTGTTTTGTGTTCGTGTCATACTATTTTATATTGACAAAAGCATTGCTCAGAGAGCATTTCTTAAATAGTACCCAACATAGGAATGGCAATGCAGCGAGTTTTAATAAACCCAACTCTACCCCACAATCCGACCAAAGCATAGCATCAAAAGAGAATTTCTTAAATACTACCACGTTCCCCGTCCACCTTTCAACTCTACCGCACAACCTCATCTCCACCCCACCGATGTCGGGGTTGTTTTTTCAACCTTTTCTTGCCTTATAACACATCCCACCCCACACTACAACAGTGTTGATTTTTAATCTTGTCCCTACTTTGTCTCATATTGTTTGTTGAAAATAGAATCATATAAAATTTATAACACAAATAAAATTAAAAAATTCATCTAACAAAATTTGAAAGTATACATGCTAAAACCCTGTGGGAAGGGATAGAAAAACTCATTCCCACCCCAACTCGGTGTGGGGTTTTGGACTTTACCCTATTCCCGCCTTGCAGGGTGAAATAGCAGCCCCATCTCTGCATTTAGCATAGCAGGGTGGGGCAGGTTTCCGGTGAAATCCACTCTGCTGCCTTCCTTTCAAACACACTGGTTTTTCATTTTCCTTGTAATAATGTATAATAGGATCTGCATTCTGTGCAGTAATTTAATTATTTGAAGACATCGGCAACCATTAACCTAAAAGTTTCAAAATTTTGTAAAGCAGCTTATGTATTTCTTTGTTGTACTATCAGTCTCAACAGTCTGGAAGGGCGAACCCTGAATCTGTATCTACATGCCAAAAACTAAAAGGCGACCTTCAAGTGGTGTTCAATATGCTTCCAAAGGACATGCAACAGCTACTTCTCTTCAACCCACAGAGAGCCTCCCTTCTACAAGGAAGCGGGGAACTCACAATTCTACCTGGTCAGGCATCTGTACATGTTGAAAGGGTTCCAGAAAGGTGCAGTTCCACCTCTCTGCTGTAAAAATAAAAAATGAAACAAGAGAAACCTCACTACATGGAAACCCTTTGCTTTTTGGAGACAATATGGCAACTGGCTCACTCATTGGGTCGAGTTGGTGGAGATGTGGTTGGTCATGCCAGTTAAGCTTATTCAAGTGAGGCCAAGGTGCAGTGGAATGGGAGAAAATGAAGCATTTTGCCATGAAAATACGGTTGCCCAGGAGGCAATCAAAACCCGTATGAATAGTTTTCTGTCACGTTTGATTTATTTTTTTCCAAAGCTTCTGATTTTGGAACTGGGTTAAATTGTAAGGGCTCTTGGCATTGTGATGACAGGCCAAGATTTCTTGTTTGTAGCAATTTTCTTTTTGGCTATACGCCCCTAGAACTGCCGTAGCTGTAAAATTAGCTAATAGAAGCTTTGTTGGGTGTCAGTCTGTTGGCTTTTTCTTAGTAACCTTTTGTGAGAATTATTATTGTAGTCATCAACATGATGAATTACATTGTCCCTTTTATTTTGTTTAAAGTAATACAATTTAGAATAAAAAAATAAATTTTATATAATAAAATAAAAAAATAAATACAAGATAGAATAAATCTAATAAGATCTTATCCGATAACTGTAAGGATTATGTTTATCCTTGATCAATATCTCGACGAAACTAGTTGAAAAAAGTTTCATTTCAGTGTGTGCTCAAACAAATTAGCTTCCCAAACCATATGTCAAGGTTCTAACAAACTGATGTAGATGAACTAGAGAAACAAGACTGGTAAAGTGCCGATTGGGTTTCTTCAGTTTGAGTGGTTCACGCAAGATCAGAGGTGATGAACTTCTCCATTAAAAAAGAGGATTATGAAATCTTATCTTGCAAGTAATTGCACCCAAAATATTTAACATCTTACAAGATAACTTACAAAAATTTACCCAAAAAACCAAAGAGGGAAAAACAGATACAGATAAAAACTCCTTTCTACATACATATGGCAGAGGCTGCATGTCCATGGAACACAAAAAGAGAGAGAAACGAGTATCATTCCCTTGGTTGTCTGCACATTTTACTCAGCTATTTTGCTTGACCAGCCTAGCCTAGAAAGCTATCCTGTGACCCAAACTCCTACAACCACAAACCCAAGTTCATTAGTGACATCATCCAGAGATTGTTGACCAGTAAAAACATACAACTACTATGTAAAATTTCTGAATAAAACTTTCGATGGTTAAAAAAAACTTACAAGCTGGCTCAACCGAAAATCTGGGGGTGTATCAAGTTCAAAATGAATGGGATCAAACTGGCTCAACTTTTGGCACTCCTCCAAATCCCTCTTTAAAACTTCAGCTCCTATCTGAGCATAATCAGCTAAACAAGGCTTAACCTCTTTTTGCTCAGCGCCACCACCACCACAAGAAGGCTGACTCTGAAGGAGTTCATCACACAAAGACAACCCTTCCACAAGCTGTTGTGAATCTAGCAGAAACTGAGATTCACCTTCCCACCATTTTGGGTCTTCACTGGAGTGATGTTCATCAGCATCAAGCTTTCCTACACTTTCAGGTCGTACCTCATTTTCCTCTTCAGTCTGTTGAGACATTGCAACCTTTTCTTAAAAGAATATTAACTGAAATAAACGAAAGAAAAATACAAACACAACTATACTCCATTTTTTTCTTGAAAAGCCATACACCATGTTTGACAAAAGAAACATGTTGTAACCACTGAATAATTTTTCAAACAAATTCACCTCGAGGATAAACTCATTACAACTGCATATGAAAAGACGCTCGCTTTTAGAAAATAGATCTGTGGGCAGAAGAACAACCTGACTCCCAGATCATTTAGAAGAAGCCCCATGATGATTAAAAGAATTAACTAGAGCAGTCTGTCCTTCAGAGCAGATGGAGAGAATAATGAACAATTAGAAAGCTTACAGAAACAACTGCAGATGATTCCTCGATCGTAACAGATAAGTCTTGCACAGGATTATGTTCGCTATGCCTCTGATCAGAACGTGGAGGATCAGGTGTCATAGACTTCGGAGAAATGGGATCAACTTCCTTGATCATGGCTTCAGGGAACTCAGAAGGCAGCTCATGCTCAATCTTGTCACCTGGTTTTGACTGCTGCTGGTAAAATATCTTGGAGACAACATGTTCCCCACCCTTCTCATCTTCTCCAGTGCCAAGATGGTATTGATGCATGACCCAGTTAGTTTTTTCAGCTTTTTCACCTTTACCTGCACTCATATATAAAACCATAATCTTCTTACACCCTTTCTGCACTCCATCTATGCTAACAGGCTTTGTCCTGCCTGTCTTATGCCAACGGACATCCCCAAGGTTGTTATGAATTTTCCTCCGCTTTCGGTTCCCAGTGTTATAAGCCTTGATTGTTCTATTGAAAAAGTGAGTCACACTACCATCCTGTTTAACACCTAGAAGCACAACTTTTGGTAAAAATAAGTAATTCTAAAACACGATAACCATGAAAATAGAATTGGGTGTATCAGAAAGCTACATACCAGGTAAATTTTGAGGGTGATCATAACAGATCCCATCATCGTTCTCAAGAGTTGGTATGAATTCATCAATGAATGGGTGTGGTTTTAAACCATCAAAACCTGCTTTTGCCAGTAAATGCCACATAAGTTCTTGATCAGATGGGTCAAATTTCACACCTCTTGGTAAACCCGGCCATTCATGAGCAACCTGAAACATATCAGCCAAATATGCACATAATATAACCAATGGTTTCCAACAAAGTTTGCAAAGTTTGCATAAAGGACAACGAAGAAAAATCATCTTCAAATAAATCATTAAATGAGACATATATTCATAGCATGTGAATTCCAACTGACTTCATGAATTTGAATTTGTTGGCAAGAAAGCTTCCTTATACCTACTTGTCAACCTAACAACCCAATGAACTACAAAATTTAAAAACCTCATCAGGATCCTTCAGTTTGCCCCAAACTTGCTGCTTTTAAAAATAATACCCGAAAATCATGATAAACAAGAAAAATGGAAATCACGGTATGTAAGAATTTATACATCACTATTGTCGATAGTGTGACTGCAATTTGGACACGGCCTTGTTGGGTTGCTTTTCCACTTAGTTGCTTGAGGATCACATGTGTCAGAGGCAGTACGAATTTTGGTTGCAATTCTTCTGCTGTCAACCAACCATGATGGACTGCACAATTTACGTGATGAAAAAGTTTCAGAAAACAAGTTCTGTTCAATCATCAAACAAGAACCCGAATTTTTTATAACCATCTTCACTGATTCTTTTTTTTTTTTTTTTTTTTTTTTTTTTTTGGAAAAGTCTTCACTGATAGCAATATAAAACAACAAACACACCTTATCAAAGTTCATAAGCCAGCTCTTCCATGATAGGTTACAAATATGTTAATATTGATTATGGTACAAGTCCCGACCTCTAAAATCCATAATCATGCTATTGAGCTGATCACCTTCCAGAAGATGGAAAACTACAAGAGCCTCTTGGCAAGGGCTTATCTCATGTTCCATTTGGATAAGCACCGCAGTTAAAGCCATAGATTCCAAGACATGACTACAGAAGATGATCCCATTGAATTCAATCATATGTAACTTTGGCCAAAAAGGCCATACATACTCATACATTCAATTAAAAACATAACTAGTGAAAGCTCCTAACAAAAGAAAGCATTAATTTCTGGTACTCTCTTCTTCATCCTCACGGGCTTATCCCAAACATGTTTGGTAAACAGCAACTTCCAGTACGGATCACAATCCCTGGGGCTTTTTGCACATTAATCATCACAAAAATTGGATATAAAAGAGAAATGAGTATTCAGTTTTCTGTAGGGCAGATGGTAGAGTCCTTAATATGTAAATTATTCGGAAAGCATCAAATCTAGTCTTATCAGTACAATAGAAATGAGCTATCCTACTTGCAAGTGCCGCGCAAGTGCATTATCCACCTAAACATCCGATACAACAGCTACATTACTTACCCTAGACTTAAAAAGCACCCAAAAGAGCACCCAAAGGAGCACCCAAAAGAGTACCCAAAGGAGCACCCAATCTTCCTAGAAGGAATTTGCGGCAATCCGCTCAAATCCTAAAAATCGTTTACTATACTACAGAAAATGTCAAGGTTCTATTTTTCAGACAAATCGACATTAGTTAAAAGACGTAACATCGGGGGGCACGTAATGAACAGGAATATTTAGGGTTTTCAAAGCACGGATGCGAGAGAAGGGGAAAGATGGAAGATACCCAGACATGCCGGACGAGCGGGAAAGAACGCAGAGTTACGAGATGGAATGTGAACAGCGTGCATAAAACCCCTTTGTCCGGTGAATACCAATAATGGTGGTGACCGGCGACTGGTAAGTCTTCGCACATTCAGTGTTGACGCTACATCAACAACACCCTGCTCCCGCTACACGGATATTTAAATGGAAATCGCTGGAGTTACGCGTAATGGACTCGCTCTTTTTGGTAAATGTATTCACCTTTTGAAAGTTTTGACATGACACCAAAATTCGCAATGTATCAAGACCATTGACAACCGATACTTCATGCATACTGGACTTTGAAATTCCCAATATGTATCAGAAATCAGGTAAGCCCATCGCTGATTGAGTCAAATATAAGGGGCTTTATAGAAAATGTAGGATGAATTTGCCTATTTATACCCTAAAATAATTTTAAATATTTCTATACCTTAGGCTTGAAATTCATATGTACATGTTCTATTCATATCTAGAAAAGGCTAGTGAAATCTCGTCATTAAATTCTATCAATCAATTATAAACTACAAGTCGAGCAAATAAAAATACCCTTAGAAAATGTTACTATATGCAAGAAAATTTAATCATCAATGTTCAAGATCAAAAGAACTTGATTGTTAATTGACTAATGGTAAAAGTCAAAACTCTTGACAATCAAAGTATAAAAAATTTTGTTAAATAGTCGATCGGAATTTTGATCAAAATTTAGATCCATCATTGATATTAAAGCACAATTGATAGGGTACGATAAAGTTGATTGCATGGACTAGGACCAAGAAGGTCATCTAAGTATCACCTAAAGTGTTACATAAGCAAATGAGTTCTCGCATGGGTGACGTGTGGCATTGTAATAAAACTCCACCCAAACAAGGGATTTGACACATGAGCAACACATGGCATCATAGAAAAGCTCCACCTAAAAGGAAAAGGCGACATTATTGGAAATGGATAAGATGAGATGTCACACTTTCATGGGAAGAAAAACAAGTCCTGTCATATGTCTCCTGCCCCTTACATGTACACCTACTCAAAGAGAGGGAGAAGACAAGGGAGAGAAAAGGTGAGATGGTTGAACCACCCCCACTACCCTATAAATAGAGGCATCCCTTAGGAGCTTTGGAAAAAGAACTTTGGAAGAGAAAAATTGTGTAGGAGAGGTGTTGAATTTTTAGAAAAGAAAAATATTTCTTTAACTTGTTGTAATTTGAGTATAATAAATCTTTATTTATAATAAAAAAAGAAATTATTAGATTACAAATAAACTACCTTTGTCCTAATTACACCCAAAGTCAAATTTTAAAAGATAAGTCCTAGAAGAATTGAACAACTAAACATAAATAAATGACTAACATAACTAAAATACATTTAACAGATACTTTTCTATGAAACTTCCTTCTATAAGACTCCACCATATTAATTTAGGCTTTGTGAGGCTTCTTGTAGTGAGAGTCATGTAAGACTCTTTCATACCTACTATTCAACAGTCTCCCTCAAGTTGAAGTTTATGCAAGAAAAATGATTCTTGGTCTTCAAGCTAAAAAAAATTCTTCATAAATGCAAAATCTTCACCTTTTATTTTTCCCCTTTTTTGAATATTTTGGTAACATAAAAATTACCACATGTGGAATAAAATACCTCTTTCTTGTAATTCTTCTTCTAATTCTCCCCTTCAAGTTGGGGATAAAAAGAATATAGAGACCCGGCTTGGACAAAACACAATGTGGGAGAAGAAAATCACTTTTAGTCGTATGACAAATAAACTTGTTGAATTTCTTGAAAAGAGAAATACTTCAATCACTTGTTGTAATTTGAGTACAATGAGGCTTTATTTATAATAGAGAAAACAAGTAGAATTAAATTAAAAATAAACTACTTTTATCTCAGTTACACCCAAAGTCAAACACTAAAAGATAAGTCCCGAAATAATTGAAGAATTGAACATAAATAGAAGACTAACATAACAAAAACATCTTTAATTGAGACTATTTTGTGAGACTTCCTCCTACCATATCAATTCAAGCTCTATGAGACTTCTTTGTGAGAGTCATGTAAGACTCTTCCATATCTGCTCTTCGATAAAAGGAAAATTGTCGAAGAATTTTTTTAAATTTTAGTGTGTTAAAACTCTGATCATAAGAAACTAAAAGCTTTAGTTGTACTCCTAACATCTGAAATCTCAAATAAGCTTGAAGCTTTATCAAATTTGTAGCAACAAGAAGTCATCTTTGTCACTACTTTGTTACTATCCTTGGAGCCACTACACGCAATATGGGATCAAATCATCTCATCAAGCATTGAGTGGAGGTCAGTTACAAAATTGAAGCTACTCGACTAAGGGATGAATCAAGCAAAGTTTGAACCAAGTTTGTCCATGGAGATCAAATCGAACGAGTCTATAGATACCTTACATCACATGTAAACTTGTAATTTTCCTTATTGTTGTACTTACAGTGGTAACACTTTGCGGACCGAACTCCTTTGTACGTTGACATCTTTGGCATGCCTAGTGGGACAATCTCTACCTCTCATCTTCTTCTCCACTTTCTCTTTGTCAACTCAATAGCATGTTTCGGCTTCAACAAATGAAAGGATGTTAGCGTCGTCGGATCAATCCCTACTCGTCCAAGCATGAGGCCCTACAATCGGATCATCACCTACCCACGTGTCTTCAAACCAGCCACTATGTATCTAAGTGCTCTTTTCTGTAAAAAAGGGGCACATGTCAGTGCTTCTCCCACGGTTCTATCCAATCACTCATGCAATGATGAAGAATCAGAAGAAGATGAGGCCTAAAATCCTTTTAAGTATCCAAGTTTTTATGATAAAAAACATAGGAATTTGATCATTAATTTTTAAGTAACTTTTGTGCTGAGAACAAAACACTTTTGTAAAACAATTTGAAAAAGGAGTTGATTATATACCATAGGAGTCAAGCTCATTTGGAAGAGGCAAAAAAAGAATTAAAAAATTCATGGAATAAAGTATTGAAAGAAAACAAGGACTCAAGTATATGCACATGGAGTCAAGTATACAAGCAAAGGAGTCAAACCCTTCTTCATTTAATCAAGTCGAATCCAATGCTGAAATTTCAAAAGGAGTCTAGCTCATAAGGAATGAGTCGACCCAATAAAGTAAGAAGGAAGCAAAGAGTCGAACCCTACTTACAGTAAGTTTTGGAATTAAAAAGGAATTGACCCCTGCAAGAAAGACCAATGTATAAGAGTTGCTAAGAAGGATTCCACTAGTTGAAGAAAAGGAATATAGAGGATTCAACCCCAGAAAAATGGAGCTGGACCCTGTAGGAAACAAAAAAAAAGTATTTGAATCATGGAAAAAATTTGTCCTTTGAAAGAGTTGTGGGAAGCAAAAAGATGTAGACCCCTGTTGTTTTTCAGGACTCCATCATCTCTGAACTTTAAGGTCACAAGTGATGAAGGAGAGGAGGAAGAAGGAGAGAAGAAAGAAGAGGAATAAGAAGAAAGAAGAGGAATAAGAAGAAAAGAAGAAGAAGAAGAAGAAGAGAAGAATGAAGGAAGAGGAGAGGACGACTAGAGAAGAAAAAGAGGGAGCATGTAGAGGAGGGGAGAAATTAGGGCTTTGATGAATGACCTAACCCTCCCATTTTGAGATTTATTTATAGTCATCAAGAATATATCAATTACAAGTATACCCTTCACCCAAATAGGGTAAATAAGAGTAAAAAAATAAAAGGGTTATTACAATAATGCCATTTAATCTTGACCATATCTTCCAACACTCCCCCTCAAGTGGGTGGTGAGAAGACATCATATATGCCCATTTTGGTGTATGTAGTGGAGAGTACTTTTGAGCTGACCAATTTTGTAAGTATATCATCAACTTGATTGTGAGAAGAAACATGCATATGACACATAGTTCTTGCTTGCAGTTTTTCTCTAACAAAGTGATAGTTTACTTCAATATGCTTAGTTCTCTCATGAAAGACCTGGTTGGATGCAATGTGGATTGCAACTTGACTATCACAATGAAGTTTCATAGGTCCTCCGTGGTTGAACCCCAACTCTGCTAAGGGCGATTTACCCTATAAGTGCTCACTTACTGCCTGTGTCATAGCTCTATACTCCACTTTAGCACTGGATCTTGCAATTAAATTATGTTTTTTACTTTTCCAAGTCACTAGGTTGCCTCCAACTAGAGTACAATATCCTCAACTAGACTTTCTATCATCTGAAGATCCTTTGTATCAACGAAGCTTTTAATTTTGAGGTGTCCATGGCATTTGTATAGAAGTCCTTGTCCTGGAGACTTTTTCAAATATCTGAGGATCCTTTCTAAAGCTTACCAATGAAAAATTTGGGGTTTGTTCATGTATTGGCTAACCACACTAACCGCAAAGTAAATATCCGGTCTTGTCACAGTAAGATAAATCAACTTCCCAACTAACTTTTGATACTTACCCACATCAACTCTCCAGAACCATCACATAATTTTTTATTTGTATCAATGAGAGTGTCTGTAGGACGACTACCCATCATTCATGTGTCTTTGAGTAAGTCAAGTACATATTTTATATGTGATAGAATAATGTCATGATTGGATTGAAGAACTTCAATACCAAGGAAATATTTTAGGAGCCCTAATTCTTACGTCTTGAACTCATTGCAAATCTTATGATTAACTTGATTAATGTCATTGGTATCACTGCCTATCAAGATAATATCATCAACATATACTGCAAGTAGCGCCACTCCTGTGTTAGTATGCTTGACAAAGATTGAGTGATCTATAGAGCACCGCGTAAACCCAAATTGTAGCATTACTTGGCTGAACTTGTCAAATCAAGCTCATGGAGATTGCTTCAAACCATATAAAGATTTTTTTAAGCAGTATACCAACTCCTCCTCAACCACATAACCAAGTGGTTACTTCATATATATCTCCTCCTTAATATCACCGTTAAGGCAGACATTTTTTACATTGAGCTGATAAACCGACCACTGAGAATTTCTAACAAGGGAGAGTAAAAGGTGCACCAAATAAAGCTTGGAAATAAGCGAGAACGTCCCCTCATAATCAACCCCGTAGCACTAAGTATAGCCTTTAGCCACGAGACATGCCACAGAACCATCTGGATTATGCTTTAGAGTAAAAATCCACTTACAGCCCACCGGCTGTTTGGCAGAAGGAAGAACAACAAATTGCCACGTCTGATTCTTATAAAGGGCCAACATTTCTTTGGACATAGCTAATTTCCATCCTTGATGTTGGAGGGCCTCTTGATATGACTGGGGAATAGAAGTGGAGGAAATAGAAGCAAGAAAGTGACAACACGATGGTGATAAGCCGTGAGTAGATACAAATTGAGATATGGGGTGAGATGTAAACGATCGAGTGCAAGATTGAGCAATTAGATGAGTATAAAAAGGAGGACCAAACACACGAGGAGGAGAAGAAATTTCATCAGGAGAATTTGTAAAAGTCACAGGTGAGGTATCGGCCATGACCTCAAGGGGCTAAAGAGATACGTTATTGCAGCCTGGAGATGTGGAGTCATCAATGGACACAATAGGCTTCGGGAACTCATAAGCAAAGGAGCACCTATAGGTGAATAAAATGGTTGTCTGTAAAATAAAATTACATTTTTGGACACAAATATTTTTTGAAGGGAAGTATTGTAACATGCGTATCCTTTTTTAGTACAAGAGTGCCCCAAGAAGAAACATTTAAGCGCTCTCGGATCCAATTTAGTGGTTTGAAGAGAGGTGACATGGATAAAACACATACAACCAAAGACTCACACTGGAAGGAAAAACAAGTCATCACCAAGAAAAAGATATGAATAAGGAGTGGCACTATTAAAAACTGAAGACAATAATCTATTGGTAAGAAAATAGGCCATAAGGATGGCATGTAACCAATAGAAGTGAGGCACATGCCCATGTTGCAGAAGAGCCCGTGCAACCTCAAGGAGGTGGCGATTCTTTCTTTCAGCCACACAATTCTGTTAGGGTGACAAGAGGTTTGGTGAATAATTCTTTTATCTACACAAAAGGAGTAAAAATCACCTGACATGTATTCCTTGGTATTATCTGATCGAATGACCTTTATAGTTGTGTTGAATTGAGTAGAAACCATGACACAAAAGGATTTAAATATAGATAAGAACTTGGACCTATCCTTAATAAAAAAAAATAACCATGTACCCTTGAGAAATCATCAACAAAAGCAATGAATTACTTTGACTGAGAAATATTTGAAACATTTAATGGTCCCCACGTATCAGTGTGGACTAATGAAAAAGGAGCAACACCTTTAGGTTCTCCACGAGGGGGATAAGTATTCCTCAGGTGTTGACTCATCTAACAAAGCTCATAATTTAAACTAAAAATAGAATACAATGAAGGAAACAAAATTTTAAGGACTGGAGAGATGGATGGTCAAGTCTATTGTGAGCTGGATGTATCAATAAATGCTGGTTGATCAAGATAGTAGAACCTTCCTTGTTCATGGCCTCCACCAATCACCTATTTTGTCTACAGGTTCTGAAAAACACAAGAAGTAGGAGAGAAGGTACTAGAGTAGTTAAACATTTTTGTTAATTGACTAACAAATAAAAGATTCAATGGAAATAGTGGACAAATAAGACATCTTCTAAGGGAAGTGTTGATGTAGCAAAGGTGGATCACATTCCATGTACCTTGGTTTGGGACCCATCGATTGTAGAAACAAACTTGTCAGTCAAACAAGGAGAGATGAAACCCAAAATTTTACCATTACCTATCATGTGCTCGGAGGTCCCAAAATCAATAATCTAGGATGGAGAAGGTGAAGTAGTTGCGACCATACTTTGTTATAGTGGTGGTTGCTATAAATAAAGAAGCCTTTGGAGGTGCTATCATGGTCATTATTTTTTGAAGTAAGTCAAAATCCTCCTAAGAAATATTCTTCTTGCCTGTGGATTGCTCAACTTTGACCCCATCTTTATCACCACTAGTGGTGGAGATGATTTGTTGTAACCCAGCCGGGTACACCATGAATTGTCCAACATGTCTCCATTGAATGATTTGTTTTTCCACAATGAGTACAACTTCGACCATCGTTAGGTCGGGAAGAATTTTGACTAGACTTGCCTTCTCTACCACGACTTCCTTTATTATTCCTAACTCGACCCCTATTCCCGAAACCTCCACCTCTATTAGTGGAGTACTATCTGAAGAAACATCAGTGTGTGTGGTGGAGGATGGCTCTAGGATACGTCTCAATGTAGTCAATATATCATCAAAGGAAGGAAGGGCATCGAAGCTAAGAATTTGAGACTTAACTACCTCCAAATAAGGCTTGTTATTAGCAAGGCAAATAGTGGTTGCTAATGCCTCCCTTTGTTTCTTCTAGACGACAAAATCTGTAGAATAAGGCTGGACAATCTTCCATTCTTGAATAAGTCCTTGAAATCAAGCATGATAATCATGTACACTCTCCCCCTATTTGTATGATACTCATATAATTTTTGGAGACTATTAGCGTTGAAGGATAACTTGGCACAATTATCTCATACTTGTTTAGCAGTCTCAAGATGGGCAACATTGTTGGCAACATTTTCTTCTATTCTGTTAATTATCCAACTCAGGACTTGTGTATCTTCTTTAAGCCACTTCATGTACATGCTATCTTCTTCATCTACCGGAGGAGGCAGCTTACTTAAGTGACACAGCAAATCACGAGTAATGAGGAACCTTTTCACTGATTAGGACCAACTTAAATAATTAGATAGTTTTTTTAAAGGAACCGTAGTGATTTTAAGCAAATCACTTTTTTTCCAACCATTGTAGCACTTAGCTCATCAGCCATATATGAGCTTCGCGAAATAATTAAATTTGAACTCCTTCTTGTGCAATATCAAATAACAAGAGGAGATTAATATACTGATGTTGTAATATAGACCAAAAGCACACTTCAGAAAAATAAGAAACAATTGTTGAACAATAGTCTGAAAATTAGATATAAGAGATGTTGTAATAGATGCCTAGGAGAGGTAATATTTTTTGCTGATTACAAAATAAGAGGATCACCAATATCTCATATGGTTGCTGCAAGAATAAATTTCTAGGAGATGAAATTCCAGCCCAAGAACGTGTTGGACATGAGCAGTAAACCTGTAATTGACGTGCTCCAACGAGTAAGTATAGCAGCAGCAAAACAAGTATGGAAAGTTTGGTAATTTAAAACTTTAACCACAATATTTATTTCCAAATTGGGCAGTCCATATGAGGAAAGCTTCTAATCCAAAAAAAACAATGAATTCCTGGATCGAATCCTATCTAGATTCCGCAAAAACTAACTAGGAAGGTTTCCAAAGATAGAATTGTCCTAAATTAGACTTTCCAAATATAAGAGCTCTCTGAGATCAAAGAGGCTTCAAAACAAGAGGTAAATCTCTGTCCAATATACTAGAATTCTGGAATTCATGCAAAGCTTCTTAGCATACATTAAACAGCAATTCCGGATATCAAATTGCAGCAATCTATCATCCAGTAATACGACAATTCAACCGAGGTATGTAATAAAAAAGAGGCATCCAGTAGTGATAGATTAGACTAATGATTTCTAGAGAATAATATCATCAACCAACCACAAGTTTATAAGAAAAAGAAGGTTGTATGAGGCATAGAAACAAGGTTATAATACTCCTCAATTCAATATCTTTCTTTGACTAAAAGAAACAACATTCATGGAGTAGGAAAAAATTTAACCTTTCCTCATAAATCACATGAAAGAATCATAAATTTTGGATGAAAAAGATTTGGAATTAATATATATATATATATGAAACATCAAGGATCAAACTAGGAATAAAAACTTAGCTTTCCCAAGAAATTCTAGCACAAATCGAAGAAGACTACTTCAACTCTTCAAATCGAAACTTGCACTTTGGGGTCCTGAAATAAGCAGTTCTGATACAATGTCAATTTCAGGATTCCATCCTCTCTGAACTTTAAGGTCAAGTGTGATGAAGTAGAGGAGGAGGAAGGAGAGAAGAGGGAGCACATAGAGGAGGAGGGGAGTGATTAGGGTTGTGATGAATGACCCAATCAACCCCCCCCTCTCTTTAAGCTTTATCTAAAGTGGTCAATAATACATCAATTACAAGTATACCCTTCACCCTAATAAGTGTGAATAAGAGTCTAAAATAAAAGAGTTATTACAATAATGCTATTTAAGCTTGACCATATCTTCCAACAACCCCTATAGGTAACAAAAGACAAAAGGATTCAAGTCATGTTACACACATGGAAACTTATAGCTTTCTAGATGTCATAAGTGTAGTTGTAGGCTATTAGATTTAGGAATCCATGAAGAGTATAGTAAAGGAACTAGGTTAATAGAGAAGAAGGCAATGAGTGAGAGAAAGAGACAACTAGTAGAAGAAGAAGAAGAAGAAGAAAGAGAAAGAGAAGGTAGGATGTTTGGCTAAGAGAGTGAGAGAGAAGGAGGGAAAGAGGATTAGGTTAAGTGATTTGTCTAATCCTCCCCTTCAATCTATTTATAATAATGAGAAACTCAATAATTGCATCAATACTCTTTACCCTAAGAAAAGGAGGAAAAAGGGACAAAAATAAAAGATAATTTATATCATGCCACTATACTTCGAGCTTATCTTCCAACATAGGTCTTCCAATTTTTTAAATGACCTACAAAAATCTTCAATAATGCAAGTAGATTTAGTAAGTATTTTTCATAATTTTTTTAATATTTTAAATGTTTTTACTAAGGTGAGATTCATAATCTTATGCAATAGCTAGTTTTGTAGTTGAAATTTTTTTCTATATATATTCAATTCTTCTCTAGCCTAAATAAGCAATTATCTAGATAAATTTTCAAATCTCTCTAGTCATTCTCAATGCTTCTAAAGCCTTTGATTTTCAAAATCCAAGAAGGAGGTATCTTTTCATGGTTTTTCTTGAAAAACCCAAATATTCATGTTTCATATTTTCGTATATTTAGAATACATTTCATTTGAAAGAAGTTCTTTTATATTTTTTATTCAAGCTCTTATTGTAAATTTAAAATTTTCTTTTCAACGATCCGTTTCAATTAAAATTTGCAATCAATATTAATTGTTGTTGACATCGTGCTAGTTTCACCTAGGTATAGGGAGGTATTGTAATTCTAACCTTCAAGAGGTTTCTCTTTGTGCTTGAAATTGTAAAACAAGTAACCCCTTGCAAAAGTTGTAGAATTTTCTACCAAGTCTAAGTAGTTGTACTTAAAGTTGTTGGCATAAGTTCCAAGGTGTTTGGGCAAGTGTTATAATTTGAACCTTTGTGGTTCTATATTGTAGATGTTGATTGGCAAACAATAGTGGATATTTTAACTCCAAGGCAATGGCTCCTTGGGAGTAGAGTAGAAATATGAAATAGTGATTGTGAACCACTATAAAAATTTCTTGAGTAGTGGACGTTTAAATTGAGTCTAAATTATTAGTATGCCATAAAATTGAAATAAACCTATTCACCCAACCTCACCCCACCCTCTAGGTTTATCATCACAAAAACCTTTCAAAATCTCTCCACCAATTAACCTTCTTTCCAGAGAAGGGACAACAAACAAATCATTATTTTCTCTTCAGTAAGGATACAAGAACAATGGAGTTACTCAACCATAGTGTTGATATCACTAACACGTAGCCCTCTCACCAGCCCGCCAAAGGTACAATTTCAGTGCTTAAGCACACCTCTAGTGCCCATAATGATCAAACATTTTGAAAAGTACCACAATGTAGCTTCTTCAATCAATGAGTAGCTTCCCCCTCAAAGGCCGCTTCATCACTTAGTCAAGGTTATTGCAATGATGACTGAAACAAAAACACTTGAAGAAAAGATTGTTGAACTCCACGATACCAATAAATCTTGGCCCGAGATGTCCAAATCTTGGCTGAAGGTTTTATACTTATCTTTTAATTGGGTCCTAATTCATTTCAATCACATTAGGCAAATTTAGTTTGTATGGAGAGACAAATAATTTCATTAGTTTCATTTTTCTAACAAACAAACTTGTTTCTTAAGGCATAGTTATTCTAATTTTGAGAAATACCTACATCACAGTTATAGTCTACCCACTTAAATTAAACATCATGACTTGAAAGAGTAGCAAATCGATGAGATAAACTAAGCTCATGTTTAGAAAGCGGATAAGTTAATTAAATTCATTTTTGTCGTGAGTACAACTATTTCGTAATACACTAGGGATCTCAAATAATGTTATAGGTAAAAAATTCACATAATTAACACAATAGTAATAAGACTAACAATTTAGGCTTTAAGGTTTCAAACTAGTCTAATTTTCTTTTATAAAAAAAAAATTGAAACCTAGGGTTACAAGATTTTAGTTCATGCACAATACTAATTTCTCATATTACATTAGTTCCACATGAACTAGTTTCAAGCTTGGTTGACGAGGTAAAGTTAATTCAAACTTTTAAACCTCATAAATGACTTACATTTACTAGTCTCCATAAATAAATTGAATAATAAATTTTTCTCAAACTTCTTGTTGAATTTCTAGTAAAGAGAAAAAATTTCACTGACTTGTTGTAATTTGAGTACATGAACCTCTATTTATAATAGAGGAAACAAGTAAAATCCAATTACAATTAAACTACCGTTGTCCCAGTTACACAAAAAATTAAACACTAAAAGATTTGTCTTAGAATAATTGAACATCTGAACATAATTAGGAGATTAACACCTTTAATTGAGACTTTTCTATGAGATCTCCTCCTGTGAGACTCTTGTAAACTCTACCATATTAATTTTGGCTTTGTGATACTTCTTACTATAGTCATGTGAGATTCTTCCATATATTCTCTTCAACACTCCCCCTCAAACTGGAGTTTATAACTTCAGCTGTCAATGAAAAGTTTGAGTTATGCGCTAAAGGTCTCAGTAGAGTTTATTCCATGTATTTTAGTTGAAACCTTAAGCAATAATAACTTCCTTCAACTTCACTTAGTAATTTCTAATTCAATCTATTTTGTTTTTAGGCAAGCTAGTGTAATGAAATCATGCAATCTCTTACTGTGGATTATAAGATTTCTCAAATAAAAATACCTAGTTGATTTCCTCCTAAGTAACAAACCATGGATCCTTGGATAATTCATTTGTCTCATAGAGAAACACCAAAGGCTACCTTCGTTAAATTTAGTATAGGACATACCAAGGTTTTTGTTAAAATGAACCCACGTTTAGGGATGGCATAAGTGATAAATCGATAGACTTCCAATAAGAGGTGACAAATACTAGTTATTGTATGTCTTTATATGTCTTTATTAGATGGATATAGACCTAAGAGCGCCATGGTCATTGTAAACACCTTCCTACAACTATAAATAGAGCCCCAAGGATATGGTTTAGAGCATCCAACCCTAACCTTCTTAACTTCAATTTCTCTCATGAGTTTTCTCTCTTTCTCCTCTTCTTCTCTCCCACGAGATCCTATCCTTGTCTCCCACAAGCTAGAACTCTCTCTCTCTTCTCCTTCTTTTTCTGCCTTTACCTCTTTTCACTTCTTCTCTTTAAACCTTTGTAATCATGTGAGAAAGTCTTAGAAATTAGCATGGTATCAGAACAAATTTTACAGCGCCTTACTTGAAAGCTGTTGAATTTTTTTTCTTAGCTGAAGGAAGAGCCCGTTGGGAAGGGAATTTATGGTTAATTATGGAGGATTGAGTATGGTTGGCATCTTCCTCTTAAATATAAGTTTCTACTACCTTTAAATCCTTAGTTGTTTGAGTTTTTTGTAAAGGATAATCAAATCATTATTTCTTCTATTTTTTCATTATTCAAGTTCATAATTATTGTTTTCTTTTTATGCTTAAGCACGAGTTCTGAACTTGAAAAAGATTCAAGTTTTTGTTCTCTTTTTCAGCTATTCCCTTCAATTATGAAAAAAAAATCAGCCTCAAAGATCTCTCAAAACATGGTTGGAATTTCTCCTTTTTTTGGTAATGTTGCTGGAATTTCCTCCTTTGATATCTTAAGTTGAGGTATTTCATTTTTGAGTTTTTTGTACTCTTTAAATGAAATCCCATAAGATATTTCCAGATTTCAAGTGTTGATTGTTAGCCTCAAAAGTTCATTTTTTGAAAAAAAAAAAGAACGTCAAAAAGAGAAAATTTTATCTTCCCTTGGATTCCTACATAATTAGCAAGGAAAATCTTCTTTTTTTATGACCTTGTAAGTTTGATCTATTAGAATCTTCATCATCCTTTTCTGAAATCGTTGATTGGATATCTAAAAATAGTCACTTCCCTTCTTTTAATCTTGGAAAAGTTCTTAAAATAACTACAATCCCTCTAAAAAGGGTATCAAACTACCCCTCTTGGGCCCAGTCAGTTAAATGATTCCTTATCACAAAATATCTCATTGATCACCTTGTAAAATGTCCGCCACCTATTAATGAGGAAGATGCTAGTAGATGGCTTAAAGAAGATAATTTGGTAAATAAACAGGTTGATCAATAGTATGGAAGAAAGAGTGGCCAATAATGTTTTGCACCTAGATTTTACCAAAATTATTTGGGACACATGTGTTAAGATATACTCTACTATTGTAACCTTCAAAGGGTTTATGATATTTTCTAGACCATATATAATACCAAGCAAGAAGATAATCTCATTGAACTTTTTGAAAAATTCAGAGGTTTCTTACAAAATTAGAAACTGGCACGACCATATTCCATTGATGTTGCCATCTAAGAAAAATAATGAGAAGAGTTGGTTGTAGCAATTTGTTTGACCAATATGAAACCATTTCTTGAGATAAAAAAATCTTAAATCCTCAGTTCCACATCCAAACCAATCTTTGATGATATATATGCCATTATGTTTTGAACTCTGGTCAAAGAAGAATCAAAAGCCCAATATCACAATCACTTAAAAACATTTGCCATATTTTCTCAAGGAAGAGGATCCTCTAATATTTCAAGAGGCCAAGGTAGAGGGGGAAGATGTTGTGGTAATTCCACCAGATGATGAGGTATGCTCATTTCTTCAAATTCTCGTTCTTGCACTTAGTGTGGTTTATTCTATCATGATCGAGACAAGTGTTGGACGTTTCATGGCTGACCAACAAATATGAACCAAGTTAATGAACAAAAGGACGTCGATTCCTAGAAAAATAAAACCCTCTCTAAAGAAGATTATGAAGTCTTTCAACAATTGAAGAGTATGCTCATCACCCTTTTAAGCACATATGTTGCCACCATTGCAACCACAGGTATGTCATCTATGCTATGATGTGCTTCTTTCGCCTCTTGGATTATTGACTCTAGAGTTTCTAAACATCTTATAAGGAATATTGGTAACCTTTCTAAATTGTCCCATTGTCCTACTCCATGATTTGTCTCCATTGTCAATGGATCACAAACACGTAAGATAGGTAAGTGTGGAAGAAAAGATATGGAAGAGTCTTACATGAAACTCACAGTAAGAAGCCTCACAAAGCTAGAATTAATAAGATGGAGTCTTATAAGACACTTACAAGAGGAGGTCTCATAGAAGAGTTTCAGTTAAAAGGTATATTAGTTATTTTAGTCTTTTATTTATGTTTAAATTTTCAATTATTCTAGGACTTATCTTTTATTGTTTAACTTTGGGTGTAACTGGGATAATGACAATTTAATTGTTATTGGATTCTACTTGTTTCCTCTATTATAAATAGAAGCTCATGTACTCAAATTAAAACAAGTAAGTGCAAATTTTCTCTCTTCTATAAATTCAACATGGTATCAGAGAGGGACTCGGTCTACCCATAGAGGTGATGTGATCCTTTTTCTAATTTATGATTTCTAGTTGTTTAGGTTTGTATTCTATCTTTTTCTTTCATTCCTAACCCAATATCCATTATTTTACTGGCTTCTCACCAATATACTGAACTTTTAATATTTTAAATTATATATTATGGATTCAAGTCTACTTTCCAATGCAAAATAATTTTGGCAATAAGAGTTTTCTACAAAGAAAAATTGACATTTGAAGCAACAAAGGTTAGACTGTAAGAGAGGTTTGAGTAGCAGCAGAAAGCTTCAACTTTCAAACCTTTTTATGCTATCAACAGTGAGACTATATATGGATAAATATATATTAAAATAAATATATGTAAGTCTATTTTCTTACCTACCCAACCAATTCTCAATCAAAGTTTTTTGGAGGGAGATATCGATCTAGGAAGAGTCAATGGTGATGCTGGCCAAAGAAATCAAAGTACTCAGTTGGGCTAGATTAAAGAGTCTAAAATCTATCAGATTATTTCTCTTAAAATATTTATATTTTGTGAAATTTCTTATACTTGGATGAAAAGTATCGAAGTCAAGTTTCATAAGGATCAAACTTCATATCAATCTGATCTATATTTAAGGAGATTTTTGCATTGGAGTCGACAAGGGTCAAGCTACTAAACAAAGAAAATCAAGAGGTCATAAAAGATTCAAGAATGAACATTTTAATGTCAAATTAGATATTAATTTAAATCTCTTTGAGCTTAGTTTCTTGAGAAACAAATCATTTTTATTATTTTTTGGAGATATTGATATTACAAGTACCAAATGTCAATTCTGCCAAAAATCTCTTTTTTTTCCTATTTTCTCTCCTATTATCTCTCCCTACATCGACGTGAATCGAGTTTCATTTTCTCCTAAATTCAAGTTTTTTAGCCAAATTTATCTCCTAATCAAAGAGTTTTTGTTAGACTTAATCATTCCATTATGTGCTCATTCAAGTTATGTAATATCTTGCTTTAATGTTGTTTTCAAGTTTACGTTTTTGTTACTTGGTTGTGTATCTGCCGTATAATTAACTCAAAAAAATTGTGGTCACCCCAAAAATACTTGGTCAAATTTATTAAATTATATCGTTATATTCTCCCTTAATCTTAAAAAAATGTGACTTTGGAAGTATTAGTGTTGCATAGTCGCCTCTTCCTAGTTAAAGTTGTTTTCCTCTAGTATTTCTTTAGTTTATCGTCTTAAATTTTTATCACTTCAGAGCAATGCTTAGACCCACTACAAAAAAAGTATAAGAGTATGCCCAACATCTAGCTTGAGTCAAGACTTTTATTCTTCACCCAAGAGGTGATTTGTGTTTGAGCTATCCTTAAAAAATGTTTAGTCTCTTTGTTGTGCCCTAAAGTTGGGTCTTTTTTCCACATTTAAAATTGAGCTGAGTGTGTTTCAGATTACAACCATTTTGACTGGTGTATGAAGCTTAGTTGTATGGCTAGGAATGACTTTTTTTTCTCCTAGATTGGGTTTTATCCAAGATGGGTCTCTATGTCATTTTTATCCCCAACTTAATGGGAAGAAGTAGAAGAAGAAGTCCAAGAAAGAGGTATTTTGTTCTACATGTCGTGGTAATTTTTATGTAACCAAAATCTTCAAGAAAGAGGGAGCACAAAAGATTAATTTTTTGCATATATAATTTTTTTTTCAACAAAAGAAAATTGAAAACCAAGTTTGAAAACAAAAAAATATTTCTATTGCAAGCTGGAGTTATAAACTCTAACTTGAGGGGGGGGGGGTAGTCTTACATGACTCTCACAGTAAGATCTCACATAACTAAATTTAATATGGTGGAGTTTTATAGGAGTCTCACCATAGGAGGTCTCACAAAAGAGTTCCAATTAAAATATGTTTTAGTTATTTTAGTATTCTATTTATATTAGTTGTTCAATTATTCTAAGACTTCAATGTTCTAAGTGAAGAAATTGCAAAACCTTGTCAAAACCTCAATCTTCTAAGTGAAGAAGACACAAGAACCCTGCACAAGACCTTGACATTTCAACACTCACACATGTAAATGGTAGTTGGGCCACCTAAAGGTAAATAAAAATTAAAATAGATACAAAAAATACAAAAGGCCAAGTGAAAGTCAAAGTCCTAGAATCATCCACAAAAGGGTTATTTCAAATTGATTCATTAAGGAGAGCTTTTTCTAAACTAGAGTCCCTTTTGATTAGCAATAGATTTAGATAGACCTCTACTAGTAAAAAAATGGCCAATTTATTTTTTCACCCCTATCAAACTATAAAGAACTTGTGAAAATGAACAATGAGATACACCTTCTTCAAGAGAATTAGCGAAAAGGTTTAGAGTGGAGCTATTGCAAAATCTAGTCAAGAAAGAAAAACCATTGAGTGCACAAATGGACAAATATTCTTGACGAAGAAACTTACCAAGATCGTACCTCTCTGTTTTTATTTATGATCTTATCCTATCTATTATAACATATACTATCTAATAAAAATTGCCAATTATTAAGTAGGCCACTGATTTAGTTCGCATTAAAAATTTCAGAAACTTTTGTTCCTCAAGGACCTGAAGTCCTGAACGGCCCTCGAATCTTTATAGGTTTTTGTTTGTTTGTTTGTTGGGTTGCCCTTGGACATCTTGGTCCGAGAATCAAAGGGCCTTTTTTAAGAGATCTTCCCTGAACTCGTGAATTTCTCTCGTTGACGCTCGAGGGAAGGAATTAAGGACACGAGAATTCGTTGCTCTCGTGGCCATGTCAAGCTTTCATTCTCTTTTGCTCTTACTGTACTTGTTTTCCGTTGTTTCCGCTAGAAATGAGCCTATTGCGGACGTCCTGAAACGTACTTCAAGTCGACAAGCTTCTCCTTCCGAACAAGAATCGGCAGCTCGGGGAGTATTACAGAGATTGTTACCATCCCATATATCCAGCTTTCAATTCGAAATTCTCTCAGACAAGGTGACATTTCTGCAATACTTGAGATAGTATACTAATTGTCTCTTGTATAATTTTTGTTGAGGTCTTTTCAATTGTTAAACAAGTAGATTGGTTTAAGCTAAATTCAACGCAGCATGACTCGATGGTCGAACCTGGCTCGTGAAAGACACAATTCATTTAGAGAATTAATTTGACTGGATTTGATATGATTATTTACTTTACTGCCATTGTGGGTTCGCTTAGTAAGAAGTTGAGAGCGAGAAGAAACCTGGAAGTTGATCTTTTAAACGAAATTTGGTGGCTTGGCTAAATTCCATTTTATGATGCTTCGCATGAAGATTAAACCACACTTAGCAGGTGTCGCAGCAGCTTACAGAGATTCTATGCATGGGTTTCGTTTTATACTTGTTATCTTTAATGAATCAATAGGAAGTGTTGGGATTGAGCTTTTTGCAGTATGGAATCAATTCTGGTATTCTGATGCATTCAATCATGTTATTCGTATGATTGCTTATACATTTCCGCTTCCTTGTCATTCTACAATGATACTAATAAATGAGATATTTGGTGTATATTTATTCTCTAATTCCTGAGAATGGCAGGGTATTTGTGGGGGGTCGGGTTGCTTCTGGATAAACAATGTTAATCTCTCAAGAGGGAAGGGGCCTCAGATACTGTACGTGCTACCAACTTTATAGTTTATTCTTTGGTATTTTAACTATAGCTGTTTAGTGTGGGCTGTGCAGGCGGAGTTGCAGCAACTATTCTGTTTGATAGCAAAAGAGGTGTGCGATATTCTTAATAGGACGGTCCCTATGATAGTTTTCTTTCTGTAAAATTATATGAAACTTGTGAATGTAGGAGAAATAGAGAAAATCGGGAACTTAGTGAGGGTAAAAATGATTCCCTCTTATAGCTTATTCTCTTAAGAATGGTTGTGAGGACTTATTTACCCCTCAATTGAGCTTTCACAAACTAAGATAATTAACATGTTTAAACCACTACCAGACAAACCAAAAAACGTGAGTAAAATCATCCACATAGGACACAAAGTACTGAAACCCAAAAGAACTTTTAGTCCTACAAGTACCCTGAATATCAAAATGAACCAACACAAATGGAGTAAAACAACTGGCTTCTCTTATCGAAGCATAGGAGCTTCTTTAATCTCCTTAATTCTGAAAAAAGCCTCACCTGAACAGCCAGCAGATTATCGGCCTATAAGTCTCATATCCTGCCCTTATAAAATCCTTGCTAGACTTCTAGCTAGAAGACTCAAAACCACCCTCCCTCTTGTCATCAGCCCAAACCAAAGTGCCTTCATAAAAAAATCCTTCTATCCTTGATTCCAACATGGCAACACATGAGATCCTCCATTATTTTTCAACCTTGGGCCAACCCAATTTCCTTCTCAAGCTCGATATGGAGAAAGCCTTTGATCGGGTATGCTGGGCCCTTTTGGACAGTATTCTGGATCGAATGAGTTTTGGACAAAAGTGGAGACTCTGGATTCGGAGCTGTATTTCTTCAGCTCATTATTCTCTTATGCTCAATGGTGCTGTCATTGGCTATTTTCGTGGATCCAGAGGCATCAGACAAGGGGGCCCTCTCACACCCCTTCTCTTCAATATAATGGTAGAATACCTCTCCGTCTTGACCAAGAATACAAAAGAAAAAGGTTGGCTGCTCCCCACGTCCCCTCACCATGATTTTGACATACCTCTTCTGCAATTTGCAGATGATATAATTTTATTTGGAGTAGGGACTCTTGATGAAACTATCAAGATTAAGGCTCTCCTCAGCCTCTTTGAAATCACCTCGGGCCAAAAAGTCAACTCGAAGAAAACTTCAATAATTGGACTAAACATTGAAGAAAGTCTGCTTCAGCAAATGGTCTCCTCTCTTGGATGTGTAGTCGGCACTCTTCCAACCACACATCTGGGTCTTCCCTTATTCTGCAGCAGGCGTAATAAATACCTAAGGTTTCCGGTTATTGAGCGGCTTGAGGTCAGATTAGCAACATGGAGGGGTCGGTTACTTTCAAAGGCTAGAAGAGTCACTCTCCCGAAATCATGCATTGCGGGCATCCCCAACTTCTTCATGTCATTCCTCTGCTACCCAGCCTCAATCTCCAACTGTATCAAAGCCATTGAACATTGTTTTCTTTGGCGAGGAAGTAGGAAAACTTTAAATATCACTTGGTTTCCCGGAAAGAGGTATGTCAACCAAAGCATGCCGGTGGTCTTGGAGTCCACTCTACCAGATTAATGAATGCTGCTCTTCTTAAACAATGGTTCTGGGTTTTTAACTCCAGGCCAAACCTCATTTGGAGGCCAATGGTGGCAGCCAAACTCGATATTGGTGGTTGCTGGTGGACCTCGGGTGGGTTGAATCAATTGAACTTCGACGATAGTGCCCTTGGCTGCCTGGGCTCGGGAACAAGTATTCTTTCTGGTCTGATAAGTGGCTAGGGGACCAAACCATCACTGGCAATCCCTCTAGCACTATCAGTCAAAGTCTGTGTCCTTGGGGAGGGGAGTGGATGGAATATGAACTTGAGAAGATCTTTCTTTGACCGTGAATTGGAGCAAGCAGATCAGTTGCTGGAAATATTGAATGGCTTTTATATGAGAGGAAGAGGGGATGGCCAGCTGTGTTGGACTGTGGAGTGTTCTGGGATTGATATTGTTCAATTTGGTTACAGACTTCTTGCTTAGGAGCTCACTGGCATTCCCACTCTGCCTGCCATTGCGGGGAAGCTGATTGCTCCCTCCTAGAGTCAAAATTTTTATCTGGAGCTTGATGAAAGGCAAAATTTTGATGTGTTATCAACTCCAAAGAAGAGGAATGCAAATTAGTAACACCCTTGCAAATTCTGCAACCAGGTTGATGAATGAATTGACCATTCTCTTCTTCACTGCCCTTTTCCTAGTGAAGTTGAGCCTCCTTATGTAGATTTGGGATTCAATTCTGTATGTTTGCTATGGTTGTGGAGCTGATCATGGGGAAATTCTTGCTTGGCCTTCCAAGATACCTTTGAAGAATCACAGTTGCTGCTGTTCTGTGGTGTCTTTGGCTTGAAAGGAACATCCGAATCTTCTCTACTGCTGGCTACTCCATCGGTGGGGTTATTAAAGAAAGCCATGCACTTGAGTCGGCAGCAACTTAAGAAATGCTGGCGAACCGGCGACATTCATCAACGGGTGATGACTGGAGGTGCACTCGGGCGATCCCTGGGACGAACAGCTCACTGTTTGACCTTGGTGATTTGGACATCTGATCGAGGAGGAGGGACCCTTTGTCCTATAGGGTCTGCGGGCAATGGTGTCGGCTACATTACCACACAAACCGACATGGAGCACTCTGATGCTGCAAACAATGACTCCTTGGCTGGATGGCAAACTGTTCAATGTAAAAACCAGCGACCTCGATCATCACCGGACACCCACCTCTCTGCAATCTTTCTTGTGGGGAGAACTTCCTACACATTTGCTCGGATCATTGATCGATCGGGACCTCTAATCCGGATCACCACCACCACTGGGGAAAAGCGATCCTTCATTTCCATACCCCCAAGGGCATGCTCTGGCTTTCTCGCGCAATTCCTAAAGGCCCTTACTACTAGTAGCTCGGGGCGACGAACCTGGAAATTCTGGATGGTAAAGTCGTCTTTTACGTCTCGGTATTCCGATACTGAGTACTGGAGGAATGTAAAATCACCCACTATCATGAAGGCATCATAATGGCCAAAGTATACATCCCAAAGCACTCCAACTCTGGTTTTGGTTGGCAGGTTTTTGCAAATGAAATCCAAAAATTCACTCCTCACACCCACCCCCCCAAACCTCCTGCCATACCCCGCATTGAATCTTTTCCCCCACTTTCCTCAACTGAAACAAATAACCAGCAAGGAAATGTTTTCCTCACCTATTAGCCAATGGCAAGGAAATGTTTTCTTGCTCACTGCTCCTTGCTACCCAATCTAATACAACTGACGCCACCCAAATTTCTAATTGGTTGGCTGAATCTCTCAAACTAAATTATCTTCCTCCCTTCTCCTTCCTTGGCAACCACAAGTGGCTCTTTCACTACCGCACTACCGAGGAGATGAGTGCTGCCAGACTGCTCCTCCTTGCTCGTCTCTCGGTGTTCGGCTAATCAACAATTGGGAATCCCCTTCCCTCTATAGGACATGGGTCAATGGATTCACATCAGCGGTCTACCTGCGGAGCTTTGGCAGGACCAGGTCTTCACCCAAATTGCTGGGCATTTCTGATTGCACTTCTCATATGACCAGATTGGATACTGCTGAACTATTCATCATTCCAAACTGCTTCCATCATGGCTCCACTCAGTCCTGTGCATCGCTCATCCACTATCTGCCATGATCCTGGGACTCTATGTCATCGCGATTCAAATTCAAACTCCCCACTAAAAAGCAGCCTACACCCAACCACCATGTCGCTACAACAAGAAAGTCTGACACCCCCCTGACAAGTCTGCCTTTGCCCCCTAACAGACCTCCTGCAACCTGCAACCTGCAACCTGCAACCCAAGTTCCTTTTTCTCCTGTGACACTTACACCATTTCTGACTACGTCCCCCATCCCAATATGGTCAACAGCCTTCTCCAATCCAACTTTGAAAAAAAAAAGGCAACCGAATCCTCTGACCTGTCAACCACCTAACACTGGACCTGTATCTTCCCCGCCCCTGGGAGATCTAATTCTTTCCACCTGGCAAGCCATCTCACCTATCCTGGCTTTTGAAAACCCCAACATTTATACAGAACCTCAATACCCGATTTCATCATCCACAACTGCCATCCTCACAATCCACCCCCCCCCCCCCCCCCCTACACACACACACACACACACACACACACACACACACACACACAAAAAAAACTCAGGACCTCCACTGATCCTTGCTGGCCAGGTCTCTGACCCAGAAGCTGATACTCCACCATCCTCCCCTCGCATACCAAACCATCTATTTGACACCGAATCAAGCACCTCCTCCCCTCCTCGAATACTACCCCGTCCTAGGTCCAACAACTCATCCGTCAGATCCCCTGAAATTGCCACTTACCAGCAACGAGTCAGAGGTCAAACTAGAGACCTCATACATGGAGAATCCAACCAACCACCTCTATTACAAAGTCCTTCAGACCCTATCACTCGAAGTCTAATCTTCCCTCACCAGATGGCAACTCACAGCGCCTTGTGGTGGCACTCCAGTCTGAGAGACATAAATTTGATGATGAGACTTGGAACCAAAAGATGCGTCTCGTTGAGCTGATAGGAGTAATTTATCAGGGCTAGCTTCCTGGAATTAACCGAAAGTCCAAGAACTAGAAGAAGAAATGATCATCTTAACCTGGAATACTCAAGTAATTGGTTCTCCCCACAAGCGATCTATCATTCATGACCTACTCTCATCTTGTAAAGCCTCCGTATCTTTATCCAAAAACCAAAGATTCAAACCATGTCTGACCAAATCTTACATGACCTCTGGTCTTGTACCTCCCTTGCCTGGACAACTATCCCTGTGTCTGGCCACTTTGGTGGAACACTGATCTCATTGAGGTCCTGCAAGTGCATATTGCATTATTCTCTATTAGCCTCCTGATCCATGATAGATGCTCTGGAAACACCTGGAGTATTTCAGGGGTTCCAACTTGGTACTGTGACCATAATGATTTCTGGGATGAATTGGCTTCTCTTCATTCTCTCTAGAATATGGCTTGGCTCATCACGAGAGTCTTCAATGCCATTTGATATTGCAATGACAAATCCCCTCCCAGCTAACGCATTCACTACATCAATGCAAAGCTTTACTGACTTCCTGGGTGGGTGTGAACTAGAGGAAATACAACTAACAAGAAAGAATTTTACATGGTCTAATGGGCGACTTCACAATCTGGTGTTATCCAGATTGGATCGTTTCTTCACCAACAATGCTTGGCTTCAACAACATCAGAACATCACCGGTTGCGTCCTAAATCGAGTTTTCTTAGATCATTGGCCCATTCTCCTTGACACAAAGTTCAGGGAATATGGTCTATTAAGGAATAGTCCCGCATGGATTAGTGAGTACAAATATCTTGAGTTTATTAGTTGAGAATAAGGCTTCCTAAGGTGGTTAGTCATTTTGGGATGGGCCTTGGACCCAACTTAACATGGTATCAGAGCAGGTACTCATATGTGAGCCTGCACCTAAACTATTTACTTATAGAGCCACAAAAGAGGACCTACACCTAAACTTTCTACTCCTAAATTATCCACTTGTAGAGCCACAAAAAGAGGGTCTACACGTGAAGGGGAGTGTTAAGGAATAGTCCCACATGGATTAGTGAGTACAAATATCTTGAGTTTATTAGTTGAGAATAAGGCTTCCTAAGGTGGCTAATCATTTTGGGATGGACCTTGGACCCAACTTAACAGGGTCCCTGACCCTTCCGATTCAAGAACTCTTGGCTTACCCATGCCGATTTTGAGTCTTATAAGCTCTTCCTGGTCCAACCTTACCATCCTAAATCCAGTGGCTTAAAAGTTACCCCAAAAGATAAAACTTCTGAAACCCAAATTGAAGGCCTAGGCCTCTTAGATTCATGCTGCTTCCAGAACTGAGTGCTGTGAAATTTTATCTGGCCTTTCCGAGCTAGACTACATTGAGGAGGGCAGTCCACTTTCAGTTGAGGAATTTCAAACCCATCTCTTTCTTCGAAACCAGCATCAATCTCACTCTTAGAACAATCTCGCTGGAAACAAAGTGCCAGATATTGTTGGCTGAAAGAGGGCGATGGTAACATAAAGTTTTTTCATGCAATTGCGTCATCTCGTTGTCGAACCAACTGGATCTCATCCCTCTGCCATGATGGGGTAGTGACCTCGGACAAGAACATTATTGCTAACGCTTAGTTTTTTTATCAAATCTTTATGAAGATGAAATTCCTAGACGGGCCCAAATCTCTTGCCTCCAATTCCCTACTATCCGTGGCCCCCTAGCATCTCTATTGGAGCTCCCTTTCTTGGACCTGGAAATTGAGAAAGGTGCTCTGGGATCTACTATGGATCGGGCCCTTGGGCCCCATGGCTACAACACAGAGTTCTATATTCACTGCTGGCCAACAATCAAATCTGATATCTTGGACATGGTTCAAAATTTTTTTTTTTTTTTTTGAAATGATGCTGAATTTTATTATGAGAGCTCAAACGAGCAGATTACAAGAGGGGAAACCTTCCCAAACAATGAGAGATTGCTGGGAGGTTCCGAATGTAGCCAATTTATCAGCCAAAGAATTTGCTGATCTAGGAACGAGGTTCCAATTACAATGAATGGATGACACAATGTCAACAATACAATAAGTGATTGGCCAGTGGCGGCAAGGAGAGTAGCTGTCTTTTGAACACCAGCTGATGACAGTCTTTGAGTCGCCTTCGATAATCAACTTGCCATGAAGCCGCTCTTTAAAGATTTGGAGGCCGAATAGAAGAGCACTCACTTCAGCAGTATTTGAATCAGCAATACCCGCCGGCCTTGCATAGGATAGAATAGGGTCTCCACTGCTGTCTCTGAAATCACCATTAGCTCCAGCCGGCCCAGGACAGCCTAAAACACTGCCATCCAAAATGAGTTTGGTGCAGTCGTAAGGGGGAAGATCCTAGGTGGCCATAACCGGTTTCCTACCGGGGCCCGCCATGTGTGCAATCAAGCCCCAATTTTCTCAAAGGGAGACGCCCCACAGAGAAGCAAACTCCTTCCTAGAATGTAGCCAACTTGAGATAAGGCCCACTGCGTGAGAAGCTATATTATCCGGGTTGCTAGCCTTGGAGTTGAATCTCCGGTTGTTTCGCTCGAGCCATATACAACATGGGACATGCGCAAGGCATGCCAAGAGAATTATCTTGCCCAACTTAGGAAGGCATATCCCCATAACCATCTCAATGGTTTCGAAAAGGTCTTGATGCAGCCCCATTTGGAGACCAATCTTCTAAAATATCTTCATCCAAACTTGCCAAAAAAAGTCACAATGCAAGAGAACATGCTGGACTGTCTCGTCGCACACACCACAAAGGGGACAAGTGCGATCTGGGGCTGTGTAACCTCTTTTATGGAGGTTGTCAGAGGTGAGGATCTGTTCCCTGATGGCCGTCCACACGAAAAATTTGATTTTACTAGGCGCTGAGAGCTTCCATGCCAGGTTTGCCTTGTGCTCATGCATGCTGTAATCTTCTTTTCTAATGTGAGAGTAGGCGGATGCAATTGTGAATCGACCATTAATGCTGGGCTGCCATATCAGTTTATCAACTGCATGCTCACGAATAGTAGTGCTGTTGAGTCTGGAGAGGAGAGCAAAAAGCCGTTGTTTCCTCATCATTTAGTCCCCAGCGAAACGTGAGACTCCATGAGAGCGATCTCTCCAAGAATCAGCCACTGAGCAAGAGAGGTCCCTCACCACCCTAGAGAGCCCCGGGAAATCCTCGGAGAGGGGCAGGGGCCACACCATTCATCCGACCAAAATAGGAGTATCTTTCCATTGCCTGTGTGAAAGGAAGTTGCAACTTTGAATATTGGGAGGAGCTTTTGAATTGCTTTCCATACCGGGGATAGGAGGCGAGTAGCGCCATCCTCCCTCCACCGACCCGAAGGTTGAAGATAGAATCTCACCATATCGCCCCATAGGCTGTTATGCTTGATGTTGAAGTTCCAGATCTATTTGAGCAAAAGGGTATTGTTCATCTCCTTCGTATGCCGAATGCCTAAACCACCCCGATTGCGGGGCATGCAAATATCCTTCCAACTCACCAAACGATATTTGAAGGTGTCTTCTGATCCTCTCCAAAGGAAACACCGACGGATGGAGTCAATCCTGTTGCAAATGGAGGCCGGACAGTGCATGAATGATAGTAAATAGTTTGGCAGTCCGGCCAAACAAGACTTGAGGAGAGTGAGTCGCCCAACAGTAGATAAAAGCTTGCCCCTCCAAGTAGCTAGCCTCTTCTCAAATTTCTCAATGAGGGGGGACCAGAGCGTCACCGAAGGCCGACAGTCAAAGAGTGGTAGTCCAAGATATGTAGTTGGCAAATTTTCCACTGAGCACCCCAAATAGTCGGCCATACCCTGAAGCACCGGTGAGTCGATATGATAGCCTAGGAGGGTGGTTTTCTTCTAGTTAATATTCTGACTAGAAGCCAGTTCAAATAGTCCCAATATATCATGCAATTTTCGGATATGATCCATAGTACCAACCCCAAAGCAAATTGTATCGTCTGCAAACTGAAGGATTGATACGTCAAAGGCTGCACAGTCCGTCGTGGGGAGGTGCCAACCCAGATTTTTGGTCGAATAGATCAAAGATGATAGGTTTTCCGCTACCACATTGAAGAGGAAAGGGGAAAGGGGGTCTCCCTGTCTGATCCCCCTGGATCCCTTAAAATAACCGCAGGCCGTTCCACTGAAAAGAACAGAGTAGCTTGCAGTGGAGATGCAACTTTGAATCCAGAAGCGCCATTTTTCCCCGAATCCCATCTTTCCGAAGAGAGTGTCCAAAAGCTTCCAGTTAACTCTGTCAAAGGCTTTCTCAAAATCAAACTTTAGGATGAATTTGGGAAGCTTTAAAGCCTTAAAATGGTGGACGAGCTCGTGACATGCCATGTCCTAATATATTTCTTCCCTTGATAAAAGCACTTTGGCCATGATGAATGGTAATAGGGAGAACCGCCCTGAGGCGATTGGCAAGGAGGCGCGCAAGCACCTTGTATGCACTAGTGGTGAGGCTGATCGGCTGAAAGTCGAAGGGAATTTTTGTGGCTTCTTTTTTAGGGATGAGGGTAATAAACGAGGCTCTGATGCTCCTATATCTGATGCCATGCTGATGGAACGAGTGGACCATGCAGGCAATATCATCTCTGATGAAGGGCGTCGGCGATAGATTTCCCCATTGAAACCATCCGGGCCCGGAGCACGATCCAAAGGAAGACCCAATGCTGCCTTTTCAAATTCCTTACTGGAGAAAGGGAGCTCAATGAGTCTAGCTGCGGCCGAAGGAATAGCCTGGAGATGAACCCTTTCAAAAAAAGGGCGAACTAGCTGGCCATCAGAGTAAAATTGTGCAAAAAAGTTCACTAGTGAGTCTGAAATAAGGGAACGATCTGAGGTACTCTCACCATTGATGTTGAGCGTGGTGATGCGGTTGGCTCTTCTCCGAGCAGAGGCGGCTGCATGGAAGAATTTAGTATTGGCATCCCCCTCAATGAGCCATTTAAATATTGCATGCTGCTTCTAGTGCACGAGTTCACTATGAGTGAAGGACTACATTTGCCCTTGGAGAGCGTATCTCTGAGTAACTTCTGACGAAGAGAGGTTTCTAGATTCCTCTTCAGAGTCAAGAGTGGGAATCTGAGAAAAGGCGCGGCTCTCTCGGCTGAGGAAGAGGCCTTTCTCGCAGAGGCCCATGATCGCAGCAACGGCTTCAACATCTTGAGGTTGGCTGGGAAATTCCACCCGATCGAACCCACCACCACCATCCTCTCCTAGAAGGACTGGATAGAGGAGTCAAAAGGGGGGGGGGGGGGGGGGGGGGGGGGGGGGGGGCAACTACAAAAGTGGGTATCTACCATAATCGGCCAATGGTCGGAAACGACCCTATTGAGGACTTTGCTTGTGGCATTGCTGTATAACTGAAGCCAATCATTGTTGGCTAAGAAACGGTCAAGCGTGGAGAGGACGGGGGGCTGTCTGCCATTTGACCAAGTGAAGGTCTTCCCAGATAGGGTAACCTCATCAAGATCCCAACTACCAATAAAGTCTGCAAATAGCCTCATGAAGGTAGTGATTCTCCGGGAGAGCGGGGATTTCTCGTGGCAGAAGTGGGTAACATTGAAGTCTCTCGCAAGCATCAAAGGAATGGGCCACCTTTGACAAATCCTCGTAAGGTCATCCCAGAAGAGATGTCTGTCATGGTGTCTAGTAGGACCATATACACCCACAAGGCACCAAATGTTCCCTGATCCTTTGTCTCTTAATTTGATTCCGAGGGAGTAAGTGCCATAACAACGATCGAGCACCTCAATGGTGTTAGTGTCCCACACAATCAGAATGCCGCCAGCCGATCCAATCACATCCACAAAAATCCATCCAGGCTCCTTAAGAGGCCACAACTCACGTATATATCCAAGGGGCAGATAAGCCGCCTTGGTTTCTTTCTTGAAAAATAGCAACATTTGCCTTGGTAGAGGCAAGGAGGTCCCGAATTGCGGGACGACGACGCACAGATCCAATTCCTCTAACATTCCAAGAGATAATGATCATTGATCACTTTTTTCTTCTTGGACATCTCAGATCGGTGGTTTATCTCTCTTGAGGGGCTCCGTGTAGACGACGCCCATCACTTTGGTAAGTTCAACTATCTGTGCCCAGGTTTGTAGGTCGAATTTTTGCTGTTCTCTCTGAAGAGTAGCCACATACTTCTGAGCTCTTTCACCCGTCTCTGGAAAGATGAAGTCCCCTATCTCTGGTTTGCAGGGGTATCTAGTAGTAGCACTGGGATCTTCCTGGAGAAGTTGTCTCGGATGACCTCTATTCCGATGCTGGTAGGTGGCAAGGGGTGGAGGAGAGGGAATTTTGGAATGGGAATATCTCAGAGGTGGTGGAGGGGGAGAGTTTATAATTTGGGTGGTGGTTTGAGGGGTGTGAGGACTGTGGATGGAGTTATAGGGAGGCCTGCGAGGCTTTTAATGGGGGGGAGGGGGGGAGGAGGGGGTGTGGTGATTTCAGGAGGTAAAGTAGAAGGGTGAATGGCAGCAATAGGTATCTGGGGGTTGGAATAGATTTTGTCATGGATAATATCTGTGGTGGGTTCAGATGGACTGGTGGGTGGGAGATATGGCAGGCTGGAGGGAGGGGGGGGGGGGGGGGGGGGCAACCAAGGAGGCAATTGGAATAGAGTCAGTGCCAGCTGTAAGACTAGCTAGTTCAGGACGCCTCTTTTGGGGAGAAGAGGTCGGGGTTGCTACTCTCAATATGTGGACAGGTTGTGAAGAATCTCTGGATTTAGTTGTAGGACTTGAGGTCACATTTATGAAATCTTGCATATCTGCCAACTTGATACGAATCCAGAATCGGGCATTATCCACCGTAATGCATCGGAAGTAGCGTCCTTCGTAAGGATGAATAGGATTGATGATGATCCGGGTCTCATCAAGGCGATGCCAGTGCTTAGTAAGGGGTCCAGAGCAATTATGTTGCCAAACTCCGAGATGATGCTCTTGAAGACCTCATTATGCCATAGTTCCACCGGGAGGCCCGTGACTGTAACCCATTGCCCAAATTGACTGGGAGGAGTCGAGGGGAGCCATTCTGATATCCTAATGATGCCCAAGGGGGTGTGGGGTGTGAGAGCAAGGGCCATAGAAGACTCTTGCTGGGTTTCAAAGTGAACCAGCCAGGAATGGGGGTTGAGGTAAGAAATTCTGGGTGTGTAGGGGAGGTGAAGCTCATCAGTCAGCCTTTGAAGGATGCTAGATTTGATGATACTGGAGGAGGTGTGGACTAGGATAGAGCGGGTCAGAGATTGTCGCCCTTTATGGAGTAAGTTCGGATGGTTTTGGATTTTTCTGAAGGAAGGTGTGTAGGAATATGGTGATCTGAAAAGAGGTTCTGCATGGCTGAGTTAAGGGGGTTAGGGAATTTCGAAGGAAGGGGAGGGCTGGTTGGGGGAAGCAATGGGCTTAGAGGAGTGTTTTGTCGCTGGTGGGGCTCAGGTATAAGGGGGGAGGTTGGGGTGGTGTCGCTGGATCTGGGGGCTCCCCCTGCCGGAGTCTGCGCTGGAGAGAGGCTCTAGATGGCTTCTTCGAACTCCTTCCAACCAAATCCTGAGTTTGTTGCCTCGGGAATATAGATCTTGGCGAGCATTGTTGAGCCATGCCGATGGACGACACGACACTCTCTTTGTCCCCGAAAGGAGCTCACCGACAGGAAGAAAATCAAATCCCGTGTCCTAAGTTCACGGGTTCGGTTAGCTTTGTTCGTGACTCGTTGGAATTGAAGGACGAAGCTTGAAGTGGCTTCCATCAGAAACTAGATGAAGGACATCTTCGATCTGACGGCAGAGGAGATGCGAATCACTTGTCAGGAGTTCTGGGCGACTTTCTCCACTGTAAATCTGTTTTTTCTGTAGTTGAAACGGAAAGGGGGGTTCCTTTTCTTTCGCCGGGAGATCGTCTTCCAGCTGGCTTCAAAATCTTCCGTAGGAGGTTCCGTTGGCTCGTCGAAGGGAAGATTCAAGGTTTCCAAGCGTCTGGCTTGATGTTTTTCTGGTTCGGAATTTCTGTGTCTTCTCGGAAGGTCAACCTTTTTCCGTCGATCGGTGTTGGAGAAGGAGTCGGCATCCTTGCCGGAAGTCTGCCGTCGAGGGGTTCAGGTCACCGATCGCGGGGACGGTGATTGGAGAAGGATCTCGGCTCATTTTCGAAAAAGCGGTGCACGTTAGCACATTCAAAGCAAACGGCGCACGTTACGCGTTTCGCCAGTGCACGTTACGTGTAACGTTAATTTCTCTCCGGAAATTGCCCAGAGTGATGGAGATGTGAAGATTTCAGTTCCACCGACATGGTTCAAGATTTTCACAAGCATGGAATTACATATCGTAGTGTTGGGGCTTCATTCATTGCTCTAGTTCCCAAATGTAGCTCCCGGAGAGCCCTGCTGACTTCAAGCCTATCAGTCTTAAAAATAAGGTGATTTGGGGAGAAAATAGAAGAGAAAATGGATTTCTGGAAGAAAAGCAGCTTTGCTGCCTTGGAATCTGAGCCATAAAGGACTTTCCTGCTTCTTTATAATCAGGATTTAAGTGAAATTTTACAATAGGACAAAAATGCCCCTCAATACTCAAAATTACATCTCCTAAAATACATGTCTAAATGGAAAGAAAATTTAACTAGAGATAAAATAAGATATTATCTATTTAATAGCCATACTATAAGAGAAAAATGTAATATTGAAAATCTAAGAAATGACCAAAATACCCCTGAACTTGTATTTTAACACTCCCCCTCAAGCTAGAGAGTAGATATGTTCATGTCTCCCCAAAGGCTTGGTAAATATATCTCCTAATTGGTCTGAAGACTTTACATAAGGAGTTAACACCTTCCCCTGCATAACTGCATCTCTAATGAAGTGGCAGTCAACCTCTATATGTTTCATTCTCTCATGGAATACAGGGTTGCTGGCACAATTCATAACCATAGGGTCATGTAGCATAAACCAAACTCAAGAAGCACAGACTTAATCCACATAAGCTCACTAATTGTATGAGCCATTGCTCGATATTCGGCCTCTGCACTGGACCTAGCCACAACTGTCTGTTTCTTACTTTTCCAACTTATCAGGTTGCCTCCAACAAAACAATAGTAGCCTGATGTAAAATGTCTATCCATCTTACACCCAGCATAATCGGCATCAGACTACCCAAGTATATCAATTTTCCCATTATGAGTATACAGACCCTTCTAGTACTTCAAAATCCTCTGAGCAGCTTCTAAATGGACTTTTTGAGGATTTTCCATGAATTGGCTCACAACTCCCACAACAAATGAAATATCCCGCCTGGTAACTGTAGCATAGATCAGTTTACCTACTAATCGTCGGTATTGAGTTTTATCCTTGAGTGTAGGACCCTGGGTGTCATGTAGATTATGATTAACTTCCATGGGGGTGTCTATAGGTTTAGCACCTAATAAACCATACTTCTGTAACATATCCAATATATATTTTCTCTGAGAAAGAACAATACCTTGCTTGCTACGTGCGACTTCAATGCCAAGGAAGTACTTGAGAGGACCCAAATCCTTTGTTTGAAAATGTGTGGCCAGATATTGTTTAACTTCTGTAATACCATCAAGATCATCACCAGATAACACAATGTCATCTACATAGACAACCAAAACCACCATACCAGTCTTCCTTTTAAGTAGGAACATAGAATGATCACAATGACTCCTATAGAACCCAAATTTTAGTACCACATCACTAAACTTTTCAAACCAGGCCCGTGGACTTTGTTTAAGTCCATAAATAGCCTTATGCAGCTTACACACCTTTTTTGTCTCCCCCTGAGCAACATACCCAGGAGGTTGCTCCATATACACTTCCTCATATAGATCACTATATAAAAAGGCATTCTTCACATCGAGTTGAAAGAGGGGCCAACCCTTATTAACAGCCACAGATATTAAGATACGTACCGAAGTAAGTCGGGCCACAAGAGAGAATGTCTCAAAGACATCAACTCCAAAAGTCTTCGTATACCCTTTCGCTACTAGCCGAGCTTTGTACCGTTCAATAGAGCCATCATCATTATATTTGATAGTATAAACCTAACGACACCCCACAATAGCTGCTCCTGCAGGTGGATCACATAGATTCCATGTTCCCCGAGACACCAAAGCACTCATCTCATCATCCATAGCTTGTTTCCATTATGGAGAGCACAAGGCTTCCTGCACTGAACGAGGTATATGGGAAGTAGACAATGACATAGCAAAGGACTTGAAGGATGGGGACAAAAAATCAAGTGACACATATTTGGATATCGGATGAGAAGTACAGGACCGTTTACCTTTTCGTAGACTAATAGGCAGGTCCAAATCAGAGACAACAGGATCTGCAGGTAATGAGGAAGCTGGTGGATCATGAGAAGAGAGCTCTGTAGAGGTAACTGCTGGAGGCGCTGTAGGAGAATGAGAGCGACGACTATAAACACGAAGAGGCAATGAAGAACTCGATGATGTTGGTACATCCAAAACTGCAATAGGAACAAGACAGTCTGAAGGAGATTCAGGTGATACAGGAAGCTTAGTAGATGATGAAAAATATGGAGTATGTTCCAAAACGGTCACATTGGCTAACACATGTTTTTCGTCGAACATGATCATAACATTTGTACCCTTTTTGTTGACGAGAATATCCCAAAAAAACACATTTGACAGACCGAGGTGACAACTTATCGACGAAAGTTCCAAGCATATGAACAAAACATGTACATCCAAAAATACGAAGAACCACACCAAACAATTTACAATTGGGTTTTAAAACCTGAAGTGGAACTTGACCACTCAAAACAGTTGAGGGCATACGATTAACCAAGTAGCATGAAGTTAAAACTGCATCTCCCCAAAAAGATTTAGGAACATTTATATGCAATAATAGTGTCCTTGTAACCTCAAGGAGATGTCTATTTTTACGTTCAACCACCCCATTTTGTTGTGGTGTATAAGGGCATGATGTTTGATGGGTAATACCATGAGAATCAAAAAATACTAAAAATTTATGGTTAAGATATTCCAAACCATTGTCAGTACGAAGTACATGAACACATGCACCAAATTGATTTTTTATTTTATTAAAAAAATTGAGGAATACATCAAATACTTTGGACTTCTCCCATAGGAGATACACCCAAGTGACTCTACTGAAATCATGAATGAACGACACAAAATACTTAAAAACAAATGGGCTAAGAACCCGACATAGACCCCCATACATCAGAGTGGACTAATTCAAACAACTTGGTGCTTTGACTAGAACTAATTGGGAAACTGGAGCGATGATGCTTTCCCAACTGACAGGATTCGCAATCAAATGAAATATTGGCTGACAGAGAAGGAAAAGACTGACGCAACTTAGCTGGTGAGGGATGTCCCAAGCGCAAATGCCACAAGTAAGAAGAATCTGTAGTAGTGAGAGCTATAACTCGAGAAACAAATATATCGTCCAGCATGTAGAGCCCTCCCTTCTCATGTCCTGAACCAATCGTCCTCTTCGTTTGCAAGTCCTGGAAAACACAAGAAGTAGGATAAAAGGTTACTGAACAGTTTAAGGATTTAGTTATATGACTCACAGACAAGAGATTAATTGGAAACTTTGGTACAAATAAAACAGAATCTAAGGATATTTGTGGAGTAGTGCGAACTATACCCTCCCCCTGAATGGGAGAGGTGGATCCATCAGCTAAAGTAACTCGACGATATGAATGAGATGGACTAATGGATTGAAATAAAGAGGGCATACCTGACATGTGTGTAGAGGCTCCAAAATCAATGATCCAAGAGGGGGAATGAGACACATTTAGTGCATTCATACCTGTACTAGCCATCGTGGCACTTGTTGAGGAAGAAGGAGGAGTCTCGGTAGTCTGAGAAGCAATAAATGAAGCAGTCAGTTGACCCAGTCGCTGTAATAACTGCTGAATTTCCTCATACGATCCAGTATGTGAGGAGGCATCCTTATCTGTGACTATAGAATTGGCACAGGTAGGTTTACCAAATTTGTCCTAACATTTCTCAGAAATATGATTAGTCCTACCACAATAAACGTATCTTCGATCCCCTTGATCATTTCGGCCACGACCACGGGTTGTGTAAGAGCGACCTCTAGCTCTATTATTACCACCATGAACCTGACCGTCGGGCTTAGCAGTAAAAGATTGAAGGTTAAGAACAACTGCTTCTGAGAGGGCTTTACCTAACTCATTCTTATTTACAACTGCACCTTCAGCTCGAAGAACTCTGTTAAAAGCTTGCTCAAGAGTGATCACATCCTCATTAACCAACAATTGGGCTCTAATAGCATCATACTCACGCCCTAAACCATCCAAAAACCGGGCTACTTGAATCCGATTTTCTTTCTTATGGATGTCTTCAACATTCGTAGTAAAAGGATGGAATGTACTAATCTCTTGTAGTACTCCCCTTATCTCAATGAAATAATCTGTCACTGATCTACCTCCACGCTTCATATTAAAGAACTTCACATAAAACTCATAGATCCTTGATAAATTACTTTCTTGAGACAAAATGGAAGCCAATGTAGTCCACATTGCCTTAGTAGTATTGCAACTCAAAATCTGATCACTAAATCTAGATTCCATACTATTGACCAACCAGGTCATTACTAAATTATCTTCTGCCACCCAATCTTCAGTAACTGGTATCAGGGGATCATCATTTATATATTTTGCCATTCTTCTAGCCCTCAAATACATCAAAACTGATCTAGACCAGTTAACATAATTCGATCCATTCAACCGGATTGTAGTTATCTGAATAGACTGAGAGAATTTCACATCTGAGCTCTTAGCAGTCCTTTGGACAACAACCCGTATGTTGGAATTAGCCATTAAATATCACCAAACACCACAATTCAGTGCACTAGAGCGTCAATAAACCAAAGAGAAACACTTTCCCCAAATTTCAATATTTGCGTAGTCAAGTGGGCCCCACACATAATTCAATTAGGGCAATGCAGTACCCAATTCATTAAATTTAGAACCAATAGTGATCAATTTCAGCAATTGAGACCATAAATCAATGAAAGAATGACTTAATTACAAGAAATCAAGATGGCGTAGGCTATATGGATGATGATGCAAGCATTAGGTTGACGATGCAGGCAGATTTGAGAAATTTCCTGAAATTGGGATCATTAAACAATTCTAAATCCCAACATTCTGTCAAATAGAAGCAGTAATCATTAGCCAATAGGCTAAGATAGGAAGAAAAAGGAAAAAAATGAAAATTTTACCTACTAGTCCAGAAATGTGGGGAAAACCTTCATGTAGATTGCTAAAAATGGAGAGAAGATTTACAAAATCCAAAGAAACTTGCCCAAGACTTGCGTTACTGCTCTGATACCATGAAAAATAGGTGATTTGGGGAGAAAATAGAAGAGAAAATGGATTTCTGGAAGAGAGGCAGCTTTGATGCCTTGGAATCCGAGCCAGAAAGGCCCATCCTGCTTCTTTATAATCAGGGTTTAAGTGAAATTTTACAATAGGACAAAAATGCCCCTCAATACTCAAAATTACATATCTCCTAAAATACATGTCTAAATTGAATGAAAATTTAACTAGAGATAAAATAAGACATTCTCTATCTAATAGACATACTATAAGAGAAAAATGTAATATTGAAAATCTAAGAAATGACCAAAATACCCCTGAACTTGTATTTTAACAAGTCTTATTTCCAGCTCCTACAAAATCCTAGCTCGTCTCTCGGCTCGAAGACTTAAGTTCACTTTTCCCCTTGTTATTAGTCCTGGACAATGTGCATTCATCAAGAATAGATCCATCTTAGACTCCACCATGGCTACATATGAAATCTTGGACCATTTCAAAGTTTCTGGCAGACTGAGATTCATCCTCAAATTAGATTTGGAAAAAGCATTTGATTGCATCAATTGGAATCTATTGGACAAAACTCTTGTCAGAATGGGCTTGGATACAAAGTTGTGTTTCCTCTACACATTTTTCTCCTCTCCTAAATGGAACAGCCTCTAGCACTACCATCTGAAATGTACTGTTCGGTGGGGTGTTTTTTAACTCTTGTAGGACCACACACATTTCCTACACGGGACCTATGGGTGTGTCTGATTCCATAGAATCTAAACTTATGGCCTTACTGCAGGGACTCTTTATCTTCCGGGATCAATTACGTGGTCCTCTCCTCATTGAAGGAGACTCCCAAATGATCATCCGATGGAGCTCTTCCATTGTTGCGCCACCTTGGAGACATTGGCATGTATTCTATCAGATAATGGACATTGTAATGCATCTTCAATGTACGTGGGCTCATGTCCCCAGGTCCGCCAATTCTTTGGCACTCTTTGGCTAAACAAGGTGCCTCCCTTCAATCTCTCCGGGTTGAAGGGCCACCTGACTAGATAAGAGGGAAGAAAAGAAATGTGGAGCAAGATCGTAGGATCGATGACGAGCCTCGAGATGGAGTTGTTAGACTCAGTGGGTGATCCTGCTCTGTAAGTATTAAGCAATGATGCAACATGGATAATGAGACAAGGCATCATCAGCATCACCTTCTGTGCACCAATCCGAGGACCACCCAGCTGGAAGAAGACAATTGTGAATGGATACAGCGGAAAGCATCCCGCCAGAAGCATCATGCCGACTGATGTAGCCAACACTCTGAGGAGTTCTAATTCACCAATGGCAGCACTATTCTTTTGATATCCAAGATACTCTTGCGTCACTAAATTACCCTTGACTAATTGTATATAATAAAGAAATCCCTAACTTTGACAGAAATTACAAGACTATCCTTGTACTATTGTCACTCAACACCCTTCTTCCAAGTATCTAATTTAACACTTTCTATCTTCCTTACCCAATTATTGTTGAGATTTTTGTTTCTGAGAGCACAATTTGATTTGCTAAAAATAAAGGTGAGCAAAGCTAGCAAATTTAAGCATTTATGAATTTTCTAAGTTGCCCAGTATACATCATGATCCACCATCCTGGTCTACCTTCATGTTTCACCATATGCTTCATGTATCTTTCTGGCTGCAGTGCCTTCATATTGGAGAGGACTTCAGTGTTTTTACTGAAATTTGGTGCTGCCAAGTTAAAAATCTTATACGAGAAAGCTAAACCCCACATGTACTTTTCTTGATGATGTTTTTACTTATGACTTGATCCTTTTTGTGATCTAGGATTAAAGGTACCACTGCAGTTGAGATTGCATCGGGTCTTCATTGGTATTTAAAATACTGGTGTGGTGCTCATATTTCATGGGACAAGACTGGCGGAATTCAAGTAGATTCAGTTCCCAGATCAGGATCTCTTCCTCATGTACAAGATGGAGGGATAATAGTTCGGCGTCCTGTTCCATGGAATTACTATCAAAATGTTGTTACTTCCAGTTGTAAGTACCAAATATAGTGTGTAAGTGGTATTTTCATGTGTGAATTGCTTTCTATGCCATATCTTTTTATCAAAAGGAAAATATATGGCTTTTAAAAGAGATTAAACTTTTCAGACCCCAATGAGTTATATTTCTATTGTAGTTGTTTTTTGTTTTATTTTTATTTTTTGAAAAGGTTGATCCATATCTCTGTTGTTACCTTTTATTATGAGCTGGGAATGTAAGAGTTCTTCATATGCCATAAACCCTTAAGCAGCATTAGAGTTTCCGTAACAGTGGAAATCTTGGGCCTACTGGGCCTTAAAATGAGGAAATAACAGACTTGCAAAAGTTTCTGAAACATGCAGCCAAGAATTTACTGCATCTACCAGTTTTACTAATTGGATGCTTTTGGATCTTGATTCATTTATTTTCATGCCTTCAAAGTTTCTCTGGCTAGCTACTCATTTCTACTCTTTACCTGTGATTTTTTATTATTATATTTTTATTTTTATATATTTTTTGACTGACATAATATATGCAATTTATCTAGTCTTTTACTTTCTGAAATTATGTTAAGTAATTCTGTAGATTCTTTTGTCTGGTGGGATTGGGAGCGATGGGAAAAAGAGATCGACTGGATGGCTCTTCAAGGGATTAATTTACCATTGGCTTTTACAGGGCAAGAGGCTATTTGGCAAAAAGTTTTCAAGGTGATCGTATTATTCATACATCTCAAAAGCATCATTTAAGTTTGTGCTGTAGTCTACACTTCTTTCATGTGATTTAATTTTGTTTCTTCATCTTGGGTTCTGTTTGCTTTGTGGACCATTATTTAATCCTATTTGGGTGATTTTGTGTTCAAAACTTTTGTTGAACAAAAGAATGAAATTGGTGAACTGGTGCCTAGGTTTGCTTCATGGGTTTTTGGAAACTTCCACTACGAAGGAATAAGAACATTGGGAGAAGTTCATGGCAAAATTCAAATATTTTCTGTTTTTAGTGTTTATCTGTTATGCAAATTGTTGTTGTGATAATGTGCCTTTCATGCATGATGTTGGTATAAAAGGGAAGTATTGTATAGAACCAATGCCCAAAGGGTTTATATGTGAATTATGCTCATCTCTGCAGGCTACTGGTGATAGCTATTCAGCTATCAAGAAATCTGCCTGCCATAATAGAATTGTCAATTGCTGATGATTTTAGTTGTTATTTTCTTCTTTGACTTGTCTTTGGTGACCAATAGGTTTCTGATGTGGTGTCAGGAGATGTTAGTCAAAAGGCTATTTTTTTAGGTGGTTTCAGTTCTGAATTCCAATATTATTGGAAAATGTACCAAATAGACAAAGTTCTCATAATCTGAAAATTCACTTAGTCATCTTGCTAATTTCTTGATGTGGTCCTTTCCTGAGGCTTTTTATTTTTCTTGTTCTTTTTTTTGAAAGCGGGCTATATTGGGGGTTTCTAGTGTAAGGTCCTGGCTTCAAGTTTCAATGGGGAAAATAGAGTACTGTGTATGTGCTCACATTCGAAAAATTATAAAATTTTCACGTACAACAGAACTTTGTTAAGATGAGTTACAATCAAGTAGAAGCAAGCCTCATATATACTTTTGTACTTGATGAATTTCACATAAGGAGTTGTGTAGAAATTTCTTTTTTTACAAGGGAGTGAACCGAGTGATTAGCTTCTATTAGAGTATGTGTCCACCGAGGCGATTTGGGCGATTTCCGGAGAGAAATTAACGTTACGTGTAACATGCACCGGCGAAACGCGTAACATGCGCCACTTTTTCGAAAATGAGCCGAAATCCTTCTCTGATCACTGTCCCTGCGGCCAGTGACCGGAATCCTCGACGACAGACTTCCGGCAAGGATGCCGACTCCTTCTCCGACACCGATCGACGGAAAGAGGTTGACCTTCTGAGAAGACACAAAAATTCCGAACCAGAAAAACGTCAAGCCAGACGCTCGGAAACCTTGAATCTTCCCTTCGACGAGCCAACGGAACCTCCTATTGAAGATTTTGAAGCCAGCTCGAAGACGATCTCCCGGCGAAAGAAAAAGGAACCCCCCTTTCCGTTTCAACTACGGAAAAAATAGATTTACAGTGGAGAAAGTTGCCTGGAGCTCCAAACAAGCGATTCACATCTCCTCTGCCGTCAGATCGAAGATGTCCTTGATCTGTGTTCCGATGGAAGCCGCTTCCAGTTTCGTCCTTCAGTTCCAACGAGTCACGAACGAAGCTAACCGAACCCGTGAACTTTGGACACGGGATTCGATTTTCTTCCTGTCGGTAAGCTCCTTTTGGGGACAAAGAGAGTGCCGTGTCATCCATCGGCGTGGCTCAACAATGCTCGCCAAGATCTATATTCCCGAGGCAACAAACTTGGGATTTGGCTGGAAGGAGTTCGAAGAAGCCATCCGGAGCCTCTCTCTAGCGCAGACTCCGGCAGAGGGAGCCCCCAGATCCAACGACACCACCCGAGCCTTCCCCCCCCCGCCTTATACCTGAGCCCCACCAGCGACAAAACACTCCTCTAAGCCCATTTCTTCCCCCAACCAGCCCTCCCCTTCCTTCGAAATTCCCCTTTTCTTGTAGAGAAATCGAGAAAGCTGCAATGGGGCTCCCCCTGGACCGTGCGCGCCCCCCCCCCCCCGCTGATACATGAGCCCCACCAGTGACAAAACACTCCTCTAAGCCATTTCTTCCCCCAACCAGCCCTCCCCTTCCTTCGAAATTCCCCTTTTCTTGTAGAGAAATTGAGAAAGCCGCAATGGGGCTCCCTCTGAATTGTGCTCCAAGCCCAGACAAATTCAATGGCGAATTCTACCCGCATTGCTGGCCCCTCATCGGTGAAGACATAGCTCGCATGGTCCACTCGTTCTACCACAGGGGCATTACTTTCAAGAGTATTGGGGCTTCATTCATCACCCTTATTCCCAAAAAAGTCGGGGCTGATTTCCGGCCTATTAGTCTCACCACCAGCACCTATAAAATCATTGCGCGTCTTCTTGCCAATCTTCTCAGAGCGGTTCTTCCGATTTCTATTCACAAAGTGCAGAGTGCCTTCATCAAAGGGAGGAACATCCTGGATTCTGCCATGGCTTGTCATGAGCTTCTGCACCACTTCAAGACCTTGAAGCTTCCTAGATTGGTTCTCAAGCTAGATTTTGAGAAGGCATTCGACAGAGTCAATTGGAAGCTTCTTGATATTCTTTTGGATAGAATGTGTTTTGGTGTTAAGTGGAGATTTTGGATTCAAAGTTGCATCTCCTCGGCCAGCTACTCGGTGCTTATGAATGGTAAAGTGTGTAGATTTTTTAAAGGCACTCGGGGCATTCGTCAGGGGGAACCCCTGTCCCCTCTGCTTTTTAATGTGGTGGCGGAATATCTCTCTTCTCTGATTTATTCGGCCAAGGATTTGGGGTGGCTTCTACCCACAACGGATATTGCGGGTTTTGACATATCGATTCTTCAGTTTGCGGATGACACTATTTGCTTCGGAGTGGGCACCATGGATCGGATCAAGAAGTTGAGAGCTGTTCTTAGTCTATCTGAGTTGGGTTTAGATTAGAAAATCAATTGGAGGAAAACCACTTTACTGGGATATTATATTAATGGAGCTGAGCTCAGAGGTATGGCTGATTTCCTAGGATGCTCTCTTGAGAGTACGCCTGCTACATATTTGGGCCTCCCCCTCTTTGATTCTCGCTCCACGGCTGGGCTTTGGTCCCCCATTATTGAGAAATTTGAGAAGCATCTTGCAACTTGGCGGGGCAAGCTCCTATCCACAACGGGTAGACTTACTCTGCTAAAGTCTTGCTTGGCTGGCTTGCCAAATTATCTCCTATCTTTTATTAAGTGTCCAGCCACTGTGTGCTCAAAAGTTAGATGCTATTTGCCGGCTTCCTATGGAGAGGATCGGAAGACACATTTAGATATCATTTGGTCAGTTGGAAGGAAATCTGTATGCCTCAGAATAGAGGTGGGTTGGGCATTCGGCCTACACAGGATATGAATAATGCCCTCTTGCTTAAGTGGATTTGGATCCTCAATGCCAACCATAAAAAAATGATGAAAAATATGGTGTGCCACTATCTTCAGATTCCTGGGCACTGGTGGATAGAGGGAGGTGCTCCTTGCCATCTATCCCCAATTTGGAAATCCGTTTATAAGTTGCTTCCAACCTTCAAGGCCGCACCTTCTACCTAGGAAACGGGAGGACTCTTTTATTTTGGACCGACGAGTGGTGCGGTCCCCAACCCTTCTCTGAGGTATACTCGGGACTGTACAGGATTGCTATGGACCTTTCATGCTCGGTAGCCGAATCTTGGAGTAATCTTTCTTGGAGTCTTCTCTTCTGTTAGAGCTTGAATGATGATGAAGCTGTTACCTTCTGCTCGCTTCTTTCCAGTCTCAGTGGTACCATCCTCTGGGAGAGAGTGTAAGATAAGTTGATTTGAAAACCTAGTATCAGCGGAACATTCATAGTGGCTACAACCTATTTCCACATCAGGGAAGCTGTCCTCAGTCAATCAGAGCACCAAGCAAACCTCGCTTGGAGACTTTCAGCGCCTAACAAAGTTAAATTTTTGTAGTTGGACAGCCATCAGAGAGAAAATCCTCACAACGGACAATCTCCACAGGAGAGGCTTCACCGTCTCGGATGTGACCTGCCCCTTATGTGGCATTTGTGAGGAGTCAGTACAACATATCCTTTTGCATTGTGGCTTCTCGTGGAGAGTTTGGATGGCTGTATTCCAGAAAATCGGGATTCAAGTGGGCCTCCATCAGGATCTATTTGGCACTTTATAGATGGTACTTGGGACTCACCTCCCCAAAATTGGCAAGATTTTGCCCTCTGCCTTCTTTGCTCACACCCCCTGGTGTCTCTGTATTGAGAGAAATAATCAGAGATTCAGCTTCAAATTCAGCAATCTGGATAGTACGGTCTCTTGCACTATGGGTATGGTTTCTAGTTGGCTCCACACCAAGAAGGAATTTGCTCCTCAGGCTGGTATCTCCTTTTGATGGAATTGGGGTCTTCTGGCTCACATGGCCGGGCCCCAAGAGGACTCCGATCATAGCTGAGTGGGGGCCTCCCCCCAGAGATTGCATTAAACTGAATTTCAACGGAAGTGCTCTGCGTTGTCCAGGTCCAGCTGGTGCTCTAATTCAGCCACTCCCCCTTGGAGGCATTGGCCAATTACTTTTTCTATTTCAGATATTGTATCTTCCATTTCTTATACTAGGAATCACATTCCTAGGTGAGCCAATCCTGTGGCTGATAGGCTAGCTAAATTTGGAACCTCCCAGCAATCTCTCATTGTTTTGGATGGCTCCCCTTCCTTGTAATTTTGCTCCTTTGAGCCTTTTAATATAACTCAGCACTATTTAAAAAAAAGAGTATGTATCCACCTTACTTCAATCTTAGAAGCAATATCTACTTCCCATCATAATATTGAAGTTACCAAGCAGGAGATGAATGCCTACAGAACCAGCTTCTGCAGAATCATTCTCATTGTATTGTGGACCCAAGAAAGAGTCTCCATGCGTGAATACCATGAAGGAGGACTCACATTTTAGCCTCTCGTCCAAAAGGAGCAGAACATATAAAGAAAATTTTCCTAATTAAATGTTTAATGAAATCACTACTACTCATGAGTCCTTTATTTCTTCTTGAGCTTCCATAATATTAACCAGCCCTCATATTGAGGAGTCTATGTAGCACCCTTACTGATGAAATTTGAAAAAACTGCCTCTGAAATTAGGTCTAAGCCTTATCTCTAAATAATTAGCCAAGATAGGAAGTCTCTTTTCCAACTAATGAACCCAAATTCTTTCTATACTATTCTTTAACACTTCTCCTCACGTATGACTCCTCTTAGTAGCTCCTACATGTGGACAACTTGGCTGGAAGGTCACACACGGGCACTTGCTATGATACCATGTGAAATTTTGGTCTAGTGCCTATACCAAAATGACTAACCAAGTTAGAAAACCTCTTTCCTAACTAATAAACCTAAGATTTTTTTACTCTATTGATTATTCACTAATCCCTACTATTTGCCTCAGGTAGATGGTGAAACTTGGTTTTTTGTAAATGGTGATGATTTCATTAAGAAAAGTTGATTACAAAAGGAGATGGGCCCTCAAGCCCTAAGGGGAAGAGGCTTTCCCACAGTAATACATAATCGTGAGACTTAAGAATTTTATTAGCAAATAAATGAGAAAATAAGAGAAAACCAGTAAATAACTTCAGAAATGAAAGAGCTACATGTTTTGAGACCTGATGGAAATCTGTCGAAGTAATAAGAAAGTAGTTAGGTTTTTAAAACTGAACACTGTTGAACTGCTCAGAATCTACTTCAAAGAAAAACCAAGACTTCTAAAACAGTCCTCAGTTAATAATAACCAACCAAGAAACAAGATATATACCATCAGAGGGTATTTTTCTAATTCTTTCTGTATGATAAAGTGGACTATGATCCCACTATTTGATGGAATACTCAAATCTGAAATTATTGAGAGCCTCCATGTCTGACAGACAAACTAGCAATCAGTATTGGTAATTTGCCATCTTTGAGCAGTATCAATGGGGACTATAGGACCTGCTCAGATTATGTTTACATCCAATGAGTCTTAAATTGGTAGATAAACAAGATAGGGAAAATGGTGGGCAGGAGTTACATTGTGGGAAGAGGGAAAGAGAAAGAACAGAGAGAAGGAACGAATTTCAAAAAAGGAGGAAGGTTGATTTATTCAGCATCAATCCTCTGAGCTTATTTATAGTCTTCTTATAATATATCAAATTCTATAGATAGTTATCACTTGGTTCTAATTTGAAGAAGTTTCTCTTTATGTAATATACTCCAACATGTCTTTTATGGCAGAGTTTCAATGTCAGTAAAGAAGATTTGGATGGATTCTTTGGTGGACCTGCTTTTCTTGCTTGGGCTCGCATGGGAAATCTGCACGGGTAGGTAAAGTTGAAACTCAAAAGAGTGGACAGTTAATCTTCACTGCTGCTGTTATCTTAGAAACAAGTTTTTTTAATTTTTCTTTTTCTTTAAAATGGTTAGAAAATAAGGCGGGATCGACATTCTTTTCAAGGTGTCTTTGAGATCCGTAAAATTGAGTGGAAGAGATAGAATAGAGAGGAAAGAGGAAAGAGAGAAGGGGAAGAAGAGAATTCAGAAGTGCTGCAGAGTGCGGCACTCTTCTCAGAGGTCAGAATTCAATTTCTCTTTATTAAATAGGCCACTTAAGTGAAAACTTAGTACAATAACATAATGCCCCTCTAGAATGAATTACTTATTATCTCCTTTTTTTGAGGTTGTCTGCAGTGAGGATTTGCTCCCTGATGGCTGTCCATAGAAGAATTTTATCTTGCTAGGCGCAAAGAGTCTCTAGGTGAGATTCGCCTTGTGCTCAGGCAGGTTGGGGTCATCTTCCTTGATGTGGGAATAGGTTGAGGCCACTGAGAAGATACCATTGATGCTAGGCTTCCGGTACTACTGAGACTGGATAGAAGTGAGCAGAAGGCTATAACTTCATCGTCATTCAAGCCCTGATGGAAGAGAAGACTCCAAGACTGATTACTCCATGATTATGCCATCGAACATGATAAGTCCATAGCAATCCTGGAAAGCCCCGGGTAGTCCTTAGAAAGGGATCGGGAACTACACCACTCATCAGTCTAGAAGAGAAGAGTCCTCCCATTCCTATGGTAGAAGGAGGTCGCGGCCTTGAAGGTTGGAAGTAGTTTGTATACGATTTTTCAAATCGGGGATAGGCGATGGGGAGTGCCGCCCTCTCTCCACCAGTGGCTTGGGATTTGAAGATGGCATCTCACCATATTCCTCCACAAATTGCTATGATTGGCATTGAGATTCCAAATCCACTTAAGGAGGAGGGCATTGTTCATGTCCTTCGTAGGTCGGATACCTAGACCACCCTTATCTGAGGCAGACAAATCTCCTTCCAACTGACCAAGTGATATCTGGATGTGTCTTCAGAACCTCTCTATAGATAGCACCGGCGGATAACATCAATCTTTGAGCACACTGAGGTTGGACATTGAATAAAAGACAGGAGGTAATTGGGGCAGCCCTACCAAGCATGACTTTAATAGGGTAAGTCGACCCGCTGTGGATATGAGTTGGCCCCGCCAGGTGGCAAGTCTCTTCCCAAACTTCTCAATAAGAGGGGACCAAAGTGTAGTTGTGGGCCGAGAATCAAAAAGAGGAAGACCTAAGTATGTAGCTGGCATGTTCTCCAGAGTGCACCCCAAGAAATCAGCCATATCTCTAGGCACTGCACCATCAATGTAGTATCCAAGAAGAGTGGTTTTCATGCAGTTTATAATCTGACCCGAAGCCAATTCAAATAGACCAAGAACAACCCTCAGCTTCTTGATATGCTTCTTGGTGCCCAAACCAAAGCAAAATGGTGTCGTCCGCAAACAGAAGAATCGGAATATCAAATGCCTCAGAATCAGCTGGGGGGAGGAGCCATTGGCCGAATAAATTAAGGAGGAAAGATATTCCACCACCACGTTGAAAAGCAAGGGGGACAAGGGGGTCCCCCTGGTGCATGCCTCAAATTCCTTTAAAATAGTCGCACATTGTTCCATTAAGAAGTATCGAATAATTGGCAGAGGAGATGCAACTTTGAATCCAGAACCGCCACTTGATACCGAATCCCATTTTTTCCAGTAGAATATCCAAAAGCTTTCAATTAACTCTGTTAAATGCCTTCTCAAAATCTAGTTTGAGAATAAACCTGGGGAGCTTCAAAGTTTTGAAGTGCTGAAGGAGTTCATGACAAGCCATAGCTGAATCCAGAATTTTCCTCCCTTTAATGAAAGCACTCTGCTCCCGATGGATGGCAACCAGAAGCGACAAGCCATAGCTGAATCCAGAATATTCCTCCCTTTAATGAAAGCACTCTGTCCCTGATGAATTGGCAACCGGAAGCACTCTAGTGTCGCTTCGCTCATAGACACTATCGCCGTGTCGGGAGCCATCGAACCTTAGTTGTTGAACATTATAGTTGTGATTTATTGAATAAAAATTGAAAAGACAGTTTTTACTCTTCATTTTTTTATGGTATTGGAGCCTTGGCTCTAATTTTTTTTTTCACCAGTCTTCATTGCTGCCAGTCACCATTGTTTCCAGTCTTAATTACCGATTTTTATTTTTATTTTATTTTTTTATCGACCCTTTACTGGCCTCTACTTGTTGAAATCCTTTAACTGGCGTTCATCGCCAGTCTTTTTTGTGTGGAAAGGTGCAACTACAAGTTTCTCTTTCCTCTCAAACTTTTCTGCCACTGTCTTTGAAACTTCCGGGGTCCTCAAGTCCTATAGATAACTATAACAATTTGCGTATCTTATATGTGGCTGCTTTGCTCATAATGTCATAGTTTCATTTTCTTCACTTTGTAAGCTCTGTGACTGACCAGCTAACAAAGTATGAAAGTTTTTTTTTTTTTTTGAAAAGGTGATTAGCATAGTATGAAAGTTGTGATCAACATCTTGTTGTAGGCCTGCTGGTTGAGCCCTTGTGGGCTCTTTGATTTGTATGCCTTTGTTTCACACTGCTAGATTGAGTGAACAATCACTCCTAGAACCTCAGCGTGGCCTAGTTCACTCCGAATGAAAAGTAGGCTAGTCAGCCTCTTGTGCAAGAAGAAACAAGTGAGATAGTAGAGAAACTCACTCTTGAGTGTAATGGAGAATCATTTGCACAAAAATGAGATGTTCTACATCAGTTTACAAAGCCTATTTATAGGCAAAATGGAGATAAGCCCTCCTTATCCCTTCATCATACTCTAACCTATGAGATTTTGCCACCTAAGCAAGGCAAGGATCTCCTCTTTGTTCAAATTTAAATGTGGCATTATCACACATGCCTAAATCATCCCAGATAACCCTATCCATATCCATTTGGGTAGGCCCCAAACTCAAATTTTAAATTTCAAAGCGAACTGCCAGTCAACCATCCTTCTTCCAGCTGTTGGTCCGCTGCCCCTGCATGGGCTCGTGCTGCTTGCATGTGCACGTCTGCCTTGGCTGAGCATGCCTGCAGTGTGCCTCTCCATGCCCCACACTCGTGCGGCTTCCTACGCCCGCACACCCTCTTGTGCCTATGTGCCCGCCTGTGTGCTCGCCAGTGCGCCCACCTGCATTCCCAATCAAGTGCTCACCTGCATGCCCTTGTGCTTGCGCACCTATTGCTCACCCGTGTGCACGTCTGTGCAACAACTACTGGCTACGTTGCGCCCCTGCTACTGCTGCCACTGCACCTTGGCTATTTCGCATTTTTGAACCACCCAAAGGTGTTACTGGTCCCCGTGTGGGCATTTTGAAAACCATGGGGCTGCCATACCTCCTCGGAAACCTTGTTTTGGCTGCCAATTTCGCCTGTGTGGCTATGCCGTGTCCATCTATGCTTGTGTTGCCTATGCTGCATCCATCTATGCCTGTTTTCTCTCTCTTTTTTTTTTTTTTTTTATGAAATGTGATTTTATTAAGAGAGCAAAGAAGAGGAGCTAACTCCTAACAACAAGAGGTTGCAAGGAGACTCCTTGCTTGGCTAAAGCATCAACCACAAAATTTGCTGATCTCGGAATGAGAGACCAAAAACAGTAAAAAAGATTGAAAAAATCCAAAATTTCAAAAAAGGTATCCCAATGTTGCCACGGAGGCACAGAGGCATTCTCACACCAACCAATCACCACCTTAGAGTCTCCCTCAATCAGGATAGGCCCGAAGTAGTGATCTCGAAAGACACAAAGCCCATTAAGAAGGCTTTGAAGCTCGGCTGTTGTGGAGTCTGCAATACTGAGAGGGCCGGAAAAGGAGACGATCTGGTTCCCAAGAGAATCACGAATCACGCCGTTGACACCCGCTATGCTAGGGTTATCGAAAGAAGATCCGTTAAAGTTTAACTTAAGGACAGACACCTACAGGTGGCGGAGTCCACTCACAGATAATGGGAGGCTTTGAAGAAGTGTGGAGCTGAGCAAGGCACCTTCAATTATTTTTGATGGAAGATCCCAAGAAGGGGCGAAGACTTTTCGAGAGTGAAGCCAAGTAGCAATATTGCTTGAGATTGTTTCAATGATTCTATCTTGAGTGCTGAATTTGGCATTGAATCTTCTTTGATTGCGCTCTAGCCAAAGACCCTAAGGGATGGATGCGGAGAGGGCAGAGATCATCAATTTCCCGAGACCGGGGACAGGGGTCCTTGCAAGCATTCAGCAGGCAGCAGCCAAGTCTTTTGGGAAGCAGAGATGTAGCCCATGTATCATTCTCTTGCAACAATAATACAAACGTCCTCATCGCATTATCCTTCTAATAGTTTGAGATGAAACACGTACAAAATCGATGTGCTCCCTCCACCGTTTGGCAACAAGTCGACTGGGCTCCTCCTAGACTTGCTTGAAAATGTATCATGAGACACAAGAGGCTGCTGATTTGTTGTAAATGCCTCCTCTGCAGCATACTAGCTTGGCGGGTCATGAATGTGTCAATGCTGAAAAACCGGTTTGTTGGCTCTCCCTCGAGTTGCTTTTGGTGCTCCTTCAAATTAATGCGGAATGATGCTAAGGTTGAATGATGCTAAGGTTGGTATTTTGACACTTGGATTGACCTTGATCATGTATTCAACCTTCTTCCTTGGAGACAAGTTCTTTGGCATCTCCTTCGGCATGGAGTTCTTCAGCTCTTTTGGGACTTTCTGCTCTTCAACCGACATGGATTGACCTTCAACCCACTGTTCATCTCCTGCCAAAGAAACAAGAAGAGTGGACTCTCCACGCCTAAGACCCTTCTTAAGTTGGAAGCCAAAGAGCATAGTCGCATTCTCATTTACGTAGTTACCTACTTCAGAAATCATGCAAAGTCCATTTTCACAAGTAATCCCTTCTATTCCTATACAGGGCATTACAAACACCTTGCTTTTACAAAGGAAATCTTCCCCGTATTACTTTTGCTCTTTTCTTTTTCATGAAAATTTCCAAATTAAAAGAAAAATAATGCACTTGAATTTCCTTCTTCCTTCTCCTTTCATTATAACAGTTACTTTTGTCATCATCTATTGTCTGTATGTATTTATTTCCATTAGCTTCAACCTCATTTATCCTGAGTTGATTGATTTATGTTTCTTACAAAATAATTTTGTGCAGTTGGGGTGGGCCACTTTCTAAAAATTGGTTGGCTCAACAATTGGCTCTTCAGAAGCGCATACTTAGCCGTATGCTAGAACTTGGCATGACACCAGGTATATATGTACATTGGTAATTGTTAAATTGTAGCCTTACAATGTCTGTAGAATTATCTAGAAGAAGATCAAAGATACTTGTGGGACAATATTAATTTACAGTGATTTTTACATTGACTTAGTGTCTTTCTACTGCTTCAGTGTTGCCAGCATTCTCTGGGAATGTTCCAAAAGCGCTAAAGAAGATATTCCCTTCGGCAAATATAACAAGACTTGGTGACTGGTATCATGCTCTTTTCCCTTTATATAACTTGCACTATAGCTGTTTGATAGTATCACTTTATTGATGGCACTATATGACACTTTATTTATTTAGTTATTTTTTTGTGGAAACTATATAAACTTTATTGGTAACACTTTATCATGATTATTTCCCTTTATATAACTTGCACTATCAGCAATACTATGAGTGATGGGCCAGTGGCGCCAAGGGGGAAGGCTGTCTTTGGAACACCAACTAATAACCATATTCGAGTCGCCTTTAATGATTAACTTGCCATGGAGACGATCCCTGAAGATTTGGAGGCCGAACAGCAGAGCACTAACTTCAGCAGTATTAGAATCGGCAATGCCCACCGGACCAACATCAGAAAGAATGGGGTCTCCATTATGCCCTTTGAATACAACACCGGCTCCTGTTGGACCAGGACATGCAATAGCACTACTGTCAAAATTCAGTTTTACGCAGTCGCAAGGGGGAGGATCCTAGATAGCCATTCTTGGAGCTTTGTTAGGGCCAGACATGTGAGCGATCAAATTCCAATTTTCCCGAAGGGAAACCCCTGATAGAGTGGCAAAACGAGCCCAATGTACTCTGTTAGGTCCACTGACAGTCGCCAAATTGATGGGGGGCCTGACGGACTGCGAATTGAAGGGGGGTGATGTGAAGATGGGTGCACTTTCCGGGGGGGGGGGGGGGGGGGGGATATGTCAGGTGATCTGACCAAGGCGGGCGACAAGATGGGGGCTGGTCTGACAACTGAAGGTAAAGTGGGAGATTGGACGAGATTGGATTGCAACCGGGCAGGTTGTTTGCCCGAGGCTGAAGGAAGGGTGATGGGCGATCTGCCCGACGTGTGAAGAGATTTCGAGGTGTGATTTGAAGTGACAAATGATTGCGGCCAGGTGGGTGTTGTGGTAGGTGGGTTTAGGTCAGAGAGAATTGTAGCAGGGAGTTTCAAGATATTCGAATTTTTGAATTTTGGATTTTGGTTTGGGACAGTTGTCCCTGCTTGGTCCTTGTGTGACTCAGATTCGGTTCGGATCCGAGTTAACTCAGAGTTTGGTTGAGTTAACCCGGACTGAGTTGGACTTAGTTGGGAACCTATCGAGTTAGGGATCATGGCGGGGAGGACGACTAGGCTGTCGAGCTCCAGTATTTCCTAGGAGGTGTCGCCGGAGATGAGATTCACATATTGAGTACCACTTACCGGGGTTTTTGACCGGAGGATGAGTTTCTCCCACTGAAGAGTCGTGGGCTGTTCTTCTGCCAAGAGGAGCTCACCGAAAATGCTCGTGAGGCACTCAATGGTGTGCTTGCAGCGTAATTCCACTGGGATGCCGCCGATGATCACCCAGTGGCCTGAGATGGTGGATGTGAGTTCAGAGGACCAATCTTCCATTTTTAAGATTGGGAATCCTACCTCGCTCATCAGTGTGTGGACTTTTTTCCAATCTTCAGATGAGTTGAAGACGACTATCCATTTATGGTCTTGAATATGGGTAGTGGCTTGGACTTCAATCTTTGGTTCTCTTTCGTGAATCCATTGTTTTAGTTGCTGGCCAGAGTTGCTGTTTGTGTGGATAGAGATGATTGCCGCCTGAGACAACCGACACACTCCTTCAGTCATGGCTTGGCTTGGAAGGGTGAGGGAGTAGTGAATTTCATGTTTTATAATATGAGGGGGGGGATACGAGGTTGGCGCTTGACTTCGGCCTTTGTAAGAGGGGAAATATGAGTGGGTGGTTTTGGGTATTTTTTGTAGTGTGGTTAGGTAGAGGGGGAAGTTTTTGGTTTTTGCAGGATTTGCAGCAAGGTATCTTGGAATTTGTTCCAGCCAAGTCCAAAAGCAGAGTTTTGTGGGAGGAAAAACATACCCATGACCAGAGCTCCTCGGTGCTGAGTGATGACACATTCGATCTGTCCTCTATGATATTGGGTGTGAACTTGAAATTCCAGGTCTCCCGTGAGAAGGGATAGCCTGAATCCTCTCCCAGTTTTGCCAGCCTGAATCTTGTCAAAGATGGTCACAAAAGCATCTGCTGCTTGGATCGGGATGGAAATAAAGAATTTTTTCGTGTCAGATTTGGTGAGAATGCGAATGATTTCGCCAATCCTCTCTCTCGTTCGCCTGACGAAAATCAAAGTGTTCCCAATTTTAAATTCAAAATCACGATCTTCATTTAGTAGTATTCTTCATCGGGACGTTCGTCTGATGACGGTTTGCCGACCCGGGTCTTCTTCATCCGCTACGTGCTGAGCCTACTTCTGCTTCTGTTGCTGTTTCTCTGAGGCTGAGTGATCTTTTCCGTGATCTGGGTTGTATCCCTCCCGAAGAGATGGACCAGGAGGAGGGGGGTTTGTAGTCGGAAGGATGCCCCGTGCTCCTTGTGGGAAGAGGAGGCTCAGTCTTTCGCGTGGGTCCCTCTCTTCCGATTGCGGGTCCCTCATTCTCCTCAATTGATGTGCGGAGAACACTATAAATAGAGGTGATTGTAACTCGAATTATTCAAGCAAGTTACTTCTTTTTTTCTCCTCTCTTGTGATGTTCTCTATCTCTCTAATCTCTCTTATTTTCCTTCTCTTCTCTCTCTACCCGAGAACTTTTCTCTTTTTCTCTTTTTTCTTTCTCTCTCCCCTTGCTCGAGGTATTATTCATAGGGTCCTAAATTCAACAAGATTAGATTCTAAAACTGTGTTGTATTGGGACTATTTGAATTGGTTTCTGGTCAGAACATTAACTGGAAGAAAACTACCCTCCTAGGCTATCATGTCGACTCATCTGTATTTCAGGGTATGGCTGACTATTTGGGGTGCTTAGTGGAAATTTTCCAGTTACATATCTTGGACTCCCACTCTTTGACTCATGGCCTTTGGCGACGCTTTGGTCTCCCTTTATTAATAAATTTGAAAAGAGACTAGTTACTTGAAGGGGCAAGCTTTTATCTACTGCAGGGCGACTCACTTTCCTCAAGTCTTGTTTGGCAGGACTGCCAATCTATTTATTATTCTTCATGTACTGTCTGGCCTCCGTTTGCTACAGGATTGATGCCATCCGTCGGCGTTTTGTCTGGAGAGGATCAGAGGATACCTTCAGATATCATTTGGTGAGTTGGAAGGATATTTGCATGCTCCACAATCGGGGTGGGTTAGGCATCCAGCCTACATAGGAGATGAACAATGCCTTTATGCTCAAATGGATTTGGAACTTCCACATCAAGCATAACAGCCTATGGGGAGATATGGTCAGGTTCTATCTCCAACCTTCGGGTGCCTGGTGGAGGGAGGATGGCACATGGATATCAATTTAAAAGTGTTATGGTTCTGGGTTAAGTACCTATGCCTTTCGCTCCTAATAGGCTGGTCTTTTGGGTAGTATTGGTTAGGTGCTTAACATTTGGTATCAGAGCAGGCGCTACGTCCTGAGTTCAACTCCCCACGTGCACGGGCGACCGCAATCCCCGGACGTTCCCCAAAGGTTCTCGTTGTTGTGTTAATGCCGCCATGGTTGTCGGCTCGGGAGGGCGGGGTGTACTGTTATGGTTCTGGGTTAAGTACCTATGCCTTCCGCTCTTAATAGGCCGGTCTTTTGGGTAGTATTGGCTAGGTGCTTAACAAAAAGCTCCTCCCATTCAGAGATGCAACTTCTTTTCACACAGGCAATGGAAGGACCCTCCTCTTTTGGTCGGATGATTGGTGCGGCCCCCGCCCCCTCTCCTTGGATTTCCGGGGGCTCTCTAGGGTGGCGAGAGACCTCTCTTGCTCAGTGGCTGATTCTTGGAGTCACCGGGGATTAAATGATGAGGAAACTTCGGCTTTTTACTCTCTCCTCTCTAGACTCAACAACATTACTATTTGTGACCATGTAGTTGATAAACTGACATGGAAGCCCAACATTAATGGCCGATTCACAGTTGCATCCGCCTACTCTCATATTAGAAAGTAAGATTACAGCATGCATGAGCACAAGGCAAACCTGGCATGGAAGCTCTCAAAGCCTAGTAAAATCAAATTCTTCGTGTGGACGGTCATTAGGGAACAAATCCTCACCTCTGACAACCTCCGTAAAAGAGTTTACACAGCCCCCGATTGTACTTGTCCCCTTTGTGGTGTGTGCGACGAGACATTCCAGCATGTTCTCTTACATTGTGATTTTTCTTGGTAAGTCTGGATGAAGATCTTTCAGAAGATTGGACTCCAAATGGGGCTACATCAGGACCTTTTTGGCACCTATGAGATGGTTATGAGGATCCGCCTTCCTAGGTTGGGCAAGCTAATTCTCTTGGCATGCCTTGCGCATGTCCCATGGTGCCTATGGCTCGAGTGAAATAACTGAAGATTCAATTCCAAGGCTACCACCCCGGATAATACAGCTTCTTAGGTAGTGGGCCTTATCTCGAGTTGGTTGTATACTAGGAAGGAGTTTGCCTCTCTATTGGGTGTTTCCCTTAGGGAAAATTGGGGTTTGATCGTGCATATGGTGGGCCCCTGTTGGAATCCGGTTATGGCCACCTGGGATCCTCTCCCTTGCGACTGTATCAAACTCAATTTTGATGGCAGTGCTCTAGGCTATCCTGGGCTAGCTGGAGCTGGTGGTGTTTTTAGAGACAACAGTGGAGATCCTATTCTATCTTATGTTGGGTTGGTGGGTATTGCTGATTCAAAGATTGCTGAAGTGAAGTGAGTGCTCTTCTATTCGGCCTCCAAATCTTCAAAGAGCGTCTCAATGGCAAGCTGCTTATTGAAGGAGACTTAAAGACTGTCATTAGCTGGAGTTCAAAAGATAGCTCCTCCCCTTGGCGCCACTGGCCAATCACTGATTGTATTGCTAGCATTGTGTCATCAATTCATTGTAATTGGAACCTCGTTCCTAGATCAGCCAATTCTTTGGCTGATAAATTGGCAAAATTCGGAACCTCCCAGCAATCTCTTATTGTTTGGGAAGGCTTACCCCCTTGTAATCTGCTCGTTGGAGCTATCTCTTAATAAAATTTAGCATCATTTACAAAAAAACAGTTTTGGCTCCCAACAACCTATAGTCTTGTAAATCTGTTACATACTTTCTCCGTATCAGTACTAGGTCTTCCTTATTGCCAAATTTAATGCCTAGAAAATATTTTAGCAAACCAAGGTCCACATATATGTTTGCTTATACACAAGTGAAATTGTTGACCCTGGTTTCACTCTTCCACTTCAGTTCCGTTGGTCTATGTTTCTTATTTGGCTATGATTATGAAATTAAATTGTGTTTCTATATAACTGCTTATCTTTCTGTTAATCTGTTGACTTTTAGGAACACTGTTAATGGTGATACCCGATGGTGCTGTACATTCCTTCTTGATCCAGCTGATTCCTTATTTCTTGAAATAGGAAAAGCTTTTATCCAGCAGCAAATTGAAGGTTTGTAGCTTTATGAATGTGATGCAATAACCTCATTTATTTAATGTCCTGGAAGAATTGGCTGCTGTAATTATATTTTTAACGCTCCTGATGAAGCTAGTAATTCCATGAGTGCTTTGTTTGATTAGTATGTTGTTGCTCACCTTTGTAGGGTTCTTGTAATCCTGTGATGAGTTTTTTTTTAATATTCCAATTCTTATCCTATGTTATAATCTGTAAGACATTTATCTGTACATTATTAAGGTGTGATCGAATTAGAGGTAACATGTGTTTGATACTTTTATCATGTCATTTGTAGATGATTAACTGCAGTTGTAAATCCTTTATTGCAGAATATGGAGACATAACTAACATCTACAGCTGGTAATATCTTCTCCTGGTCTATGTATTATGTAATATTAGTGTATACTGAATTAATTGCTTGGCCAAGTAAACATTGTCTTCAGTTAAATGATTAAAGAGGGTGCAAGTTTGAAAAGTAGAAAAAATATTTTCAGTTATTGCTTTTTGATTAGTGGGAAAAGATAATTTTGGTTCTGTATGAACAGTGATAGTTGGAGTATAAGGGATTCCTCTTAGCCATTTTTTGTCTCAACCATGTGCTCATAATAATGTCGCAATAATTTGGCTCTCTCTAAAATGAATATACTGATTATTGAGGACATCGATCTTTATTCGTTTGTTGGATGATGAGGGTGTTCTTCATTGTTGTGTTTTTTGGTTTCATAATTAATTGTATGGACTTCATATATATATATATATGTATGTATTTTTATTTTTTGAAATAGTAGTAATTCATTAAAGTAAGGGCTCAACCCTTAAGAGGAAGAGAATCCCCCATTACAAAGACAGCTCTGGAAATTCTAGCTTTATCTAAGTCATCAGCAATTGAGTTAGCTTACCTTGCAACATGTATCCAAGTAACATTCAAATCTTTAGTATCTTCTACGCATTGTAATTGGAATCTCATTCCTAGATCAGCCAACTTTTTGGCTGATAAATTGGCAAAATTCGGAACTTCCCAGCAATCTCTCATTGTATGGGAAGGATTCCCTCCTTTGTAATTTGCTCTTATGAGTTTTTTTCTTAATAAAAATCAGCACTATTTCAAAAAAAAAAACATTCAAATCTTTAGAATGATGAATAATCTCCTCAAAATAGTATTGAAGCTGTGAAGATGGCATAGAGGAGCCTTTGCACCATGGACTTCCATATAGTGTGTCATGTGAATAACTTCAACGAGTTAACCTTTCTTACGATGTGAAGTATCAGATTCTGAAAGTGAAAATTTATCATCTTTTAGCTGCATTTTTTCGTCACTGTTTTGTCCTTTCTTTCTATCGCTATGACCCCACCAACAGCCCCCTTCCCCATTTGAGGCCTTGATTTTCTGTGCATAATGTTACTGAAATTGTTATCCTCTTTCATTTAACTCTAATATTACCTTTTTATTTCGTAAGTTAAATGGTTCTTGAGTAGTTAATGAGTGATGCAGATGTAGGAAGACCTTGGATAGCACTAGATTTATGGAAGGATTTGCAAAATCATATGAAAGATAACTTGCAATGGACGAAAGAAATCTGAACAAAAAACTTAATAAAATTTTAAACCAGAATAAGTTGTATTACACAAAGTTGATAGGACTTTTGAGAGCCTCTCATAGAAATTTAACATAGAAACTTACTAAAGTGAAATTTTGACTTGCATTTCACGCAGCAACTGAGATTTCTTATACTGCCACGGACCTCATCTCTACCTAGATGCGCTTTAGAAAGGAGTTTCAGGACCTCTCCCGTGCTGCCCGCATCCCCCCCCCCTGACTGGTCGCTTCAAGCTCAACTTTGATGGATGTGCCCTCGCCTGTCCTGGTTTGGCGGGCTTTGGTGGAGTGATCTTTGATGCTGGTGGCACCGCGATTATTTCCTACTCGGGCCCTTTTGGCAATGCTGACTCGACTACGGCTGAGCTATCTGGTCTCCTTCACGGTCTTCGTATATTTCATGATCATTTCAGCGGACCTCTCATTGTAGTAGGAGATTCTCAGGTCTTCATCGGCTGGTGCTCCTCCTCCACCTTCCCACTCTGGCATCTTTGGCAGATTTTTCTTGACATTATTGATCTCGTATCCTTAATTCCTTGTACCACTCCACAACAGTAGAACTTTCAGGAATGCTAAATGGAATTCAATTTTTTTCTAGTCAGCTCACGGGCCCACTCTGCATTGAAGGCGACTTAAAGGTCATCATGAACTGGTGTGCAAACTCCATCAGACCTCCTAGGCGTCACTGGGACGTACTCAGAAATTCGTAATTTAATTTCCATTTTGAATTGTACTTTTTAGGCTAAGGCGGGCATTTCACACCAACACCTTGTTGTGGAGGAAGACCCTCTATTCTAGGTTTGATTGTGTTTCTCTCTTCTTTTAATAGTCTATACACACTTTTTCAAAAATAAAAATAAAAATTCCTTGTACCTAGTCCCATGTTCTGAGATCAGCCAATTCAACTGTTGATTCTTGTGCAATGCTGGGTCCCTCCCTTCAACCCCTTGTTGTAAGGGGAGGCCTCCCTTGATGTATCTTTTTCTTTCTTGAATTAATATTATCACCTCAAAATAAGACCTCTGCTTACCTTATTTAGGTTGAAACACCTTAAACAAGTGAAACCCAACCTAAACTCTTGTAGAAATCTCAAATCTAAAATAAGAATTTTCCAATGACTAAAGACTAAAAACTATCAAAAACTCCTTATAATAAAAGAAACTGTTAATGATAAAGGACTTCTATATAAACATATTTAGTATAGGGACTGTTATGATTGTTGTTGAATTTAGGCACCTAGGTGCAATTACAGGAATATACGACTTGTAAATAATATTGTATGTAGATAAGGGCAAACTTGTCCTTTTGAGTGTAATCTGGTTTCTGAATTAATAACTGAGCGCCGAGCAGAAGAGTTGGCTTGATATTACAAAATTTTACTCTTTTTAACCCTAAAACTTCATGCTGCTCAAATAGACTATGATTATACCATGGATCTTGCATTCACCTATTGTTATGCCTGATATAGTGACACCTTCAATGAAAATTCGCCACCTACGAATGATCCGAAGTATATCTCAGCTCTTGGTGCTGCTGTTTATGAGGCAATGTCGAAAGGGGATAAGGATGCAGTTTGGTTGATGCAAGTATGTGTTCTTCCCAGTGACTATGCTATCTGTCACTGCATAATTTTTTTTATATTCAAGTCTCTTTAATGATTCTGAACTACTATGATAGTACGCTTTATTTTGGGGTTTTTGAGATGACAGAATGCAGAAATAATCTAAGTTTACATGTTTTTGTACCACAGTGGATCTTATACCACTTGTTTTCTTCACCGTATATTACAGAGTGGTGATTTATGAAAATTTACTGCTGAAATTTTTGCCACTTTCCTGAACATATGGAAGAGGGCTTCTATTTTAATGCTGAGGAATTCTATGTGAAAAAAAAGGTGGGCCAATGAATAGACTAATAACAAGAGAGCTATGGAAGCTTTGCTATTTATTAGAAATCAAAGCTTCTATTTAGGGCTTCTAGCATTATGTTCAACGTGATTCTTGTCTTCTTATTATAGAAGGGAATTCTTTTGCTATAACGTCTTGGTGTTCCGGTGCTGCCACTCCTACTTGGTGGCTTAGGCATTATTATGATGAGATTGTATTTGTCATCTAGACTTTCTTGTTTCTAACCATGTCTCTAGGGTCAGCTAACCAAGTTGCTAATAGTTTTGCAAAGTTTTCAAAACCAACCAAGCTTCTAGGTACTGATATAAATGGAATAAGTGGAATGGAGCGTCAGGTGAGAGAGCAAGTGACCAATGGCACCAAGGAGGGCAGCTATGTTCACAACAAGATATTGAAGAGAGGCCACCTCTTTAGCAAAAGCATCAGCCATCAAATTTGCAGAATGGAGAAACTGCTTCCAAGAGATTAGAAGAGATCATGAGGTTAGCACTCTGAAGGAAATGGCAGTCCAACAGTGATTTCCCTAGCATTCAGAAAAGGAATGTGAACTATCTAAACAAGCTGACAAAGTTGGGGAAGGAAGAAGCAAAGTCAAAGTTGATGCAAATTCTCATACCTCTGAATTGCAAGAAAACTGGGGATTTGCTGGACCGGACTCAAACTGACTTCCAAAACTTGATTTGTGAAGATTATTTCCTGGAATACAAGGAGCCATGAAGAAGTGTGGAAAGCTTCAGTTACTTGAGACCTTTTTTCCATTAATAAACCAGTGATTGCTATGCTACAAGAATCAAAAATTCCAAAATTGCAGCGAATAACATTATCAAGGACTTTTTGGACGGCAAGGAGTTTTACATGGAAAGACATTCCTTCATTGGTTCTTCAAGGGGAATTTTAATGGTATGGGAGAATTCCGTTTGGAAATTCTTGATGGTTCTTGATGAATTCTTTGGCCATTGTGCTCTCCCTGGGAAATCTTTGACTGGTGGGAGTTCTAGGATGAACTGAATGAGCATGTTGGAAGATGGTATGCAATCATACTTGGGGTTGGGGTGGGGGGTGGGGTGCTGGAACATGTTTGAAAGGATTCCTTCCCTGACTAGAATCATGTTTTGTAATAGTTTAGAGACAAAAGGTGTTGAAAGAAACACACAGAAGTAAATTGTAGCCGTTGAAGGTTTGGCTATAGGCATCATGGAGTGAGTTAATTTCTTGTGTTTTTTAAAAACCATTTTTCTTGCTCCTAGGTTGTCTCACTTTTTGTTGGGTGTCTGTGTTGAGGATTTTTGTATGTTCACCACAACTTCGCAAAGTGTAATCATGTTGATGCTGGAATGACTGAATTCTGTGAAATAGAAAGAATCTGCAATGTTTGAAGTGTCATTTATTATGTTCTTGTTACTTTTCAAAGGTTAAGTTAACGAAAATCGTACTATCTTTCTGATCTTGTAGAGAAGGTTTGATCTGTTATAACTGTTCATATTATGCAGGGATGGCTGTTTTATTCAGACTCTAAATTTTGGAAGCCACCACAAATGAGAGTAAGCAGCTACTTTACCAATTCTTACTTTGTATGCATAGAAATTTGTCTTCATTTTTGCATCTACATTCAAGTTTTTTAACCTGTAAACTTCATGTCGATGTCCTTTTATATCAGAATAATTATATAATCTTATAATTAAGGAGAAGTAAAAAGGAAAAGAGAGGAAAGAACTAGTTGAGCAGGCTGCGACAAAAAAGGCAGCAGTCGTTGGGTCAGAATTTGATGCCAACCTTCTTTTGTTCTGTCACTTCAACTTTTTTTTTTGTTGAAATGATGCTGATTTTTATTAAGACAAAAGCTCAAAAGAGCAAATTACAAAGGAGGGAAGCCTTCCCAAACAATGAGAGATTGCTGGGAAGTTCCGAATTTTGCCAAATTATAAACCAAAGAGTTGGCTGATCTAGGAATGAGATTCCAATTACAATGGATAGATGATACAATGTTAGCAATACAATATATGATAGGTCAGTGGTGCCAGGGGGGGGGGGGGGGGGGGGGGGGGGGGAGCGATGACAGTCTTCGAGTCTCCTTTAATCATTAACTTGCCATGGAGACGTTCCTTGAAAATTCAGAGGTCGAATAGAAGAGCACTAACTTCAGCAGTATTAGAATTAGCAATGCCCACCAGTCCAACATAAGAAAGAATAGGGTCTCCATAGTGACCTCTGAAAACACCACCTGCTCCAGCCGGCCCAGGACAACCAATAACACTACCATCGAAATTGAGTTTGATGCAGCCACAAGGGGGAGGATCCCAAATGGCCATAATCAGAGTTCTGCAGGGGCCAGTCATATGAGCGATCAAACTCCAATTTTCCCTAAGGGAAACACCCGATAGAGCGGCAAATTCTTTCCTTGTATGAAGCCAGCTCGAGATAAGGCCAACGGCATGTGAAGCCATGTTGTTCGAGGTGCAAGCTTTGGAGTTAAATCTTCGATTATTTCTCTCTAGCCAAATGCACCATGCAACATGCACAACACATGCCAAAAGTATTAACTTGCCCAACCGAGGAAGGCGAATCCCTCTAACCATCTCAAAGGTGCTAAAGAGGTCCTGATGTAGCCCCATTGGGAGTCCAATCTTTTGAAAAATCTTCATCTAGACTTGCCAAGAAAATCCACAGTTTAATAGGACATGCTGGACTGTCTCATCGCACACACCACAAAGGTGACAAGAAAGATCAGGGGCGGTGAAGCCTCTTCTATGAAGACTATCAGACGTAAGGATCTGTTCTCTGATGGCCGAACACACGAAAAATTTGATTTTGCTTGGCGTTGAGAGTTTCCTAGCCAGATTAGCCTTGTGCTCATGCATATTGTAGTCTTATTTTTTGATATGAGAGTAAGCAGAAGCAACATTGAATCGGCCATTAATACTGGGCTTCCAAGTCAGCTTATCAACTATATGCTCCCGGATAATGATACTACTGAGTCTGGTAAGGAGAGAGCAAAAAGCCGAAGATTCCTCATCATTTAGTCCCCGCTGGAGCAGGGGACTCCATGACTGATCCCTCCAAGAATCAACCACTGAGCAAGAGAGGTCTCTAGCCACCCTATACAACCCCGGGAAGTCCTCCGAGAGGGAGCAGGGGCCGCACCATTCATCCGACCAGAAGAGGAGGGTCCTTCCATTGCCCGTGTGAAACAGGGTAGCATCTCTGAATATTGGGAGGAGCTTATAAATTGATTTCCATATCGGGGATAGGAGGCAAGCGGTACCACCCTCTCTCCACTAGGCACCTGAAAACTGAATGTACAATTTGACTATATTCTTCCATAGACTGTTATGCTTGATGTTGAAGTTCCAAATCCATTTGAGCATAAGAGCTTTATTCATTTCCTTCGTAGGCCGGATGCCAAATCCTCCCCTCTTACGAGGCATGCAAATATCCTTCTAACTAACCAAGTCGTATCTAAAGGTGTCTTTTGATCCTCTCCAGAGAAATCACCGACGGATGGCGTCAATTTTGGAACAAACAGAGGTCGGATAGTGCATAAATGATAGCAGATAATTTGGCAACCCTGCCAGACTAGACTTGAGGAGAGTGAGACGCCCCGTTGTACATAGAAGCTTATCCCTCCAAGTGGCTAGCCTCTTTTCAAATTTCTCAATGAAGGGGGACCAGAGTGATGCCGAAGGCCGAGAATCAAAAAGTGGGGAGCCCAAGATATGTAGCTAGCAGATTTCCCACAGAGCATCCCAAGTAGTCAGCCATATCCCGAAGCCCAGCTAGATCGATGTGGTAGCCTAGAAGAGTGTTTTTTTTCCAGTTTATGTTCTGACCAGAAGCCAATTCAAATAATCCCAAAACAACATGCAGTGTTTTGATTTGATTCATAGTACCGACCCTGAAGCAAATAGTATCATCGGCAAACTGGAGGATTGGAATATCAAAGGCTGTGCAATCCGTCATGGGGAGGAGCCATCCCAGTTCTTGGCCGAGTAGATCAATGAGGATAGATATTCTGCCACCACATTGAAGAGCAAGGGGGAAAGGGGTCTCCCTGTCTGATTCCCTTGGTTCCCTTAAAATACCAACAAACTGTTCCGTTGAGAAGGACGAAGTAACTTGCTGTCACTTAAAGTTAATTATGTAAAATGCCAAAACTACTCATTCCTAAACACCTAATAGCTCATTACATATTAGAATTAAACCAAAACAGTACCAATCTGTTTCTAATAAAAACATAAAGACTTCTAACCTATGAGGGGAAACACATATAAAGTAAAATGAGCATTATGCCCTTGAATACATATTTCAACACTCTCCCTCAAGCTAGACTGTATATATATATCAAAGAATCCCAACTTGTTACAAAAGGTACTAAACTGGAGTGAAGATATCAAGGAGCCCGAACTTGTTACAAAAGGTAATAAATTGGAGTGTATATATCAAGGAGCCCCAACTTGTTATAAAAGCTACTAAACTGGAGCGTATATATCAAGGAACCCCAACTTGTTACAAAAAGGTGCTAAAATTTATGTCTTCCAAGTGTATTGGTGAACACATCTCCAAGCTAATCAACAGATTTCACATATGGAACAAAAGCAGCACCACTCATCATAACATCACAAAGAAACTGACAGTCCACTTCAATATATTTAGTCCTCTTATGGAATACCCAATTGCTAGCAATAAAAGTGGCTACTTAATTATCACAATTCATCACCATTGGACCACCACTGTGGAAACCGATCTCAGACAACTTAGACCTCACTCAAAGATGCTCACTCATTACATGAGCCATAGCCCTTTATTGTCTCTGTAATGGAACGGACTACCACATTTTGTGTCTAGCTCTTCTAATCACCAAGTTACCTCCAAATACACCATATCAAGTAGTAGACTTCCTGTCTGGCTTAGACTTTACATAATCAGAATCATTATACCCTGCAACTTGTAAATCATTATATGGCTCATACAATAAACATTTCTAGGTGCCCCCTTCAGGTATTTTGGGATTCTTTCAGCTGTTTGTAAGTGGAACTTTCTCGGGTTCTGCATAAACTGGCTGACCACACTCACAACAAATGCAATACCTGGTCTATTCAGTTGCATATACACCCCATGAGTCTTCTATACATTGTTTGGTCTCGAATTACTGGACTATCCTCATTATAAAGAGTTGGGTTTACTTCCATGGGTGTCTTAACTGGTTTTGCAGCCAATAAACCAATTTCTTGTAACATATCTGTTATATACTTTCTTTGTGACAGAATAATTACGATCTTGCTTCTTGCTACTTCAATGCCTTGGAAGTACCTAAGGGATCACACTCTTGAAGTGATCTTTTGATTGCTGTCTCCCTTGCAGTAGTGGGATACCCAATAAACATCTTGTTGTGGGAAATTTGTTTTTCCACTTTTATAGGACTAAATGTTTTAATTGTTAGTGTGATTTGTCTTTCTTCTGTACTTTATCTGTAGGTAGTGTTAGCTGACTGTGATGCAATACTCTTTCTTGTATTTTTTTTTAATAAAAAAAATCAATATATGAAAAAAAATACTCTTTCTTGTATTGCTTCTCTCTCTTCAATGAAATTCTCACAAGAAAAAAGAAGGTTCTGTAGTATTTGGGTCAAGTCCTGTTATCAGAGTAACCACAAGGGCCTCAACATTCTGTCACTAATTCATATCATTTTGTAGTTTGTTGCACACTTTCCATGTCATAACTGAGCTTTCTTATTGTGATTTGACCTTATCAGGCCCTTTTACACTCGGTTCCATTTGGAAAGATGATAGTCATTGATTTATTTGCTGACGTGAAACCTTTATGGGAAAAATCTTCTCAATTTTACGGCATTCCTTATGTCTGGTAAGCTATTTAATTGTATAACAGATACAGAATTTTTATTGTGAACTTGCAAACACTCGAGCGTGTGGAGGATTTTCTGTTCAGTCTTTACTAATATATTTTTGTCCATTAGTTAATTGTATTTTATTTTTATTTACTTTTCCAGTTTTTGTATCCTTATCTTTCCTCCTTTTGCTGTGCATGTAATCTCTTTTCTATTTAAATGAAATTTTCTCGCCATTCAATAAAAAGAAATGTTATTTGCATTTGCCCACATCTTTTGAGCTACCATAATTTCTCTTTATTAAAGATTATACACTTTCAGTTAATTTTTCTATCCAGGGACTGTTCCGTAATTTAGGCTTGAATTGGGGGGGTTTAAGTACAGTTTTTTTTTTTTGAAAAGGGGGTTTAAGTACAGTTATTAGTTGATAGTTTATATGTAATTTTGAATATTTGCTCAGGACTGTAATTAAATACATGCTACTTCCATCAGATCAAGAAGTTGAGAGCTGTTCTTGGTCTATTCAAGTTGGCTTCGGGTCTGAATATAAATTGGAGGAAAACCACTCTCCTGGGATATAGCTGATTTCCTGAGATGCTCTCTGGAGAATACGCTAGCTGCATATTTGGGTCTCCACCTTTTTTTATTCTCGTCCCACGGCTGGGCATTGGTCCCCCCTTATTGAGAAAATTGAGAAGCAACTTGCAACTTGGCGGGGCAAGCTCCTATCTACTATAGGTCGACTCACTTTGTTAAAGTCTTGCTTGCCTGGCCTGCCAAATTGTCTCCTATCTTTTATAAAGTGTCCAGCCTCTGTGTGCTCAAAGATCGTTGCTATTCGCCGTCGCTTCCTATGTAGAGGTTTAGTAGTCATGTTCAAATATCATTTGGTTAGTTGGAAGGAGATTTGTCTGCCTCGGGATAGGGGTGGGCTGGGCTGGGTTGGGCTGGGCATACGACCTTTAAAGGATATGGGTAATGCCCTTCTGCTTAAGTGGATTTGGAACCTTAATGCTAACCATAGAAATTTGTGGAGGAATATGGTGTATTACTATCTTCAGATTCCAGGGCATTTGGTGGAGAGAGGGAGGCGCTCCCTGCCGTTTATCCCCAATTTGGAAATCCGTTTATAAGTTGCTTCCTACCTTCAAGACCGCGACCTCCTTCTACACAAGAAATGGGAGGACTCTTTTATTCTGGGCCGATGAATGGTGTGGTTCCTGCCCCCTCTTTGAGGAATACCTGGGGTTGGATAGGACTGCTATGGACCTTTCATGCTCAGTAGCAGAATCTTGGAGTAATCTTTCTTGGAGTTTTCTCTTCCGTCAGAGCTTGAATGATGATAAAGCTATAGCCTTCTGCTCGCTTCTTTCTTGTCTCAATAGTACCATCCCCTGGGAGAGAGTGCCAAATAAGCTGATTAGGAAGCCTAGCATCAGTGGTACATTCGCAGTCACTCTAGCCTATTCCCACATCAGGGACGTTGTCCCTAGTTAGCCAGAGCACAAGGCAAATCTCACTTGGAAACTTTCAGTACCTAACAAAGTAAAATTCTTTATTTGGATAGCCATTAGAGAGCAAATCCTTATTACAGACAATCTTTAGAAGAGAGGCTTCACTGCCCCGGATACTACCTGCCTCTTATGTGTCATTTGTGAGGAGTCAGTATAACATGTTCTTTTGCATTGTGGCTTTTCATGGAGAGTTTGGATGACAATGTTCCAAAAAATTGGCATTCAGGTGGGCCTCCATCAGGATCTATTAGGCACTTTTCAGATTGTGCTTGGGACTCTCCTTCCTATATCTTTGGCTCGAGAGAAATAATCGGAGATTCAATTCCAATTTCAGCAATCTAGATAGTATGGTCTCTTGAGCTGTGGGTATGGTTTCCAGCTGGCTCCACACTAGGAAAGAATTTGTTCCTCAGGCTGGTGTCTCCCTTCGATGGAAATGGTGTCTTCTGGCCCACATGGCAGGTCCCCATAAGATTCCGATCATGGCTAAGTGGGAGCCTCCCCCTAGTGACTGCATTAAGCTGAATTTTGACAGTAGTGCTCTGGGATGCCCTGGATTGGCTGGTACGGGGGACTATTCTCTCCTATGCTGGGCCAATTGGCATCGCGGATTCTAACACTGCGGAGGTGTATGCTTTTCATTTTGGGTTGAAGATTTTCAAAGACCGACTTCAAGGGAAGCTACTGATTGAGGGGGACTCTAAAGTGGTTATCAGCTGGTGCTCTAATTGAGCCTCCCCCTTGGCGGCATTGGCCAATTACTGCATCTATTGTAGATATTGTATCTTCCATTTCTTGTACTTGGAATCACATTCCTAGGTCAACCAATTCTGTGGCTGATAGGCTAGCTAAATTTGGAACCTCCTAGCAATCTCTTATTGTTTGGGATGGTTCCCCCTCCTTGTAATCTTGCTCTTTTGAGCCTTTTAATATAACTCAACACTATTTCAAAAAAAAAAAAAAAAAAAATACATGCTACTTCCTTCTGAGCTCCAATCATTTATCCTAGTGGAAGATTTAATACTTCAGGATGAATAAAGAGATGGAGAAGAGCTTTGAGAAAGAAGCAACAAAGAGAGAGGGGTGAAGAACCTTCCAGATAGAAACTTCAGAAAGTCATACTAAGGGTTAGAATTCAAACCCTAACCTATTCTATTCCTCACTTGAGAAGAAAAAATTTAGTACATCCTAAAAAATGTCTTTCTTTTGTTTTTCTAAATGTTGATTAAACATTCATTCACCCCTTTTACCCTTGGTGAGACTTAAACCTATGACCTCAAAATAAAAAAGCCCCCATGTGGCCATTGAGCCAAAGGCCCGAATCACTAAGAAATGCCTCTTTCTAATAACATATGCCTAATAACTCCAAACATACAATTTTTTTTTTAGTATCATCAGAAAATTATAAACACTAAAATTTTCCTTGTAATGAATGCTTCTAATAAAACTTGAGTGAGAGGTTAACCAAATGACTCGGCTACTCAATATGTAAAAATACCAAATTTCCCTTCAGACAGACTAGACATTTTTTAATACTTACCCCCAAGATGGGTTGTAAATGTCTGTCATGCCTGGCTTGTTAAAAAATTCCAAAATTCTCGCTTTTTTGCTGCTTTAGTAAAACATTTGCCGAGCCATTCTTTAGAACCAGCATATGGAGTATTGATCTGCCCGCTCATTAGTGCATCCCTAATAAAGAGGTAGTCAACTTCTATATGCTATTTTTAGGGAAGACAAGATTGTCGGCAATGTTTAATTATCACACCCCATAACAATAGGTCCCTTGATTTCCAACTCAAACTCTGCCATGAGAGACTGGCAACAATAGTTTGCTTCTTGCTCCTTCATGTAACTAGATTTCCTTCAACAAGAGGTACAATATCCACTTGTAGTCCTATCTAGTCTTGGCCCAGCACAATCTGCGTCTAAGAAGCCTTTGACTTCTAGATGCATATGAGACTTAAAATATTTACCTATACTAGCAAAACCCTTCAGATTTCTATGAATCCGATAAATTGCATCAAGATGAACCTTCCAAGGACTCTCCATGAACTGGTTGTCAACACTAACAACATATTATATAGGTGGTCCTGTAATTGTAGCATAGATCAACTTTCCATCTAATCTTTTGAGTTGTGTCCAACGTTGGAGTGGAGGTCTTCTAATTTCACTTATATTAGGAGTTTATGTCTCCTTGTTTGCCTGCACTATTCATTACTTTGTTCCTTCCATTATAAGGATTAATTATATTTTAGTAAATGGATTAGTTAAAAGGAAGAGATGAAGGAGAACTCATATGCTTCTATCTATTGTTCTCTTAGTTTCACTGAGAGGATAGTGGATGGCAAATTTTGGGAGGTACAATACTGGAGGCCGATTTTATTTAGGAGGCTAGTCCAGACTGCATGGGCAAAGTGGCAGTGGAGAAGGACATGGGTGGCAGTTTCGGGAGTATTTTTGCAAAAGGGGCAAGAGGGGTCTTGGACAAAAGTGCTGCTCCGAATAAGAGAATTAGAGGTGAGAATTTTATTTTTAAAAGCACTCCAGATAAAGAATTTCGCACGACGAGGGGCAAGTAAGGTCCAGGCAATGGCTGCAGGGTGGCTAAGTTGAGGGGGCTTGGGACTGTTGAGGAATTCATAGGCCGAGGCGGTGGTAAAAGATCCTCTGGGTGAAGGGGTCTAGATAAGTGTATCTGGCGAGGTTGTTGGAGCTTTACCTTGGAGAGGCTGGTAATTTATTTGAAATCTCATATGAGAAAAAGGTAAGCTAGATAAAATCCTCCATCACCGGTTTCAATATTGATCCAATTGTTCTGAACTTAATGGCTTGTTATCTGGGATGCAAAATTGCCACACCTCCCTACACCTATTTGGGCCTCCCCTTGTCATCCGTTCTGCCTTCCAAAAGCTCTTGGCATCCTATTATTGAGCGTCTGTAGGGTCGTCTGGCTTCCTGGAGTGGAAAATTTCTTTCTAAAGCGGGTAAGCTTGTTCTTATTAAATCATGCCTTCACAGTATCCAATCTTATTTTCTTTCATTATATTTGTGTCCTGCCTCTATCCGGAAAAGAATTGAATTCCTCAAAAGGAGGTTTCTTTGGGGAGGACTGAACAGTGAAAGGATGTATAATCTCGTGAAATGGGTTGAGTGTGCAATCCTAAACTCCTTGGAGGTCTCGGGATCCGAGATATTGCTACCACTAATTATGCCTTGTTGCTTAAATGGATTTGGAAATTTAATATGTGTCCTGATTTGATTTGGAGAACTTTAGTCACTGCTAAAGCAAACAAATTATCTGGGTGTTGGACTGAGGATAGGAGACGTAATAAACTGTCCCTTGTTTGGAAAAAAATTGTAATATTATTACATGATTTCAAGAAGGCCGTAAAATGCTACTTTTGTAAGGGAAATCTAACAAAATTTTGGTCAGATTGGTGGATGGGCCTGTGCAGTTTCAATATCAGCCATGGTTTGATTTCAAACTTGGCCAGGAATATTGAACCCTCTATCTCTGACCTGCGGACCGAATCTGGAGGTTGGAACTTGAATCTCTGGAGAGCCCTTTCGGACTCAAAAGCCTTATTGGCATCCAACCTCCTTGTCTCTCCTCGGTAACTCCCCGGAATGTGCCTGATACACTCATATGGACTCCTTGCAAAGAAGGTACGTTCTCCACTGCATCTGCTCATAAATTCCTTAGCTGCCCCAACCCCCCACAAACCGATCATCTTGCAGCCATTGCCTGGACCTTGCTTCCCCCATCCTTAGTGCAAATTTTTTTATCTGGAGCGCCTGTCGGAATAAAATCCTCATGTCTGATTCTTTAATCCAAAGAGGAACCCCTGTCCAGGACCCCTCCTCAACAAAATTAGTTTCTAGCACTGCCCTTCTCAAAATCTTACATCCACAATTCTCTTGCTGCGTTGGCCACATCATTTGGGCCTTATGGAAGGAAAGAAACAACCGAAATTCAACTTAAAATTTATCCCTATTGATATACAGATAGAAAATATTGTTGGCCAAGTTTTCACGTGGATCCTCATGCGTAAGGAATTTCGGAATCTTAACAGCTCCAACCTAAGAGGGAACTGGTTGCTGATAGCTGGCATGACTTGTCCTTCCTATCCCCAACTTTGGAAATTTGGCTCGCCCTTCGATGGGCCACTACAAATTAAATTTTGATGGTAGTGCTTTTGGATGCCTTGGTCTTGTGGGCTTATGCGGAGTCATCCATGATGGTAATAGTTGTCTACTTTTTACCTTCATTGGGCCAATTGGAATCTCCGATTCTACCACTGCTGAGCTCTCCCGTTTGCTTAATGAGCTGCAGATTTTCAAACACCTCTTGTTGGGCCCCTCTGTATTGAAGGTGATTCTAAAATTGTCATTAATTGGTGTGCGAAGTCAACTCCTCCCCCTTGGCGGCACTAGGATATGTTTTTTGATATATGTTATTTAATTTCTTTTATGAACTGTAATTGGAATCACATTCCTAGGTCAGCTAACCATTTAGCTAACACTCAAGCTAAATTAGGTGTTTCACTCCAACACCTTGTTGTGGAGGAAGACCCTTTTTAGCTAGGTATTGTAGTTTTCCTCTTTTAATAGTTTATACATCTTCATTCAAAACAAAAAAAGGTGTTTAGCTATGTTAGTCTTCAATTCTTGTTCAATTGTTTAATTGTTTTAGAACTTATCTTTTAATGTTTGACTTTGGGTGTAACTGGGATTTGGGTAGTTTATTTATAATCTGATTCTATACTCAATTATAATTAAGTCAATAAATTATTTCTCTTTTCCATAAATTCAACAAAGAAGAAGGACAGTTTTTCTATATCAGCCATGGAAATTGTAGATTCAGATTTCATACAGACTAAGAAAATCCATTGAAAAAAGATTTCATACAGATAAGTCTTAATAATTTCTAGTTCTCCATCACTCACCTCCTCCTCCTCCCCCCCCCCCCCACAAGCTTGGTTTACGCCTTAGGTACCTAACAAAAAGTGTTGAGATAGACCACCATTCCTTTCAAGAAAAGGTTCAAGAGAAAATATATCTCTATCCCATTTCACTGGAAAGTAATTTTTTTGTTTTTTTTTTAAATGATGCTGTTTTTTATTAAGACAGAAGCTCAAAACAGCAATTTACAAAGGAGGGAAGCCTTCCCAAACAATGAGAGATTACTGGAAAGTTCCGAATTTTGCCAATTTATCAGCCAAAGAGTTGGTTGATCTAGGAATGAGATTCCAATTACAATGAGTAGAAGATACAATGTCAGCAATACTATCATTGATGGGCCAGTGGCGCCAAGGGGGGAAGTTGTCTTTGGAACACCAACTAATAACCGTCTTCGAGTTGCCTTCAATGATTAACTTGCAATGGAGACGATCCTTGAAGATTTGGAGGCTGAACAATAGAGCACTAACTTCAGCAATATTAGAATCGACAATGCCCACCGGATCAGCATAAGAAAGAATATGGTCTCTATTGTGACCTCTGAACATACCACTTGCTCCAGCCGGCCCAGGACATCTAATAGCACTACCATCAAAATTCAGCTTAATGCAATCGCAAGGGGGAGTATCCCAGATGGCCATACTCAGAGTTCTGCTAGGGCCAGACATATGAGCAATCAAATTCCAATTTTCCCCAAGGGAAGCCCCCGATACAGTATTGTATTTTTCTTTTTGTTTTCATGTAAACTGTTTTATTTATTATTAATAAATCCACACTATTAAAAAAATCTTCAATTTTTTATTTTAGTTCATAAATGTAAGGAGAAATAATGTTATTGATATTAGGCATCATTTGATTTTTTTGTTTTCATGACATGTATTTCAGGTGCTTGTTGCATAATTTTGGTGGGAATATTGAAATGTATGGCTTACTCGATGCAGTCTCTTCTGGTCCTATAGATGCTCGACTCAGCCAAAATTCGACCATGGTATATAGGAGCCTAAGACTAAATTATTCATAAGATTAAGATGTTTATCTTATGTTCTTGGGGATTTTTGTAACAATTTGCAGAACCAGAAAATGTTAAGCTTGCTCATGTATAAGTGAAATATCTATGAGCTCCTCTTTTTTCATGTCTTGCATCACATCGTAAGTCTCTAAATCTCGGGGGACAACTAAAGTTTTTGAACATAATTCCTGAAGAGTCTTTCTTATGGAAGGTTCTGTTGTGATAAAAAAATATGATATCAATTTGTTGTTGAAGTTATGGACTTTTCTTTAATTATTTATAATAATTTGGATTTGAATGTAACTTTTTTGTCATTAGTTGTTAAAAAGAGAGGGGCAAGCTCGAGCGAAACAACCAAAGATTCAACTCCAAAGCTAGCATCCTAGACAACACGGCTTCTCATGCCGTTGGCCTCATCTTGAGCTGGCTTCATACAAGGAAGGATTTTGCCACTGTATCGGGGGTTTCCCTTGGGGAAAATTGGAATTTGATCGCTCATACTGGCCCTAGCAGAACTCTGAGTATGGCCATCTAGGATCTTCCCCCTTGCGACTGCATTAAGTTGAATTTTGATGGTAGTACTATTGGATAACCTGGGCCGACTGGAGCAGGTGGTGTGTTCAAAGGTCACAATGGAGACCCTATTTTTTCTTATGCTGATCCGGTGGGCATTACCGATTCTAAGATTGCTGAAGTTAGTGCTCTACTGTTAGGCCTCTAAATCTTCAGGGATCGTCTCTATTGCAAGTTAATCATTGAAGGCGACTCGAAGACGGTTATTAGTTGGTGTTCCAAAGACAACTTCCCCCCTTGGCGCCACTGGCTCATCACTGATAGTATTGCTGACATTGTATCTTCTACTCATTGTAATTGGAATCTCGTTCCTAGATCAGCCAACTCTTTGGCTAATAAATTGGCAAAATTTGGAACTTCCCAGCAATCTCTCATTGTTTGGGAAGGCTTCCCTCCTTTGTAAATTGCACTTTTGAGCTTTTGTCTTAATAAAAATCAACATCATTTAAAAAAAGAAGAAGAGAGGGGCAAGCAAATTGATATGGACCTTGGTTTCTATGCAGCATGTTTAGTTTAGGGTTTGAGGAACAATAGTAGGAAGGAAAGTGTCAAAGGAAGCAGAAATGTCTTTCCAATGCATGCAAAAAACAATGGTTGAAAGGGGATGAACCCCTGAAAATTTAACAATTCGATGGCGCAGAGCATGGCGAGTGGTGAGGCAAGGGAGACTTGGGAGAGAAAGCAATACAGGCAGAGAGCACCAGTGAGCATTTTATTGAAAGCCACCAGATCCGCCAGTATACAGAATTGCAGCCCGACCTTGCAACGAACGGAGGTCCACACGAGCCACGAGAAAGAGCATTGTAGGAGGATATAGCTGGTTGATTTCTCCCCCGAATTGCAGAATGGTTAATTTCTCATGACTGGTAGAGTTTGCCTAGGTAGACTTTCCAAACTTTATCCAAAACCTATCAAGAGTAATGGTTAATTCGCCCATAATGGACACTCTTCCTCTCGGACTTACAATCACCTCTGCCTAAATTATCTCTACCTCTACCTCTCCCAAAACCTATCCAGCCTAGAGATGAGTCTGGTGGGCTAGGTCTAGGGCTCAAAGTATTAAATGCAGCAATATCTATCACCTTACTCTCTTTTTCTTCTTTGGATACCAAAGTTGTTTCAGCCTTCATAGTTTTATTGAAAGTAGTGGGTAATGAAGGTGTTTCTTCTGAATCTAGGACTTGTGCCTTAATGCTGTCAAACTCACCGCCTAGATCATCAAGAAACTTCGCCACCAGTAGTTGGTTCTCTTGTTTCCTCAATTCCTGCTCATCTATAGTGAATAGATGATACACATTAATTTCCTGCCAGAGTCCCACAAATGCATCATAATATTGTGTAATTGTCTTGTTACCCCTTTTAAACCAAAGAAATTGGTGTACAATTCATACACTCTAGATAAATTGCTCTCTTGAGCATACAAGTACCCCAAAGAAACCCACAACCTTTGCAGTTTCACAATGCATCACTTGATTCCTCAATTTTGAATCAATACTGTTGACAATCCAAGTCATAACTTGGTTGTCTTCAGCTTCCCAATCATCAGTTGTTGGGATTAGAGAGTCGTCTCAAATGTACTTTGTCCTCCTTTTGCCCTTCAAGAACGTTCTCACAGATCTGGCCCAATGGAGATAATTTGGTCCTGTCAACTTCTTATATGTCATAAACATAACTTCTTTACCATTAGATCCACCCATATCTCTAGATGGTACATAAACTTCACCAAAATCAGCCATAGAATAAGTATAGAATCACCAAAATATTCAATTTCAATATCCAAACATTTTGCAATTTTCAAATATGTGGGCCCCACTTCGTAAAAATTAGGGTTAGGGCAGGAATGAGATGTGTGCAAGTGGTATGTGCTCAAATCAACACCATACAACAATTAGAAAAAAAATCTTTGAAGAATAAACTACAATTAGGGCTGATGTTAGCATACAGGTTGATGATTCAGGCACTAGTCTATGGATAGTTGATGCACATCCCAAGATCACTCGAAAAGAACCCTTTTTAGAGCAATCAAGCTATGAATAATCCTTTAAAGGATTATAGAACCAGTAACCCTAGGGTTATGGTAGAAGAAAAGAAGAAAAATTGAATTTTTACCAACCAATCACTGAGGAGATTTGAGAAACCACCTTGTTTTTGCGAAGTCCTCCAGATAAAAAGAGAGGTTTTTCTAGCTAAGATGCACTCCTAGCAACAATTATTGCTCTGATACCATTTAAAATGTATGAAAAACCTAGAGAGAGAATGAGAGGAAGAAGAGGAAAAAGGAGGCAAAGCTCTGAATGAGCTGCATAGGGGTTTGTGCACGACCCTCAATGCTATTTATTAGGTTTTTAAGTCATAAATTACAGAAATAACAAAAATGTCCCTCTTACATAGAAAACACTTTTTTCCTTATAACTCCCATTTTACTCGGCCTATGAATATAAAAAATTGTACATAGACTAAATCAAACATGCTGAACAAGATAGTGCCATAATATAAATTATATGATCATGTAAAATGACCAAACTACCCCTGAGCTGATTTTCTCACAAGCGGGAATAATCCCATATAGATATTTGTTAAGAAAAGTTGTTGGTTTATTAGGTTGAGTATAGGCATCATAAGTGGCCAGTCATTTTTGGATGGAACCGGCTTCAATCTTAGGATGGTATTAGTGTAGGACATTGCTTGTTGGCCCCAGTTTCTGCCTCATTGAATCCCGAGGATGTCTGCATTACCCATCTCTTAGTTCATTATCTATACATGTAAGCCCAAACTTGAAGGGGGAACATTAGTAAGAATAGTTCCAAATAGATATGTGTTAAGAAACATTGTGGGTTTCTAAGGTCGAGTAATAGGTATTGTAAGTAGCTAGTCATTTTTGGATGGAACTAGGCTCAATCTTAACAAAATGATGCGATAACCGGTTACTCTTGTCAACTTCTATATTTTGAATACCCATACAATTATTTTATTAACTTTTATTTTTTATTATGTCTATTTTTTTCCAGGTAGTATCTTTTTTTGAATCCTTTGTTTCTTCTCTCTTAATTCCCATCATTTTCTCAGAAAAGTAATTATAAACATAATAATTACTATTTGAAAGGACCTATATGGTAATCAATTGTAGAAGGTAAAATCTCGACTGCAGTTTTTTTTTTTTTTTCCAAATAGACGTTTTGAGTTCCAATTGGTTCAAGTTTATATACAGGTTGGAGTTGGCATGTGCATGGAGGGAATAGAGCAGAATCCAGTTGTATATGAACTAATGTCTGAGATGGCATTTCGTGGTGAAAAGGTTCAAATTGAGGTAATACACTATTTTGATTTAAGCATTCACTGTATTGTCTAGAATTCATATCAGAGGAGATCTCCTTAAGCAACAAAAGATTAACCCAGGAAGTGTGGTTTGTGTTTTTGTATGCTAAGACACCAAAAGGTTGTCTAGAGCCATGTTCTATGAGATTGAATAGTGCTTAGTAGCCTCCTCCCACTTTGGTTGAGTTGATTCTTTGGCTTTGTCCCAGATCTTAAGGAATTTGCTCAAGATGAGTGAGGATTTAGCTTAACTGTTTCACTGATATTCTTGTGGAGTATCTGAATCCCAGAAGTGAATGAGATGCCCTCCAGTTTAGACTTCTTCATCATTATTTACTTGCATACATGATATTTGAATCATTAATGTATAGTTGTGTGTTAAGTTGGGTCCAAGGTCCTATCCCAAAATGACTAGCCAACTTAGGAAACCTCTTTTTTTTTTTAGAAGTAAGTGTGAATGTATTACTGAAGAAAAAAGGATTACAACCCTAAAAGCTAAAGAGACATTTCCTCCACAACAAGGTGTTGGAGGGAAACGCCTTTTTTAGCTTGATCATCGGCTAAGTGATTAGCTGATCTTGGAACATGTTTTCAAGTACAATGTAAAACAGAAATTAACTTACAGATTTCCTCAAATAACTCCCAATGACGCCAAGGAGGTTTGGATGGCTTTGTGCACCAGTTGATAATGACTTGAGAATCTTCTTCAACTAAGAGAGCACCTTCCTTTTTTTGCTTGAAAAGTTTCAGACCGTTGTACAGCCCATGTAATTCCGTGTTAGTAGAGTTAGATACACCAATTGGACCCGCATATGAGAAGATAAGATTGGCTTGTTCATCGTGAATAACTCTGCCAAAACCAGCCGGTCCCGGACATCCAAGAGCACTTCCATCAAAATTTAGTTTAAAGTGCCCAGGAGGGGGTTTGGACCATTCAACCATTTCAGGGGCTCTTGTCGGATTAGACATACCTACAACATTTCGCCAATTTCCTCGCATGTTTGTCCCTTTCAAGTTGTAGAATTCTTTGCTTTGGAGAACCCAAGAGGTTACTTGACCGATAATCTGATCACAAAGAATTTCCGTGGGAGAGCTTTCTGATTGAATTTTCGATTATTTCTTTCTTTGCATAAATTCCATGCAATGTGTCCAACACAGCAAGAGATTAAATTTTTCCCAATTTTGGGAGATGAGAGCTAACCAAAGGATGGTGTTATGTAAATCTTGAGATGGGCAGTATGAAATACTGATTTTATCCATCAATTCGGTCCAAATCTTATGAGCATATGCACAGTGCAGAAGCGTGTGATCTGTTGTTTCGGGAGATGAATTACAAAACGGGCATTCTGGGTTTGGAACATTAGTGTCACGTCTTTGTAAAGCGTCAGAGGTTAAGATTTTCTTGCGGCATATCGTCCGGATAAAGAACTTAACTCGAGGAGGAATAGGTAGTGCCCATGCAAAGGCAGCAGGATGTGCCGCTTGGGGAGTCGGATATGCAATCATATGGTGGTACACAGAAGCAGTGGAGAACATACCTTGTTTGTTCGGCGTCTAGATAACTGTGTCAGTAAAGCTTTTTAATGTCACTTCTGAGAGCATTTTGACCAGGCCAGTGGCTTCCAGAGCTTCAGAATCATTCAATGCTCGCCTTAGATGTAGATTCCAGCCACCCGAAGGCTGCCAATGGTCAGAAACCATCATGCTATGAGATCTTGATAATTGATAAAGACGTTGATGACTATCCTTCAAACAGCTTGAACCTATCCACCAATCCGTCCAAAATAAAGTTTCTTTTCCGCACCCGATGTAGCATTTGACGGCAGACTTGAAAGATGGTAAAAATTTGGCAATTTTCTTCCAAACAGGAAACCTCTTTACGAACTAATAAACTCAAGATCTTTGTACTCACTAATCTATGTGGGACTATTCCTTAACACTCCCCCTCACGTGTGGAACCTCTTTTGTGGCTCTACAAGTGGATAATTTAGGAGTAGGCAGTTTAGGTATAGGCCCTCTTTTGTGGCTCTACAAGTGGATAGTTTTAGGTGTAGGCCCTTTATTGTAGCTCTACAAGTAGATAGTTTAGGTGTAGGCCCACATATGAGTACCTGCTCTAATACCATGTTAAGTAGGGTCCAAGGCCCTATCCCAAAATGACTAGCCAACTTAGGAAACCTCTTTACCAACTAATAAACTCAAGATCTTTGTACTCACTAATCTATGTGGGACTATTCCTTAACAGTGATGTTAATAGTTGGTTCACAGGTTCATCAAACTTTATTGAAGGATTTAGGACCGTGTAATTTATATCTGCTGCCTGTTGAGAAAGGTATAAAAATGGTCATGAAGTCATCTGCAACCTAGTATAAGAACAAAGATTGCGTCTCCACTAATCTTGAGCATTTATGTTGGATGTCTTTCTCTATTTTTAAAGTTGGAACCATGGAACAAACAGGAGAAGTTTCTGCAATAGAAATGCCATATAGTCTGAAATCTGTTCAGGTTTTTTGTTGACCCTTCTCTTCTTTACTAATTGTAGCTTAACCTAGGGAAAATTCTTCAATGACAATTATACCCCTCAGCCTGAACTGTATCACCTATTATTGATCTGACTAAATTGCCACTTCACTATAAAATTACCAACTGACACTTTAACAAATACGTGAGAAGAAAACCAGAAGCCAGTTCAGAAGAATAGAGAAATTAAAACTTTACCTTGTTGTAAAGGGGGTGCTCCTTTGGTTGCTCCTTTGCTTTGTTTGCTGAAATAAAATTCCATTGTTTAAAAAAAAACTTTTTCTATGTAAACTTCGAAACCAAAAGAGAAGAAGAAATACAGTGATAAAATCAGAAAAAAAACTGGATTGATCGTTTTCTGATCTGATGCATTGTAAAGTTGAAACAAGGAAGAAGAAGAGAAGTTTTCTCTACAGTCCAGAAGTCCATCCACATCTTTTTGTCACACTTCTCTTTTCTTATTAATTGTAGTTTAAGTCGGGGTCAATATGCCAATGACCATTATTCCCCTTTTTACAACGGTTAACTGCTCCATACAGCATAAACTACCTGCTGACACTTAAGCAAATACGCAACTTGATATTCACAAAGCAGATGGGCCTTGACCTTGAGTTGGCTTCCAATCAACGTCATCCATAGGTTGGGATCTCCAAAGAAGGTCCACATGTAAGGAGAGGTATTTATAATAGGTCATTGCTGGTCATGAAGTGATCTACTACTTAGTATAAGAACTTGGTTTATACCTCTTTGACTCTAAGCTTGAAGTTTTGAATTGGATGTGTTTCATCACCCGCTAACATTTTCCTATTTTTGTTTTGATCACAGATAGCTTGGGATTAAATAAAAATTTTGTCTTTTCTTTTAGGAATGGCTGAAAAGCTACTCTCAAAGGCGTTATGGCAAAGCAGTGAGTCAAAGTGAGACAGCTTGGAAAATTCTCTATGGTACCATCTACAACTGTACAGATGGGATTGCTGTAAGTTCTTGTTTTTTTTTCTTGAACATGATTAGAAATGTAGTTTCCGAGGATCAATTTAGCATTGTCACCTCTTGGCAACAGTACAGGCTGCAGACTAGAGTTTGAGATTAACTTCAAAGTGGCTGAGGTTTTGACAAAAAACTGCTTACAATATATGAAAAATCGATCAAAGGAACTATGAATTGCGTAAAGTTGGGTGCAAGGCCTATCCCTAAATGACTAGCCAACTTAGAAAACCTCTTTCCCAACTAATAAACTCAAGATCTTTGTACTCACTAATCCATGTGGGACTATTCCTTAACACTCCCCCTCACATGTAGGCCCTCTTTTGTGGCTCTACAAGTGGATAATTAGGTGTAGGCCCTCTTTTGTGGCTCTACAAGTAGATAATTTAGGTGTAGGCCCTCTTTTGTGGCTCTACAAGTAGATAATTTAGGTGTAGGCCCTCTTTTGTGGCTCCACAAGTAGATAGTTTAGGTGTTGGCCCTCTTTTGTGGCTTTCTAAGTGAATAATTAGGTGTAGACCCACATATGAGTACCTGCTCTGATACCATATAAAGTTGGGTCTAAGGCTCTTCCCAAAATGACTAGCCAACTTAAGAAACCTCTTTCCCAACTAAAAACTCAAGATCTTTGGCTGATAAATTGGCAAAATTCGGAACTTCCCAGCAATCTCTCATTGTTTGGGAAGGTTTCCCTCCCTTGTAATATGCTCTCTTGAGCTTTTGCATTAGTAAAAATCAGCATCGTTTCAAAAAAAAAAAAAAAACTCAAGATCGTTGTACTCAATGATCCATGTGGGACTATTCTTTAACAAATTGATTATAAATAAAAGGAAACAACCCCAATAGACATCAATCCTGGTCCTTGTCCAGTTCTTTATATGATGTTCAGCTTCTTGCTGCTCTGCTGGCTTTCTTTCCATGATTAACATCTTGTTAATAAGAAGTGTTGAATGACATAAGGGTGTCTTTTTAATTCGCCATACTTATTCTCTTTATAGGATTTGTGGGTAGATTAGGAAGTTAACTTAAAGTGTTTTTAATTGTAGTAGTTTATGAAGGGGCAATATTGTCTTTTAACCCTTACTAGTGTACTTAAAGGAGGAGAGATGATTTATCTCTAATCTCCTCTTTCCTTCTATGAGAAGTTGACAGCTGCTGCTGGTTTTCACACTTATTTCCTCTATCTCCTTCAAGATTTGATTTGTACCCCTTTACATAGTATCAGAGCAATGCTCAATCTGATTTAGGTCTTCTTTTCCTCTTTTTTTTTCTGTTTTTTTTTTTTTTTTCTGGTTCTCCAGCTCTTGCGGCGGCCCTTTTTCTCTTGTTTTATGGTTTACTCAACCTCCAGGTTGTGGTATTAGAGTCATTACTATAGGGTAATGATGTAAGTACCTAATTTTTTAGCCCTTGATGGTGCCTCTCTGCTTGCCTACTGCCTGTGAATATTCTCTGAGGAAAACGGAAGGACTTTATGCCTCAAATTTGTTTAATTGGAGCATGTTAAGAGACACCCACGTGTGTAGGGGTGGCATTAGTAAATGAGGAGAAGTTTCTTAGAGATGACATAAAATTGTAATTATGCAAGCTGGTGTATGTCCTCTTAAGTCTTTTTCCTTTTGAAGCATGTAGCCCTAAGGGCATTGTAGTCATTGTAAACATCTTACTACAACTATAAATACAACCTCAAGGCATGGGATAGAGCATTCAAGTCTATTCCTCTTGTCTCAAATTCCTCCATACACCTCTCTCACTTATCCTCTTCCTTCTCTCCCAAGAGCTAGAATTCCTCTCTTCTCTCCTTCCCTTGAGATCTTTGTGTTTATGTCTTTGACAAGATTTTCTGAAGCTTATTTTGATTTCCCGAAACAAGAGATCGAAATCGATTGATCTCGATAACGTTTATTTACTCCCGATACATAGATATACATAGGTTAAGTTATAAGGTACAGAAATTACAATAATACCCGTTCATGGTACAGAAATGACAATAATATACGATAACATCCTCCCTCAAATTGATGCTGGTAAGTCAACCAACAACAATTTGCCAACCAAAAATTGATGCCGCTGCCGAGTCATGGCTTTGGTGAAGACATAGGCCACTTGGAGATCCGAAGAAATGTAAGGAAGAGAGATCACCCGACTATCCAAGGTATCGCGGATAGAATGACAATCAACCTCAATGTGCTTGGTGCGTTCATGGAAAACAGGGTTGGTGGCAATCTGAATAGCACTAGTGTTATCAGCATGAAGAGGGGTAGAAGTAGTCTGAGGGAACTCAAGTTCCACAAGAAGACTGCATAGCCATACAATCTCAAAACAAGCAGTAGACATGGCACGATACTCAACTTCAGTAGAGGATTTAGAAACACGATCTTGTTTTTTACATCTCCAAGAAATTAAGGCATCACCTAAAAACATACACCAACCTGTAGTAGTGTGACGGGTATCCGGACACCCAGCTCAATCAGGATCACTATAAGCAATAAGTTGAAGAGAGGAGCCTGTAGGAAAGAATAACCCACGAGTAGGAGAACCTCAAAGATAGCGGATGATGCATCGAACTGCAGCAATATGGAGATGACGAGGAGAGGACATAAACTGACTAACCTGATGAACGGCATAGGAGATGTCAGGACGAGTAGTGGTCAAGTAGATGAGACTCCCAACCAAGCGCCGATAGAGTGTAGGGTCATCTAGAAGGTCCCCTTCATCTTTCCTGTATTTGACATTTACCTCCATAGGAGTATCAACAGAAGAAGTGTCCTCCAAACCAGCCAAGGTAATAATATCTTGAAGATACTTATGCTAGTTTAAGAAAATACCATTGGCCCGATGATGGACTTCCACTCCTAAGAAGTACGTGAGTTGGCCAAGATCTTTCATATGGAAAGTGGCATGTAACACCTACTGCAACTTGGTAATCAGTCCAGAGTCAGTGCCAGTAATAATGATGTCATCTACATAAACCAGGAGAATGACCATGCCCGCGGCAAACTTATGATAGAAGAGAGATGAATCATACTGACTCTGTGTAAACCGGTGGAGAATAAGGGTACCATGAAATTTCTCAAAGCAAGCCCGGGGGGCTTGTTTAAGCCCATACAGAGGACGACGAAGCTTGCAAACCTGATCAGGAGAGGAGATAGTCATACCAGAGGGGAGCTTCATGTATACATCTTCCTGGAGGTCACCGTGGAGAAATGCATTCTTCGCATCCATCTAATGCAACGGCCAGGACTGAGAGGCTGCAATCGCGAATATAGTACGGACCGTGGCCATCTTGGCAACCGGCGCAAATGTCCCCTCATAATCAATCCCATATTCCTGTTTGTTGCCCAAAGCTACTAGGCGAGCTTTGTACCGATCCAAAGAGCCATCAGAACGAAGTTTGACAGAGAAAACCCATTTACTCCCAAGAGGCTCAAGGAGAGGAGGGCAAAGAACAATATCCCAAGTGTGATTCTCCTCAAGTGCTCGAAGTTCTGTTTGCATTGCATGTTGCCAACACTCATGTGCCATGGCCTATTTGTAACAAGTGGGAATGGAAATAGAGGATAAAGTAGTGACAGGAGAGACAGTGGAGGAGTAACAATACCAATGAGGAGACCTAGAAGAGCAAGTAGACCGGCGAAGAGCGGTGGAAGCTGGTGCAAGAGTAGGATTAGGTGACAGGACAAGATCGGAGGGGGCACAGAGGAAGTAGAACCAAACTCAGGGCCACTACATCGGCCATACACAAAACCAAGTTTGAACCTTTCCACAATTGGCGAAAAATCATCAAAGCAAAGTAGAAGAGATAAAGAGGCAAATGGTTGCTCAACATGAGATGGAAAAAAATATTGATTTTCAAAGAAAACGACATTCCGAGAACAACGTATACGACGAGCATGTGGATCATAACAAACATAACCCTTTTGAGGGATAGCATAACCAAGAAAAACACACTTAACTGATCGGGTTGTAAGTTTATGTCGTTCATGAGCAGGGAGATGCACAAAACAAACACAACCAAATGTCCAAAGATTAAAATATGAAAGAGAATGGCCAAACAACTTAAAGAAGGGAGAAACATGATGTAATGTAGGAGAAGGTAAACGATTGATCAAATGAACCGAAGTAGAAAGTGTTTCACACCAAAAACGAGAAGGAACAGAGGATTCAAGTAAAAGGGTTCGGACCACATCAAGAAGATGACGATTTTTCCTCTCAGCAACACCATTTTGTTGCGGTGTCGAAGGACAAGAGTGCTGAGAGACGATCCCTTTGCTTTAAAGAAAGTTCTGAAACTCATGAGACATGTATTTCGCCGCCAGGATCAAAGCGCAAGACCTTGATGCTGGCAGAGAATTGAGTATCTAGAAGTGCAAGAAAACGCTTGAATGCTAAAAAAAATTCGGCCTTAGCCCGTAGAAAGTAAACCCAAGTAAACCGACTATAGTCATCAATAAAGGTGACAAAGTACTTGTAATGCGCATGAGAAACAACAGGAGCAATCCCCCAAACATCAGTATGAATAAGATCTAAACATTGCAAGGCATGAGAGGCATTATGAGGAAAAGGTAGAACTTTACTTTTGCCAAGTTTGCATGATGGACATTCAACACGCTTTATGTCCCAAGACTCCTGAATTAAATAATTTTCGAAGTACATCAGAGTTGGGGTGGCCTAGATGTTTATGCCACATCTTAGGTCCAAAATTAACAACATTACATGCAAAGGAAAGGAAAGAAAATAGGACTAATGGTGGGAGGAAAAACAAAAAGAGGAAAGAGTCGTTCCACTTTAGGCCCCTTCGCGATCATCGTCCTGGACACTTGATCCTGCACAACACAACCAGATCGAGAGAAATGGACATTACAATTATTATCGACCAATTGACCAACAGAAATAAGATTTTTGGAGAGGTCAGGAGATACAAAAACATCAGTTAAACAAGAGGAAAAATCACCAACAGCACTGATAGGCAAAGAACTGCCATCAGCGGTGTTAATTTTCTGATTTCCATCATAATTTCGGACATTGGAAAGAAAAACAACAGTATTGGTCATGTGATTAGAAACTCCAAAGTCAAAATACCATGGCTTAGAAGAAACTTTAGGATTACCTGAGAGCCCAAAAGTAGAGAAAGCAGAAATGATCATCTGTTATACCGTCTCAGGAGTGAGTATGGTCGGTGGGGTGGAAGTGGTAGGTGCAGCAGGAACAACCGGCGAGGCAGCAGGCAATGCAATAGAACTAGAGGCACCAGTGTAGGCATGATAATCAGTAACCAGCCTCCTTGTAGGTCGAATGGGGCGAGTAGAGATGATATGACCTAGTTTCTTGCAGTAGTTACAAAACTTTCTAGGGCAATCCCGAGAAACATGACCAAAAGCTTTACAACTATAGCACTAAACAGCATGCATATCTTGACCCTTATTCCTCCCCTATGCTGCATAAGCCATAGTAACAGGGGCACTAACAGTAGCTCGATGTTCCATGCCAGCCTGAGTTACTATACGCTGCTCCTCACGAAGAAGTTCGCTGAAACAAGCATCTAGAGATGGTACAGGATGATGATTCATCATATTAGAACGTGCAATTTCAAAATCGGAACGGAGCATCAAGAATTGATCTCTCTTGCTTGTTTCATGCACTGCTTGAACAGGAGAGAGAGTGGCAATAGAAACATTAGCATAAACAATGTCTGAATAGTCAACCCAAAGATTTTGAAAACCAGAAAAATATTCCTCAATGGAGAGACTTTGGGTGAAATTAGCCATCTCATATTCCAATTGAAAACGCCGAGCCGTGTTGTCTTGATCGTAAACCTTGTTGAGGTAATTCTACATGTCAGCAACATTTTTATAAGGCTTCAGATTGAGAACAAAGTGAGGCTCAATGGAGCCAAGGATCCAGGTCATGACCCTAGCATCCTTGACTGTCCACTTGGACAAAGCCTCGGCCTCTTGAGGTGCGGGATCACTCCCATCTAGATGAACCCATAACTCTTTTCCCATAAAAAATAAACGAAACTAAAATTCTCAGGCAGTGTAATTTTTACCCATGAAACGAATAGGGAACGAGTCTAACCTTTCAGATGACATGATAAAATCTAGATGATAAAAATCCAACGTAACGAAAAATTCCAACGACAAAATCCAACCTCTGCAACAACAAATTCCAACGACAAAACTCAACCTCTACAACGACAAAATCCAACAGAAATAAGAGAGCATTGTTTTCGTTTCTAACGCCTTACCCAGAGAACCTGAATCTTCTGAAATGAAAAGCAGGACAACCCCAGTGCCGATTGAAGAACAACAGCAAGAAACAAAAGAGAACCACAATACAAGAAGAAGTGAAAGAACTAACAAAATCCTCTGCAAACGATTGAGTCTCCTTTGCAAACGAAATCCAATCGGAATGAAAACGAGATAAGAAAACCCCTCTAGACAGAACCACCGAAAGCCCACGAAACCTCTGCAACAAACCAACCCCAACGGAACCTCTCTGGACAGAACCACCGAAAGCCCACAAAATCTCTGCAACAAACCAACCCCAACGGAACCTCTCTACAAATCAGGAACCTAGAACCGAAAACCGACAAACTGAGAAAGAGGGAAAAGATAACCTACCTCTGATAGCACCGAAAATGTCGAAGGAGTACTCACCGATGATCTCCAACGCCAAACCGAAAACTCCGAAGGTGCCGAACCAAGCTCTGAAAAAAAAAATATTCAAGGCGTCGAACCAAGCTCTGAAACCATGTCAAAAGATTTCTAGAAAATTATTTCATCAAGAGATAGAGAGGTTAGGAAACATATAGTCCCGTAAGTGATAACCCTCAGAAAATTACAATAATGCCCCTCCCCACTTAAGGTATTTTACATATATATATATATATATGATAACAAGAAGAAGAAAAAGAAAAAGAAAAAAGAAGTGTTTTTTGTTCTTCATTTGTCTTCTTTTCCAATTCCTAGTTTTTAGTTGGATTTTTCACTCTCTCACCATATGTTTCATATAGCAAATTATATACCGTTGGAAAGACCTTTGAGTCTAGTTTCCAACTCAAAAAGAATCGTTAAAATCCGATTTTTCTAGAAAGAGAAATTCTCAAGCAGTAGAAAAGTTTCATGTAGCAACTAAAAGCCTCAATTTCTTGAACGTTTTGTACCAACATTACTGAGGATTTATATTGAGATATATATCTCAAAAGAAATCTATGTGAGTCAACTTTCTATCCCAATAAAACCATTTCTCAATCTGATCTTTCTAGAGAGAGATATCCACATTGGAAGAATCAAAGGTCATGCTGGTATCCTATTGGATGCACAAATCTGAATTTAAGCCGAATGTTTTGCTTCACATTTTGATTTGCTAATGTTAGTTAAGTTTACTATTTGCTTTCAAAATCTAGTCAAAATTTTACCAACCGGAGTATCTTTCCTTCCTTAAAAGTTTCTTTTGCTTGATCTCATATTACATTATTTTCCTTAGGAGAAGTCTTTCCTATTATGAGTTTAGTTTTTTTTTTTTACAAAGTCTGAAAATTTTTATTTTGAAAGTTTTGTTTTCTAATTCTAGATTCCAAATAAATGTCCTAAATCTCCCTTATTCCTGAATTATCTCTTGAATATTTTTTTTTCCAAATTGGTGAAGTTGTGTAAAAAACTGATTGCGTTATATGAGAAGTCTATTTTTAGAAAGTTTGCATTATTATATTCTATCTCAAAAGCTTCTTATTGGAGATTTATTTTAAATTTCCTCAATCATCATGTTTATAGAGAAATTATTTTTATCTCCCGCTTGAGTCAAATCTGGTCACATTTTATCTATCCATTGGTTTAAAAGCGCTTCCTTCTTACTTGGAAATATGAAGAGCTGCATTGTGTCTCCTTCCTTTTGAAGTATGAGAGCTGCTGTCTTTTTATTCACACCTTTAATTCCTCAAAGTACTTTCTTTCAATTTGTATTTGTGAAAATCATTTCAGAACAATGCTTATAGACCCACTACATAAAAGGATAGGAGTGTGCCCAATATCCAGCTTGACTCAAGTCTTTTATTCTCACCCAAGAGGTGATTTGAGTTTGAGTTACTCTTAAAAAGTGAGTAGTCTCTTTGTTGTGCCCTAAAGTTGGGCTATTTTTCAGCCTTTGAAATTGAGCAATTTGTTTTAGACTATGACCGTTTTAACTGGTGTATGGAGCTTTGTCATACGGCTACATACGGCTATGAGTGATTTTTATTCTCTCACTATTATGACGTGCAAGTTGGGTCTTTTGGTAAAGAACAAAGAGATCCCCAGCTTGATGGGGAGAAGTAGAAGAAGTACAAAAAAAGGTAACGAATAATGAAGAATTCCATGAATTGTCACAATCAAGTTTTATCTAGCTAGAATATCCAAGTAAGGGCGAGACAAGATGAGAACAAGATGAAGACTACAAACAAGATGTGAACAAGAAGAAGATGAATCAAATCAAGGCAATCAATTTTTTTTTCAAGCAAACAAGTTTTTTGACCAAGGTTATTTGCAAAGTGAAGTTACAAACACCAACTTGAGGGGGAATGTTAAGAGACACCCATGTGTGTAAGGGTGGCATGGCTAGTAAATAGGGAGAACTTTCATAGAGATGGTATAGATTTGTAATTATGCAAGCCGGTGTATGTCTTCTTATATCTTTTTCCTTTTGAAGCATGTAGCCCTAGGGCATTGTAGTCATTGTAAACATCTTCCTACAATTATAAATACAACCTCAAGGCATGGGGTAGATAGAGCATTCAAGCCTATTCCTCTTGGTTCAAATTCGTCCATATACCTCTCTCTTTTTCTCTTCCTTCTCTCCCTTGGCTTCTTCTATCCTCTCTCCCAAGAACTATATTTCCTCTCTTCTCTTTCCCTTGAGATCTCTTATGTTTATGTCTTGTCCCTAGAAATCAACAGAGCATATAACTGTTTGCAAGTTTATAGCTTTGAAACCTAGATCCTTATTTGCATCATTTTGCATTAAAGATTTGTATTTGGAAGGCGATTGATCTAATTGTAGGCTGAAGTGTGTTTATCTACTGGATGCACACCCTATGCCGGTGAAATTTTTAGTGAATGTGTTGTTAATTTGCCTTTAGACTCTTGTATTATTCCATATAGCTAAATCTTCAAACATGGAACCAACAAAGGTAGATGTGAAAGATGGAAATATAACCCAGATTACTCTGTCACACATGATATTCAAAATTATGTAGTGTGGGCTCAAGCAGTCCAAATCCTTTTGGGCTCCAAAGGGAAAGTGAAGTTCCTAATTGAAGGTCCTCCAAATCAAAGGATAGAAGAATGGGAACAAGAAAACCATATTATTATGGCACGACTATTAAATAGAATGGAATCAAAGATTGTGAATCAAATGATTTTGTCATTTCTTCTTTAGTGTTTAACTTTGGGTGGAACTGGGATAAAGGTAGTTTAATTGTAATTGGATTCTACTCAAATTAAATCAAGTTAATGGAGTTTTTCACTTTTCCAGAAATTCAACAGATATAAAAAAAATTTGACCAACATACTGTTGTGGATTGGATCGGATCGGGTGAATTTATATTTTTTATTCATTTGCAATGGATTAGATTGATCGACTCCAAAATCCCCATGTAATTTGTTTTCGTGCAGATTTATTCATTTGCAATGGATTGGATTGACTGACTCTTTCACCAATCTTAACATCTTTTTAAGGGTGGTTTAGGTTGAAGGGACCTTATAGAATAACAGATTTGGAGATATTGTTATCTTTCGTTTTTCACTTGTCTTTCTTTTTTATTAATTGTTAATGTTTTACTGTAACTTTCTGTAATTCAGTTCTGTATGTCTTATAACTTATCTATTTACTATTCATACAATATCCTCACACATTGTGATGAGTGATTTTCTCCTCTCATTCTTTGATAATGATATGATGATTTAATGTGTTCATCGGTATTCTTTTCTTTCTTATCTTTGTTAATGTCCTGTGCAGGACCATAATAGAGATTTTATTGTTCAATTCCCTGATCTTGATCCATCATCAGTATCCGGCTTTGATTTTGCTAGAGTTCAGAAGCCAAATTCTTCCTTGAGGGATGGTGCCAAAAGATTCTTCTTTAGGGAGACGAGCTCTGATATTCCTCAGCCACATTTGTGGTACTCCACTGACCAAGTGATTCAAGCCTTGAAGTTGTTCCTTGATGCAGGAGATGATCTTTCTGGAAGCCATACATACAGGTACAAGTCGAAAATTCCTCATCTATGATTTTGATCAGATTGAGTTACATAATTTAGTATGGTGTGAATATGATGCGGCACGATGATGCTTCAGCCTGAAAATCAGAATGGAGAAGAACAAATAGAAGAGAGAGAGAGATTATCAACTTCATATTCATCAAAAACCTAACATTGTGTCTAAACCCTAATTTAGTAATTCAAATGATGATAAAATCCATAACCAACTTCTAATAACTTGGAAAAATGAAATAAAAGGAAATACAAAATCTCTCCTAAAATGAATAATCACCACCCAGCCAATGTGGTGGGTCCAGTCGTGGCCCAATGCCTCGGGTGGACACTCGTGTAATCAGCGGCATATAATTGGTGTCCCACCAACTCTCTTAGGGTGAGTGAAACTCGACCCTATCGAATGTAAATCCAAATCAGGGTCCAACTACTGAATTGTATATTGTGAAATTCAAGTGTAGTCTAAATTCGTTTTCACTCACCCTATCGAATGTAAATCCAAATCAGGGTCCAACTACTGAATTGTATATTGTGAAATTCAAGTGTAGTCTAAATTCGTTCACCTTGCCCAACGTACTAGGAAACGTTGAACTTCACCACTTCTATGTAAAAACAACTTGCTCGTCTTAAATAGCATCAATATGGACTTTTTTTGCCGGTGCGATAAGGAGGGCAATAAGATCCAAAGGAACATCAAAAGAGGAAAAGGGTGTTGTGTCAGTCAATGTGGTGGAGTCAGGATGTGTAATACAAAAAGGGTCATCGAGAATGGATGGGTGGCCCCTATATGCCATCAAGTCTTCAATGTTAAAAGTGGAGCTAATTCTTGAGTCAAATAACAAGTCAATAAGCATTAGGACCTACCTTTCTCAGCACCTCAAAAGGTCCTGCAGTACAAGCTTGCAACTTTTGTGCAGGTATTATAGGAAACCACTCAGGTCTAATTTGAACCAATGTGTTTTTAGGAGGAAATTTAGTAATTCGTAGAATGTGGTAGCACATTCTAATGCAGAAACTGAGTATAGAGCTATAGTTCATATTGTATGTGAGTTGATGTGGGTCAGATCAGTTCTTCAAGAGTTAAATCTACAGGTCCCTGAACCTATGACTATGTATTGTGATAACTAGGCAGCTATTTCCATTACAAGCAATCCAATTTTTCATGAAAATACCACAAACATATAGAAGTTGATTGCCACTTTATTCGAGATGGTATAATGCGGAAAAATTTTGTCACCCCTTATGTCATGTCTAGTAATCGAGTAGGTGATATATTTACTAAAGCATTGAGTAAAGGTGAATTTGGGGTATTTTGTAACAAGTGGGGCTTTTAGACATTTATGTTCCAGCTTGAGGGGGAGTATTAAAATATAAGATAAAGGGCATTTTGGTCTTGTTATATGGTCTATATATTTTAATGAGAGTACAGTCATGTTCAGAGTATTAGTATTTTTTTGTCTATGGTCCATTTTTTATGTTGTTTAGAGGTATTGATGGGGTAAATGTGTAACTGTCCCTTAATCTGACTTAAATGAATAAGAAGGATAAGGGGTCGGATTCAGAATCCAATTGAGAGCTCTTCTTACGTTCTCTTCCCGTACTCCTCCTTTTTCTTCTTCCTCTCTTTTCTCATTCTTCTATTTCTCAATTCTTGATATTATGCAATGTAGCGTCCGGTATTTTTGCCCATTATAGGCTATAAACGATTGTCCGAGCATTATGCATGATATAACCTCCCCTCACAGACGTGCCAATATTACATATTGCTGACGTGGCCATTATAGGTATGGGGTGGGGTTCAAAAGAACGTTTTCCCTTACTGAAGGCCTTTTGGGGAAAAAAGAGGAAAAAAACAACTGCTCCTTGGAGGGACAGCACATTAGTTTTTATGACATACATCTATTCCTGATACACATGGTTAATGCTCATCTTGTCCTTTTATATGAATTGTTCATGTACCTTATTGTTCTATGCTTTTGTTTTTCATCTTTTTGAAGGGCATTATTATGGTCTGATATGATTGTCTTGTTTCTAACATATGAGTATGTAAAAAGCTAGTCTGATATGATTGTCTTTTTGGAGGGCATTATTGTCTTGTCTGATATTATTATTGGACTTTATAACATGTATAAGCCGTAATGTGTAAAACCTGATATATATCAGGTATTGGGGACCCTGATACATGTTGGGTTCCAATAACACCACCCCTCATTGTATGAGCACCTAATTCTCTATTTCCTTCAATTGATCTTCACTTTTCATAAAGTCGGTTAGTTGGGCCTCTGCCCAATTGTCAACATGTTTAGAACCACAATGACGACTACATGTTAGGGGGGGGCGGGGGGATTGGTTGAGAAAAGATCTTTTATTGGTTGTAAAGTGGTTCACATCCTACTATAAAAAACTTCTTTTAGTCTTGAATTTGAACATTTAAGCTAGAGGCAACTCCAGAATGAGAACTCAAAGCCTAATTTTGAGCATTTCTGCTATGATGAAGCTTATTATAAGAACTTGGGACCTAAATTTGAGCATTTGCGAGGTTGGGCAAGTTTTTTTTTTTTTTTTTTTCAATGGGAAGTGTATCAGCTGTACACTTTTGTATTACAATTGTATTGGGAAAATTATGGAAAGAGTTGAATTTAGTTTTAACTCTCACTCACTTGAAAGATCAGTTAGAGACTGTCAACTCAGTTTATGAGGAGTTATGAGTTGCCTGAGGAGGATATTGCCTTTTTTTATGTTTACAGGAGCTGCTGCCCTGATTCTGATTCAGTTTAATCTGAAATCAGTTTTGAGGGAACAGCTGAGCTTTAACAGAATTGTAGAAACGCTTTTCTGAATAAAGTTTCTACTTCAGAATGTAGGATAGGCAGTTCTTTTGTAACATGTACTTTATTGGAATGGATTTAATAACTATTTGGTGCATGTGTTTGTGTGCAAATCATTGTTAGAATTACTGTCCCTGGAGCTGTAAAATTCCCTGATAAACACTTTTTGTTTTCAAATTGTCTTAAAAGATTGTTGTTTTTGAACTCTTTGTTACTTTCTGATTTGTGTTCTTTGGGCTGGTAGAAGATAAATAACAAATGAATAGCCACGCTTGATGATTCTTCATTATCAATTCTAATGTTACGTGGTTATCAGGTATGACTTGGTTGACCTAAGTCGGCAAGTATTATCTAAGTTAGCAAACCAAGTCTATCTGGACGCCTTGAATGCATATCGAGACAGAAATGTGAAAGCCTTAGCTCTCCAAAGCCAGAAGTTTATTGAACTAATTATGGATATCGACACTCTTCTAGCTTCAGATGATAATTTCTTACTTGGGACATGGCTAGAAAGTGCTAAAAAACTTTCAGTAAATTCAGCTGAGATGAGGCAGGTGGGTTTTGAACAATTGGCCTGTTACTGTTCGCCTACTCATTGACTCAGATTTTCATTTATTTCCATTTTGTTAATTTAAGCTTTATCCTTGTTTAGTATGAATGGAATGCAAGAACGCAAGTGACAATGTGGTACGATAACACCAGAACCAATCAGAGTAAACTTCATGATTATGGTAAGCTTACTTCCTTAATAAGATATTTCTTGAAATTTATGTAATCTATTTTATTTTTCACCATTCTTGTTGTCATGAGTATAACGTTACTGTAACCAGCAAACAAGTTCTGGAGCGGATTGCTGGAGAGGTATTATTTGCCGAGGGCTTCGAGTTTCTTCAGTTATTTACAGAAGAGTTTGAGACAAAACAAGAGATTTCAGGTGGATAAATGGAGAAGAAAATGGATATCGTACTCCAACAAATGGCAAGCAGGCACAGAGAATTATTCAATTAAGGCAGAAGGAGATGCTCTTGATATTTCCAAAGCGTTGTTCAGGAAATACTTCAACTGAAAGCTCGGAGAGTGGCCACGAAAATAAAATAAAAAAATCAAACCAATTCGGTTTTGGATATACTTGTCCGGATCTTATTACACCAGAAGTTATATCTAAATGAATTAAATACAGTTGCTCCTCAGTTTAGTTTATAGTGACTACTAATACTGAAATCTTATATGTGAAGAAGATGGAATCGCGCCAGGAAGAGAGTTTTCTGCAATAGTGTGCAGAAAGTTCCAGCAACCCTTTTTAAGTTGGACCATATATGCTAAACATTATCTTCTTGTTATACATACGATGGAAGTCCTTAATTAGTCTCTAGATCTCATAAATTACATCTTGAACACAGTCATAATCTATTTTAATATCATGTATTCTCTGGTTCAAAAAGGAAAAGTGGTGAGAATGGATTGTGTTTGTTGTTTAGGGAGATGGATGGGAATGAATGCTCGTCGTGGCCATGATCAACGGAGAGATGCGAGCATTGGCAACGGTTGAGATTGAAAAAAGATCTTGCAACCTGCAGATGATCTAATGTGGTAAAACAAGTCCTGGGAGGCCTCGGCGGGACCATCCCAGGATTGACATAGGCAAACTTAGCAGTTTTGTCAACGAAGATCGTTTCATGGAACTTCAGAGGTTGGGACGCTCTTCCTAGGCAAGCAATTCTTCGCCATCTTTGCAATCTCTATAAGCAGCCTTTATGTACTATTGTTAAAATGATTTTTGGGCTGAACTGCAAAATAGCATTGGGGCTTTGGACGTATACTAGGTTACTTCAACGCCATCTACTACCCCATGAAAAATGCTAATTGATTACCATTTAAGAGCCACCCTTAATGATGAGACTACTGCTGAGATGGTTACAAAAGATGATGAGACCTTAAAAGAGGATAAAGAGTTCGACCGAAGTAGAGTCTGCAGTTCCTATCAGACTGCAATAAGTAATAAGAGGGTTACCATCAACATCTTAGAAAACTCCTATGTAGCTAGCAATTACCGGGTTGCCAAGAATGGTGCCATCAAAATTGAGTTTTTGGGTACCCAAGTAAGGCAACTTCCAAGCAAGTATAGTGGGAGGACAGATGGAGTTCCTTTCAAGTTGTTGAATTTCTTTTTGCTGGGAAGCCAGGACGGGACCTGGTCGATGATGATGTTGGACATGTCCTTGGCGTAGTTGATTTTGCAATTAAATTTTCTATTATTTTTCTCCTTTCAAAGGGCCTAAGGAATGTGGGTAAAACAGGCTGAGAGCAAAATCTTCCCAAATTTTGGGATAGGTACTAAGAATGAGTGCTAACGGCCGAGGAGACTGTTAGGAAGGTAGAATCAAAGGCTACTCTAATTGACCGTGCAAGTTCAAACCTTCCAGGGGAAGGTGAAGGACCAGTGAAGGAGGAGGTGACAAATTGTTTCATCTTCAACATTGCAAAAAGGATAGAGAATGCAAAGAGTAGTGTTTCCACATTGCTCGAGACTTTTTGTGTAAGGACTATAGACACTAATTTTCTCCACATTGGTATGATATTATCCTCTTTGGGCCTAAGCCCTCATAGATTTGCTCTTGGACTTTTACCCCAAAAGGTCACATACCGAGATAGTGTCCACACTTATATATCCATGATCATCCCCACTTTTAGTCAATGTGGGACTTCAGTTGTATACCCAATAGTCCTCTCCTCGAACAAAGGACCATCAAGTCTCCCCTCAAACAATCATCCATCCGTCCACTCTCTACCAACCCGGATTTTTCACTCCAATGCGTTGGAAGCACACGCCTTACATAGAGTACCACCTGTCTCGAGAGCGTGCTCTATCCAAATCAACTCCTCTTCACTTTGTTGGGACTTGGACACGTCCATGAAGAATTTGGAGCACACCACCTGTCCAATAGAGCACATCCATAGATCACTTTGTGATCTAATTTGAGGCCCACTACCTTCGTTCGGCATTCAGAGGATCCATCCATCATGGCTAACTTTGGGGCATAACACTGATACCATTTGTAAGATCAGAGGCATTTAATCTTCCTCCCTGTTTAGTTCTCTACTTCAGTTTTCCACAACTTAAACTTGGTAAACATTTCTGACTTGTGCTGCATGAAGTACACCCAAACTTTTCATGAGTAGTCATCAATAAAGGTCATGAAATACATGTGTCCTCCTCAGGATGCTACTCTTACTGGCTCCCAAACATCTGAGTGAACGTAGTCTAGAATCCCCTTCGTCTTGTGTGTGGCCGCCTTGAACTGCACCTTATTTTGTTTCTCAAGGACACAAAACTTGCAGAAATCAAGTTTGCATGTTTTGATACCCTTCAATAGATCTCTCTTATGAAGCTCCATCATCTCACGCACCCCCGTATGACCTAACCACATATGCCACAAGACTATACAATCTGACTCAGACTCTACAACTGCAACTCCACCTACAACTATGGTACCTTGCAGTGTATAGATATTGTCAGATATTTTTTGTCCCTTCATCACTGTTAAGACACCTTTACTAACTTTCATTGTTCCACTTGCAGACTTGTAACTATATCCATTACAATCTAAAGTGCCTAATGAAATCAGATTCTTTCTTAAATCAGGTATGTGTCTAATATCACACAACGTTCAAATCACACCATCATATATTTTAATTTGTATACTCCCTATTCCAACAATTTTGCATGAAGCATCATTACCCATCAGAACTGAACCGGAGTTTACTAACCTGTAATTGTGAAACCAATTTTTATTTGGCGTCATGTGATAAGAGCATGTCGCATCCAGAATCCAAGAATCTCTGAGATGCTCTGAATTGGATGAGACAGAAAGCATATCCCCGTCACCACTCTCTGACTCTTCTTCTTCCACTACATTCACAGACTTTGATGGACTCTCTCTGTTCTCTGCGTTCCCTTCTTTTTCTATAGACAATCCCATTTGATGTGCCCCTTTTTCCCGCAGTTAAAACACGTGATGTCTTTCCTCTTCCTGGATTTAGATCGAACTTTGTTTTTTACTCGATCCACTCTGAGACTTGTTTCTTCAACGTTCCTAGTTACCCTTCACTACAAGTCCTTCACCTTGTGAAGTCTCATCACTGGTTTTCTTCCTCTGATGAAAGCCTAATAGAGCTCTTGTGATTTTCTTCAATTCGAGAGTTTTTTTTTCCCTAACAACTGGTATCGGCAAATTGCCTACGTCCACGGGAGTTGCCACGGGATTTGCAGAGGATTTTATTACTTGAGGAATCTCAATAAGATTTTTACTCACAACAGTACACAACTTCACCGTTACAACAAGTCCAAAGAGTCCTCTGTAACAGCAGTGACGGATGCCGAGAGGCTATCTTCCAGAACAATGTAGAATCACCTCTCATTACTGCCTCTACCAGCAGCACCGGAATGCCTCTCTGCAGCCTCTACCAATAGCACCGGAACAACTCCTTGCTGCCTCTACCAGCAGCACCGGAATCCCTCTCTGCTGCCTCGACCAGCAGCACCAGAATGACTCCCTGCTGCCTCTACAAGCAGCACCGGAACGCCTCCCTACTGCTTCTACCAGCAGCATCGGGACGCCTCCCTGCTGCCTTTACCAACAGCACCGGAACGCCTCCCAGCTGCCTCTACCAGCAGCACCGGGACGACTTCCTGTTGCCTCTACTAGCAGCACTGGAACGCCTCCCTGTTGCCTCTACAAGCAGCACCAGGACACCTCCCTGCTGCCTCTACCAGCAGCACTGGAAATCCTCCCAGTTGCCTCTACCAGCAGCACCGGGATGCCTCTCTGCTGCCTCTACCAGCAGCACCGGAACAACTCCCTACTGCCTCTACCAGCAGCACGGGGATGCCTCCCTACTGCCTCTACCAGCAGCACCGGAATGCCTCCCTGCTGCCTCTACTAGGAGCACCGAGAAGCCTCCCTACTGCCTCTACCAACAGCACCGGAACAACTTCCTGCTGCCTCTACCAGCAGCACCTGGACGCCTCCCTGCTGCTTCTACCAGCAGCACCAGAACGACTCCATGCTGCCTCTACCAGCAGCACCGGGACGCCTCCCTACTGCCTCTACCAGAAGCACCAGGACGCCTCCCTACTGCCTCTACCAACAGCACCGGGACACCTCCCTGTTGCCTCTACCAGTAGCACCGGGACTCCTCTTTGTTGCCTCTACCAGCAGCTCTGGAATGCCTCTCGAAATCTCTCTCTACGGCGTCGTCCCAACGAGAGTCTGAAGCCTCTCTCTACGACGTCGTCCCCACTGCTCGGTCGAGTCTTAAGCTTCTCTTCTGGCAACAACGCCGAGCGGCATTGCTCACGGCGCCGAATCCCGAACCTCCACGGCTCTATCATCTCTGACAACAATGTCGGAGTCGCTCGAGCCATCTCGAGCCTTCTTTTCTCCATCTCGCTTCCGGGTCCGAGAACTTCTCTTCGAGACCCTCTCCTTGCTCAAGCAATCATTGGGGAAGACCAATTGTTGGGTATACAACTAAATTCCCACATTGACTAAAAGTGGGGAGGATCATGGATATATAAGAGTAGACACTATCTCTATTAGTATGATGCCTTTTGGGGTAAAATCCCAAGAGTAAATCCATGAGGGCTTAGGCCCAAAGTGGACATTATCATACCAATGTGGAGATAGGTGGTGTCCATAGTCCTTACAAATGGTATCAAAGTTATACCCCAGAGTTAGTCGTGGTGGATAGGATCCTCTAAATGTCGAACAAAAGTAGTGGGCTTCGAATTAGATCGCAAAATGATCCGTGGATGTACTCTATTGGACAGGTGTTGTGCTCTGGATTCTTCATGGACGTGTCCAGGTCCCAACACGGTGAAGAGGAGTTGATCCGGATAGAGCACGCTCTTGAGACAGGTGGTACTCCATGTAAGGTGTGTGCTTCCAACGCATTGGAGTAAAAAATCCGGGTTGGTAAAGAGTGGATGGATGGATGATTGTTTGAGGGGAGGCTTGGTGGTCCTTTGTTCAAGGGGAAGATTGTTGGGTATACAACTAAAGTCCCACATTGACTAAAAGTAGGGAGGATCATGGATATATAAGTGTGGACATTATCTCTATTGGTATGAGGCCTTTTGGGGTAAAAGCCCAAGAGCAAATCCGTGAGGGCTTAGACCCAAAGTGGACAATATCATACCAATGTGGAGAAAGGTAGTGTCTATAGTCCTTACAGTTTGGATCCAGATTTTTTCTGGATCCGAGTAGTCAGATAAAATTCAAAAAGAATGAATATGAAGGGGTCTTACATGACTCCCATGGAAAAATAGATTTATTAAAAGATCTAAAACCAAAGGGGAAGTTTAGTGTTTTCAAATTTATACCATGTTAAGTGTTGTTTAATTGTACAAGAATTCTTCTTTAACTAGTTGTTTACTTTGATTGTAATTAAGAATTTCATTCTGTAAGTGGGACTTGGATAGTTTAATTTTATTATGATTCTATATATTTCTTCTATTATAAGTAGAAACAAAGTGTACCCAAATTACACAAGTCAATGAATTAATATTTCTCTTTCCAAAAATTCAGCATTTGTGATCTTTTAGATCCTTGCAGGATATCCAGATCCAAAAATAAGAAGCTTTAGATTTAGAATTGGAATTAAGAGGTTGGGATCAGGTAAATATTTGGATTTTTGTGTTTGTTGTTTCCAAAACTCATGGATGCAGGAATAGTTGCCCCAAGACCCATTTTATTTGTGGCTAGATTTTGTAATCTTTAACATTATGTTTCATCTACATTTAGATGTTGAAGTTCTATAGCTGGTTATTTCTTTGACAAATATCTTTTTCTTCTCATTTTGAGATTTTTTTTTCTAGAACTCATATGCCTTTAACTAAATGATTTTGGATCCGATTATCCAAGTTCGATTACTTTTTTATAGTAAAGTAAAGAAAATTATATTTTTGTTATATTAACGAAATAAACGACGCTATTTTAAATAATAATATTTCAAAAGAAAAAACAATTGTGACGAAAAGAATGAGTTTTATTGCTAGCTTATGCATTTGTCTTTGATAAACTGAAATGCTTACATAAATAACTTCATCAACATAAAATATTAGGATTTTAGATAACTTCAAATTTAAGACATGTTTGATTACACTTGAGCCAAATATTTTACTCTTTTTTCTTAGGGTATGTGTCATCTTTTCTTTTATTGGAAAATTATATTTGTAATTTGATTCAAAAATGAAGTTCAATATTGTAAATAAAGACAATCACACCATCAACACACTAAGATTTAGGTTCATAACCCAAACTTGGGTTGTTACATCCACTCCCAAAGTGTTTGCACTTTGGAGTACTTAATCTACTAAACAAAACTCTCAATGACACTTATGATTCAAGGGCCACAAAAATACCAATTAGAGTTTTGACCACAAGGGGACTTCTACAACAATACAACAAGCTACACAAGCCTAGACCCATGATGGGATTTAACAACAACAAACTAGGCTACCTAATCCTCTAAACCTACAAAGGGATATTCAGTAATAAACTAAGTTACACGAGCCTAGATCTATAAAGGGATTTTCAACATCTCAACTACAACCACAAAAGCTTAAGCAAGAAAGTGAGTTGAGACTTAAGTTTTTTTAAATGCTTAAAATAACTATTCAAAATCAATCCCACAAATAAACTTTTGAACATAGTCAAATAATTTCAAAGTCAATGTGTAAGTGTTCAACAAGGAACATGCAAGAATTTTAAAGTAGATAACCTAGTGTGCTAGTTCATGCAAATGTCGGCTGAATGAGAAAGCAAAATCAGAAATTTGGGCATAATATGATTTGTAGCATATATACTATTGATTTAAAAATAAAATGGTGCAAACTTCACAGGAAAAATCAGTAAGTACAGTTAGAGATTTGAAAATAAAAGTCTAATGAACAACTAATTTCAAAGGCTAGAAGATTGGTTTCTTAGAGTCTTGGGATGGTTTGGATATTTGTGTGGTCGTTGTAGCATGCTTCTTTACTAAGTGTAGATAGAAAATAGACTTGAAAAACAACTCTTTAATGTTTTGAAATAGAGCCATTAGATTTTAGAAATGACCCTTATGTTCTCTTGTAAAGTCATTGATGAAGGATTTCAGATAAATATTTATAATTTTTAGTTTGAGCTATTGATTACAATGACAAGTCACTTACTTGGGTTGGTATCTTATTGACGTCATATCAAAGGTCAAAAGAACCTTGTGCAACTTTCTGGGCAACGTTATTTGAATGAATTGGTTTAATTTGAATGATCTACTTCTTTTGTACATTTTGTCCCACACCTTCATTCCAAGAACCTTGGGATTCTTAAGCTTGTTGGTTCAAGTGGCTTATTAAGAGAGGCTGAATTGTGATATTAAATTTAAATTTTGATGTTTAATTACAAAATTGAAGTAATCAAAAGAATAGACCAACATGCATCACAAAGAACATAGAATTTTTGTTCTCGATGTTTCCCTATTGGTAATTACAGCCTAAGAACCTTTGCTCGGGAAAATCTATTAATTTGCTCTATTAACTTAAATTTGCAACTCCAAAGAGATTCTAGCTCTCTTTAAGTGTAATTTCAAAAATCTCTCCCACAAAGATTATACAACTATATTATAGCTCTAGTGGGTCTTCACTTTCTACATTGAGTTTGTAGAATACCTCTAAAATAAATCAACAAGAGATACAAAAGGAAAAGAAAAACTTACACCTTTTTTAATGGGAAACACAATCTTTTCCTAGTGAGATCCAAGTCTCCAATCATTTGAGCACAAGGGAATACATGTTGGAGCTTGAGAAAGCTAGGATGTTGAATAATTTTGAGAGAGGTTGAAGAAAATGCAAAAATACAGCTCTTTTTCTCTCAAAAGTTGGTTTGTATGGAAATTGACAATAAAAGGTTTTTTGAATGCCTGGGATTTCAAATAAATGCTCAGGAAAAGATATTTGGTGGCGTATTATATGATTCCCAACCAAACTAGTAGTAATCTACCTATTTCCAAAAAGTTGACAGAACTATCGATTGATCAATCATGCAAAATGGTTATATTTTTTTAGTTTCCTGGGCTTGTTGATTGATTATAGCATTGATCAACATGTTTTCAAACTTTTAAAAAAATTGATTGATTGATAAACCCTATTCAATTTATCAATCATGTATGTCTAGATGATCGATTAATCTCACTTTTAAAATATGGTTATGCATTGATTAAGCATGATTTTAAAAATATTTATTCCCTAAAGCTCCAAAGTTCTTATGTACCGTGGGATTGAGATTTGTTAATTGTCCTCGTATATGGTTAGAGTTCTTGAGGTGAATCTAATTGACTTGACTCTAGTCTCAATTCTTCAATCTTCTTATAGATGCTTCTTTAGGATAACTTGACACTTCTTGTGATTGAGGTTCTGTGATGAATTTGTCGAGTTTTTTGCAAACACCATGAATATGTCTTTTGAAGGAATTAAATATGAGATGCTTAATTTATAATCATTAGTGTTAGGTTAAGTTTTTTTATCATCAAAATGTGAATGAGGATCATTCTAGGTCAATAAAGCTTTGATATTTATACAAATGAATCTTCTTCATTTGAATAAAATTACTTTTTGTGCATCTCTATTGCTATTTATGACTTTGGGTTGTCGAAATTTTCCATCCAGCCATAAGACAAAGGAGGATTTTTGAGCTATGGCTTAGACCACCTTCAAAAAGATGCACACATGCCGCATGTGCAAGAAAAAGCAATCGTCCGACAATAGCATGTCAAATTGAAGACGATCGCTCTACCAAAAGATTCCAATACGTTAGTATTATAACGTCAGTGGAAGAGAAGTCTAAAGTACCATTACTTTCGGCGCCAAAAGGCAATAATGCAAGGGGAGTTTGGGTAAAGATGAAAAGTCAAAAATATCCTTCGACTTTTAACAAGGTCCTTTCCTTTTAAGGGCAAAAGAGGAAAGATGTTTGGGACCTCTCCTATAAATTTGACACCATGATTCATTTCAAGGCATCGAAAACTTGGATCGAAACCAAAAATCTAGAAATCATCGGAGAAGTTTCTGACAAATCACAGTATGTATAAAGCCTTTATGGTTGAGTAGAAAGAGGGAGTCGACCGGGGATACGATTGGTAACCTCGGGAGTAGTTTAGTTATGTAATAGTGTTAAATTTTATTGTTTTACAAACAATGTTATATTTTGAATCTCTATAGTATATGTATATGTTTAATTTCCTACATTATAAATATATGATCTCCACAGTAATTTTTATTCCGCAAGTTTTATTATGTGATCTCTACAATAGTTGTTTGTGCGAAATTATTAATGTTTGATTTCAACTATGTTCGTTTATGAATAGTGTCATCCTCAAATAGTGCCAAATAGGATCGATGTTAGGTATTTAGTATTATTCGGTAACGCTTCGAGGTATAAAACGAAACGGAGTTGTGCTCTACCTTGCTATAGCAGCTAAGGAGCTGCATCAACTTGTGGATTTCTGAAAACTGCGAGGTTGCTATGCGATTTAGCCAACTTAGTGTTAAACCAGCAAGAATAGGGTCAAAACCCGAATAGTATTAAATAGCACGAAAAGTCATATTGGGCCTATTAGAGATTGTTGTGTCAAATCTCGCAAGAGATTAAGTTGAGTATATCGACTAAAAACCCGATAACCAATTCAAACTTACTTAAAATACAATAAGTAGTTCCATATGTTTGTTATTATAACAATTAGGTGCAGTGAGGATCTTAAGACATGCTCAACCCAACATAACATTGCTTACATCTTATTCAATCGTATTTGTAACAACATGAAATATGTAACTAAATATTTTTAGTATACGTGTTTAAATTATAAATTTATCTTATAGAATTTTATAAATTAAGTCACTAAATTAAAAAAATTATCTCAAATTTTTATTTAATTTTAAATAGGATTTTACTTACACTTTAAGTTTTAAGAATTTTAATACGTTTAAAAAATTACAAATTCAAATTTTATATAAGAATAGGAATATTTTTAGAAAAATAAATATAAATATAAATATATAAAATTTAAAATTAAGATAATGAAATTCAAAATATTTGTGGGATAATTTTTATAATTTAAAATAATATTATCTTGCATTTTTTGTAATTAATTATGAATTTATATTTTAAAAATGTTTATTATAATTAATTAGTTGTAGGATAATATTTTCAAATATAAAGGAACTATCTTACAATATTTTATTATATATTATATTAAATTAGATTCAGGTTGTGACCACAGGGATGGTGATAACTTGTCGTTGAGCATTGGATGTTTACGTGATCTGGAGTCTAGGGCGGCAGGTCCCTAGCGGAGCCGAATCCTCTCTTCGTCTCTTCTTCAAGTACGAGTTCTCAACAACCTTTGTTCCAGAGGACAGATCAGATCACCTAATCTTCCCTGAACGACGAAGCCAACATAGAGGCACCTCCGATTCGGGGGGCCATAGCACTTGAAAGTCTCCAGATTTGGACTGTTCGGTGAAAGGGGTTAGTTGAATCTCCTCTTGCTATTTAATGCCAACAATTCCAGGCCTTTTGGGAAGGTAATCGGTCTCTGGTTTCCTTCCAGGTCTGTGCTGCCTGTCCTTCTTCTAATGGCCCAGTGCTGTCGAACATTCGTAGTCGGCGCTACCGGATTCATCGGTCGGTACATGGCCGAGGCCAGTGTCGCCGCCGGTGATACCACCTACATACTTCTGCGATCTCGCTTCACTAAATGCCCTTCCAAGGCCAAGATCATTCGTTCCCTCCAGGACAAAGGAGCCACCGTTGTAATTGTACGTTCTCGTTTTCTTTTTTCTTTCACTAAATGCTTCCTTAGTCCGTTCTAACTTCTGAGATTTGTTCTTCTGTGCGGTGCATAATTATATATAGGGTTCTATAAATGACGGAGACTTTCTGGTGAAGACGCTAAGGGACCTTAAAATTGACATGGTCATATCAGCAGTGGGCGGGGCGAGCATACTGGATCAGCTGGTCTTGGTCGATGCCATTAAAGCCGTCGGCACTGTCAAGGTGACTGTCAATTGTACAACCAGTCTCAAACTGTCTATTTCAAAGATATTTTTAGTTGGACTTTATTTTTTTCTTGGGCAGAGGTTCTTACCTTCCGAGTTTGGACACGACGTGGACCGGGCGAACCCAGTGGAGCCAGGACTCGGTATGTACAATGAAAAGCGGAAGGTTCGACGGGCAGCGGAGGCTGCCGGAATCCCCTACACTTACGTCTGCTGCAATTCCATTGCCGCCTGGCCCTACTACGACAACACCCATCCTGCCGACGTTCTTCCGCCGTTAGATCGCTTTCAGATATACGGTGATGGAAACATAAAAGGTACATTGTTTCCTTAAAATGTTGAAGAAAACCATATTCCTTTAGAAGCGATCAACTGGGCACATAAGTTTCTGAAAACGGTTTCTTCTGAAACAGTCCTTCCCGCTTTCAAATTTCAATAAAACCAACAGTTGAAGAAGAAGGAGAAACAGAGAACTAAGTTAAGACATTCTAAACAACAGAAATAGACATTTGCTGAAAACCTGAAACTTGAAATGGGGAATCCCTGAATGTTAAGAAGTTTTCATAAAAGAGTCCATTTGATGTGGGAGGGACAGCTTCATTTCATGGGTTCAAGTACTTTATAAAACTGCAATCGATATCAATGGGAGGAATAGAGAAGATCAGCACTTCAGTTTCTGAAAACGGTTTCTGCTGAAACAGCCTCCTTCCCACTTTCAAATTTCAATAAAACCAACAGTACCCTCAGGTTCATCAACTTGAAGTAGAAGAAGAAAGTGAGAGCAAGCTAAGACGTTCTAGACAACAAAAAAACAAGAATTATACAAAAGTCTACACTAAGAAGAAAGCATTGCTAAAGTAACGACCATGGCGATCTTTAATGTTCATTCTTCTGTGTCTTTCCAGCTTACTTTGTGGATGGAACCGACATTGGCAAATTTACCATAAAAGCCATCAAAGACACCCGTGCTCTCAACAAATGTCTACACTTTCGTCCAGACAGCAACTACTTAAGCATGAACGAGCTCGCTTCTCTGTGGGAGGAGAAGATTGGAAGAATCCTCCCCAGAGTAACAGTCACAGAAGAAGACTTGCTTGCTGCTGCCGAAGGTCCGCCTCTAACTCCACCCTGTCAACCATCTCAAACAACCCTTTAACATTCTCCTCTTCCTTGTATTTCGCAGAAAACATAATTCCAGAGAGCATAGTTGCGGCTTTCACCCACGAAATTTTCATTAAGGGTTGTCAGACCAGTTTCTCCATCGAGGAACCAAGAGATGCCGAGGTGTCTGCTCTCTATCCTGACTCTCCATTCCGAACCGTCAGCGAGTGTTTTGATGACTTCCTTGTGTAGCTCCAAGACAAGTCGCCGGACAGGATTTCCAATCCTAACTCTATGCTTAAACCCATGGTGATCACGGCAACTTGTGGGTAATTGATCAGCTGATTGGATCGCCCCTAGGCTGTGGCTCAACTCTGCACTCTCCCAATCTATTTACAGAGCTTAATATTTTTTCCATGAACTGCTCAATAATCTTACTGTTACTTGTGAGTGTGTTTTGAACTGCTGATTTTTTCTTTGTTTTTGTATCTAGTAATTGTTGAGAGCCGATTTACTGCTCTGAACGTAGTAAAGAACTGTTCTATGGGCTAATCAGTGTTCCATTTCAGTTGCTGTTCTACGTCTGGAAATGACAAAGAAACTGTAAAGAATGAATTACAACAATAAAACAAAAACGTAAATATATCGAGCAAACAAGAGCAAGTCGAGCAAGCCTTGCAAGCAAAGTTATCTCTCAAATCTAAAAGTGAAAGCACTTTGAGAGGTGGACAAGGTCATTGTCTAGGTTCCAATGAATCAGACCATTCATAAATTGATGTTTTCTAGAATAAGATATTATCGATTTAGTATAGGTTGTTCAACAAAACCGAAAAAGATGCATCCATTGATTAATGTCCACTGATGTGATAAGATGGATCCATTGACTAATTTCTTTTGATATAATAAGATGCATTCATTGACTAATGTCTTTTGATGTGATAAGATACATCTATTAATTAGTGGTTTTTGGAGTGATAAGATGTATCTATTGATTAGTATCTTTTGAGTAGTATAAATACCCATGTACTCTTGTAACGATTACAAACAATTGTATTGAAGAAATTTCTTTTCTTTTTGTCTCTCCTTTATTTTTCTTCTTCCTTATATTTCTTAGAGTTGTTTGCCCACTATTGTTTCCAACAAAGTGGTATCAGGTATCAGAGCAAGGTGAATAGAATGAGTTCAAAGGGAGCATCTCTTTCTTTCCAATATCCACAATTATCTAAAATCAACTATGAGAGTTGTCAATTCGAATGAAGGCCATCCTTGGCTCTCAAGGATTATGGGAGATAGTTGAGAAAGGTTTTGAAGAACAAGAAAATGAAGTGGATTTGCCAACAAATGAAAAGGAAGTTTTGGAGAAAAAAAGGAAGATGGATCAATGTGTACTTACTGTCATTCATTAAGATTTGGATGATGACATGTTCGTGAAGGTTGCCAACGATACCAAATCCAAGCAAGCATGGGATACTCTTCAAAAATCTGTCATGGGAGTTAACAAAGTTAAAAAGGTACATCTTCAAACTCTAAGGGTTGAGTTTGAATCACTTTTGAGGAAGGAGAGTGAGTGTATCTCAGATTTCTTCACAAGAATCTTGGCAGTGGTGAATCAAATGAAAAGGCTAGGATAAAAGATTGAAGATGTTCCGGTTGTTGAGAAGATTCTACGCTCTATCAACACAAAATTCAATCATGTGGTGGTAGTCATTGAAGAGTCTAACGCCTTAGAGATCATGTCAATTGATCAATTAAATGGGCCATTACGAGCCCATGAGGAGAGAATGAATCAAGAAAAACAAGAGTAAGTTGAGCAAGCCTTGCAAGTAAAGTTACCTCTCGAATCTAAAAGTGAAAGCACTTTGAGAAGTGGACGAGGTCAAGGATGTGGTAGAGGTCATGGACGTGGACATAGTCAAGGATTGAAGATTGAAGATGTTCCGGTTGTTGAGAAGATTCTACGCTCTATCAACACAAAATTCAATCATGTGGTGGTAGTCATTGAAGAGTCTAACGCCTTGGAGATCATGTCAATTGATCAATTAAATGGGCCATTACGAGCCCATGAGGAGAGAATGAATCGAGAAAAACAAGAGTAAGTTGAGCAAGCCTTGCAAGTAAAGTTACCTCTCAAATCTAAAAGTGAAAGCACTTTGAGAAGTGGACGAGGTCAAGGACGTGGTAGAGGTCGTGGACGTGGACATAGTCAAGGAAGAGGTAATGATGAGAAAAATTCTATTTTTTATAATAGAAACCAGACTTCTCAAAGAAGTCGTGGAAGAGGAAGAGGAAAAGGCAACAATGGAGGCAACAATTGGAGAAATAATGAGGTAAGAATTGACAAATCCAAAATTGAATGTTATTCCTGTGGGAAATATAGGCATTACTCATGGGAGTGTCGATTCAAGAAAGTAAATGAAAAGTCAAAATTGATTGACCACAAGGAAGAAAATGATGAGCCTACATTATTCCTTTCACTAAAAGATAAGCCCGTGGGAGAAAATAGTACATGGTACTTTGATAATGGCGCTAGCAACCACATGACAGGTGATAGAAGCAAATTTGTGGAACTTGACCGTAACATAATGGGCCATGTACGTTTTGGTGACGATACAAAGGTGGAGATTAAAGGCAAAGGTACAATCTTATTTCCAATGAAAGGTGGTGGCTACAAAATTCTTCATAATGTTTACTACATTCCCAAGATGAAAAGTAATATTTTGAGTATTGGAAAAATTTTGGAGAGTGGCTACAAAATCACCATGGAACATCGTTTTCTATGGCTTAGAGATCGAGAAGCAAATCTTATTGCTAAGGTCACAATGACAAAGAATCGAATGTTTATGCTTGATATGAAGAACATTGGAGCAATATGTTTAAAAGCTTATGTGAAAGATCCATCATGGATTTGGCACATGAGATTTGGTCATCTAAACTTTGGAGGACTTAGAGACTTGGAATAAAATAATATGGTGAAGGGCATTCCAAAAGTTAATCATCCCAATCAAGTATGTGAAGCGTGCTTACTTGGCAAACATTCAAGAAAGAATTTTCCGAAATAATCCACTAGAAGAGCCACCAGTCCACTTGAACTAATCCATGTTGATGTATGCGGTCTTATCAAGCCTCAATCTCTTGGTAAAAACTCTTACTTTATCTTTTTATTGATGACTTTTATAAAAAAGAACAATTCATGAATGGTTTGATTCATTGGAACCTAGACAGGTATAGCTTTCCAATGACATATTATTTGCACCATTTAAATGAGAACAGACCCTTCAAATGTTTCTTTGATTCCAGACAAGTTTAATATCCAACAGGATTTACATGGTTTTGCTCTGGCTACTCCATGATAGTCTAATCCCTTGACCATTTCTCCTACATTCTTGGGTTTTTTTATTATATAGGGAGTACTATTCTTAAAATTATGTCAATACCCAAAAGTGGGTCGTGGTTACATGAGTTGTGGTATATAAGGGGATCACATTCACTTATTGTCTACATCATCAACATCATATACATATAGATCGTGATCTATAGCTTCCCCCATACTATTGTATCTACTGACATCCCTCCTCAAACTCATATAAGGTGAAACTTAGCTAAATGAGTTTGTTAACCAAGATTGGCGCCATTGACATCTATGATGTTTGAGTGGCATACCTTATAATTACTAAGGGTTTTAAGTGTTTTTTTTATCTGTATCATGTATTAGGGTTTCTATCCAACTCTATAAATAGGACTCTAGAGGGGTTAAGGAGCTCCTCTCCGTTTTCCTAAATCTCTCCTTCCTCTCACACATGTTTGTCTCCCCCTCTCTATTTCTACTCTTTTCCCTCTTCTACTTCTTCTTACATGTTCTTCTCTTCATCCCTAAACTTATCAAGTATAAAACTCTATAATTTATTAGTTGATAACAAACACTCAAATTACTAATGAAGTGCATTATGATTGATTTGTACCTCATAAAGCCCCCAAAGGAAATTTTTAGCAACATATTTGTTTGATCGACACATGGCCAACTTAACGGCTAACACAAAGAGGGAAGCAAGCAAACCATACCAAAAAGTACATTGTCAAACAGCCTAGTAGCACTATTTGCTAAAGTAAGAGAGTTCAACACAATAAGAAAGCAAGCCCCAATATGAAGGAGAAAAAAAGAAAAAGGAGAAAAACAAGAAAAGAGGCAACTCATTCGAAAAAGTCAGAGACGATCGCATGATCCATGCAAACTAGCTCAAAAAAAAAAAAAAACGGATGGAGGAAGAAGTTTGTCTATCCAAGTCAAATTGACTAGAGAAGTTGGAGCAGGTAAAGAAGGTCATCCATCTGATTGGAAATTTTCCAAACGATCAAAGAGAGAAGCCTTTGTTAGAAGTCATACACCAAAATGGTCGGACAAACAAGGTGAACTAAGATATGATGAAGTAGAGAAGAAAGTCAATCGACTAACAAGGGTCGACAAACAAGTTGAGATAGAAAAGACCCTTTTCGAAGTTGTTCAAGTGCACGATGGAAAGATCAATTGAAATGAAGTTGAAGGAGAGAAAAGTCCAAAGAGGATAGACCAACCGAGTAAGAGTCAATTGGATGATGCATTCTAAAAGTTGTAGAACGAGCTTGTACACTTCAATTCAGCTAAGATAGGTCTCCAAATTTTGTAATCGATTTGTCTATGTGCTTAGCAGCTCATTACAAATATTCTACTTATTTTCTCAATATTTTTATCAATTTTAGTCGAGAATTCAAAAAGGACAAGACATCCTTTTTTTAGCTCAATAGTTCAATTTTTTAACATTGAAAACTCATGTAGTTAAACAATCTAGCCCCAAAATTTATCTCTCTTGACTCCTAAAAGAAACAAGACAAATTCAAAAGGCTCTCATACTTTAAAATAAATTTGGAGGATTAATTAGTAATTCAAAAAGGTACCAAACAAAGAGCTAAATGCTTTTTGTGATTTTATTTCAAAATTTGAACTGCTTATCTTTATTCTTGCTAGATATCTAGTGCCATTAGTATGAAATCATATCATATGTGCTAGCAAGTGATTAATTGTTGTTGTTGATTTGAACTTTATTGGGGCATTTAAAAAGGGGTTGTTGCATATAATTGAACGATTGGGGGAAGCTTTTGAAAATCCAAATTTCATTGCTCTCATCATTTTAAAAATCTATTGATTGAACTTGGCCTAGAAAATCTACACACAAAATCAGATTTAAGTTGAGCTACTTTTATTGTCTCCTGCACTAGTAAAATTAAATTTGTCTCACTAATTTTTTATTTTAAAATCTGCTCATACAATGATTTTTTTGAGCTAATAGTTATGTTAAATAAGTATTTAGGACACGTGTGCCTATTTTTATGCTTAAAATTTGAAATCTACGTAATAAGAGGCATTTGTAGTGGGTTAAATTTTAAAAAAAAAAAAAAAAAAACTAATAGTTGCTCATTTGGCCATGCTTTGACAAGGCAAGATTATTCCCCATCTCAATTAAATTGAGTGAAGTTGTATGGAGGTAAGCCTTTATGTTACCATTGTAAGCTATAAGTCCTTATGGAGGTAGGAGTTGTTGAAACTCCATTAGTTGATTATAGATTAGATGGCCTAGTGAATCCCTGCTGAAAATCCTATGTGGATCTTGGCCATGTCTTCCTTGTGTGTTGCTTTTGAAAATCCAAAGCGTAGGCTTAGGCCTTGTATGTCCAGAGTGCTACTTCTAAAAATCTCAAGTGTGGGTCAAATCTAGATTGGCTAATGTATTGGTGGAAATCCTATTATTAGGTCTTAGCTAGAAGCCTAGTGAGCTTCTATAGACTTAGTGAAGGTGTTATATTATAAGTTGGTTGTTGTGGTCAATTAAGTAGTACAAGTCCTTATGTGGGTAATATTATAATTAGCCTTGGAGGCGATTTGTTATAGATGTACATCGTAGGGCAACACTAAACTTAGTTGAACTTCGAAGTGTAAAAATACTTTGGAAGTGGATTTGTAATCCAAGATTGGACTATGAATCACTATAAATCTTGTGTGTATACTTTGTTTTATTATTTCTGCTCTTACTTTGATAAATTGTCTTATACTTTGAATGTAAAATCACAAGAGAGCATTGTTTAAACTAAGTTAACATTTAAAACACAAAGGATTAAGTTAAAAATGAGTCAAATTAGGTAGCAAAAGATAAAAATATATATATATATATAAAAAAAACTATTCACCCACACTCCCCCCTCATGTTTGTTCTTCGAAGGACCTAACAAATGGTATAAAAGGTAAGGGTACTCTGATAGTTTGTGTTGGCCCAGGTGGCTACTCAAGAGGGAGGTGAATTGAGGATTACAATTTAAAATTTTACTTAAGACGTAGAAATAAAAATCATGCAAACATGCAATTTTAAAATTAAATCATTCATACACCACAAAGATGACACAAGATGTTTTGTTGTTGATGTTCCCCTATTGATATTCACTACCGAATAACCTATGTTTGGGAAATTCTTCTAATTTAGCTATATTAGTTGGAATTTACATCAAAGAGATTTTGACTCTCTTTAAGCCACGTGTAGCTCAAATACATGCTTTTACAGATAATTTCCCTAAGAGATTGGGTTGGTTCTAGCTCTAGCTAGGCCTTTTCTATCTAGATTTCAATAGGTTCTAGATGAACCTTTCTCAAAAGAAAAATACAAAAATATTCTTCTTGAGAAATATAAGCATCCATCTTTGTAGCACAATGGAAATGATGGAACTTGTCTAATGCAGATGCAAAGGAGAGGATTTGAGAAAAGAGTATGGAAATTTCCAGAGTGTAAGTTCACTCTTTTTCACGAAGGCACTTTGGGATGATTTCAAAGAATTGAAAGTAAAAGCTTGTAGATGTACCAATAAATGTTTATTAACTTCTCAATAGGAGGTTTGGTGAGGTATTTATAAGTTCCCCAATCCAAACTAATCATTTTTTGCTTGTTTTCAAAAATCAAAGTTTACATTGATCGACCACTATAAAGTCATTGATCGATTAATCAAGTGTAACGAATATTTTTTTAACCAAAATGTATCTTATTGATGGATGGTATGATCAATCAATATCTTTCTATTGGATCTAACATTTAATTTGATCGATCAATGATATGGTATGATTGATCAATCAGAATTTCTTCTAGCGGAGCATTGTAAGTATGATCGATCAATCCTATGATTGATCATGCTTTATGTACTGGACTGACAAAGTTTTGTATGATCAATCAGTCTCATAGGTTGTTGGATCAATCAGCATGAAATTCCCTTACTTGGGTAGTACAGATCAAACAGTCCAAATAGGATGATTGATCATGCTTTACAACACGGTTTGGCCATATTCTGGATGATCGATCAATCAACTTAGGTTGATCGATCATGCTTTATAATTTTGGCATGTGCGCTGTTGGATGATCGATTATTGGCAGATGTTGATCGATCATTCCAATGTCAGTTCATGTAATGTACTTTTAAAGCATGGGAATGAATGATCCTAAGTACTTCTGACATGTTTGAAATGTGTATGTGATAGTTTTAAAACATGTTTGAAATGTGTATATGATGGTTTTAAAACATGTTTGAATGAATGTTGTGTCCTAAAACTCCAACTTTGAATTGTACATCAAATTGGAAGGAGTTGGACAACTCTCTTTTACAAATATTGAGCTTTGACATTTCTTAATAAGTCCTAAAACTCTAGTTTTCAATTTGTCTTCATCTTTCAAGACTAATTTTTCAAGATTTCTTGACTTTCAATGATGCTTGAGGTCCATGAGAAGCTAGATTCAATTTGATGCTTTAGACTTTGAAATTAATGTCTATTGAAGGAAACATATATGAAATACTAGATTTATAATTATCAGCTCTATTAAGTTTTTTTATCATCAAAATCAAGAAGGGAGTCAACACGCGATCAACAGCCTAGTCTCAGATTCAAAATAAAAGATCATAACTGAGAAATTAGAAAAATAGTACATGGCCCTATTGTATTAGGAATTTACATATAAGACAACAATTGGGAGCATTACATTTGTAGCATGCTATGACTACTTTAGCCCTTGAGTGTTTGAGGAAACCCAATATCAATATAGGGAGTACAGAATAAAAAATTTCATCAAGTTAGAGTGCTTAGACAAGTAGGAAGCGATGTGAAATAGAACCCACTTTCCATCGCAACAGGTGAAGGGTAGGTTGATCCTCAAATCCACTACAAGGAAAATGACTTTAGGTGAAAAAAAAATTGACAATGAAATCAATTTTTTTTGATAAATATAATCTTTACCTGTGAAAATACACTTTGCCACCAAAAAGTATAAGCAATCATCGACCAAAATAATTTTTTCATCAAATAAATAATTTTTGGCAAAAAATAATATCTCTGACAAAAACCTTCCATTTTCTGTAGAAAATAATTTCCTACTACTCTTGGGAAAAAAATATCTTTTGGCAGTAAGTAACTATTATCAAAGAATATTTCATGCTATATAGGGAAAAGGATAAAGATAAAAAGTGTATTTTTTCTTCAAAAAATTTTATTTGGATAAATTAGAATCCTAAGCTAAGATCAAGACTTTCTTCTTCTTATTCTTTGGATATTTGCTTGAGGATGAGGTTCTTCCTTCTAAGGTGGGGCATTTTTTTCTTCTATGCCCTGGTTTTCCATATTCAAAAGTCTAAACAAATATTAGTTTTCTTAAGAGATTTGTCTTTCTGAGTTCTGGTTTGGCCTTTTCTAAAAAATTCTTCTTTAAATACATTATTTGTAAATGTCTAATGATGAAAATCACCTCATCGAAGCTTTCTTCACTAGAGTCATTCTCCACACAAGTTTTGACCTTTAGAAAAAGAGTTTTTCTTTTGGGTTGTTCTTCCTCTACTTCTTGAGGTTCCATCTCATAAGTAAGGAGAATTCCAAGATGCACTTTCGAGCTCATTGTCCTAAAGTTAGCATTCTCACAAATGGCAGTCTTCCTCATGTCCCATGACTTTGGAAGTAGCTCGAGAAGTTTGTCATTTTGTCTATATAATGAAATCTCTTCTCCTAAGATGTTCAATTCATTTATAATATTAGTGAACCTAGAGTTCATCTCAACTATTGATTCGACCGGTTTCATCTTGAATTCATTGTATTGGGCAATCGAAAAACTAATCCTAGAGTCCTTCACTCTAATGGTCCCTTCATGTGTGACCTCTGATTTGTCCCAAATCTTTATTGTGGTCTTTATATGTGGAGACCCTATTGAACTCGTTTGGTCCTTAGGAATGCAACAATAGGCTGATGGCCTTAGAGTCTGTTTTGAGTTGCTCTTTGCCTTCCCTAGTCAACTCAATGAAGTCCTTTCTAACTAGAATGTCATTTTCCAACTTTTGAGCTTTAAAAGGGGCATTCTTGGTCACAAGCCAAAGATCCCAATTCATGGGTTGGAGGAAAAATTCATTCTTACCCTCCAAATGTTTTGTTATCGATGTTCTCATATTGGTATTCACTGCCCAAGAACATGTACTTGGGAAATTCTACTAATCAAGCTCTATGAGTAGCCACGTGTATGCTCAAATATATAATTTACAAAATAATCTCCCCAAGAGATTGACTAGATTCTAGCTCTAGCAATGTCCTTTCTATCTAGATTCAATCAAGTTTTAGATGAATCTATCTCAAAACAAAAATTCAAAAGAAGGTAAAATTTACTCATTTATCAATTGGAGAGAAACTTTTCCTTTGAGAGATCCAAGCCTCCAACCTTTGTAGCACAATGAAAAATGTTGGAGCTTTGTCTAATTTGTATGCAATGGAGAGGGTATGAGAAAAGAGAAGGGATTTGTCCAGAGTTTGGCTCACTCTTTCTCAAAAATGCATTTTAGGAAGATTTGCAAAGAATTACGAATAAATGTTTGTGGATATACTAATAAAGATTCATTAACATATCAATGGGAGGTTTGGTAGGGTATTTATAAGTTCCCCAAGCCAAACTAGTTATTTTTTGCCCATTTTTAAAAAGTTGAGTTTACATTGACCGATCAATGTAAAGTGGATGATAGATCAATTGTCTGTAACGGCTATTTTCTGTCAAAATATGACTTGTGATCAATGGTATGATCGATCAATATCTTCTCATTGGGTTTGACATTTTAAGTAGATTGATCAATGTACATAGTATGATCGATCAATCAGAATTCCCTCTAATAGTTTTTTGCAATTATGATCGATCAATGACTTTCCTATAATCAATCATGTTTAATATCCCTGATTGGCGAAGTTTTGTATGATCAATCAGTCTTAGAGGTTGATCGATCAATCAACAAAAAATTATTTTGCGTAGACAGTATTAATCAATCAGTCCAAATGGGTTGATCAATTATGTTTTATAACACAAATTGGTTATGTTTTGGATCATTGATCAATTGACCTTGGTTGATCGGTCATGCTTATATTTTTTACCTATGCACTTTCGGTGGATGTTGATTAATCATTCCAATGCCAATTCATTTATATACTTTTAAAGAATGACAATTAATGATACTATATGATTCTAACATGTATAAAATTTGAATATGTATTTGTTAAAACCTTTTTGAATGCAAAATATGTCTTAAAACTCCAAGTTTGCAATGAACCTCAAGTTCTTGACTTTTCATGAGGTTTGAAGTATTATTGGGTTGAGTCAAATTCTATCTCAAAATTACTAGCCACTTAAGAAACTTATTGGTAAACCTTACAATCAACTAACTTTTCTTAACATTTTTCAATATGGAACTTTATCGAAGCTTGCATATAACGGACTTGATACGTGTACAAACTCCAAATAGAGCACACAATACACAAATAATTTGGTTCTCAACTCAAGAAACCCAAAGCAAACAATAAACTTAGGGAGCACAGGCCTCGATCCACACACAGCCCACTTTTTTACCATTGTAAAAAAAGAAATTAAAACAATAAAACATAAACACACAGATATATGGTCCGGCACTGCCTACTCCACTATAGTGTAATCCCTCAAACCGTTCTCTTCAGCTCTTCAGATTTTTATATATATTCCATCTATTACTTCAATGCCCCTAAGCAGGGGAGTTATGGTTACATAAAATGTGATATAATGCGCTGACTGCATACACTCACTGTGCATATTGGGTCTGCATCATCAACTTATACAAGTAGACTGTTCCAGTCTAACGGCTCTGGCATAAACTGTGGACTTGGCACCCGTGAAAGAAGCTAGGATACAAAGGCGACAAAGGATGTATTAATATTGATTAAAAGACCTATATTATTTAGCCAAGCGTCCAAAGCACAGAAGGGGAAACAAGCAGTCCTTACTTCCTTGGTCATTACATGAAGTCATGCTTAGTTGATCCTTACTTCTCCACAGAAAACTCGAAGACCATGGTGTGCTTGTATTTTTCACCTGGTTTGACAACAACAGAAGGAAAGTTTGGCTGGTTTATAGCATTCGGGAACCCTTGAGTCTCCAGACACAGAGCCGATTGTTTTCCGTACACAGCACCACCCTTACCCTTCACACCATTAACATAGTTAGCAGTGTAGAACTGCATACCAGGTGCATCAGTCCACAAATTGAGAACCCTTGAGCTGGAAGGGTCCTTCGCTTTAGCCGCATGTTTTAAACCATTCTTCTCTTCTCCACAGTCGAGAACAAAGTTATGGTCAAATCCTCCAGGTACTTGACCAATCCTACTACCAATTGTTGTCTCAGTTATCAGATCAAATGGAGTACCTTTCACAGGCATTATTTCACCAGTAGGTACAGTGTCCTGGTCAACAGGGGTGACATGAGAAGCCCAAATCTGTATGGAATGCTCATGAATGTTTCCCGAGTTGTGACCGGCTAAGTTCCAATAAGTATGCTGAGCTAAATTGACAATAGTGGCTTTCTTCTCCGGCACCGCTTCCATATCAAGTCTTAGTGTAGTACGTGAAGTAAGACTGTACTTGGCTGTGACAGTAACATCTCCAGGGTAACCTGATTTTACAAGTTGAAGAATAAGTGGAAGAGAGAATATGTTGCCCACCAAATCTTTCGTTGAAGGAAAATAAGAAATTTACCTTCCTCCCCATCGTGACTGAAATATTTGAAGGTAATTGATGGGGTCTCACCAGCTGCCCTATCTATCACATCCCAAACTACTTTATCATATCCCTTGTGCCCACCTGGATAGAAGTAAAATTGAGTATATAAGAGCTCCGGATAGAGATTCTTACTTTAATAACAACAACCACATAATTATGTCTTAAAAGTGTAAAGTGGTTCAAATCTCCATTTGGACTTTTTTTTTTTTTCTCTCCAATCACAATACAACAGGAAACAAAAACCCATGACAGTTGTCTCATACCATGGAGACTGTTGGGAGGCTTGTTTATTGGTAGAGAATACTCTACACCTTCAAGAGTAAACTTCCCGTTTTTTATACGATTAGCCACTCGACCAACAATGCAACCAAAATAAGGAGACTTGGCTTGCTGCTCAAATAAATCAAAACACAATTAGCAAAGAAAACAAATGGAGCAAAGTTGATAAACATGAATTAAATAACTTTAAAAAGTTACAGAAGGCTTCATTTTCTACTCCAATATCGGTCACCTTCAGCTTATGAAGTGTGCATGATCCACAAAGAACTCATGTTGACAGGCACCAAGGCATGCCAGATATGGGCATTGAAAAAAGGACTCAACTCAAGGCTTTATTGATATTAGAGAATATATAAAACCATTTTTAGTGGTTTTACTTGTTGTTCTTAACAATAGTATTCTTATTTTTGTGGCAAGAAATTGAGGCCTAAGATCTGTCTCCATATGGCTTAGCTAGTAGATGATATCAATGCTTATAAAAACTGTTAAAAGTAAACTACGAAATGACAAGTGCAAAACGTTTGTCCAAAAGATGCAGTACCTTCTTTATAAAAACCAAAAATGGATATCATTTCTAGGTTTTAAAAATGTCAGTCTAAAATTTTTAATTAGAAATAACTTTTATCTAAATTTTAATGTCAAGAAGTTAGAGTTCATTCAAGGGCAAACCCAGCTAAAAATATAGGGATGCACTTCCTGATATACTTAATTTATTTTAGTTTCAGACTCTTCAACAATACCTACATTTTCCAAGGGATCATCCAATCACAAAATCAGAGAGTAAAAACATAAAAGGAATTTTTTCAAATCAGTATGTCAATTCAGCCAAAGTTATTGACAAACTCACAACATTCTAGAAGAGGGGGTATAGATAACCAAAGAAAAAGCATTTCAAATTAATTAAAAGAATAATAATAATCAATTCAACCAAATCTTGTTACTTCCACATATATCCTAAGGAGTGAAAAGTTTAAAGTAAAATAGAATATTTTTTCCCAATAATAAAAATCCAAACTTTCTCTGCAACCATGCAGAACACTACCTGAACTCAGTTAAGAAAAACTTAACAGAGAGAGAACTTTGAGAAACTGATGCATTTTCATAGTTCAACATCGAGGTGGAGCCAGAAAGTTTAGGAAAGGGTAGGAAGGCAGACCACACTTGGGCAGGGGGGAGGGGGCCAGCATCGTAGGGCAGGGAAAAATCGTGAAGGAAGGGAGCGCAAGTTAATAATTGAAGAGTACTAAACATTCAAACAACTGAAAAATAAGACGTAAGTCACCAAATAATGGACATAGAAATTAGAAGCAAGGGCAAATCCCAATCCGTGCGCTTGTCACGGAAATTAGGTGTGATAGCGGAATATGTCGGTATGCGAATAATAGCAGAAACACCTGACAAGAGCAGCATTGGAATATGCAGTAGAAAACGATGATAATTCAAGAAAATGAAGCGCCTCTGGTCTCTCTACAAAAATCTCTTCGTTTTTTCTCGCAATGTAGAGTCGAAACCGTACATTCAAGATACTTGCTTTTCTTTAAAATCTAAACATCAAGAAAATTCTGTAATTGAGAAAACTCAAATCAAAGTATGAGAGTTCACCAGGTATGGTTCAAGGGAATCGAATCCTAGAACAACATCAGCGAGTTTTCCTGATATTATCGGAAAAGATCAAACACACAATACGAATGAGTACATTAATAAAGAAGCAGTAAAGGAAAAGGAAGTTGTAACAAGAGGAAAAGACGAATTGAAACCATTCGAATCTGGCACGAGTACGGAGATCATGATGGCACCGAAATTGGTGAGCTTTACAGTCATACTTCCATTGCTGAGCTCAAAAATTTCTGGTTTTCGATTCTCAGCCATAACTTCCTGAACTCTGCTTGATGCTTCTCTGCGAACTAAGAGGGAAGAAAGGAATGTAATGATCTTACAAATAGAGAGGAGATGAGCAAGATAGTTCAAAAACTATTGGTTTTATCGAACGGAATCGGATTGTTCAAACCAGAATGTGCGAGACTGGTGGCGATCAAATGCGAGATTAATCGCCCTTCTTTGATTCTGTTAGGAGAGGGATAACGACAAGCCAAAAAGATCGGCAGAAATTTTTTATTTATTTATTTATTTTCCGATTTGATTGGTTTAGCGTGCTACTATTAAGGCCCTGTTAGTGCGATTATGTAAAATGTGCTAAAACACGTCAGTGCCCTATTAAGTTGGGAGGGAAATTAAATTACAAATGTAAATTTTTCCCTGTTTTAGGCATAATGAGGGAAAGTTAATTCAGAGGGGTCGAACTCTGAATTCACTTGCCCTCCATCAATTACATCGGGCTATTGGGAGGGCTATCAAATGAAATGTTTTTGGAGAAAAAAATTTCGGCTCCTCTCTCACTCGTGACCTTCGGCGACTTCAATCGCCCCTTCTGCAACCTCTCACCGGTGCTCGCTGACTCTCTTCCTCTCGCCGTCCCTAGCACCGACAACTTTCGGTGACTTCTCTCCCCTCTCTACAACCTCTCCGGCTCGATTCGAAAGAAACTAGGGTAAACCCTTCTTCCTGGAAATCGATAGTTATTCTTCTTATTGTTTCTGAATGGTTCGTCTGCTTCTCATTTTAATTTTTGGCTCCATTTTCGGAATCGTTCCTCTACCTCTGCAAGCTCTCTCACTGGTGTGGGAATGGCTAATTACTTCGGCCATCAATCAACTTTTTTAGATCACTTGGTTTGAGTAATGTAAGTATTGCTTTTGTTATTAACATAATACCTCTTGATTTTATCATATAGGTTTTGATTGCGAAAATCGATGTAGTCTCCAATGTGATGCTCACAATAACCTTATTCTGCAATGAATTGTAACGTAGTTTTACATATAGAAGAGGGGTTTGCCACCAGAAATTATTTCAAGAACATTTCACCATAATTAGGTTAATATGGGTAGTGGCATTAATGGCTGGCCTGGGTTGTGGTGAATTGTGTTGTCTATGAGGTGCACAAAGGGTGAGCATAGGTGTTAGCTCAAGTGCTTGTGAAAATTTGTGTTGTTTGTGATGTATGCAAAAGGTGAGCATGTTAGGTATTAGAATAAGTACTTGTGTGAGTATCACAGATTCAGATTTTAGAATGACTGGAATTGCTGAGTATGTTGGGTAATGAATTTAAAAAAATATAACTACATATATACGTTAGTATAAGATTGAAAATTTAAACACTTTTAATATAATAATTTCAATAGGTTTTTGGTTATTATAAAAGTAAGTATTTGTGTAAATATTTTACTTTTTATAAATTATGTTAACAAATTAATATTATTTTGATATTACTAATATATATTAAGTTAATAACTATTTATAATATCCTTTTTATATAATTATTTCACATTTAGATATTACTAAATTACATTTTGATTACAGTTTCAATAATATAAAAGTAAGCATTTGTTTAATTGTTATATTTAATATATTTTATTTATTAACTAATATTAATTTAATTCTCTGAAAGTCAGATATATCAAAATATTTTATTTAATAAATAATCTAGCTACACTTTACACCGTATTTTCCATTGTGCTCACTAACACAAAGAAGTACTTTACACTGCACTTTACATTGTGCACACTAATACAAACAAGTATTTTACACTGCACTTTACATTGTGCACACTAACACAAATAAGTACTTTACACTATATTTTCCATTGTGCATACTAACTACTTCACTTTCCCTCTCACTTTCACTGGGGAAAGTACTTCACTTTCCCTCCCACTTTCCCCCAGCACTTACAAAGTGCACTAACCCCACCTAAGTACTCACGAATTAGAAATTAGTAAACAAATAAAAGAAATTTAGAAAAAGTATAATGGTAAGTGCACTTTTCATAACAGCTCCTACATGGCATACTGGCATGCCACATATTCACGTTTCCAAATTTTCTTTTTTTTACAGTTTGCCCCTGGGCCCTACCTCCGTTGTGCCCTGTGCTCTCGCCACCTTGTGTGGTATGGATTAGATTCAATGGGGAACCTCATTTAATTTGAGCATAAATTAAGAGATCATTTAATTGATACATATAAGTTATTATAACTATTATACAATTTATGGTTTATTATTTTTATCTTCACTCCATAAACTTAATATAAAACTTATTTTTCAAACCATCAAGGAATAGAGTAAGGCCGGTATGGATCGGATTTTTGAAATTTTGAACTCGATCCTGAATCTTGACTTAAAGCATGATGACAAAAATAATCCTAAATAATCTTTGTCTACACTACAATCCTGAACTGATATCTGTTCTCAAACCCCATCTCGACTTTGTCTCCACCCGTTTTTATATCCCCAACTAATCCCAACTTTGGTTAGTGTTTTAATTTGTTATTTATTTAAAATTATAAAATTAAACCTTAATTTATATAAAAAAATTATTTTATTTAAATAAAGAATAATAATGGGTAATAATAAAGAATTTTAGATAAAGTTCACAAGGTAATAATGTCAAACGCCTAGCCAATACAAAACAAAAAACCGGTCTGTTAAGTGCAGAAAGCCAAGTACCTAACCTATCAGTGGTGGACGGAACCACCCAGCTCTGACACCCACCGTTCCCATTCCCTATAGCTTCACTCGGGATTCGAAAGCGGAACGTGGTGCCCATCTCTGATACCATGGCAAACCCCTAGCCAATATAACCCAAAAGATCGGTTTGTTAAGTACGAAAAGCCAAGTACCTAACCCATCAGTGGTGGACGGAACCACCCACCTCAGACAAATAATGAGTTTTTAGACCCTTGACCGCAAACTAGAATGTCGAACCCAATATATCGCTTGCACTAAAACATCCCAAGTCGGATTCCTTTACCCACCGTCCTAAATCATTATCCTAGCTTGCATCACCTCGATGCCTTAGTAGGTGTTTTGACCCACCAGCTCTACAAATTTCTACAGTTGATCTGTCTTCCACTATCCCCTCCGCTTCTCTTACCCTACTCTACCCTTCGCTAGCATCAACCCCAAATCCTTCCACCTCCTGTCCAGTTATCACCTCCAAGCTCTAGGAGATGGTAGCAAACCCAAAGCCATCAAACAGATGATACAATTGTTAGATATTGAATTGAACCATGATATTTGTATTGAATGAAAGTGATATTTATACAGTTTACAATGATAAGCTTAACTGAAAATTATAAGCTTAACAGAAGAGATAATTACAACAAAGTGATAAATACAACAGAGAGCTTATTTGGAAGAAGGGAAGATAAATCAAAGACTTTATTAATCCCCTATCATGCCCCCTCAAGACAGGTCACGATTAGATAGGTCAATCTTGTCTCTTAGCAACTAAAATTGTGACCGTGGCATGGCTTTGTAAGAACATCAGCAAGTTGGTCAATAGAAGCAATATGAGCAATACGAAGTAGACTAGATTGAACTTGATCACGGAGCAAGGGATAATCAACTAGTACATGTTTCATTCTGGAGAGAAACTAGGTTTGAAGCTTAACTGAGTGACACCAATATTATCACAACAGACTATAGGAGAAGATTGCAAAGTCACTACAAGTTTACAACATGAGACGTACGCTGTAGAAGATGCCCTTTATCCAATGTGTGATATAAATACCTTAAAATTATTTGACAAGTACCCAGTGTTTGTCAGTCGGTTGATGCATAAACTATGACATCATATTGAAAGCAAAGGAAATATTAGGCCGAGTGAGAAAGAGATATGCAGGTTGCACCTATTTCACAAAATTGAGATGGATCAGAAAGTGGAGAGCCTAAGGCCAATGTGAGTGATGAAGAGTTTGTCGGAAATAGGGTGAGAATAGGTTTAGCATCTTCCATATGAAACTTTTTGGGCAGGTCTTGGATGTATCTGCGTTGAGAGAGTAATACCTCATTGCAATGCGGAGTAACCTCAACTCCAAGGAAGTAAGAGAAAGAAATGAGATCTTTCAGAGAGAAACAATGAGCAAGGCAATCAACAAATTGAGAAATATGGTCATCACTATTACCAATAATAATGATGTCATCGATATACACCAATAGAAATAGGACATAATTGCTAGTATTGAAAGTAAATAGGAGAGTATTAGAGTGGGAATTCTTGAATCCTGACGCCACAAGAAATTAACGTCGTTCATGATACCAAACTCGTGGAGCCTACTTGAGACCATAGATAGCTTTATGAAATTTGCAAACATAGGTTGGATGTTTTGAATCAACAAAGCATAGAGGTTGTGCCATATAAATATTTTCTTAGAGTCAGCCTTAAAGAAAGATATTGTTGATATCGAGTTGACGAATGGACCAACAATTGTTAACTACGATACTAAGTACAAGTCTCACTATGGTGGGCTTAACAACCGAGCTAAAGGTCCCATGGTAATCCATACTTGGTCGTTGATGAAATCCTTTGGCCACAAGACGAGCTTTAAACGTGTCAATGGACCCATTAGAGTGTTTTTTAATTTGAAAATTTCACTTACAACCCACAAGATTAGTTATACCATCAAGAGGAACTAACTCTCATATCCCATTATGAGCAAGAGCATCATATTCTTTAGACATAGCTTAACGCCAGTTATGATCTTTGAGAGCTTGAGTCATAGAGGTAGGTTCAATGTCGGGTTGGGATGGTAGGTGGGTGTGAAGGTTGAATTTTTGAATGGGTTAACAGATATTGTTTTTGGCCCTAGTGATCATGCAATGTTGGGTGAGTTGTTGGGTGGTATATTGGGTTTCGATGGATGGATGGCTAGCATTTGTAATGGTTGGATGGGTCGTGGTTGTTATTCAGTATATGTGTGATGTGTTGGTAACTGAAAGGTTTGTGAATTATCATTAGAAGGAGACATATCTTGATGGCATCCTTGAGGTGGAGTGTTAGAAGTCAATTGTCGTGACAAAGTTGATGGAATAGTAAACACAGGGGGAATCTAGGTATCTATGGTAGAGGTGAGACGTGATAAGTGATTATTGAGGAAGGTGTACGAGAAGACTAACTTTACAAACTTGACAAGATGAGAAACAAATATTTTTTATGTAGATGGGTTAAAACACAATTACGCACTTTGAGATAAAGAGTAACTAAGAAATACACATGGTTTAGACCTTTGATCAAGTTTGTGAGATGTGTATGGGCGAAGCCAAGGATAGCATAAATAGCCAAAAATCTTTAGTGTAGAATAATTTCGCATTTGGTGGAAAATTAACTCATAGGGAGATGATAGATTTAGCGTAGGGGTTGGCATCTTGTTTATTGTTGATTTTCAGGACTCCATGGATTTAGCTCATGGAGAAAAAGTGAGAGACACCCATTGAGAGAAAACATTAGAGAAAAGAGGTTATGGACTTATGTCCTAACCCTCCCCCTGATTGATAGAACTACAATATTATAATACCACCCTTGAAATTTAAATTAATTACATTAATGATATCTCTATGAGATGACTCTTTATTTACCATCCTGACATCATTGTATGCACCTTCCCCTTGGTCTGTGGACCTTGAGCCCATCTTCCACATCTCTTGGATGCGTAGGCCTTCCGTGGTCGTATCGGTTTTGGCCCATCTTCCAACACTCCCATCAAGTTAAGGGTGAGAGAACATCATTGTCGAATTTAGGACCCCATAATTGAAAGCTTGAGCAAGATGAGAGAGGAGAAGAAAAAGAGCAAAGAGAGCTTGGGTGGAGAGGAGAGAAGAGAAAAGAGAGAAAAAGACTTTAGGCTAGAGAGAGATTCTTCTACAAGTTGAGAAGTGGAGAGCTTGATTGAACCCTTCAACCAAGACCCCTATTTATACTATTTCCATTACATATTTAGATAAATTTCAAAGATACGTTAGGATCCTAATATCCCTAATTACATCAATCATATTTATCCAAATCTACATAAATCAAGGTGAGATAAATCAATTACATTAATCAAGGAAGATTGCCAAATCTTCCAACTCATGTGATAAATATTCCAGCTCGTGTGATGACTCATCATGACACCTCACGTGGTGACTCATCATGCCAACTCGTGTGGTCATGGTGGATCCCCACCTTGTAAGACTCCCCCTCAAGTTGGCAGTGAGAAAACATCATAAATACCCAAGTTGCTACAGATGGTGAACAAGATCATATGAGTGACTGGTTTGGTGAGTGCTGAATTTAGGATTTCTTTTTCCAATATTTTGAGCAAGAGAAAGGAGAAAAAAATACGAAAAGGGAAGAAGAGCTATCGGGTAGAGAGAAGAAAAAAAATAAAAGAGAGATGTGTGCCAAGCAATTGAGTGAGAGAGAGATTTACTCAAGAAGGAGATGTGTAATTTGATTAATTCCGAATTACAACACCTCTATTTATAATAGAGGAAGTGATAGAGTCCTTATACAATTAACTTTTCAATCTCCTAATTACATTCCAACTCTAACTCTCTAAGATAAGTCTATCATGAATAGATAACACAATCTACTAGAAGTCTAATATGAGTTGAACTAGAACTCTTCTTCAATAACGTGAATATAAGGGAGGAGGCCAGCTCGTGGCCTTATCCTTGTGGGTCCCACATGATCTTCAAGCTCATATTGATAAGATTACCAACTCGTGGTATCTTTGTGGGTCCCAGTTGATCTTCAAGTCTTCTAACTCATTTTATTTTGTGCTTCTTATCTTCTTAACTCATGCTAGCCTAGGTAAGGACTCTTCTTTGTATCCCATGTCCTCATGGTGGGTCCCACCAACTCATGCACCATGGTGGGTCCCACATTATAACAGTGAGAATGTCTGCAACTTGCCCTTGTGTGGAGATATGTTTGAGAGATAATATGTCGGCTTGGAATTTCCCTCGTATGAAATGGTAGTCTACCTCAATGTGCTTTGTTCTCACATGGAAGACTGAATTTTAGGTGATATGTATTGCCGCCTAATTATCGCAATGTAGATCCAGAGGGGCTTCTTTATAGAGTCCCAGTTCCGTGAGAAGGGATCTGACCAATAGAAGCTCACTAACTATAACTATGTGTGTCATGGCCCTGTACTTTGCTTCTGCACTGGACCTTGCAACTACATTCTACTTCTTGTTTTTCCATATTATCAAGTTTCCTGCTACCATTGTACAATATCCCAAAGTGGATTTTCTATCATCCAGGGATTTGACCTAGTCTGCACCTGAGAACCCTTCTATGTTGAAGTGACCATGGTTCTTATAGAGAAGTCATATTCTTGTAGCTCCTTTCAAATACCGCAATATTCTCTCTAGTGCTTGCAAGTGAGTAAGTTGTGATTTTTGCATGTATTGACTCACAACACTTACTACGTATGATATATCCGACCTTGTTACACAAAGATAAATGAGTTTCTCCACACGTCTTTGATATTTTTCGATATTCATATCTTCTCCAATGCTTGTAAATAATTTTGTATTGGAGTCCATAGGGATTTTTGCTGGTCTACAACCCATCATTCTTGTCTCCTCCAATAGATCAAAGACATACTTCCTTTGAGATAGTATAATCTCATGTTTGGACTATAGCACTTCAATACCTATAAATATTTAAGTAGTCCAAGATCTTGTCTTGAATTTTTCACATATCTTTTCCTTGGTTTCCTAAATGTCCTCAAGATCGCTGCCAGTTAAGACAATATCATCAAAATATACGGCCAAAACCACTTTTCCTTTAGGTGTGTCTTTAAAAAACACGGAGTGATCTATGGAACATTTGTAAAATCCGGCCCGTATGAGTGTTTGGCTAAATTTATCAAACCATGCACGAGGAGATTGTTTCAAAACATAAAAGGATTTCTTCAATCGATAGACTGACTCCCCTCAACCACAAATCCAGGTGGTTGTTGCATATAAATTCTTCCTTTATATCCCCAATGAGAAAAGCGTTTTTCACATCAAGTTGATAGATCGACCAAGAAGAATTAGCAGCAAGAGATAATAAAATACATTCCGAGTTCATTTTGGCCACTGGAGAGAATGCTTCATAATCAATCCCATAACACTGTGTATAACCTTTGGCAATGAGGCGGGCCTTAAGGCGAGCAACTGACCCATCCGGATTGTGTTTAACTATAAGGACCCATTTTTAGCCGACAAGTTTTTTTCCTAAGGGAAGAGGAAATAGAGCCCATGTCTGGTTTTCATAGAGTGTCTGTATTTCTTCGTCCATTGCCGCCTTCCACCCTAGATGTTTCAGAGCCTACTGATAGGACTATGGGACAAAGATTGAGGGGATAGATGCAAGAAATTGACAACATGAAGCGATGGTGAGACACAGAATTGGATATGGGGTGAGAAGTAGAGGGCCTAGTGCAAGTTTTGGGTTCTTTTCTTAAGGCAATGAGTCAAGTATCATATTGTGGTCCAAAAGGAATATGAAAAGATGGACTTACCTCGATGGGATCCGCAAACTCCGTAGGTGTGGTGCCAGCCAGTGCTTTAGGGGGTTAAACAGTTTTTTGTAGCACGGGGCACAACCAGTCGAGGAGAGGCTGGTACAGAAGAGAGACTTGGAGGAGCATTGTTAGGGTAGTATGAAGAGTCTTCAAAAAAAATTACATCCTTAGGTAACCTTTTGAGAGTGGGATTGTAGCAAATATAACATTTTTATGTGCAAGAGTATCCTAAGAAGATACACTTGACAAATTTTGGATTAAGTTTACTTTGTTATGGGGAGGTAATATGAATAAAACATGTACAACTGAAGACTTTCAAGGGAAGCGAAAAAGGATCACCATGTGGAAACAATAAGGAATATGGGGATTTATGACCGAAATCGGAAGAGGGTAGCCTATTTATAAGAAAGGATACAGTAAGGATGGCATGCAACCAATAAAAGTATGTTACTTTCATGATATACAATAAGCTACGAGTTATCTCGAGAAGGTGACAGTTCTTCTGTTATGCTACACCATTCTATTGGAGGTGTAGGCACAAGATGTTTGATGGATAATGTCATTCTCTTGACAAAAATAGCCAAGATCTCTAGAAGTATATTCTTTGGCATTATCATACCAAATTGAGTGACAATCATGGCATGAAAGGATTTAAATATGGATGGTATTTCAGATCACTCTTTAAAAAGAAATAGCCATGTGGTACAAGTAAAATCATCAATAAAGGTAATAAAGTACTTGACTCGAGAAATGTTTGAGACACTCAAGGGTCCCCATACATCTGTGTGGATCAATGAAAAAGGAGCAACACTTTTAAGTTCTGGATGAGGTGAGTATGTGGACCTCTGGTGTTTGCTCAGTTGACACACTTCACAATTTAAAGTTGACCTTTCCTTAAAGGTAGGAAAAAGAAGATGAAGAGATTGTGCGGATGGATGTCCCAAACGATTTTGCCATAGACTTGTCTCAATTTCCTTAATTGAGACGACATTTATTTGAGGCACGTCCAGGTAGAAGAGCCCCCCTTGTTCACGGCCTCCACCAATCACCTGCTTCGTTATAAGATCTTGAAATACACACGAAGTGGATGAGAAGGTAATTGAGCAATTGAAATGTTGTGTTAGCTAACTAACAGATAAAAGATTCAAAAGAAAGGTAGGAACAAAAAGAATATTTGTGAGCGGAAGTGATGGTGTAACAGAGGTGAATTCTTAGTTTGGGAGCCATCAACTATGGTAACAAATTTATTCGAGAGACAAAGAGAAACTGAGTGGAGTAGATTTTTGTTACCAGTGAAATGCTCGGAGGCCCTTGAGTCAATTATCCAGGATGAAGAGTAGGAAGTAGTAGAGAGCATACCTGAAGAGGTGGTGGCAATAGCAGTTGAGGAGGAACTTGGAGGAGAGACCATCAGAGTTTTCATTTTCTGGAATAAGTCATACTCATCATCGATAAGGGTTTTCTTATCTGCTAGTGGGGTAGACTAGTCCTCCTTTGTATCACTTGCTGAAATTTGATTATCCTTAACCCAATTCAGTATGCCATGGATTTTAAAACACTAATTTAAAGTGTGGCCATATTTCCCACAATGGGTGCATTCACTGCCGTCTGTTTTGACAAAACCATTCCTTCCACCTCTTCCTCAACCTCCTCTATAATTTCTTCCACGGCCTTGGTTGCGGTCAGTTGAAGGTCCTGTTGATTTTCAGGACTCCATGGATTTAACTCATGGAGAAAAAGAGAAGGATACCCATTGGGAGAAAATTGGAGAAAGAAAAGGTTATAGACTTATTGTCCTAACCCTCTCCCTTGCTCAATTTATAGATTAATCAACTTAAAATATTATAATAATACCCCTAGAACTTAAATTAATTACATCAATGCCATCTCTATGAGATGACTCTTTATTTACCTTCCTACTATCATTGTATGGGTTTGTGGGCCTTCTCCTTGGTCTGTTGGCCTTGAGCCCATCTTTCACATCTCTTGGATGTGTCGGCCTTCCTTGGTCTTAAGGGCTTGAGCCTATCTTCTAATACACTTGGATGTGTGAGCTTTCTTGGTCGTGTGGGCATGGACCCATCTTCCAACATTTATTAAATAGACAATAGTGGCAAAGGCATGGGACCCAAAGGTAATTGGAGGGAGGCATGAGAATGTAAGGTGAGACCAGTTTCAATAATATGACAATGTCATCTTTTTGAGTAGTCATCGTGTTCAGGTGTATGGGGTGGAGTGATTAGGTCAGAGATGCCATTTAAAGAAAAGGTAATATTTGAGGCCCATATATTCTGCATCATTGTTTGAATAGAATGTGATAATTTTTATTTTGAAGTAATTTTCCACAATGCCTTTGTAACGGTGAAAAACTTCCTAAATTTTAGATTTTCATTAGAGTGGATAAAACTAGATGTATTTAGTATAATGATCAACGAAAATGACATAGTATTTGAAACCATCTTGTGACAAAACTAGAGAAGTCCATAAATCAGAAAAAATTATTTCAAGTGGTTGTGTAGAGGTAAGAGATGAAGTTGGGAAAGGTATTTTATGACTTTTATTGCAAAGAAATGCATGACATGAAAATTATTTTGGAATGGATTAGAAAAGTTTAAATAATAACTAGACAAAATATGTGTCAAAATGGGAAGAGCGAGATGACCTAATCGATGATGCCAATTGGATAATATGGTTTTGACTTGAGAGAAGGCGAGCATTGGAGAACACAAAGATTTGTAAGTTGTCCACTCATACACTTCATCTCTAGTGTTGCCTGTCAAATGGATTCCCCCCATGCAAAGATCCTTTACATGAAAGGAAGATGGAAAATTATTGGAAGATGGGCTCCAGCTCACATATCTAAGAGTATGAAAAGATGGGCCACATGACTAAAGAAGACCCACAAGAAGGGCCCAAGCACATAAGAAGTAGGACCCACTATGATTACCACGAGTTGCCATCCTTATCACATCAGTTGGAAGATCAAGACTCACAAAGATAACCACAAGCTGGTTGGAAGAACAAAAAGGACTTTCAAAGATAACCACAAGCTGACATCTTTATCTTATGGTCCCGTAATAGAAGGGTTCTAGTTTGAGTTATGTTTGTCTTCTATTTATATTGAGTTATTTAATTATGCTAAGGTTTATCCTTAAGTGTTAGAGTTTGGGTGTAATTGGGACAAATGTAGTTTTATTGTAATTGGACTTTATTACCTTCCTCTCTTATAAATTGAGGTTCATAGACTCTGATTATAATAAGTTAATGAAGTCAATGAAGTATTTCTCTTTTCCATAAATTTAACAAAAAATTTTAATTAAAACATTATTATTAGTACAAAATTGAGAGATAGAAATGAGGTTTGTTTGCATGTTTGGTATGCAAAGGACATCATTCGAAGTAAATGTAGTACAGAGATTTGGAAGAGATATAGAACTGGTGTGGGTGATAGAGAGACTAGTGTCATTGCCAATCATAACATCATCTGAGCTGGTATAGGATGTATAAAGAGATAAGTTGTTCGAAGTATTTTGTGACATAGTGAGATGCTCCAATATCAAGTAATCAAGCTGGATTGTTGGAGGTGACATTAGCAGCATAATTAGCTTGTGGTTGTCATGGTGTTGTTGAAGTATGAGAAGGTGGAAATCCTGTGTTGGTGGGCTGGATTGGTACGAGTTAAAATGATGGACATTGCTTAGTCAAGTGCCCTTGGATACCACAAATCTAACAAAACCCTAGATATGTAAGAGGTCAAAGACGACTGGTATAAGTTAGGGCACCTAAGTTCATAGCCATAGTTGGTCGGCTATGGTTGTTAGGCGATGAGTGCAGCCAGCATGACCAGACATAGTGATTGATTTGACTGAGTCGACGTGTGTAAAATAGGCAATGAGGTTGAATTGAGAAACAATGAGCAGATTTTTTTCTATCTCTCGCATATGTGAAAGTCACACATGCAGCTCACTTATGGCTTCATCTTCAAGCTCGTGCTGATAGAGGAGCTGAGCGAAGACGCACTTGGGCGGCCGTTGTAGAACATCGAAACTCACTTCCGGTGGCTTAGTGGGGGTCGTCAGAGGTGCACGGACGATCGATCGAGGAAGCGATTTGCAAAGAAAGCGCACATTGTCTTCAACCTCACACTTACTGGATCGGGAGAGGAGGCGGATGGTTGATTGTTGTGGGATATCAGAGCTTTGTTCCTACGGCTCAATTGAAGTTCGACCAAGGAAGTGATTTTCAGAGAAGGCGTTACGGGCGATGAGGCAGAGGAAGCAAAAAAATAATTGAAAGAAGATCAATTAATCAATCTACTCCAATACCATATTAGATATTGAATTGAACCACGATATTTGGGTTGCAGAGCCAGCCAACCCAAAGCAAGGAAGATACTGAGGTAGGCGCCAAGTGCACCAATGGAGGTTGCGTACCAGGCACCCCAACAACACATTGCATGCGCCGGCATTGAATTTTTTATGGACCAAATCGGCTTTTCCAGGAGTTGTGTACGCCAGATTGCCGCATCAGTCTATTGCTCATCGATGTCAACCTATCGACCGATCCAGCTTCTCAGCATGGCCGATCCTCGATGGAAACAAGCTCTGTGTTGGTTGATCGTCGGTCATGATGTCAACGGTCGCAGATTTCCCTATGAGTCGTCTGTTGTGCTTTCTTGGCTCATGTTGGAACATAATCAAGGATGGCGTTGGGTGCACCGGTGTCAAGGTGGTGATGGAGGGTGGCCTAGGGCGCTGCTCTTTTCACATGGCTGGAGGTTGAAGATGACCTCCAGCACACAAAAACATAATAAAAAATTAAATGATTCATATGAAAGAAGTGGTCTCTTTAAAACGACAAATTGGTTCGAACCAAGTCGGATGCAACTCGCCCATTCCAAACCATGCAATCGAGTCATCCAAGTGAAGGCCGGACTGACTTAGTAATTCTCATTGTTGAGGGTGGGATTTGAACCCACGACCTCAACTTAATTTTTTTGGAAATGACCTCTAGGACATCTCACCTTGGGTATTATCATTGGATACATTTAATAGATATTTGAAAAACTAAAAAAGCAGTATATTTATTTTTATGACATTTCTCATTTAATTCATATGAATTAAATAATTTTACATGCATATATGAATGTATAAATGCATATTTATAATAATTTTTCTCTTATCAAAAAAATTATTTAGATTTTTATGCATACTTAATTTTTTATGCATATTTTTAGTTGGCCTAAATATAAGGAATTAATATTTGGCATCAATTTTAGTCAATTATTTAGGTGTCATATTTTTGTTTATATTTGAATAATTGAGTAATAGCTACAACATTCTTAATTATGAAAATGTCTAGTTACATTAAGATTAGTCACATAAAGTTAATGACATAAAAAATATGGTTAATCATGGAGATATAATAATTTAACCTCATAGGGTAAATTTTATATTTAAGTGATTAATTGGGAAGGGATAGAAATATTTTAAAAAATAATAATAATACTAGTTGCCCTCAGGCCTTGAAAATTCCTTTATAGATAAATTTTGATCCCATCATAAAGTGATATAAATTGCTTATGAGTTATAATCTAAACCCACAGGAAAGATTATAATGACATATTGATTTATTTATTTGAATTTATTTACATGGGTAAATATTCAATATTTGACTTCATTGCATGTTTTAGTAAGTTTGTTGTTTATTTTGCAATTATTCATACTTTATCTATTCAAATTTTTTATTCCTCCTATATTATTCCTCTAAATGGAGACAATTATACTGATTGGAAGGAGAAAATTCTCCTGTTAGTGGGGTGCATGGACCTTAACTTGGCACTTCAAGTGAATGAACCTCAATGGCCCAAGGAATCCAATACCCAAATTGGTACATGTATTTTATGCAAAGTTTTAAATGTAGATTGGAGCTCGAACTCAAACTCGGTTAAAATTATTGGGCTCGAGCTTGATTTCAATTTTAGGCTCGAAGCTGGGCTTGGCTCGAGCTCAACTTGGAAGTATTTAAATCAAACCGAGTTTGAACATATTCAGGTTCGAGCTCGTCTCGACTCGATGCCATCTATATTAAGCCTAGTTCAAACCTACTCTTTCTCCTTTTTGTTCTTAAGTTTAATATTAATTGTAAGCCTCAATATTCTAAATCCCTGCTAACACTATATTTTTGGAAAAAGGATTTGGAAAATGATTTAGGTTTCGCTTTACATAGTGTAATTGCCTTAGCTTCTTCTATGCTATATTTTCTTCTTATAATATTTTTATAGATATTTTAATTCGTTATGGAACTCTCTGTAGAATATGGGAATGTAGAATAATGTTATCGTAATTATCAATTGATCAAGTGTATACTATTTATAGAATTACAACAGAGAGAGTGGTGAATACAATTCTACAATTTGAATGTCTCTAATTCAATCACTGTTTATTTTTATCTCTATCATTATCTATTTCTTTATCTCTACTATGCCCTCGCAAGATGGAGCTTTGAGAGGAGAGTCTAATCTTAATCTTTAAAAAGAGGAAGCATGTTCTCGAAAGTGGTTTAGAGAGAGCAATGACACTGGTAGCGGCTAAGAAGAGCAGCGGTTGGGAAGATGAGTGGCATTGGAGGCGGCTAAGGCGGACATAATCACATTGTTCGAAGGAAGAGTAGCGGCACTGGAGGCGGTTTGGGTTGACGGAATCTCATCTTTCGATGGAAGGGCAGCGGCTAGGGCGGTCAGAATCGCATAGTCCGGTGGAAGAGCAACAGTTGGGGCGGACGGAATCTCATCGTCCGATGGCAAGGCAGCTGCTGGGGTGGACGGAATCGCATCGTCCAGAGGAAGAGCAGCAACACTAGAGGTAGTTGGGGCGACAAAATTGTATAGTGATGGCGACTACTTCCCATAAGGATTTCCATCGATGGTAGACTGGTTCTGATTAATCGATCGGGAGCTCTGATACCATGTAAAATATAAGAATGTAGAATAATATTGTTGTATTTATCATTGATCAAGTGTGCACTATTTATAGAATTACAATAGAGACAACAACTCTACAATTTGAGTATGTCTTTAATTCAATCACTTACAATTTGAGTGTGTCTCTGTTTAAATCACCTGTTATCTTTATCTCTATCATTATCTTTATCTTTATCTATATCACTCTCTCTATTGTTATTAGATTTCAAGAACTCATTTTTATATTATCGTTGCTTATTCTAAATTCATATGTTATTCCCTAAAAGAAAACAAAATCATTTTCTTCCAAAATCTTACACCACCAACCACCCGGCAAATCCTTTTTTTGGATTCCAGATCATTTTCCTATTTGATTTCTATCTTCTCTCGAAATGTTGATAGTTAGTCACTATGTTCTAAACCCTTCAATTTGCACTATATTTTAGAAAAAAAAAAGATTTTGTGAATTTCCCCCGCTATGGTATGTTCTCGGAAATTATTTTTTTGGATTATTAGAGTGTAAATACCATTTCTTATTTTATTATTTTATTATTTCATTATTCTGAAATGTTTGTATTTTTACTGTTTTACCTCTCTATTGTATAAAGCCTTTGTTGTAACTTGTAAACAGAAAAAATCAGAAAACATTATTTTTCGCTGGGTCTTCTCGGTTGTGCCTCCCTGACGAGCAGAGCTCAATGGCTCTTTGTTCATCTGAAGTTCTAATATGGTATTAGAGCAGACGCTTCTCCTCCTTCTCTGATTTTTTCATTGTCGGCGCAAGGTGTGCATTTTTCCGACAACGGATGCTTCTCCATCTCTCTCGCCTTTTTTGGCAATTATTTTCGGTGCCTTTTGGGTCAATTTCGGAGGTTTTTGTAGCTCTCATTGGTTTCTCACTCCGTTGAGGTTACGTTGGCAAAGAGGTTAGATTTCGTTCGCCCCTCTTTCCTTTTTTTTTCATTCTGTTGGGGTTCCATTCGCCGAGAGGTTGGCGATTTTGGGCACCGATTTTGGGTGGTTTCTTTGAAGTCTCAAGCAACATTTTTTTTTTGGCTTCATCAAGGGAAATGAAGCTTCTTCCACATAACACATCTCAGAAGGCGCCGAAAAGGGTCACGTATTTTTCGCTCAAATTTTTTTGAGTTCGCTATTGGATTCTGAGGTTGCGTAAAAATTTATTTTCTTTTTAGCGATTTGGTGGAGGATCTGGTCCCAATTTTTTTGAGGTCGACGCTGCATTGGTGGTCAGCTTAGGTCGGTGCTCCCATTTCCAGATTCAGGACTTCTGGTGTTGATCACTGGTGTTCGTACATTACTGGAAATCTCGATTGTTGGTTATTTATCACTCCATGGAAACTTATTCATCGACGGGTGCTTCCGATTCTGGTGTTCGTACCAGTTTGACTCGTTCCGCCTTTGAAGAACCATCGAATCCCTATTATATTCACCATTCGGACAGCCCAGGGCATGTTCTTGTCTCGCAACCGCTTATCGGTGAAAATTACATTAGTTGGAATCATGCGATGTTATCGCCTTATCCGTGAAGAACAAAGTAGGATTTGTCGATGGTTCCATTCCTGAACCTCAAAGTATTGATCCTAATTTGATCAACTCCTGGATACGGAATACTAATATGGTCATCTCTTGGATCTTAAATTCGGTTTCCAAAGAAATTTCTGCGCATATTATTTTTCCTGCTTCTGCCCAAGAGATTTGGCTCGAACTTCGGGATCGTTTTCAACAGAGAAACAGCCCTCGCATTTTTTAGCTTAAACGAGAATTGATGAACTTGCGTCAAGACAAGGATTCCGTTAGCACTTATTTCACAAAGCTGAAATCTATTTGGGAGTAACTGAGTAATTACCGTCCTAATTGCTCTTGTGGGAAATGCTCTTGTGGTGGCGTTAAAAACCTTACTGAATTTCATCATATAGAGTATATCATGTCCTTCTTAATGGGCCTTGATGATTTTTTTCTCCCAAGTTCAGGGTCAGTTGCTTCTCATGGATCTGATGCCTCCTATTAATCGTGGTTTTTCTCTGGTTGTTCAAGAGGAACAACAAAGGAATACTACTCATGCATCTGGTTCAAACACTCCCACTAACAATGGCATTTGCGGTTAAATCTGGGAAAAAAAAAGTTACTAAACCTGGGTCACAAACCTCTCAGAAATTTCATTCAACTTACAGTGTTCCCCGAAATCCGAATTACAGTGCTTTCCAGAATCAGAATTACAGTGCTCCCCGGAATCAGAACAATGACAAATATTATTTTACTCATTGCAAGAATATTGGACATACTATAGCTTGTTGCTACAAGCTCCATGGCTATCCGCCTGGATCTACATCCAAAACCAACCATAATTCTCATGTTGCTGCTCATCAAGTTTCAATTGCTGATGATAGTCAAGGTTCTTATTCTGTTGGGAGTTTTGTTCAGAATCTGGACTCAAATCAATATCAGCAGCTAATGTCAATACTTTCTACAGATTTGAGTAGCTCAGCAAAGGTCACCACTGCTCCGGAATCTTCTACAACCAACTGTTTGGCAGGTATTTATTTTTCTATGTCTTTAAATCCTCTAATTTCTTCACCTCAATTCTGGATTGTAGACTCAGGAGCTACTCGACATATTTGCTCTCAAGCTCATGTTTTTGTTTCCTTGCATGTTGTTCCTCACACTACAGTTACTTTGCCCAATCATTCTAAAATTTTAGTCCATTTTGCTGGTGATGTTAAACTGCATTCTCACCTTGTGCTTAAAGACGTATTGTTTGTCCCTCAATTCAAATTCAACTTGATCTCTGTTAGTGCTTTAGTTACTGACTCTGGCCTTACAATAAGTTTCCTTCTTGATTATTTTGTTATTCAGGATCTATCCACCCAGAGGATAATTGGCAAGGGTGACAAAGTCCAAGATCTCTATGTCCTCAGTGCTCAAAGTTTGAATTCTGTTTCTAATACTTTTGTTAACAATGTTTCTGCTCATGTTTGGCATAATAGGCTATGACACATTTCTTTTAAGAGACTTGATTCCTTGAAAGATCAGTTGAAATGTGATGTAACTAGATTATATAAATCAGATCCTTGTTATATTTGTCCTCTTGCTAAACAACGTAGGCTATCTTTTGAATCCCATAATCATTTGTCAAAATTTCCTTTTGATCTTGAGCAATGTGATATTTGGGGATCATATCAAACTGTTTCTTATACTGGTCATCATTTTTTCTTAACTCTTGTTGATGATAGTACTATATTTACTTGGATTTATCTATTGAAGACTAAATCTGATGTTGTTTCTGTGATACATAAGTTTTTTAATATGGTTTTTACGTAGTTTAATGCCAAAATCAAGGTTTTTCAATCTGATAATGCTCCTGAGTTATCTTTTGTTGAATTTTTTCAAGATCAAGGAGTTTTGCACCAGTTTTCAAGTGTTGAAAGGCCTCGGCAAAACTCGGTTGTTGAAAGAAAACATCAACACCCCTTGAATGTGGCTCAATCATTGTTTTTTCAATCCCGAATTTATGTCTCTTTTTGGACAAAGTGTATGCTTATTGTGGCTTTCTTGATTAATAGAACTCTTTCTCCTCTCATGCGACACAACACACCTTTTCATTTGTTATACAACACAGCTCCTGATTATTCCTTGTTTCGAGTATTTGGTTGTTTAGCTTTTGTTTCAACTTTAGCTGCTCATCGCACCAAGTTCCACCCTCGTGCTCGGGTTTGTGTGTTTCTTGGTTATCTAGCTTGTGTGAAAGGTTATAAATTCTATGATGTGGAGACAAAACAGGTTTTTCTTTCAAGGGATGTCGTGTTCCCTGAGGAAGTTTTCCCTTTTCATACTATTACAAGTTCGGATCAAGTTACTAATTCCTTTCCTGATTTGGTTTTGCCCCACTCCTCCATACAAGCTCATTATCTTCCCGAACTTGATTCTTCTCCTATTCATGATTCACCAGTTATTTCTGATGTTCTAGTTGATGATCTTCCAACTCATGATATTCCAACGCTTGTTCCTTCCCCTTTTGCTGGTGCTATTCTTCGAAAATCTACTAGGAAGACTCATCCACCTCATTACTTGCAGGATTATCACTACAATTTACTTGTTGTTTCTTCTCCATCTGCTTCACATACGTCTTATCCAATCTCTAACTCCATTTCTTACCATGCCCTTTCTAATTCGCACAGACAATTTGCGCTCAATATATCTTCTCAGGTTGAACCTCAATACTATCACCAAGCAGTGAAGTGCCCTAAATGGAGGTTGGCTATGCGTGACGAGTTGAAAGCTCTAGAAGCAAACAACACATGGACCGTCACTTCTCTGCCTCCTGATAAACATACCATTGGTTGCAAATGGATTTATAAAATCAAGCTTCAATCCGATGGTTCTCTTGAGCGATATAAGGCTTGTTTGGTAGTTAAAGGCTATACACAACAAGAAGGTTTGGATTTTGTTGACACTTTTTCTCTAGTGGACAAATTATTCACTGTGAAGGTTCTTCTTGCTCTTGCTGCCTCCCATAGTTGGCATCTAGCTCAGCTTGATGTCAACAACGATTTTTTAAACGGTGATCTTTTTGAAGAAATCTATATGGATCTCCCTCTTGGCTACCTTCGATAGGGGGAGTCCTCTTCCTCTCACAGAAAACTAGTTTGCAAGTTTCACAAGTCCCTTTATGGTCTCAAACAAGCTTCGCGGCAATGGTATTCCAAATTTTCTCAATTTTTAATCACTTTTGGTTTTCTTCAATCGAAATCTGATTACTCTCTCTTCACAAAAGGTCATGGATCCTCTTTTGTTGTAGTATTGGTTTATGTGGACAATATCATCCTTACTGGTCCTTCATCTCATGCTATTGCTAAGCTCAAATAGTTTCTGCATACTCAGTTTAAGCTAAAGGATCTTGGTTGTCTCAAGCACTTCCTTGGTCTTGAGATTGCTCAGTCCAAGCAAGGTATAGTGCTTTCTCAACGCCATTACACCTTACAATTACTGGAAGACACAAGTTACTTGGCTTGTAAACCAACTTTTGTTCCAATGGATCCAAAGTTTCATTTAACTGCCACTGAAGGTGACCTACTTCCTGATATAACCCACTATAGGTGGCTTGTTGGGAAACTTCTTTACATCACTTTAGCTCACCCCAATATTACTTTTGTCGTTCACAAGCTCACTCAATTCGTGGCTCAACCCCGCCTTCCTCATCTCAAGGCAGTGCATCACCTGCTTCTTTATCTCAAGAACAGTCCTGGTCAAGGGTTGTTGTTTTCCTCTACTTCTTCCTTGCAGCTGAGAGCTTACTCTGATGCTTGTGCTCCAGTTCGTTTGAAGGTTTTTTCTGATGCTGATTGGGGATCATGTCTTGATTCTCGCCGATCTACTATAGGTTTTTGCATCTTTATTGGTGATTCTTTAGTCTCTTGGAAGGCTAAAAAGCAGACCACTGTCTCTCGCTCCTCCGCCAAGGCTGAATATAGAGCTCTTTCTTCCACTGCCAGTGAACTTATTTGGTTACAACAACTTCTTCAAGATTTTCAAGTCAAGGTTGAATCTCCTGCGTTGTTATATTGTGACAATCAAACTGCGATACATATTCACCTATCATGAGCGTACAAAACATATTGAGATAGATTGTTATTTTGTTCGTCAACGAGTTACTTCGGGAGTCCTCAAGTTACTTCTCATTCGATATCAATACCAGTTAGCCGACATGTTCACTAAACCTCCTCCTTCTACTCAACTTTTTTCTTTGTTGTCCAAGATGGCTGTCAAGGACATTTGCAAGCCACCTTGAAGGGGAGTATTAGAATGTAAATACCATTTATTATTTTATTATTTTATTATTTTATTATTTTATTATTTTATTATTTCATTATTCTGTAATGTTTGTATTTTTATCGTTTTACCTCTCTATTGTATAAAGCCTCTATTGTAACTTGTAAACAGAAAAAATCAGAAAACATTATTTTTCGTTTGGTCTTCTCGACTGTGCCTCCCCGACGAGCAGAGCTCCACATCTCTTTGTTCATCTGAAGTTCTAATATGGATTCCAGATCATTTTCTTTTTCGATTTCTATCTTTTAGAGAAAAAAAATTGTGAATTGCTTTAAAGAACTCCTCTTTTATTATTATTTCTCATTTTAAAGTCTTATGCAGATAAGTCCTCTTTCTGTATTATTGCTCTTTCTAAATTTGAAGAAAGCTCCTTTGGTTCCTAATACTAGTATCAAAGAGAATCTGCAGGAATACTCGTTTTTTGAATTTTGACCCGAAGTCATGCTGGCTGGAAAACAAAACCAATCCCTTATAGTTTAATAGTTAAAACCCAAACAGAATTGGAATTTGTACAGTTCCATTGAATGTTTTAAACTCGAGTAGATCATGTTTGTCGTAAGTAAAAACCAAGCTAAAGCCTTATCTCTAGAGATTTTTTGTATTGTAACGAAGATAGATTTTGTTGAGTGATTTCTTTCCTTCCAAGTAGCTAATAAAGCTTTACACATCGCTCCAGTCTACTCTATCAGCAGCAGCAAAGCAAATAAGCAAATGAAAACTCACCCATTTCATTACACAGTTTTCTAGTCTTTGTCTATGATCACTTGCGTTCACCACCTATTAATGCCTTGGCAACTGGCAGGAGAGCAGTGAACCTCTCTGGAATATGAAAAAGAGGCAAGAGCGATGAAGCACGATGAGCCCACAGAGACGACTGTCAGAACTGCTTCCAGGAAGAGCCCCCGATGGGTGGACCAAGATGGGTGCTTGCATTTTGTCGGACGGTCACCACCTCTACCTTTGTCCACACTGTCCAATCTCTGGACCCTCAAGCCACTTCCGTTGCTAGCCTCTGCGCACAAGACCACCTCCAAGATGCCCTCTCCCTCTTCCACGCCCTCCGATCACCTCCAGATACCCAAACATACGCAGCCCTCTTTCACGCCTGTGCCCGTCTCCGCCGCCTCGACGACGGACGTGAGGTCCATCGCCACCTCCTCGCCCACTTTCCCCTGCACGACCTTTATCTAACCAACCATATGATCAATTTCTACGCCAAATGTGGCTGCTTGAGTCATGCCAGACAATTGTTCGATCAAATGGCTCAAAGGAATATCGTCTCCTGGACCGCCCTTATCTCTGGATATAACCAGCACGGAGAGCCCGACGAGTGCTTTCGTCTCTTTGCACGGATGCTCTCCCATCACTTCCCCAACGAATTTGCGTTCGGAAGTGTTCTCAGCTCTCGTGCCTTCTCTCGTGATCTCCTTGGCGGTCGGCAGGTACACTTGCTTGCGATTAAAACATCATTTGATAAGTGTGTTCACGTAGGAAATGCTCTTATTACAATGTATTCGAGCTGTAGCACCACCGAGCACAACGTTGAAGATGATTGGCTGATGTTTCAGCGCATGCCTTATCGTAATGTTATCACGTGGAATTCTATGATCTCAGGTTTTTTGCTTCGGGGTCATGGACTCCGCTCGATTCAACTTTTTGTAGAGATGCGGTGGGCAGGTATTTGCTTTGATCGTTCCACACTAGTTAGTCTATTGTCCTCCTGTTCTAGCCCTGGGAGTTCCATGCAGTGCAGTCGATTGCACTCACTCGCCTCAAAGACTGGGCTTAACGAGGATGTTGAGGTTGCAACTGCTCTTGTGAAGGCCTACTCCATGCTCGGGAGTGATGTTGATTATTGTTATCAAGTGTTCTTGGAGGCTAAACAGCGTGATCTTGTGTCCTGGACTGGTATTATCATGTCTTGCGCTGAGAATAGACCAGAAGAGGCTATCCGCCTTCTACATGGTCTCCGCCAGGATGGATTCAATCCTGATCGATACACCTTTTCCATAGTTCTCAAGGCATGTGCTGGCCTAGCAACTGCACGGCAGACTTCTGCTATTCATGGACAGATCTTTAAAACTGGGTATCAGGATGATGTTGTTCTCTCCAATGCACTAATTCATGCATACTCACGCTGTGGCACCTTCGAATTCGCAGAATGTGTGTTCGTTCATATGCAAGATAGAGACATAGTCTCATGGAACTCAATGATCAAAGCATATGCCATGCATGGAAGAGGTGAAGAGGCTTTGCTCCTCTTTTCCCACATGGATCTCCAGCCAGATGCTACCACTTTTGTTGGGCTCTTAACAGCATGCAGTCATGCTGGACTCGTAAGTCAAGGCTGTCAGATTTTCAATAGCATGTTGGAAGAATATGGAACCCCCCCTCAATGTGACCACTATGCATGCATGGTTGACATTCTTGGCCGTGCAGGCCTTCTAACTGAGGCTGAGGATCTAATAAACCAGATGCCAATACACCCTGATTCAGTTGTGTGGAGTGCATTGCTTGCTGCAAGTAGGAAACATGGAAAGATCAGCAGTGCACAACGAGCTGCTAAAAAACTAATTGAATTACAGCCACACAATTCACTTGGTTACGTAACAATGGCTAACATCTACTGCTCCAAGGGTAATTTCTCTTCTGCAGGCTCTATACGGAAGGAAATGAAGCAATGGGAAGCAAAGAAGGAACCGGGTTTGAGTTGGATTGAGATTCAAAACAGAATTCATGAGTTTGCCTCTGGTGGGATAAGACACCCGCGGAGGGAGGTGCTGTTTAAAGAGATAGAAAGACTGGTGAATCGATTGAAGGAAAGAGGTTATGTCCCTGAGACTAGTTTGGTGTTGCATGAGATTGAGGAGGAGCACAAGGAGAAGCAGCTGTATTACCACAGTGAGAAATTGGCTTTGGGATTTGGGTTGATGATGAGTGACTCAGCTACTACAAATGGTGCTCCCATAAGGATAATGAAGAACATCAGAATTTGTCTGGATTGTCATAACTTCATGAAGTTGGCATCTGATTGTGTTGGCCGGGAGATTGTGATAAGGGACGCCAACCGTTTCCACCATTTTAAAGGTGGGTCATGCTCTTGTAAGGATTACTGGTGATGGCCTGGATAATTGCTCGAAGAAACTCTTAGTTCTTCTGTATTTGCTTTTTCCATCACAGAAGTTTGGGTGGATGGACAACTATGAACACTTCACCTGGAAACTGGAGATTACATGTCAACAAAAAGGGAGATGTTCTGTACGAGGGATCTAAAAGGAAACACCAAGGATTCACCCAAAATATAATATACTGGACGAGCTAATTACTATGATAGTTGGACATTTTGTGTAACCATTGTTGGTGAATATGATTTAAGGGGAATGTGACCATGTCTTTTCTCCATCCATGGAAAATACTGTATAGTATGAAAAGCAATAGACATGGCTACTTTTGCGTTTAATTTCTTTATCACAAGAGTCCTCATGTCTAATGCAGGTGCTACTGCAAGATTTTCTAACTTCATTTAATCTGGTCCAAGAAGAGCTGAATCATTTGCTGTAGGAGGGCGATGTCCTCCAATGGTGATTGGTTGCTTGTTGAATCACCTGGCAATTTTAATTGTGGCCTCACTATTCCATAAAATGAGAATGGACTCGAACTATTAGACTGAAGTTTTAGTGCTTCACGTAGATGGTTCAATTGGTTCAATTGGTGTCGTAGTCAATTATTAATGGAAGGTTACAAAAAAAGTTGAAAGGATAACATAAAGTGAAGTGTGCTCTTGTTAATGGTAATCCGTGTAGACCGAAGGTTGATTCCCACATTGTTTTTTATGATAACAAAACTTAATTGAACTAATAACTTGTAAATCTAAAGTATTTTCAGATACTTTATGGCATATTTGCCCCACTTATATAAATAATAAAAAAGAGGGGGAGGAAGCTCATTCATGAGCTCACTCCATACCATAATCACCTTCTTCTCATAACTCATCGCCTAGCCCCTTCTACTTTCTCCTTTCAGCTGGCGCTAGTGTTCCACTAGAAGATCAAAGCTAAATGTAGTGAAGCAAATTTGGATTCCCAAGGGAAGCCTAAATTTGTCTTCCAAAGTTGACACGGTGAGACCCAAGCAAATTTGGGTTTCCAAGGTCACTTGGTCTTCATAACAAGGAGTGAACTGTCCGAGCCAAACTACACACTCCATGAAAATCACCTAAATAGTTTGTGGGACATGAATTATGTAATTAAGAATTTATAATTTGATGTTCATGTCAATTTTAAGGTTCATCTTATGCAATTTGGTTTTGAGGATCGACACAATGATAATTTTATCATATACCTAATTAACCAATCTTGAAATTTGTTCGTGAGGGACTAAGCTATCTTAGTAAATTAAGCCTTCTACATCAACAAATTTTTTGTTTAGCATTTGGCTTCAACCTAGTTGAGGATTGAGAAATTAAATAAATCTGAAACCTTAAGCTTAGAGTGTTAAATCTATTACATTTAGTGTTGCCTATGTGAATTAATGACTTGGAGCATATTTGAAAATTGAACCCACAACCATAAATTCAAACTTAATGTATAGTTATGCCCATAACAAAATGAACTTCAATGACTATATCAAAGCTTGGAATTTGACCACCTTATTGATATGAGCTACATTGACAATCATTGATTTGCTACTTGTGCAAATTGTGATATTTGACACAGTTGTGTAAACTATAAGCATGCATTAGGAATCTCCCTAAAATAAGAATTGGTTGCAGTTTAAGGGGGAGTTAGTCCACAATGAAGTGGAATGAATTCCCCCCGCATTACCTAGGTCATCACAAATAAGGCGTTAGTGTAAAAAGACTTGAATTGAAATGAGATTACACCATTTCATCTGCCCAGGCAAAAACGGAAGAAAGTTGATTCTTACCTTTTTTGCGAATCATCCACTTTCCTCGCACGACGCGCATTGCCTCTTCTTCCCACTCGAAAGGAAAAAATTATCCTCATTCGCTATTCTCCTCTCCCTTTCCCTCGGCCTTCGTCTCCTGACGATTTTTTTTGCCCCATTTCTTCCTCTCAACTTCGCTCTCTCTGCTTTCTCTCATTTTCGCTCTCTGCTTTCTCTGTTCGCCCCAACTTCATTCATCCCGTCTCTCTCGCTGTGCAATACCTAGGGTTTCTGCCATCGGCATCAGCGATTCGCGGGATTTTAGGGTTCTTACCAAGTCTATGATGCTTCGGAGAACGGATTGGGACAGGAACCTCGTCAGTGCAGAGCAACGGAGGGACATTTGTTGCCGTGAGGTCAATCTTCACGCCCTAACAGAATCTTGCGGCGGTTTCGACGATCTCGGAGCCGCCTGGGAAATCCAAAATCGAAGGTCTCTTTCGCGGCAGGGCTCTTCGACGACGACGACGACGACGATGACGATGACTTATTATTTTTTATTTTTTTTCCTTTTTAAAATTTTATTCTAATAACACGTAATTAGTATATTAATTTACAATAAACTTTAATCATAAATTAGTTTAATTATAATAAACTTTAAACCATTGGATTTACATTTTGTGTTAATATATTATTAATTAATAATACTTAAATAAATATATTATGTTATTGATAAATTAATATATTTATTTATTTATTATGTATTTTTTATTTTTTATTCAAATAGTGAGTTTTAATGTTAAAAATATCTTATGTCATTAAAAAATAATTTATTTATTTATTATATTCGTTTATGTTATTTTTAAAAATTTTATTTATTTTAAATAATTTATTCTAGTCACACGTAATTAGTATATTAATTTATAATAAACTGTAATCATTAATTGGTTTAATTATCCAATTCCTATAATTAATTAAACCATTAGGTTTATTTATTCTATTCTCTTATGTTATTTTTTAATTTTTTATTAATTTTATATAATTTATTCTAGTCACACGTAATTATTATATTAATTTATAATAAACTATAATCATTAAGTAATATAATATATTTTTAGTTAATTAGGATATTAATATATTGTGAACTACACGTTAAATCACTTATAAGTGTAGTAATCACATTTATTTTGGTTAATTATATGTTTAGGTATATGTTCTATTTAGTATATTATAAAAGGTTACTAATTCTCATTTTTATATCACATTTTTCATTTAGGGGCACTAACACTGGAATTTGTTTTCCAGCCACTTGAACTCGTCTATACTAACACCCAAAGATGAGTTGAAGTTGAATCAATTCATTTTACTTCAATTCAAGTTCATTGTGGACTAACCCCCCCTAAGGGAAAGATTATTTTGTTGGAGAATAGAAAGTCAAATTATGTGTCTCCATACAAATTAATTAGGCCTAATATAATCAGAATGGATTAGGACCCAAATTCGAAAAAAAATATAGAAAATATTTAGGTCCTACTACCATTAGAGTCTATATAGCCCAAAATAGAATCAAATGTAACATCTTAAATATTTGGATACATTGAATGTCTTTTTGCCTAATGAAGTATATTAAAAAATTCTTGATTTAGGCAAATCAGGCTCATATTGCCATTGGCCTAACTTATACTGCAAGATCTAATAAGTTGGGTGAGTTAAAAAGAATAATATTTGAGTAAATGCATATTAGACATTATTACTTATGTAGCCCTCTATGGAATAAATGTACTCATGCTTTTAGATCTCTATCAAGATTTTGAGAATCTCTTCTCATGGCTAAGGATAACTTTTCACTTAGAAAAGTTAATTATATGCATGATTCATATATTTTATTCTTATGCTTGTATAGAAACTTTGACATAAGCAATTCTTATTAGTTGGCTGCAATAGCTTAAAGAGTGTTTTGAAATTTTTTAGCGCGATTAAAACTTGCCTACTAATGCTAAAATAGACTTTGACATTTACCCTTTCTAGAGTCATGAAGATCTCAATTGTAAATAATATAGATAAATGGAATTGATCTTCACAAAACACGTTGGTCCATGAGTTAATGATAAATCTTATTTTAATGAGACCAAGTTAAAAATTTTAAATCATATTAACGTGCTTAGAGCTATGAGACTCTCCATTGAGTCTCAACCAATCTCCTTCCTTGAGTATCAAGCTCGATTTGTGAATCTCTTACTTCTCAAAGACATATTGAGATTTCCAAACCATATATACAAATTGCAATGGATATTTTCACAAAGACATTAGGAATTGATCAGTTCTTTAAGCGTCGAGGAGAAGTAGGCAAGTGCAACCCACCTACATCTAAATAGCTAGATAAATATCATCCTAAACATAAACTCTCATAAAGATCATGTTATGAGAGTGAAATAGAATCTCATAAATCATTTTTGTTAACTTTGCATAAGGCATGATCAATAATTGTCTGATAATGATTGATCAACTTAAATGGCATGACCGATCAATGCATTGGCAATGATCAATCAACATAAAATGATTCATCAATCAATCAAGTTTCACTGATCGATCGATCATGGTAGGAACCGAGAATATGAAGGGTTTTAAGCGCCAACCCCCCCCCCCCCCCCCCCCGGCATTCTCCACTTTCTATCTGTCCAAAACCCTCAAAAATGAAGAAAAAAAACACTTAGGCTCACGTTTTCCACTCTTCTTGTGTTACCCCCTTTCATATTTTACACCAAAATCAACGAGGAAGGATCCTCCTCTCAGGGAAGAAAAGTTTTGTGGATCATTACACCTAATTGGAGAGATCATTTCTTGACAAAGAACCATAGGAGTAATTTTTTAAAGTCTTTTGTTTCCAAGAGTATGGTTGAGCCCACAAAACTCAACCTTGGATTTTGTAGTAGAGTAATGGGTTTTGAGGAAGCCTTTAGGCCATATATGAATCTATTTGAGTGCCAACACCCAATATATCCCAAATTGGTGAAAGTTTTCTAATCAAATTTGGAAATTAAAGAAACTTCACCAAGAAACCTCTGGATCACCTCTTATGTGAAGAAGCCTCATGTTGCCATCTATTCGGAAGATATCAATCAGATTTGGGAATCTCCACCAAGGGACTAAAGCTGTATATCAAGGAGAGTTAGCCACAAGATATGCCACTTGCCTATCCTCAAACATCCATGTGCCATCTCCTTGGTATTTGGCCGAACAATTGAAAGTTCCTACAGTTCAAAATTAAGGATTTCATCATAGAAGTATGATTTTTGCATGTAAATTGTGACCCATATGCTCAATCCGTGGAAGAGCACATTTTCCTGATTGACGAAGGCTGATATCTTTTGGTTGTGAGGGATCACGCAACACGTGATAATCGACTTCAGGTACATCATGGGTTATAGGATGTTAGACATGGCATGGAGCACTCAAGCCGATGGGTTGCCATTCAAGCAATAGATCACCACCATCCTCTGCCACTTCGAAGTTGACTTCACATATGAAGAGAGCACATATATGTTGCCATTTAGGCAACAAATCACCACCATCCTCTACCACTTTGGGGTTGACTTCACTGATGGAGATGAGCATCGGAGAAACAAAGGTTGGCAAATTCGGGTTTGCCAAGTAAAGAGGTAGGGTTCTCAAGGACACCTTTGGTAAAACCTTAGTTTAATAAAGAGGCTCAGGAGACCAGCCAAGCCCAGATCGGTCTTAGGAAGAGCAATATAAATTTTTCAAAAGGAAGAGAATTGACGCCATCTACTCCTCATCCGACCGACTCTAGATGCTAGAGGAATTTTGTTGAATTTATGAAAAAAAGAAATACTTCATTGACTTGATGTAATCAGAGTACATGAGTCCCTATTTATAATAGAGGAAAGTAGTAGAATCCAATTATAATTAAACTACCATTGCCCCAATTACACCCAAACTCTAACACTTAAAGATAACTCCAAGCATAATTAAATAACTCAACATAAATAGAAGACTAACATAACTAAAACACCTTTAAACTAAGACTCTTATAAGACTCCATTATATTAATTTTGGTTCTGTAAGATTGCTTAATGTGAGAGTCGTGTAAGAGGCTTCCATATCTTCTCTTCAACAAATTTGTAGAAGAGTTTAGGGTTGGGCAACAAGAACTAAAGGAGGGCCAACTCGAGCTTCAGTTCCTTCTTCATATCGTCTTCAACCATTTTGTGTCGCCTCCTCCACCCAAGTACTAGGATCAGCCTAACCAAGTATTAGGTTGACCCAAAGTTGATTTATATAACTTTCTTGCTTATTTATATATAATCAACTCATTTTTTTGCTACATAGATTATTCATGAAATGAATGACCTAGACCCACTTTTTGCTTCACTTTGTATATCTTTTTGCTTATGACAAGAAGGGAGAGAAAGAACGAAAAATGAACTATGTCTTAAACTAAAAAGCTAAAATCAATATATGCATAGATTGAGGGGGGCTAACTCTAAAATTGAATTCAATCATTTTTATTCTCCTTAATGCATATGGACAATGCTAATTTTACTTTCTCTATGCTAGGTTTTTTCATCATAAAAAAGGGGGAGATTATTGACCTAGAGTTGACTCTCATCCATATTTTAATGATAACAAAACTTAATATTGCTAACAATTTGTAAATTACTCATTTAAGTTGTTTTTCATTCAAGAGATACAAAATCAAGAACTTTCTAAAAGAATCGACATATGCATCTCAAGACCTTGAGCTTTATTGATGTGTCAAGTCATCTTGAAGAAGCCCCCATAACTGAAGAAATGAAAAATAGAACTTTAGAATCCAAGTTGTATAGAAAATCTCAAGAACTCTAACCATGTAAGGGCGCAACCTCAAATCTTCAAAATTTACTTACAAATGAATGTTTTGGAGCTTTAGGACATATTTCATTCATAACATGTCTTACATATGCATGTCAAAGTTTTAAACATGTTAGAATCACTTCAAAAAGTTTTTATCATTACCTACCAATGATAGATCATCCAGAATGCAACCTGACTGAAAATATAAAGCATGATCAATCAATCAGTATGACTGATCCATCAAATATAACTAGGCCAAAATGAGCTATAAAGCATGATAGATCATTCTCATTACACTGATTGATCATCCATGTCCAGGTATTGAAAATTATTGAGCATGATCGACCATTCCTACAGTATTGATCAATCATAGAGAAGTGTGCCAAAGAGGCATATAAAGCATGATCGATCTTACACAATTCATTGATCGATCATACTTAGTTTTGCATAGCCAAAGCATCAATGTGTGATCAATTAGTCAAGGTGGACTGATTAATCAACTTATGTTTTCTAATTAAATAGACCTGCATTGATCGATCAATCAATTAACTTAAAGTCTCACAAAAATATAGTTGTTACACATGATAGATTGATCATATCTTTATATTGGTCAATCATTGAGTTGCCAGCTTTTTGAAAATGGTCAAATAATTGCTAGTTTGGCTTTGGGAAGTTATAAATACCCCACCAAATGTGTTTTATTTATTTAGCATTTATTTGAAAACTTATTGCATTTAAAGCTAATCTTAAAAAAGAGCTAGAAGCATTGCAAAATCCCTCATCTCTTAAAATTTCTTCTAGCATCACATTACGTCAAGCTCAAAATACACTCCCATTCGTGCTTCAAAGTTGGAGGCTTGGAAATTCTAAGGAGAAGGTTGCCTCTCCATCAAATTTAAGGGCGTAAGCTTTTTTTCTTTGCTACTTTTATCTTTTACTTCATAGTTTGATCTAGAGCCTTCAATTCTACATAAAAGAGTTTGTTAGAGCTAGAATCTAGCTAATAAATATTAGGGGAAATTGTTTTAATCATATATTTGAGCGTATATGTGACTTCAAAAGAGAGTCAAAATCTCTTTTGTGTAATTTCCAGCTAATAGAATTAATTAGTGAAAATTCCAAAACAAGCATTCTTGGGCAGTGAATACCACTAAGGGAACATCAATAACAAAACATCTTTGCTTTATTTTGTGGTGTGTGCATTTTTATATTTTATATTTGTTGAAAAGCATATTTATAAGAGATGACTCTCACAGCAAGAAGTCTCACAGAGCCATAATTAATATAGTGGAGTCTTACAGGAGTCTCATAGGAGGAGATCTCACATAAGAGTCTTAATTGAAGGTATTTTAGTTACGTTAGTCTTCTATTTATGTTTATTTGTTTAATTCTTTTAGGACTTATATTTTAGTGTTTAACTTTGGGTGTAATTGGGACAATGAAAGTTTAAATTCAATTGAATTCTAATTATATTCAAAAACACATAAAGTCGGTGAAGTTTTTCTCTTTTCTAGAAATTCGACATGGTATCAAAACAAATTTTGTGAGTTGACACAATCAACCAACAAAGATAGTGTGATCCTTTTCTGATCCATCATCTCTAATAGTTTAGGTTCGTATTCTATCTTTATTTCTTTCTTTCCTGTCCCAGTAACCGTTGTTTTCTTGGCATTCACACCTCCATAATATTGACGAAAGATCTTCGAGCATACTTTCCAACTTGGAGTTTACTACAAAGAGAATTTGATATTTGAAACAGCAAAGGTCATACTGCAAAAGAAGTTCGAGTAACATTAGAAAGCTTCAATTTTTTAGGCATTTATTCTATCAAAATGAGACTTTATATGGAGAATTATATGTCAAATGATAGATCTATAAGTCTATTTTTTACCTATTAAACTAATTTTCAAATTTTATTTTTCTAGAGGTAGATATAAATATTGAAAGAGTCAATGGTAATGGTAGCTAAAGAAGAAAGAGTTCTCAGTTCGGCTAGATTATATATTCCAAAACCTATCAAATTCTTTCTCTAAAAATAAGTATAGTTTATGAATAAAATTTTACTTGAATAAAAGGTATCGAAGTCTAGTTTTAGAAAGAGAAAATTTCATGTCAATTTGATCTATATGTAAGGATATATTCGCATTAGAGTCGGCAACCAGCAAGCTAAAGAATGAAGAAACTAGAGGTCATAAAAGATTCAAGAACGAAGTTTTTTATATCAAATTAAATATCTTTGATTCTAGTTTCTTAAGCAACAAACGGTTTATGATTTTGATTTATATTGTGGAGATATTGATAACAGAAATACAGAAGGTCAGTTCTACAAAAAATCTCTTTTTTTTCCTATTTTCTTTCCTATCATCTCTCCATGCATTGGTGTGAATTGAACCTCCTTTTCTCCTAGAAACCTAGTTTATTAACCAAATTTCTCTTCCAATCAGAGATTTTTATAGAATTAATCACTCCATGATGTGCTTGTTCAAGGTTTGCAAAAATTTCCTTTTTCGATGTTGTTTTCAAGTTTTGTGTTTTTGTTGCTTGGTTGTGTATTTTATGTATCGTCAACTAAAAAATGTTATACTTGGTCAAATTTATTAAGTTCTACCATTATATTCTCTCTTTGTTTAAAAAAAAAGGTCACATTCTAGAATTCATTTGGCAGTATAAGTGTTGCATAGTCGTCTCTTCTAATTAAAGTTGTTTTCCTCTAGTATTTTTTCAGTTTATTCATCACTTCAGAGCAATGCCTTGACCCACTAAATAAAAAGAGGAGTGTACCCAACAGTCAAGTCTTTTATTCTTCACCCAAGATGTTATTTGTGTTTGAATTACCTTAAAAAGTGAGTAGTTTATTTGTTAAGCCCTAAAATTGGGTCATTTTTACGCTTTTAAAATTGACCGTGTGTTGCAGACTATGAACATTTTGACTAGTGTATGGAGCTTTATCGTATGCCTAGGAGTGGTTTTCTTTTGCCACAAAGTGTTTTGTCCAAGTTAGGTCTTTATGTCATTTTTTCCCCAACTTGAAGGGGAGAAATAGAAAAAGTACAAGAAAAAGGTATTTTATTCCACATGTTATGGTAGTTTTTTTGTGACCAAAGTATTTAAGAAAGGGGGAGACCAAATGATGAGGATTTAACACCTATGAAAATTTTTTAGCCAATGAAGATTGAAGACCAATAATTTTTTTCATTGCTGGTTGAAGTTATAAACTCCAACTTGAGGGGGAGTGTTGAAGAACAGATATGGAAGAGTCTTACATGACTCCCACCGTAAGAAGTCTCACAATGCTAGAATTAATTTGGTGGAGTCTCAGAGGAGGATGTCTCACAGAAGAGTCTCAGTTAAAAGTGTTTTAAGTTATGTTAGTATTTTATTTGTGTTCAGTTGTTTTATTATTTTAGGACTTATCTTTTAGTGTTTAATTTTGGGTGTAATTGAGACAAGGGTAATTTAATTGTAATTGTATTATATTTATTTTCTATATTATAAATAGAGGCTCAATGTATTAAAATTACATTAAGTCAGTGAAGTGTTTTTCTCTTTTCTAGAAATCCAACAAGCCAACAATTTCCACGCTGAAATTTCAGGCAAGGGTGGGCGTCTCCCACCCCCATCTTCTTAAGTCCCAGAGGATGCTAGAAAGCCCTCCTCTTCGGGAGTTCAATTTGGCAATAGTGGGGGCCCTTCCCCTCAAGCGCCCTCCTTCCCCATTCCTCCTCCACCCATGAACGTCGTCTATGCGAAAGCTAAGTTTGGCGTCTGATGTTTGATTAAAAAAATTATTTTAATCTTAATTTAATTTATTAAGACATATTTTAATTAAACAAATTTATTATATATTTGATTGGTGATGTTTGATCAAATCAATCTTATATTATTATTTCATAATTTGTAATTGTATTGATTAAAATTTTTATGACTCTTATTATTACTTATCGTACTAAGCAATGATGAATTACTTATAGTCAATACCATATTTATGTCATCTAATTAAAATATTTATAATTTATAAAGACTTATAATAGCATGAGCACCCTCTTTTCTTAGTTATTTTATCCTTTCTAAATCTATTTTAACAAAGAATTCTATGAGACACTTGTCATAATGTTACACTAACACTAAACTCTACATTCTATTGTATTTTCTATAGGTCACACTAGCATAAAAAAAAAAATACATTCTCCAAGGAAAGTAGATCACCTTGGAATTTACTTCCACTTTCTCTTCCATGTGTGAAATAATTAAACACAAAAGAAATTATTTCCTTGCTTATGTATAAAATGGTAAAAAGAGGAGAATGTGATCTTAGCCACACTAACAAAAGAAAAGAAAATCCAGGAGTATGCTTCGAAATCTCCTATGCATTTCTTTTCTTTTTGTTCACGTAAGATGTTAAATCAACTAAAAATAATCGGCCAACAACTTGAGAAACGACATAAACTTCAACTTTGGATTCCACATTACACGTCGCAAGCATTTCGATCTGAGATTATAAGCTCACGCTCGAAAGAGAAGAAATATGATCGATTTATAGTGTACTTTTTATGTGATTATAGGCTCATGGTTAATCACGACAGGGCGCAGCCCGTCTGAGAAAACCCTACTCTCGACTCCTCCCCATCGAACACGAACAGGAATCCCTGCTGCATCAGATTCCCGATAATCGAAAACCCGGAACCCAAATTCACAGGCTGCAAGGCCAGGCACTGGACCTCCTCTGCCGCGCCTATAAAGTAGTTACTCGACGGCGGCGAGAACACCGCCCCACCCGCCAGCCGAAACGACAGCTGCGGCAGTCTCCTCCTCGCCGCCGAGAACGATGATGAGACGTTCACGCAGAACTCGAGGTTGGGATCCGGTGCGACCGTTCTGGGGAGACTGACCCGCCTCCTGAATGCCGATAGAATCCGACGGTAAGCTGGCTCCGGGAGGAAGGTGAGCGTGGTCCCGGAATCGACAACGGTGCCGCCGTTACCGGCGCTGTCGAGGGCCCACACTGATGAGTCGATCTTGAGCGGGACGCCGTCGACGGTGGCGGCTTCGATCCCAATGTAATAAAAGGTCGGTGACAGAGGGTTGGTGAGTAACGGAGTAAAGCGCAGTTGCTTGGAGCTCTGGTGGGCCCCGTCTCCTATGAGAAGATAGCTGGTGGGCGGCGGTGATATAGTGTAATCCAGTAGACAGTATGAGAATTTGTTTCCGAAGGATTTGCCGACCTGGGAAGCGAAGGAGATGGGTCCGCGGCCGAGTCCCAGCACGCCGCGAGCGCTGCTCAGACTGGGTCCTGAAACGCTGAATCCGCATCCGAAATCCAGATGCCGTACCTCCACATGGCTGCCGGAGCTGGCGTTCAGGGTCACCGTGTCGTGGGAGAAGAACCCCGACGTCGACGACTCGTCTGCGTAGGTGTACTGGTACCTACACGTGCTGTGGAGGACAGTGCGGTTGCAGGCGAAAGACTCGGGCGGCGCAGGCGCCTGTTGGCACGCGGGGTTGTAGCAATGGAACGGCGCGAACGTTCGGGAATGCCTCGCCCGGAATGCGCTTCCTTCTGGGCGTTTGGAGCAGTCCCGGCATGCGGTGCAGCGAACCCACACAAGATCGCTGCCGGTATCGGCGACGAGCTGCAGTCTCTGAGGCGGTGTTCCCAGGCGAAGATCAACCAAGTACTGGCCGGAACCGGTGGATGCCCCGGAAATAACGGGAGCACGCAGCGCTGCCAGCCTCTGGAAATCTGAAGCTAAAGCCTTCCGGGCAGAAAGAACCGGGTCTTTGTGGACGAGAGGGAGCTTGAGGTAATCGGATATGGGGACTCCATGAGCTCCGGAAGGAAACAGAAAATGAGAAAAGACAAGGAAACGGAGTAGGGAAAGCGGGAATATCATGGCTTCTCCTCTCACTAGCTTCAGTTCCTCCCTCTCCGGCGCAGGGAAAGAAAGAGAAGAGACCAATGAAAGCAGTAAAAAGCCAGAGAGAGCTGTGTCCGGCCTCTGGACAGGTGTGGTACTAATTTCAAAATGGTTATAGTTTATACTTTGAACGTGGGGGTGGTCGGATCACATGTAGTGACGACGAACTTTTCCTGGGTAGATCAATGCGACCGTAAATTTTGACTGCCGCATAGAGCAAATGCGAATTTTTCATATTTTACCCTTACCTTTTCATTTGGCTCATCGCGCGAGGAACATTTGGAACAGAACCTTTTTGGCTTTACAGCATCGAGCATATACCTGTCTGTCAAATGTCAATTACCTTTACAAATTGTTAAAAAGTAATTTCACTTTTTCCCATTTGGTGAAGACGAAGAGGCGTTAATGGATTACGATGAATATTTTCTGTACGTGGCAGTTTGGGGCAGATGCATGGATGCCTTATTCCACATTAATTTGGCAAAAGAAACAGGAATGAGTGACGACGCCATGACTCTCATCAGAGAGGTGAAATGAACAGATGATCGGATGATTTGAGCAAGGTGAAGGTGATGATTTACTCCTCTCCAATCAGTCAATCTGGAGAACCAAACTTGTTCGAGAATGTCTCCGTCTCTGTCGAGTGTTTGCTGTCTCCAGGCCAAAAATGGAGAGAAGAAAAAGCAGGAAGAGGGAAAGTGGAGGATGAGAAGCTAAGTATGTATGGCAGGAAGCAATGGCAGGGGAGATGCCCTGCAGAGCCAGCTGGAGGAAAGTTGGAAAAGTGAGGCTTCAATAATGGCGCTCACATGCCGCACGACGTCCCCCCCTACAGCGCACGCACCAAACTCACCCTGCGTCCTTTATCACCCCCCCTTCCCTGTCCTCCATTGTTTCATGCTTTGGAATTATTCGAGGACAAGACAGCTAGTTCCTGTGTTTTCTCCTTTCTTAGGATAACTGGAAATTAAGGAGAATGTGATTTCATTCTCGTGCTCCTCTTTATCTATGTGAAGGTGTCCTAGCCCAAGTGCAGGTCTCTTTACTAATGTACTTCACCTCCTCTGTAAAAGATGCATGAACGGACTTGAAATAGGACACTGGTGCTATGTTCTCAATTACCTAGTATTCCAATATCGAATTCACCTAACCTAGGTGATACTAGCAATGCAATAGGAGCTCCAATTAACAAAACTCAAGAGATTAGGGTGCTAAAAGAAAAAACTCAACTTGAAGTCAAATAATCAATTCAATGGCCCAAAAGTTAATGTTGAACAAAACAGAACAATTGAAAATACTCAAGCACACGTTTAGTAAAATCAAGCCAAGCATAAGATAGATTTCAAAAGAACTTAATAGATGTACTTAGCTTTAGCTTTAATTGAAAAATCAAATGAGACTTCCTTATTGAAATTTGAATGGCACATGTTGATTCCAATTGAGTTAGAAAGCTTATGAATGCACAAAATCACTATAGCAATCGACAAAATGAAATATGGGGCAAATATCCTTTAAATCGAGAGAGATCTAATGTTAAAAAAACTAGCTATTTAACCCAGAAAAATTACAATTTGTCCTTTAGCAAAAATTGACCAAAAAATAGCTCAAAATTATAAAAGAATACTTAACAGTGTTTGTCTTGAGTTCTTGATCAAAGTGTAAGGTCACTTGAAAATTTTTGAAGCCCTGCATATCTTGATAAAAGCCTAAAAGTTGAAGTGAATTTTGTCCAACGACAATTCAACAACTACACTGGTATTAAACTATTGATTACTTGCTTATGTCCTCTATTTGTCTTAGGCAATGGTGGTGGTTGGGTATTTGGATGTGTTAAATAATGGAAGAGTCATACATGACTCTCACAAACAAGAAGTCTCACAGAGTTAGAATTAATATGGTGGAGTCTAAGAGGAGTCTCATGGAAGGAGATCTCACAAAAAAGTCTTATTTAAAGGTGTTTTAGTTATGTTAGTCCTCTATCTATGGTTAATTGTCCAATTGTTCTAGGAATTATCTTTTAATATTTGACTTTGGGTGTAACTGGGATATGGGTAGTTTAATTGTAATATGATTTTATTTATTTTCTCTACTATAAATAGAAGTTCATTGTACTCAAATTATAACAAACTAATGAATTATTTCTTTTTTTTTAGAAATTTAACATGGTATCAGAGCAGTTTCTATGAGTCGACTTAGTTAACCCATAGTAATAATGTGATCCTTTTCTGATTTATCATCTCTAGTAGTTTAGGTTCGTAGTCTACCTTTTTTCTCCTTTCTTGTCCTGGTACCCATTGTTTTCTTGGTGTTTGTACCTTTATACTATAATTTCCATATTCAATTATATATATATATATATATATATATATATATATATATACACGGCTAGTCCAATACGAAAAGCCATTTGGTACGTAACATGCGAAACAACTATCTTAGTCGCCCGATCATGATCGATGGTTATACTGGTCAAAGAAGAAAGAATACTCAATTTGGCCAGATTACAGAATCTGAAAGCTATCAAATTATTTCTCTCAAAAGAAGTATATTTCATGAAAAAGTATTATATTTGAATAAAAGATATCGAAGTCTAGTTTCAGGAGTAACTTTCATGTCAATCTAATCTATATGTAAGGAGATATTCTAGTTGTCGTACAACTAGGAGTGATTTTCTTCTTCCATATTGTATTTTGTCCAAGTTGGGTCTTTATGTGTTTTTTTGTCCCCAATTTGAGGGGAGAAGTAGAAGAAGAAATACAAGAAAGAGGTGTTTTATTTCACATATTTTTTTAATTTTTATGTGACCAAAATATTCAAGAAAGGGGTAGAAGAAAAGATGAAAATTTGGATATATAAAGAATTTTTCAACAAAAAAAAGATTAAAGACCAAGATTAAAGTTCAATAATCATATTTATTGCACACTGAAGTTATAAACTCTAGCTTAAGGGGAAGTTTTAAAGAATAGGTATGAAAAAGTTTTACATGGCTTTCACCGTAACAAGTCTCATAAAGCCAGAATTAATATGGTGGAGTCTAAGAGGAGTCTCATGGAAGGAGATCTCATTGAAGAGTCTCAATTATAAGTGTTTTAGTTATGTTAGTTTTCTATTTATGTTCAGTTGTTTAATTGTTCTAAGACTTTATTTTTAGTGTTTGACTTTGGAAGTAATTGGGACATGGGTAATTTAATTATAATCTGATTCTACTTATTTTTTTTATTATAAATAGAAGCTTATTGTACTTAGGTATAATCAAGTCAATGAATTATTTCCTTTTTTCAAAAATTCAATAGGATGTTAATGTTTTTTTCATAAGCAATCAACTTCTAGAGTAGGATTTGACTTCTGAAAAAATTCCCCAACTCTTTGTTTCTTTGGCATTTGGATGCCAAATGATAAGTATTCATATACTAAGCATTTTTTTTCATTTGAGTTTTCATATTTTGGTACGGAATTCAAGTCCTTAAAAAATTCCATAACTTTGTTTTTTGGAAATCAAATTCTACTCGATGAGGATTTGGATGTTGATCTGGATTCAACTACTTAAGTATTTGGATGCCTCTCTAGAATTCGTACGCCACGTAATTTTTTAAAGTTCTTTGTTTCTTTGTTATTCAAATGTTGTTTATTGGGCATTCAACTATCGATCAAACTCTTTATTACATAAGTGATTTTCTAAACTTCTACACTCAAGTATTACCCGAGCATTTGAGTGATTAGTTACTCTGAGCCATAAATTCCTTAAAAATTTATAAAATTTAACTTAAGTTTCAAAATTGGGTCTAATGAGGATCTTGAGACCACATCTATTTATCATTCCCCTCCTTCTTGATGATGATAAACACTCCTAAAAAGAGCTAGAATCTAAGGAATGATGCATGATGATATGCATCTTTGATTTTGAAAATAAATCCCTTCTATACTTCCCCTTAGTTTAGACCAATGAGTTCTAGAAAAAAACAGAAGATTTCCTCCCCCTCAATTTTTCATCCTTCTATCAAACTTAATAAAAACTTTAGATTTCACCAACTCCTCATTTTAAATTCTCTTTTATCTCCAATTCTCCACCTTATGACATAACCAATATGCAAACAAACACTAAAATACATATATGGATCTTGACATTGAAACAAAATCATGCCCATTTCATTGTTGATTTGTGCGTATTATGAATATAACGTATCAAAAGAAAAACATATTGTCATTAAAAAACAATATCATCATGACAACAATTGCATAAAGTGGAGAGACAACAAAAAATATGTCTTCTCATTAAAAGGCGCAAAAAAAAGTTTCCTCTAGATTGTAAGAGTCTACATCTCATCAAAAGGGTGTGGAATGCCCACATTCAATGATAGCACAAGATTGTGGTCCAACCCGCTAATTAAAGTGATTATATCGTGTGTGAGTATAGGGGGTCCTTTCAATCTCAACAAGAGATGTTACTTTTGATAGTAACAAAAGAGTTGTCAACATGAACTGACACACCAGGAGTAAGTGCCTTCTATCCAAGCTAATCATCAACAACTATTGGAGCCTTCTAGGTTCCTTGATCATGTTGGTGATCATCACTTTGCATATGCTCTAGAGAAGATACCTCAACTAGAGCTGAGTGGTGATGCTCTGTTGCTCATCTAGGGTGAAGTGATAGTTGCCTGAAAGGATTGGATCAAACTCAACATTGTCCTTTAACCCTAGCAATAAGGTCCTATCCATGTGCTCTTCCCCTCTTAGCTTCTTTTTTCTTGGTTACCTCTTCTTCTGCTTTAGTTGCTTTTCTTCTTCCATCTTAGCATCATTATCATCCAATCTATTAATGATGCCTACTCTCTCTGCTCTTCCTCATACATAACAATCTTATGGTGTTTGCATCCACCTTCCTCTCAAGAGCCCATTCTCTAAGTAAGAGATTGCTCCATGGTACATCTTAAGGCCCTCATCTCAATGTAAATCTTCAGGAATTCACATAAATTATTCTCCTCAAAAGACGCCTAGGGGTAAGGAACATCAACTTCTCTCTCACTCCTTTTTTTCACTCTCCTCACTATCAATGGTCTCACCCTCTCTCCCGCAGAGTCCTTGAAGCACTTTCATATTGATGAAGTATTTCACTTTTCTTAATTTGAAACCTCCCAACATATTATTATCCAAGAAGAGGTTAGTAATGAGCTACCCATGGACAAGTGATATATCCCTCCTTGTTCTACTGTTGTACATGGCATCATGTATATAAGTACCCAAATCCAATTTAATTTCTTTCTGAATGGAATGTAGATATTACTTTGTCTATCAATCTCATAGTCTTGACATATTTTGCATTTGTGGTGTATCTAATAATGAAGGCCAACATTCAATCTACTAGAAACAACTTTCCTATTTCAAATGTCTTGGCCTCATAAGGTACTTGCTTTAGTGATTTTGTGATCAAATGAAGAGAACTGTCTTTGAGTTTACTTGAAATAAAGGATTTCCCTCTTTTTTTTTTTATCCCAACTAGCTTATTACTTGAGAAATGACAATGCTTTTCCTAGGGTCATGGGTGGAGATTGTTCTTTCTCAAGAAAGTTTGGGATGACTTTCCCACATGTGGGCGTAGAAGCACTGGACAACTAGGTCATTTACAATGTGTGTCAGGCTCATAGAAAACCATCATTTCTTGCTTGTCAATTAAAGGTTTAATTCTTTTTAAACTATTCTATAAGCTTCTTTTTTATGGGATTTCCCCAAAAAATATCCTCTTCCCAATCTCAAATACAAAATAAATACTCAAAGTAAGCATCAAGATGGCTATAGTTTCTCAGATTCTTACCTAGCAATTTTTATTGGTTTTCTAGAAGTTTTGGATCTTTTTTTAAATCCTAATCCAACCTTTGGCATTTGGAGATGGTAGTATGGGTACTAATTGGGAGGTTCCCTAGTTTGAAGAAATTTGAAAGGAGATTTTATAGACTTGGTATGACAAGATCTCTTGGTTGGAGGACTAATTTTTTATACTCATCCAATTGCCCATGTATTGGGGATGCAAAATCAACAAGATTTGAAGGATTTTGAGAAAAAAACTTCTCAGTCAGAAAGAAGATAAGTAAATAATGACCTATCACATTCACTTAGGGCTTTTATAATGCTAATAGTTGAATGCCACAATGCCACACAATTAATTTTCATTTATGTTTCTTTATGGCATTCAAATAGTAGGTTAGTATTCAAATGGTGGGACAAAATAAAAAAATTTGAATTGTTCATAGAATTTGAATGGTTAGCTTATCATTTGAATGCTAGCAAAATTGTAAGTTTGGGAAATTTCTGACAATATGTCTAAAATTTAAATGCCCATTAAATGACAACTTTCTGAATTTTTTGTGAACCTTCTCCAACATTGAATGCTCATGCTCACCCCTTAAAGCTTATTTTTTTAAAATGGCATGTCTATCAACCCTAGTTCGCTCCTAATTTTTGAAAAAAAATCAAAGGGGAAGGATTTTGTGAAAATATTAGTTCATTTTTCAAAGTTGTAACAAATTTCCTTTCAACTAGGCTTTTTTTTTTTACATAATCCCTACGAAAGAGATGCTTAATTTTTATTTGATTTGTTCTACTATGATACACTAAATTAAAAAATAAGTCAAACTAGATTGGGATAGAGTCAAACTTTTATTATAATTACAAAAGGGTTTGTCACATCCAAAGAACTTAGGTGCAACAAAGGGCAATTGACATGTACTCTGCTTCATGTTAGATTATAGGGTTGCATGCTTAGAAGGTTTAGGTTTTGAGAGAAGAAGATGAAAAAAGAAGAAGAGAAGAGAGAAAGAGAACGCTAACTCTGAGTAGAGGCTAAGTAAGATGAGAAAGGGAGAGATTGAGAGCACTTAAATAGAGTCCTCCCCCTTACTTCTTAATTATAGATGTGAAGGCTAGAAACCCTAATACGCGAATGAAAGAAAGAACTTAAACTTTTATATAATTACAACTTATGTCACTCACTCACTTAATTAAATATAATGTCATTATCTTCTTGAACACTCCCCTTGAAGTTGGTGAGGAAACATCAAAGATTCCTATCTTGGAACATGTCTTTGGGATAGGTTTTGCAACAATGACCTTTATAAAGATGTTTGCTAGTTGATTCTTAGACGGGATGTATTGCATGGATATTACGCCGGCTTGTAGCTCTTCTCAGAACAAAGTGACAATCTATGTTGATATGTTTCATTTTTTCATGAAACATTGGGTTGATTGTGATGTGAAGGGTTATCTGTCATGAAGTATTTAAGTTAAATAGCTCACTTACTACATGTGCTATAGACTTGTACTTTGTCTCTACACTTCACATTGCCACTACATTCTATTTCTTGCTTCTCCATAAATTTCCTCCAACAGTTTTACAACAATTGGAGGTGGATTTCCTATTATCCGAAGTGCCTACCCAATCTGCATCTGCAAAAACCTCAATATCAGTGTGTCCATGACTTTTAAATAATAACCATTGATCAGGGTTTTTCTTTAAGTACTAGAGAATCCTATGCAGTGCCATCTGATGAGAATGTTGAAGTCGATGCATGAATTGATTGAAAACACTTACTAAATAAAATATATCTGGTCTCTTTGCCTTCAGATAAATAAAATTTCCAACTAATTGTTGGAACTACCCAACATCAACATCACTATGAGTTTTAGCACAAAGTTTAACTTTCAGCTCCATAGGTGTATCAACTAGCTTACACTTGAGCATTCTTATTTCTTGTAACAGATCAAGAACATATTTCTTTTGTGACAAACTATGTCACAACTGGATTGGAGGACTTTTATACCTATTAAGTATTTGATAAACTCTTAAGTCTTTTCTTTGGAACTCTTTGTTCAAGTCCTTTTTGACTTGCTGAATACCTCTATGGTCACTACCCGTAATAACAATGTTATCAACATATACATCCATGAGAATATTCCCTTAGGTGGTATTTTTGGTGAATATAGAGTGATCACGCTCACACATCTTGAATCCAAGTGAGTGACAACCGTGGTGAACTCATCACCAAGCTTGTAGAGATTGTGTGAGCCCACAAAAGGCATTTTTTAATCGACAAACCTTCTCCCCCTCAACCATATAATCAGGTGTTGACTCATATAGACCTCCTCAATAGGTCACCATTAAAAAACACATTCTTAACTTCCAACTGATATACAGCCTATTTAAAATTAGTCGTAAGAGAGATAAGAACTTAAACTGACTTCATTTGTGCCACTGGGGAGAATGTCTCATCATAATCAATACCATAAGATTTAGTATAACACTTAGCAACTAACCTTGCTATTTACCTTGCCACAATGCCGTTTGGATTATACTTTAGGGTAAATACCTAATTACAACCGACTACCTTGTTGGTGGCTTGAAGAGAGCTCAAGTCCTAGGCCTAATTTTTATGCATGGCTAGGATCTCTTCATCCATGGCAACTTTCCACTGTGGATTAAATTTGGAGATACAAGGAATGAAGTATTGTACTTTAAAGTGCTTTAGATTTGTTTTGTTGAAATTGTGTGAATTAAAAATGTTTCTAAATAAAAACTATTACCAATACCATGCTGGGCTCCTACAATAATAGATTAACTAAAAATTTCCTCAGACAATACAATATGATGCTTATCAATGAAGTTTACAACCCAATACTCATTGAATTCTGAAAATAATATTCGTACATTTTTTTAAAGGAAAGTAGTTGTATTATAATCCTCCATGAACCTATATATTGGGGTTAGGAAAATCAATCTATTCGAAATAACCAAATGGAAACAAGAAAAAAAAAATAGTATGAGCATCTCACTCATGCAAGTAAGTGTATAATTTAGGGTTTAGGGTAAGTGTATAATGTGGAATAGTTCTTGATCATTGAGATTTTCCAAGTTTATCTGAAGGGAAATATAGTACTCATAAGCTAGTGTAACCATGTGATTTTGATGCTAGTGCTATCTACTCATAAACATGCTGCATTTGATCGCTTATACTTGATCGAAACAAAAACAAAAGTTCTTAGCCACTGAACAAAGAAAGAGAGAAATTTAGTTCAATGAAGGCAAACATAAAATAGTAATGAAACCAGATTTAAAAGTATGATATTCCACATTAGTCTTTCTATATTTTGCTTAGCTTGGTTAATATTCTCCGTACTAAGCAACCATTTAAAAAACAGACATAAAAGTATTAAATGCTGCATTAGTCTTTCTCTATTTTTCTTAAATTGGCTAATATTCTCTCTTCAAAGCTAACCATGTAGTGAACTCATGTCTCTTGGCTTCAAGCTACTATAAGCACCAAAGGAATTTGATGACCAGTACAACTCAAGGTGAAAAAGAAATAGCTAAAAGAAATCAATTTGTCACTGAATAATTGATCAATCCGTAATGATGAATATTGAACTAGAAAATTAGATTGATGCTATGGATGACATCAAGATGAAGGAGGTACATGAGAAGAAGAAGAAGTCTCATAGTCATTTGCACGCCTCATATACACTAAAATTTCTACAAGTTTGAAGCCCCTAGCAAATATTTGATTAACTATTTTGATATTATAAAAGTAAACATTTCTTTAATTATTTTTATCTGTATATAATTAATTATTTTTTTATCACCAGTTAAAATCTGTATTAGTTTATTTATAAAATATTTAATCGCAACTATCTTAAGAGTTAATAGACTAACTTTATATAATAAAATATTAATTTAATTTTAATTAATGATGGTTAATATTGTATTTAATTATTAGTTTAGGAGTGAGAATTTAGATATTGCAAAATAACAAATTGATTAACTATTTTGATATTATAAAATAGGTATTTTTAAATTAATTTATTCTTACATATTTAATTAATTTAATAATATTAATTAAAAATTTATTTATTTATTAATTTATCACAAGTTAAAATCTATCTTTTAATTTATTAATAAAAAATTAATTAAAAGTTATAAAAGTTAAATCTATTAAAATATTTTTACATGTACACTAACACAAAAAAATAATTCGTTTTCACTTTCCACAACACATTCAAAGTGCACTAACTCCCCTTGAATTTTTAGTAAAAAATTAGGGCTAATGAGTATTTCATAACACACGATTACTTGATACATCTTTTTTGATGTGCCAATGGTTGATTTGTTACTACGGTATAATACAAAGATGCCGTATAGCATACTTTTAGCCGGCTTTTAGCGCTTCAGCCGATGGAGCCCGATTGTTCCGGTTCTTGTAATTTTCGAAAAACTAAAAAATCTTCCCGCCCTGTTCGAAAAGAATTCCAGACAGTCAGTCTCACACAACCAAAATAGCAGATTAAAAAATGTTCAGAAACAAGATTCTTCTCCGAGTCGATCCTCCATGTTCTTCGTTTTCACTTCTCAAAATTAATCTTTCTCAGCCGCGTCTCAACGCATTCTTTCTACTCTCTCTTTGCTGGAAGCTCGCTCGGTCGCTACGTCTTGCTTGCTTCTCGCAGTCCGATGATATCTACATCATCTATCAAGTACACCCCTACCACCCTAAAATAAAATAAAAAATCTAGTCACTCGTTTGTAACTCATTTTACTGTTTTGGTTCAGTTTCTGAAAGTTTATTCCCTGCAGAGGTCTCAAGCCAAATCTGCTGAACAGGCACTCAAGGAACTCACCGAAACTTTAACAGTTCGCGATGTGAGATGACTTGAGCAATTTTTCACTTCTTAGTTAGTTTCTGGTGAGATAAACAGTTTTACTATTTGAAAACTTGAAGGTATCAATAGAAGAAGAGGTGAAATCGGGATCTTTGAACGCTAAAGCTATAGACTGTGGTCTTAGATCTCTTTTTCTTGAGACAAGCAACTGGAGCTGCCTTGGTGATTGCTACATAATTCACTCCAGTTTTGCTGTCATCGAGGAGAAGAATCACCTTGAAACACTTCATGTGGTAATTATTGTTCTCTGTAGTGAGTGTTTAAAAATCAGTTTATTAGTTTCATTTCCACTCTCTAAGCAGCACATGCCTTTCAGAAGGTTCATTAAAGCTTCTATCCTTTAAGCACATTCCTTCGAGGAGTGTTCTTTTAGCATATTTCTTTTGCCAATGACGTTTCACTTAAGGCTGTTCCAGGTTTTCGTTATCCTTTTGGAGTGCATGTATTATAGTGTCAATAGATGGCATTTAATCTAAATTTTTGAAACATAGTCGTATATTGATGAGGAAAATGGTATTGGAAGGCAATATGGAAATATCAATTGGAGAAATTGCTTATCTAGTTTTAAGGTTGTAATTTGTAATGTTTTGACAACTATGGGACTTTGCTTCTTTTTGTCACCTTTAGATGTGAATTAATAAAAGAGGTAGGTTGTTGTCTTCTTTTAGTCATGTGTTCTCTTATGCTTGATCGATTTTTTTTTTCTTTTTCTTTTCAGACTAAGTCATTGTTGAAATCTTTGTGTTGCTTTTTTTGTTCATGATTTGATATGTGCACATATTCAGTGGTATTGTGTAATTTATGCAGTTGTTCATGTCATTGCAGAATATTAAAAGAATGTAAAACAAGGCTTATGTAATTGGTTGTTTTGACACGAAAGCAAGAAAAAATAGATACAACTAGGTAGTATTGGCTTAATCCGTTGTAATTAAGGCTTCTATCAGGACATAGTTTAAATTTTTTCTCCCTGTAATTTGTCTTTTTCATGGAGATGATTTTGTGCAATACCCTTGAACAAGAAAACTACTGTTTTATTTGCTTCTACAGTGTCATTGTTCACATTCAATTCATTTTGACAAGGTAAGAATTTATTGCACGTATGTATTCTAGATGTAAAGTATCAAGAACATCCAAAGTTTTAAGTTGATTTGGAAATTGCAGACAGTTCAAACAGACGTAAGTGATGGTTTTGTCATCCTTGCTTCCCCTGACGTGGTTCAGTTTTGCAGATTCAAGGTACACCCTAGTTAAATAAAGGTCACATTCTTAGTTGATTTTAGCTTTTATTTATTTTCGTTACAACTATTGTCTATGTCAGATATTGGATATGCTTAGCTCCACAACGAGACAACAATTCCATGATGGTGAGGAGGTCATTATAGATGATAAATGGCACATGGCACCATGCTTGGTTCTTCCTTCCCTATCTGAAGGGCGTATTATTGGTAATTTGTCCAGTATCTTTATTTGAACAGTCCAGCTAAAGTGTCAACTTTTGGCATCTGTTAGGTTATCTAATATGAAGGATATTGTTCCCTGGTATGTTAGGAGTAAGCAAATTCTGCCCTGCTGGTGAAGATTTTGAACATGTACAACGACTTTGGTCCTGCAAGGTGATGTCTTTAAGCTATTGTTGTGGAGTATGCGATACTGTTCTACAGGCTTGAGTTTTGACAACAAACTCATATACACTGCAGCATGGTCTAACACTTCCAAATGAATACTTCATAAACATTCAGTTTATGCATGGCGGCCTTATACATACTCAGTGGTTGCTTTCTTACCCTTTGTGTACCATATTTAATGTTAGAGACTTTTTCTTTCCTCTCTTTATGAAACTAGCTAAAGTCATCCTTCAAACAAAAATATATGAAACAGACAGAAGATGCAAGCAGTATTTGGTAATTTTATGATGACTCTTTTCTTGTCACTAAACTTGTCTCTTCCTAGGTTCCCATCTGCTTTTGTACTCCGAGGAGCAGGGTTGACTCCCGTTCCACAATCAATTAGAGCGTCAAAGGCCATCAGTGCACTGAAGTTATTTGTGAAGATAGTTAAAGGTAAGATGTGCATGCAACATGTTTCCGTATTGTTGTATTTTAAGAAGAACTGTATTTTTACCTTTCTGTTTTGTTATTTTCCATATAAATAACTTTTCAGGAATATTCAAATGGAACCTGATGGCTATTTTCAATGTCTTTTTTCTTATTGCAGATTGGGATTTCTTTGATGCTGGCCACCTAAAGATTAAGGTACCTAATGTTCACATGTGCTTACGATTTCTAATTCCTGGAGTTCATACGATTTGTTTTGCTAAATTGGTTTCTGTGAAGTATTCACATGGGAAGTTATTCACACATTCTTTTTTATTTTTATTTTTTTGGTTTAAGCTGCATAAGCTCCATACTAATCTCATCTATATACTACTTTATTAAACATGTTGGAAACATTTCACAGTGGATGAATTTTTGACAGTATCTGCATTTTTCACTTGTGAAAAGGACTTTTAGCTCTTTGCTTTAAGAATTTTGTAAATGTTAAAATATCAACTCAGGGGTATTTTGGTCATTTTATATATTATGTTTTTATCTCATATGATGTCTGTTAGATAGGCAATGTCTTCATATGCCTATGGTTCATTTTTCATTCATTTTAGAGGTGTATTTTAGGAGATATATAAGTTTATGTTTTGAAGGGTATTTTTGTCTTTTATGTACAAATCTCTTAAAATCCTGATTACAAGGGGGTGTTCTTTTTGAGGCACACACTCTAAGGTAGCAGCAACTGCTACTCTCCAAGCTCTTCTTCTCTTATTTCTTGTCTTTTTCACCCAAATATCAGATTTTTCATGGTATCAGAGCAAGGTTAAACACTTCTTGGGAAAATTTCTTTCATTTTTGTGGTTCTTCTCTCAATCTTCAGCCACCCTCTTCAAGGCTCTTCCCAGATTTCTGGGCTAGTAGGGTAAAAACTTCATTTTTTCCCTTGTTTTGCCTTCCATAGCCTTTTGGCTCATGACTACTACTAATTGAAAGATTATTGTGGTTTTGAGTCATTTAATCATCCCAATTTGAGAAATTTCTTTAATACTGCCTGTGTCTCCCTCGACCTTGTTTGCATCATCATCAATTTTGCATGTGTCACCCAAATTTTATGCAATTGAGTTGTTTATTCTTCAATTCCTGGTCTTGATTGCTGAGATTGATTGTTATTCATCGAAAATTGATTGGGATTGCTGTTGGATTGCCCTAATTGGTTCAATTGTGGGGCCCACTTGACTATGTAAGCATAGAATTTTTGGGAAAAGGTTTCCATTTGATTGGTTGACACATTGTCACACTAAATTGTGGTAGTTTGTGGTGTTTAATGGCTGAATCCAACAAACAAGTTGCTGTTTAGAGGACTACTGTAGGCTTCGATGTGAAATTCTCTTAGCGTATTTAGATAACTATGATCCAATTGAATCGATTGAATTATGTCAACTAGTCACAATCAGTTTTGATGTATTTGAGGGCCAGAAAGATGACCAAATACATAACAGATGATCCCCCTATACCTATTACTGAGGATTGGGTGGCTGAAGACAATTTAGTGATGACTTGGTAGGTTAACAGTATGGAGTCACGATTTAGTGCCATGTTTTGAGTTGTAATACTGCTAAGGCAATGTGGATTAGGTTAACATCTATTTTGTCTCAAGAAAGTAATTTGTCTAGAATCTATAAGTTGTATGTGAGATACTTTAATGTGAAGTATGGTAGTAGACCAGTGAAAGATTACTTCATTGAGATGAGAGAGGTACTACAGGAAATTAGCACATTCCATCCATTTACTGCGAGTGTCGAAGACATTTGTAAGAAAGAAAATTAGATTCAAGTAGCTCAATTTTTAGATGGTTTGGACTAAGTATCTACTTGAGAGAAGAATACATATCGGAACATTATTCTTTGAAACCTCCATTTTACATCAACCTAAACCAAGCCCTAGTTCTTGCCCCTCTCTATTGCAGCCTACCTTCCTTCCCTAAAACCTACAAAAAACCTTGCCCCATAGCCATCCATTAGGTCCTCAACTATTTGAGCTACCCCTTAGATCTGTTCCATGCAAAGTAGGATTGTAATAGATGACTTGTCTTTTGCCAAAGGAGGATTGTAATAGAGTGTTTCCATACAATTTGAAGAGAACTTAAAAAATTCAATTTCATCATAAAAGAGTTTGAGCCTCCAAGTTGGGGTCGATTCCTTCAAACACTAGTTTATAAATGTTGAGTCCTCATCAATAATCACTAGTTGATTGGAGGGTTGGGTTCTTAAAAATCCGAACCTAAACTTGGAACTCCGAACCCGAAAGAAACACAGACGGGGTTGAAAATCCAGCCATACGCTTGCTTTCTTACCCTTCCCTCAATCTTGTCCCTGCCCCGTCCTCTTAACCCTGGCCCATCCCTACTTTGACCCACCATTCATTTAACTTTATAAAAAAAGAGTATATAAAAATTAATTATGGTACATGAAATAAAGAATAATCAAGAATACCCCAAGGAATTAAGGGAATTCTATATTTTTATTTCTAAGTACTTGTGCTATTTTAATTTTGAAAAGGTATATGAGGCATTTGGTTTGGGTTTGAGGAAACCCGAACCTGCATAGGTTCTTTTCCTCGACCCTGTCCCTAACCTACCCTACCCTGCGGGGTGAGTAGAAACCTTGAACCTGGGGGTTTTTAGGTCGGGTCAAATTCCCCGTTTGACCTAACCTAATGCCCACCCCCAGTTGATTGCAATTTCTTGAGAAGAACCTCAAACCAGTAAACACTTGTCTGATTTCTGCCTCAATTGAGTCGTATATGCCATCTGACCCCTAGAGTGCAAGAATGGAGTAAGCTCGGGATAGTGATGGTCACGCACTATCCCCTGCTCCCACTTTCCTTCTCCTCTGACATCAACATGCCCTGGATTTCCCATTGACAACTTGTCAAAGTTCAATTTTAATTATCCAACTGGGGGTGTGTTGAGTTGGAGATCAAGAATTGAACAAGTTGGAAGAGATAAGAAGAAGAGGAAGAAGAAAGAACAAAAATAGCAGGTACAGGTAGGAACGATCTTGGCCCTACCCCCTTCATCCATGGTTAAATGGCTTTTTCCCCATTGAGTGATATTACATCTACATCAAATTGTCAGTTCATGTTGAAGAAGGATGCAGAATCTGTATTATACAAACTAGGGTCTTGCAAACCATTACAAGCTGTAGTTGTTGACTATGCCAGTGAAGGTGCTCATAGTCAACATCTTCGGTCAACTTTTAATTTCTACTCTCTAATAATCCCGCTAAAGAGTGTTACTGTACATACATTAATTTTTCAATTGATTGTTGGCCAAAATGACTTCAAGATGAGGACTTCTGTCATCAAGAATGGGACAGCAAACTACTCTATTTCATGATTTATTACTGCTATTTCGTGAGTTGCTTTATAAAATAGGTGAGTTGTCTCCCTTTTCTTCCATATGGTGTATGGTATGCACGCTTTGTTTATTAAAGAATTGTATTAAGTTCTGTGAAGCCCCTTTTATAACCTATTCCACAAGGTTCTTATTGCTGGACATGACTGTACAGGAGGTTTCTAGGCTTGGTACCAGTTCAAATGTTTGTGAATGGACAAATGCCTCAAGCAAAGAATACAACCATGTTATGTCTAATAGCAAAACACATTGTTTGTCAATGCCTCTGGGTGAAACAATTTTCTCCTTCGAAGACCTGTTATCTACTCCAGGTATCCTGATTGGTCCCATAAGTTAAGCTTTTTGCTAATCTAAAATATTTTCCTTAATTGGAGATTTGCTGATTTCTGCATCCAGATTTCCGCACCCCAAAGCCTGCTTATGGAACCATCTCTTTCAAAGGAACGCCAAACAATATTCTAATTGAAGATGGCAATGCATCGTCTAGCAAGTACAGTCTAAATGATAAATGTGCTCAAGAGAGTGTTTTAAGAGCCAAGACTGCTAGACTAGGATCCAGATTCATGGATCAAGTACATTCAAAACAAAAGACTTGTTCAGGTGGTTTGCTCATGTGAATTTACATGAACTCCTTTGCAGAATATAATTTAATTTAATTTCTTATTCTGATTATTTTTAAGCTTTACCTTTTGAAGCATACTGGTCATAGGTGATGTAAGTCTTTTTCCAAAAGGAAATGGTATTATTTTCATTACAGCAAGGTCATGAAAAGAAAACACAATAGTAATCTAAGGCAACTGCATTTGGGAGTTTGAATATCAAACTGGAAACTTGGCCTTCCCAATTGTCCACCCTTTGTAGATAAGTCCTTTGACTTTTATGCTTGTCAATTGCTTCTGCAGATACTTCAGCAGATGATGCCTTCACTCCAGTTGTAGAAAGTTCAAAAAAAATTCTTCATGAGCTTAAACTTTTTCAGAGTAAAAGATGGCAAATTATGTGATTTTCAGTTTCTATGATGAATACAACAAATATATTTGGTAATCTCACTTTACAACTGGTTGAACCCAGAACCTTCCCTGACACTTAGCAGCATCACAGAGATTGATGATTCTGTTAGAACATTGAGAAAAGATGTAAGTTGACACTGCCAGAATCTTTCTTCTGATTAAATTATGTTTCTTTTGACATTATTATTGTCTTTATTAGTGTAGTGTCTATTATTGTTAAATTTGAACATAGGAATGTGTTGCTTGAGAGGCTTATTTCCTGGACTTCCAAGTTCATTTTTCAATTTTTGTTGAGATAAGGCTTTGATGATGATCCTGTTAAATTATTTTCATTGATTTTTGCAAAGTGTGAGTTTAGAGAGAGAAATTGAGAGAGTGAAAAGAGGAGAAAGATATGTGAGAAACGAGAATTCTGAAAAGACTCTCCTTGGGGTTTGAGCTCGACCCTCAGTCCTTTAATTAGAAACTTTAATGCAAATTACATAATTACCCCTATAACTTAAAGATCACTTAAACCCTTATATCTCCTTATATATTAGTTCAAGTCACATGAAAATAGAACTAGAGACCAGATTAAACACAGAAGAAGATAACGTGGCTCCTGGACATTATAGTAAGTGAAAAATGACGATATTACCTTTCAATGGATTTTCTAATAATTTTACTATGATTTTATTCTTTATTTCACTTTCTATTTTGTAAAAATATATTTTTTTAGGTGTTTCCTAGTTCTATCTTAGCCTTTTATCATTAGGAAATTCTTAAATAAGATTAATTGTTTATAAAAGTATTCACTTTTCAATTAGGTAAGTAGAGTTCATAAATAACTAATTTTAGTAAGTACCTATCTAAGAATTCCGTTGGGGCTATAAATAGCTCACCCTTGGATAGCATCGTATTTTTTTTTACAATCGATGAAGTTCTTTTGAGTTTTCTTTTCTTTATTACAAGTAACCATGCATGTGATTTTGCAAATCCTATCTAAGGTTTAGTAATAAGTCTAGTGTGAACAGATTATAATTTGTTTTCAATAGTCCCATATACAAACTTGGTAATTTTATTTTCTATCCTTGCTACAGTGCACCAATAATCCATTCTATTAAATCCCCTTTCAATGAAAAAGATATTTGTTAGAAAACAATGTGAAGGGTAGTTTGGTAATTTCACATAGTATACATCTCCTAGATATAGTCCTAACTTGGTCAGCATGATTGAGTATTTATGTAGTTAGAGTTTCGTGTAATTTGGAGGTGTAATATAGGAGTTATAAGGAATTAAGTGTATGAGGATATATGAGTCTTTATACCTGTTTTCACTTAAGCTATATAAGTGACTTAGGGGTCGATTTAGAACCCTAAAAAGTGCTGTTCTTGCTCCTTTGCAGCAGTAATCCTCTCTCCTTTTCTCTCTTCTCCTTCTCTTCCTCTCTCTCAACCCTTTTAATTACTTTATTTCATATGGTATCAAAGCAGTTAGACCTGGTTACAAGCGAGTGGAGCTCCATCCTGTTCTCTGATGAAGCCTGTGATCTCTCACAAGGGAGAAATTAAGGTTTGATTGTGACTGGTTGATAAAAATCTGATATTTTGTACTCTTTCTCTACCATTATCCTAGGGCCAATGGTTCTTGCTGCCTGCCCTTAGAGTAGTTTGATGATTGTTGAATGCACTAAAGGGGTTATTAACTTGGGATTTTTCCCATTTGCCTAGTGCACATCCCATTACTAGGCTCATTTTGCATGTGTCACCATTGGATTGATTGACATCAGCCCAATCTTTGAGATTCTTTGTGAGATTTTTGAAGTATTGCCACCAATCTTGAGGGTGTATTGGATTTTGGAGGAATAGGTGTTCAAATTGTGCAAACTCTAATTTTGAAAAGTGGGGCCCATAGTGCCTATGTAATTGCTTGGTGAGAAAGTGTGATTGTTTGTAGTTGTTATTCTTGGTATCTATGGCTGATTTTGGTGAAGTTATCAACCCCTCGAGGGAAAAGATTCAATTTTGATTACTTTTAAGAGGTTGAATGGAAAGAATTACCTCAGTTGGTCAAAATCCATTCTGATTTATCTCAAGGCTAGGAGAAAGTCTAAATTCATTAGGGAAGACCCATTGGTTCCTTTGGATGATGACTGGGAAGCAGATGACAGTCAGGTCATCACTTGTACCGGTGGCTTTGAACTGAGCCTGCTTGCGAGCGGCTCGGTTCGATTCGGTATCCTTGGATTTCGAGCCGAGTTCGAGATCCGGGATCGGCTCGTTAACGGGCCGAGTCGGACCCGGGGCCGGGGGGGGGGGGGGGGATTCTTCCTCCCCTCATCACTGCCGAGCCCCTCTTGTCCGCTGTTGTTGCCGTCGACAGCTGATTGTCGGCCGCCTCTATAGCCATCCGTTCGATTTCTTCCTCCCTTGCCTTCGCTTCTGTTTTCGTCGCCGCCGTCATCCCCAACTACAGGTCCTGGCCAGCGCCGTAACCCCCTTCCCTCCGCGTCGTCTCGGCGGAAAACCAGAACTAGGGGAGAAATAATTCCTCCCCCCCCTCTTGTGCTCGGGAAGATGCTTTCGCACGTGCGATATCATAAAGTGATTTTTTTTCCCTTAAACTCTCCTTCTTCATGGCTCTTGAAGAAATTGAAAATACATTATAGTAGAAATAAGTTTCTAGAGACTATTAGTGTCTCATGTTTTTTGTAAACATTTTTCTAATTGAAAATTCTTATTAAAAAATCATATAATTTTCTAAGTAAGATTTTCCTACCAAGATGGGCTAGAAAACCGTATAGAAAATTTTTGAATAAGTATTTGACAGTTGATGCTGTAATACTTTTAGCATGAGGCAATTTTCATTACAATTTTGTGTTTGACATTCTATTTGATTAAAAATTTATCGATAAGTATAGTAATATATTAGATTGATTATTAATTTTTATTTATTTCCCTAGAAGAGGCAATAAGAGGTCCATTTAACTTTCTTAAGAAAATTTAAAAATATTTCTTGTAATTTTCTAATAAGTCACTAATAGTAATAGGATTTATTTAAAAGTTTTTTTGGAAATATGTATCATAAAAGTTTTTCCTAGAATATAAATTTTCAACCAGGGGCACTAAGGAGGCCATAGTAAATTTATGGCCAGATTCAAAAATTATAAAACAAGCTAGACAACATTTGGAGTCTCCCCTATCATTTTTTTTTTAAATGTATGCATAATTTTATATATAATTTATTTGACATATATTTTATATAGAGTATTAAATGTAGGTTAAGCTCGAACTCGGTTAAAATTATTAGGTTCGAGTTTGATTACAATTTTAGGTTCGAGGCTAGGGTGGGCTCGAGCTCGTGTTCGAAATATTTAAATCAAGCTCGGCTTGAACACGGTTCAAACTCAGCTGGATTCGATACCACCTTTATGCCCAATTTTAAGTAGAGGTCATTCTCAATTTTATGTAAAATGTATGCATAATTTTATATACAATTTATTTGACATGTATTTTTTGAAAAGTTTTAAATGTATGTTGGAGCACGAACTCGAGACATGTATTTTTTGAAAAGTTTTAAATGAATGTTGAAGCTCGAGCTCGGTTAAAATTATTAGGCTCGAGCTCGATAACAATTTTAGGCTCGAGCCTAGGCTCGGCTCGAGCTCAAGTTTGAAATATTTAAATCAAGCTCGGCTCGAACATAGGCAGGTTCGGGCTCGGCTCGGTTCGATGCCACCCCTAATCACCTGGCTACTCAACAATATTAAAACATATTAAGGAATCAAATTATAAATTGCGAAACAACTAAAAGAAATGTGGTTGTGTCTGGAAGCTTTGTATGCTCAAGAGAGCAATTTATCCTGTGTATATGAGTTGTATGCTAAATTGTTTAGTCTCATGCGGGGTGAACGATCGGTTACAGATTATTATAGTGAGCTGCTTGGAGTTCTATAGGAGATAAGCTTTTTTCACCCCTTCATTATTGATGAAAGGGAGTTGAGAAAACTATAGTGACAACTACATGTGGCAAATTTCTTGCGTGGTTTGGGATAGGAATTTGATGCAGTTAACAGAGTTATTGACCTCATATGATATCCCATTAACAGAATCATGCGAGCTAAAAATGCTGTTATATCCAAAGGGAATAAGGAGGCTAAACATGTTGATGTATTTGCCCTTCATAGCTTGGGCAACTTGCAATCAGTCAGAGGATGTGGTGGAACTAGTAGAGGCAGAGGTAGAGATAACAATAGATTTGACAGGAAGTGTATTCTTGTGGGTTGTCAAATCATTTTTCAGACAAGTGTTGGAGTAAATCTGGGAAGCCTGCATGGGCAAATTCCCTTGTTCATGAGAATACTGAAACATCTCTTTGATCCATAGTGAATGTTGTGCCAACAGGCACTTCATGAGATGCAATAGCTAGCTCAAGCCATGACACAATTGGCAACTACCACCCTTGTTACAACATTCATATTTCAACCTTCACCACCAACTACCACTTCAACTAGTTTAGGTATGTTAGCTCTACATGTGCGTCCTTCATCTACCTGGGTTCTGGACTTAGGAGTGACTACTCATATTGTTGGAAGATATGGTGGACTACTATTTTATACAAGAAGATCGTATACACCATTTGCAGCAAGCTAGGCGTTCATGATGTTTTCTTACCCCCAGCTTGATTGGGAGTGTTGGAAGATGGGCCCTAGCCCGCACGACCAAGGAAAACCCACATGTCCAAGTGTGTGGAAGATGGGTCCAAGTCCACAAGACCAAGGGAGGCCCACACGTCCAAGTGTGTGGAAGATGGACCCAAACCAACTAGACCAAGGAGAAGGCCTATAGGCCCACACATTGATGGCAGGATGGTAAATAAAGAGTAATCTCATACAGATGACATTGATGTAATTAGTTTAAGTTTCAGGTGTATTATTGTAATATTATAATCTTATTAATCTGTAAATTGGGCTTCAGGTGGAGGGTTAGGAAATAGTCCATTACCATATTCTTCTTCCACTTTTCTCCAAATTCGTCATTCTTCCTCTTCTCCTCCTATAACCTTCTTTCCACAACTCTTCTTCTACTATAATTATACATAATGGAATCCTAAGTTTCAACATGGTATCAGAGTGGGCAATGATCTAAGATGTAAAAGGAGAAGAAAGTGGAGAAGAAGATGGAGAAGAAGGGAGGAAGAAGAAGAAAAAGAAAAAGAAAAAGAAAAAGAGAAGTTTCTCGTTTTTCCTTAAGGTTTATTTCTCAATTTCTATATTTCATGGGATGTTTAAATCTTTTGCCGTATTTTTCATATAGCAAATTACATACTGCTGGAAAGATTTTTGAGTCTAGTTTTTAACTCAAAAAAATTCGTTGAAATCGGATTTTTCTAGAAAGAAAAATCGACATCTGAAGCAAGAAAGGTAAAACATCATAAAAGTTTCGTGCAACAGCAGAAAACTTCAACTTTTGAGCTTTTTTATGCTATCAAGAACGAAACTTTATATGGAGAATTATATATCAAAAGAAATATCTGTAAGTCTATTTTCTTACCTATTCAATTAATTCTCATTCTGAGTTTTTTAGATGGAGATATCAATCTTGGAAGAGTCAATGGTCATGTTGGCCAAAGAAGAAAGAGTACTCAGTTCAGCTAGATTATAGAGTCTGAAATCTATCAAATTATTTATCTCAAAAGAAGTATACTTTATGAAGAGAAGTTATACTTGGTTGAAATGTATTTAAGTCTAGTTTCAGTAGGAGAAAATTTCATGTTAATCTGATCTATATTTAAGGAGATTTGGAAGAATCAAAGAACATGTTGGTATACTGTTGCATGTGAAGATCCGGATTTAAGCTGAATTTTTTACTTAACTTTTTGAGTTGCTGTTATTGACCAACAATATCAGGAAAGTATTTCATGATCTACCTTTGGAATGTTTCTGTTTGTTAACTAACAATATCTTGAAAGAATCTTTAGAAGATCATCTTATTTTCAGAAACTTTCTTGGATTTATTTGTCAAAGATTGGCTTGCCTAAAGATTTCAAGGAAAAAAGGACAAGGAAATGTGTCTTCTTTGATTGCTAAGTTGGCACAACTTGAAGGAGGAAACTACCTTATTTAGAAGATTTTTCCAGACACGAATTTTGTTAAATTTTGTTGGTAATTTGAAAAATTACAAAGAATTTGATTTGGTATCCTTGCCTAAAAAATTGAGACAAGAAAAAATTGAAATATTTTGCTTGGATTGAATTACTTGGTTTACAATATTTGAGTCAGTGAAGTTTTTTTTTTTTTTTTTTGAAATGATGCTGAATTTTATTAAATCAAAAGCTCAAAAGAGCAAGATTACAAGGGGGGAAACCTTCCCAAACAATGAGAGATTGGTGGGAGTTGTTGATACTAGCCTTCTTTTACTTGATCATACAAGAGGTGGATTAACACTTGAGCTTGCAAAATATTTGTGACTTCAAGTTGTCAGAGTGGTTCCGTCCACTCTTGTTAGAGTTTGTGGTCTGAGTTAGGTACTTGGCTTTCCGCACCTTAAACGACTAGTCTTTTCGGGTTGTATTGGCTAGGTATCTGACTCAGAACTCCGAAGTTAAGTGAGCTTGGGCAAGAGTAATTATAGGATGGGTGACCTCCTGGGAAGGACTCTTGCCTAGGACTTTGACATGGTATTAGAGCTAGGCACGCCACGGCCCGCGTTCGTATCCCGTGAGAAGCGGCTCCAGAATGGGCGGGGTGGGTGTCAGAGTGGTTCCGTCCACTCTTGTTAGAGTTTGTGGTCTGAGTTAGGTACTTGGCTTTCCGCACCTTAAACGACTAGTCTTTTCGGGTTGTATTGGCTAGGTACCTAACTCAGACCACAAACTCTAACAAGAGTGGACGGAACCACTCTGACACCCACCCCGCCCATTCTGGAGCCGCTTCTCACGGGATACGAACGCGGGCCGTGGCGTGCCTAGCTCTGATACCATGTCAAAGTCCTAGGCAAGAGTCCTTCCCAGGAGGTCACCCATCCTATAATTACTCTTGCCCAAGCTCACTTAACTTCGGAGTTCTGAGTCAGATACCTAGCCAATACAACCCGAAAAGACTAGTCGTTTAAGGTGCGGAAAGCCAAGTACCTAACTCAGACCACAAACTCTAACAAGAGTGGACGGAACCACTCTGACACAAGTGTGGATCATTGACATTATCTCCCAACTGAGGGGGAAAATAGAAGGAGAAGTATGAAGGATGAGTACATTGGTGATTGTTTGATTTATTGATTATCAAACAACACTTGGTTTAACTTATTATTAGCAGTCTATTATTTGACTTGACTCACTAACTGTCAAACCTACTATCTGCTATATGCTACCGGCTTGATTATTACCTTTGATTATCCTCAACTTATAACTTGGTGCATAGCTTCCTTATTCAAGGATAGACTTGCTTCAGATTATCTTATGTGTTCTTATTGTTGTTAAGGACTTTAACTACGTACTGGTTATCCGTTGCTATATAATTGCCTATTTGGTATGTGTTATTTGGGCTTGTACTAATCTATGCCTTTCTATATGATGATCTGTACGAGGAAGTGTATACGGAGCAACCTCTTGGGTATATTGTTCTGGGGGAGACAGAAAGGTGTGTAAGCTGTAGAAGGCTATTTATGGACTTAATAGAGTCCACAACTTGGTTTGAAAAGTTTAGTAGTGTGGTACTACAGTTTGGGTTTTATAGGAGCCATTGTGATCATTCTATGTTCTTACTTAAAAGAAAGACTAGTATGGTGGTTTTGGTTGTCTATGTAGATGACATTGTGTTATCTGGTGATGATCTTGATGGTATTACAAAAGTTAAAAATTATCTGGCCACACATTTTCAAACAAAGGATTTGGGCTCTCTCAAGTACTTGGCATTGAAGTCGCTTGTAGCAAGCGAAGTATTGTTTTTGTCAGAGAAAATAGATATTGGATATGTTACGGGAGTATGGTTTATTAGGTGCTAAACCCATAGACACCCCCATGGAAGTTAATCATAATCTATATAACACCCAGGGTTATACATTCAAGGATAAAACTCAATACCGACGGTTAGTAGGTAAACTGATCTATGTTACAATTACCAGGCTGGATATCTCTTTTGTTGTGGGAGTTGTGAGCCAGTTCATGGAAAATCCTCAAAAAGTCCATTTAGAAGCTGCTCAAAGGATTTTGAAGTACTTGAAGGGTGCACCTAGAAAAGGCTAGTATAAGTATGAAGGCACTGAATGTGTCTCATTCTCTCTCTTAGATCATTGATTTAGGAGCCTCTACACACTTGTTAGGTATGCCCTCCTTATTTCAGTCCATTAGTCCATCTCATTCGTATCGTCGAGTTACTTTAGTTGATGGATCCACCTCTCCCATTCAGGGGGAGGGTATAGTTCACACTACTCCACAAATATCCTTAGGTTTTGTTTTATTTGTACCAAAATTTCCAATTAATCTCCTGTTTGTGAGGCATATAACTAAATCCTTAAACTGTTCAGTAACCTTTTATCTTACTTCTTGTGTTGTCCAAGACTTGCAGACGAATGGTTCAGGACATGAGAAGGGAGGGCTCTACATATTGGATGATGTATCTGTTTCTCGAGTTGTAGCTCTCACTACTATAAATTCTTCTTACTTGTGTCATCTGTGCTTGGGACATCCCTCACCAGTTAAGTTGCGTTAGTCTTTTCCTTTTCTGCCAGTCGATGTTTCATTTGATTGCGAATCCTTTCAGTTGGGAAAGCATTGTCGCTCCAAGTTGTTTGAATTAGTCCACTCTGATGTATGCGTCCATGTCGGGTTCCTAGCCCATTTGGTTTTAAGTATTTTTTGTCGTTCATTGATGATTTCAGTAGAGTCACTTGGGTGTATCTCCTACAGGAGAAGTCCCAAGTATTTGATGTATTCCTCAATTTTTTCAATGAAATAAAAATTCAATTTGGTGTCTGTGTTCATGTACTTCGTACTAACAATGGTTTGGAATATCTTAACCATAAATTTGCATTATTTTGTGTTTCTGATGGTATTATCCATCAAACATTCTGCCCTTATGCACCACAACAAAATGAGGTGGTTGAAAGTAAAAAGTAGACATTTCCTTGAGGTTACAATGACACTATTACTGCATATGAATGTTCGTAAATCTTTTTGGGGAGATGCAGTTTTAGCTTTGTGCTACTTGGTTAATTGTATGCCGTCATTTGTTTTGAGTGGTCATGTTTTGTTCATATGTTTGGAACTTCGGTCGATAAGTTGTCACCTTGGTCTGTCAAATGTGTTTTTCTGGGATATTCTCGTTAACAAAAAAGGGATTTCAAGGCAACAAAGTTGCACCTCTTCTATTTTCTCTCAAAATCACATATTTTTCAAGGCCCAAGCTTATTTTAGCTGTTGCTATTGTGTCTCTTTGATTGAGACATTATTATTGAAGGAGGACTTCTTGGTTGCTAATTGTTGTTAGCATTAGTTATTCTGATGAAGAAGTTCTGGTGATTACCCTTGACCCCCCCTTATTTGGCAGTTTTACTCCTACCATTTGAGAGTCGGTGCCTTGTGTTGGGACGTCGTGATGGAGGAACTTATTAGTACACTTCTGAGCAATGCCTATAGTTCCACTACCTATATAGGATACGAGTGTGCCCAACATCCAACGTGAGTCAAGTCTATTATTCACCCAAGAGGTGTTTTTTTGAGCTACTTTGAGAAAGTAGGTAGACTTTGTGTCCCACAGTAGGGCTATTTTTTTGCTTGTGAAATTGAACGGAAAATATTTTTGATTATGACCATTTGACTAGAGTATGAAGCGATGTCTTATGGCTAAGAGTGATTTTACTCTCTTATATTATGCCAGTTGGGTCTCTTAAAAAAAAGGGACCACTAGTTTGAGGGGGAGTGTTGGAAGAAACGGGGGACTGTCATTTTATGGGGGAAGTTTTTATACACCATTTGTAGCAAGCTGGGTGTTCATGTTGTTTTCTCACCCCTAGTTTGAGTGGGAGTGTTGGAACTTGGGCCCAAGCCCACATGACCAAGGAAGGCTCACACATCCAAGTGTGTGGAAGATGGGCCCAAACCCACAAGACCAAGGAAGGCCCACATGTCCAAGTGTGTGGAAGATGAGCCCAAGTCCAAGGAGAGGTTTGATGCTCTACCCCATGCCTTGAGGTTCTTATTTATAGTTGTGGGAAAATGTTTACAGTGACTACAATGCCCTCAGGGCTATAAGCTTTATGAAAGAAAAGATATAAGTGGAGATACATCATCTTACATAATCACACCCATATGCCTTCCTTATGAAAGTCATTATATGTACCTCTTTTGCCTCCTCTAGACGTGGGTGAGGAATTCCTTCTTTTTACCAGTTATGCTTTCTAACATGTTCCAACTAATAAGTCCAAGATCTTCTTACTTACTAATTCATATGGGATTATTCTTTAATGCAAACCAAAAAAGCTGGCTTGATTCAGGATGAGAAAAGAGAAGAAAGTGAAAATACTAGTTTGGATCTTACCAAGTGACTATTTTATGCTCTGATACAATGACAAAGTGAAGGGAAATAAGAGAGATGAAGTTTAGAGAGAGGAGCAGCAAACTCAGAATCTATATCTCACATCTAAGGGATTGATTAGGTTAAGAGGCCAACCCCTGATCCTCCTTAGTACTTATTACACGAGCTATTTACATAGCATGCCTAGAATATCCCTTTTCATTAAAAAAAAAAAAGAAAGAAAAAAAGAAAGAAGACCAGAATATCCTTAACTGACAGTCAGTTTGACTAATCAAACCTCAACTTAAAACACTATTGTCTAAATAGCAGCAGAATTGAAGTAAAAAGTATTGAAGTAAAAAGTATACTCTTGGCTTACATATCTCTTGACATTTTTTGTATTGGTATAGAAACATCCAAAGTTCTCCTCCAGAATACAAGTATCTAGATACAGAAGTAAACATAATGAAGAATAGAAATAGCTTTTATGTTTTAAGCTACTTTATAGAATGACCTCCCTCAAGCGGGTCAATTAAATCATAAAGACCTAGCATGAAATGAATAGATATGAGTTACGCATTATGCATGACAAAGTGTGAGACAAGATGTCTAGAAGTCTTTTTTGGACTACAAACATGTCTAAAAGTTTGTTTTTTGAAAGACATATGTTGATGAAACGAATTTTAAGTTGTGACAAAGATCATGTTCACTTGCTTTTTATGACAAGTTGTCTCTTGCCACCAAAAATAGTTTGGTTCTGCAAACTGTTTGAAGTCTCCTATGCTGCTTAATTTGAAACTATTTTTCAAAATCTCTTACCTCGGAATCTTTACTTCCAGTATGCTGAAAATGCAAACAAGGAAATATTGCAAGTCAGTGGGGCTGAGGGATTTGAGTCTTGTTTAAATGTACCAGGAAAAGGTTAGTCTATATAGTTTTTTTTAATTTTTAATTTTTATAAAAGTGATAACGTTTTGGTTAGTCTATATAATTGAGAAACCCTTTTTCGGCTGCCTAGCTTGATTAACCCTCAACTTTTTGTCATTATTATGATATATACTTCTTGTTGTAATATCAGGGGCGATTCATTCAAGTGAACAAGAGACGACAAGGTGTACTTCTTTTACATGGAATATTATACAATTTTGAGATTTTGCCTCTAAATAATTACATGCATACGACATAATTCATGGGAGATAAAATTCTGTGTAATTGGTGAGGAATCGGTTTGGGGCTGATCCAAAATTGGGATGATAACAATGGAAAGATTGTTGAAATGCTGGTGTAGGACTGGCGGACACCCAGACAGCAGTTGCCAGTTTATAAAGTCTATAGCTTACTTATTGTTAAAATGGCACAGCTCTAGGAAAAGTGCTAAGCAGAAAGAAAAGAGAAACGGTGGGCCAGTAGCCCTTGGTTGTAGAGAAGATACAATGGAGAAACTGCCCAAGAAACGGGCCAAGCAACCATTTGAGCATTCGGAGATTACAGCAAAGGTGACTTCAACTACTTGTCACACTATTTCACATTTCTGGGTGCAGAAACTACAGTCAACATTATTTAATTTTATGATTTTTTTACTTTTTATTAGGTTTTTGATTACTATTCAAAAGGTCAGCTTGGACTGCTTTCAGTTTTAGAGCTGAAGAGCTTCCTTGTTGGGAAGAAAGCTAAGGTAGGCGGCAGAAAGGATGATCTTGTTCAACGTATCACCTCTTTGCTTCTTTGATCAGTGTTTTGTGGTTTGCACATGCTTCTCTTGTTTTAATATTTTTCTACCAACATCTGTTTTTTTCTTTTAGAATATCTGTTTTCATTAATCTTCACACTGTAATTTGTAAATAATTGAACATTTGAATGAGTCACAAAATCTTGTAATCTGCTACTTTGAAATCCTTTTCTTCCTTAAAAAAATATTTGATAGACATTTTGTATTTCATCTTTATATTCCTAGACATATGCTGTTCTATTATTAGTTCATTGGTATTTAGTGCTGAAGTGCTCATCGGCATTTTTGTTGCAGTAGTTAAGGAGATTATGTTATAGAAGTACATCTGTGTGAAGATGACTTGAGTGCTGCTTTAAGTTAATTTTGGGATTGTATGTCTTAAGCATTGGCTTAGAGTTGGCTGTGTAGGTTAAACCGGGAGTTTTGCATGGAGAGTACTCTGTTCAATTGGGTTTTTAGAAGAAAGAATCAGAGAAGAAAAAGAAGAGAGAATGGAGGAAGAGAAGAGTTTTGAAAAGAACCATTTAGGGTCTTGTAAGGAATGAGCACACCCTCTGTTGTTTTTTTTTTTTTTTATTATGTGAGAAAAAGGGCGCATGCATTTCAGAATGTGAAGGCAAACAACATCCTTCTTATACTAAAAAATTAGTAAAGTCGTATCATGACTCCCTCTGTGGGCTTATGATATGAAAATAAAGAAACCTTAAACATCTTAAAAAATGCACAACTATTTTTTCACTCTCAAGCTAGAAAATAAACTTCATAAATTTCGGGGACAAGACAGGGTCCCAATACATCTAAATGAACTACTTGAAATAACTGAGACTTACTAAGAGTATTCTTTGCAGGAGAGAATCAATGAGACTTGCCCAATTGACAAGCTTCACAGTCAAATTGTATGAAGGATCTCAAAGAAGGCATCGTCTACTTTTAACTTATAAACAATAGGATGACTAAGGCAAAGGTGCCATTGATGTGTGGATTTTCTTCAAGGTAATAGAGGCCATCATTCTTCAAGGTTCTTTGTCTGAAGGTCTAAGAAAATACATGTTAGGTAAAGTGTTACAAAATAGTGAAGTTGTTAAGTAATCTCACTTAGTGAAAGAAGATTAACTGGGGATCTAGAAACAAGTAACACGTCGGGCAAATTGAGATGAACAGACATTGACAGTTAGTACTTGTAATTGAGGAGAATGTCCCATCAGCCAAGGTTATAGACCCAAGACCCTGAAAATAAGACAAGCTATGAGAAGAAGATGAATTACCTTACACATGAGCAATCGCTTTTTGTAGTCAATAACGCATGACATACTTGAATGGGCAAGTGTAAAACAATAGGAGAGGAAGATGAGCGCTTGTTATATAACTCCACTTCATAGCCCCAAAGTGTTCACATGGGTTATGGTGGATGGTTGGGTGAATAAAGGTAGTAATATCCATGCATGGCCTAGTAAGATTGAGTCTTAAAGTAGTAGGAGAATCAAGCAAGTGTAAGGCTCGAGGATTCACTCTCCCCAGAGAAAGCCACGTATGGGCTTAATTAAGTAGTGTCTGATTCAATGGATCTTAGAGGCAAGAGTAGAGCATACGTGAGTGGGAGACCACTTCATAGCCCCAAAGTGTTCACATGGGTTATGGTGGATGGTTGGGTGAATAAAGGTAGTAATATCCATGCATGGCCTAGTAAGATTGAGTCTTAAAGTAGTAGGAGAATCAAGCAAGTGTAAGGCTCGAGGATTCACTCTCCCCAGAGAAAGCCACGTATGGGCTTAATTAAGTAGTGTCTGATTCAATGGATCTTAGAGGCAAGAGTAGAGCATACGTGAGTGGGAGACTACTTCTTAATCTGGCATAGAAAAGAAAGTAGAAGATGCTTAGTTAGTTAATCTATAAATTGTAAGGCATTTCTACCTTTTATTCAATTAATCAAATACAAAACCCTACCTTCGGCTAACTAAAGGTGTTGGACCAACAATAGTAAGGGCATGAGGCAACTTACCCCTGATTAATAGGGTATACACCCAGTGAATGAAGTCTCACCAGTTCAAACGTTCCTTTGAGAAGGAGAATCCTTGGTACTATCTTCCATGATTGCACTTATTCTCTTAACCTTTTCCCTTGAGAAGGATGGTTTATTTACAAGAGTGATTTATTTTTATATTCAAAGCACAAATAAGTATCTTGTTAGGCAAATATTACAATGAAGCATATAACAAATAGCTACACCCAATTCCAAGGTGAATCTACCAACAATTTTAATAGCTCTACTAATTTTAGATTTGAAAACAAATGCAATTGCAGACTTGCTAATACTTGTTATAAGGAAAGTTTTTCAAAATGGATAATTGATGTGAAACTCAGAGCTTATAATTATAGGAAAATGTAAGACAAAACTTTCACAAATTGGAAATCAAGTATTTTAACTAGATATTAAAATCAATGTTGATAATACTTTAGCTTTCAATGAGAAACTTTGCAAAAGTACTGAGCATTGACTCCCTTTTTTATTATGATAATAAAACTTAATTGGTCTAACAATGATAATTCTACCATTTCAGATGTTTTTCCTTCAAGAGACACAAAAGTTAAAGGTCTAAGCAATGAACTAGCAAAAACTTCTCAAAGATCTTGAGCTACACAACAATGACAAAGTGTTCTTGAAGAAGTACCATAAAAAAGAAGAAGCGAAGAATTGAAGACTAGAGTTTAGGAAGTCATGAACTATCACAAAACTTAGTATATGTAAGAAAGCAACCCCAAACCTTCCAAACTTAAGGTACAATGGAAACCTTTGGAGTTTTAAGATATATTTGTATTTTTATATGTTTTATAGAAGCATATACATATTTCAAACATGTTAGAGTTATTTAGGGTCACTTTTGTTCATGTTTTAAAATTCCAATTAGCGAACTGACATTGGATTAACCGATCAACATATGCCAATGATCGATTAACCAAAAGTGCACATGAAAAAAATGTAAAGCATGATCGATCAACCAAAATCTGGCAACTGTGCTATAAAAGCATAATCAATCTTTCCAAATGGACTAATCGATCAATGATAGGGCAAAACAAAATCATGCTGATTGATCGATCAACCTCGAGAGATTAATTGATCATACAGAAGATTTCTAACCAGGGACAAAGCATGATCGATCATAGCAAAACCATTAATCGTTAATACTTGTTTTGCACTACTAGTAGGAATTTTGACTAATCGATCATTCTCTATAAATTGATCGATCAACTTAAGTTGTCAGACCCAATGAAAAGATATTAATCGATCATACCATCGATTAATAAGTCAATTTTGGTAAAAAAAATATAGCCATTACACACGATTGGTTGATCAATACTTTACACTGATCGATCAATATAAACTCATCTCTTTGCAAACAGATAAAAAATGACTAATTTTCCTTGTAGAACTTATAGATACCTACCAAATATCCTTTCGAGAAGTTAATGAACTTTTATTAGCATACCTACTGCATTGTACTCACAAATACTTGGAATTTCTTCCTAAGTCTTATTTTGAGAAAGAAAGAGCCTATTTTGCAAAAAAAACGTTTCATCCTTTCTCAAATTCCTCTCCTCTCATTCATATAGTCAAATTCATAATCATTTCCATTGTGCATCAAATGCTGGAGCCTTGGATATTTTAAGGAGAAGCTTGTTACTCTTCAATTACGAAGGATGTAAGTTTTCATTGTTTTGTAATTTTTTTTTATTTTCTTGATAGGTCCATCTAGAACCTTTGTAAAATCTACATAAAAAGGCTTGCTAGAGCAAGAATCTAGCTAATCTTTGAGTATACACGTGACTTGAGAGAGAGGTGGAATCTTTTTCTTGTAAATTCCAAGCTAATAGAGCTAATACTAATAGAATTTTTTAAGCATTGGTTCTTGGGCAGTGGATACCAATAGGAGAACATCAATAATAAAACATTTGGGGGGGGGGGGGGGGGGGGTTAGTCCAAAATGAAGTGAGATGAATTACTCCCCGCATTACTTAGTTCATTATATTAAGGAGTTAGTGTACAATGAATTACACTTCAAGTGAATCACGTCAATTCATTCGCTCAGGCAAAAAATGTGGTCAGCCCTGTTTTGCAAATCAAACACTTGAAGCATGGGACGCGCGTTCCTCCTCCCCCCCTTTGGCGTTCCTCCCTCTCCTCTCCCTCTCGACCTCCGTCGCAAAGCACGGGCGGCCGAGCCTCTTGGTCTCTCGATCTCCCGACTTCTCTTCTCTCTCGGCCTCCCTCTCTTCTCTCTCTCGGCGTACCGTCAGAGCGCCGCCTCCGTCGACATTGCCCGCTGGCCCGTTACCTCTGTCTGTATTGCCCGCCGTTGTCTCCCACCGTTGAGGAAGACGACACATGCCGTGAGGAAGACGATGGTTTAATTTTTCATAAGTTAGGAAAAATTAAACCATCGTCATAAAAATAATAATTTATATTATTTATTTATAAAATAATTATTTTTATTTATTTAATATATTTATTTTATAATTAATATATTAAATTAGTGATTTAATAGTCATAATTAAAATATTAGTAAAATAAATATTTGATAAATTATTTTGGTTTAATTATCCCATTGCTATAATTAATTAAACCAATGGTTTTCAATTTTGTGACAATATATTATTAATTAATAATACATAAAAAATATTATGTTATTGATAGATATATATATATTTATTATATTAATTTTTTATTATTGTATTAAATTAGTGGTTTTTAATGTTAAAACATATCTTATGTTATTAAAAAATAATTTATTAATTTATTATATGCGCTTATGTTATTTTTTATATTTATTTATTTATTTATAATAATTTATTCTAGTCACACGTAATTATTGTATTAATTTATAATAAACTATAATAATTAAGTAATATAATATAGTTTTTCATTAATTAGAATATTAATATATTATAATACTACACGTTAAATCACTTATAAGTGTAATAACTTTGTTTATTTTGGTTAATTATCTGTTTAGATATATGTTCTATTTAAGTATATTATAAAAGGTTACTCATTCTCTTGTTTATATCATAATTTTCATTTGGGGGCACTAACACTGGAATCTGTTTTCTAGTGCACTTGAACTTGTCTACACTAACACCCAAGGATGAGTTGAAGTTGAATGAATTGAATTCTTCACTTCATTTCAAGTTCATTGTGGACTAACCCCCCTTTAGTGAGACTAGAACTTGAGAAAACACTTGGGGCTTTGAAAATGATGTGAGGAAGTATATATTTGAAGTTTGGGTCCAATTTGATATGTTGCACATTTTCCAATATTAAAAATGAGCCTTATGAGTAGATAAGGTTGTCTTTGGTATTTTAGAAAAATAGGTAAAAAATAAGCTCTAAAAATTACCAAATATGCTACTGAACATGTTGATAGGTCACTTAAAAAAATTGGATGCTTATAGCCTTTTGAATCTATCTCTGACATTCTCAAATCCATCATACTTCTTCCAGATATGATTTGGATCTTGCTCCCTAAAGAGTTCAAATCCAATGGAGAGTTCCTTGACACTTTTAATTCTGAAACATTTTATAAGTAGGGTTCAACTCCTTTTTCTACTTTTTTGCATTCGTATTGGTTCAAATCCATCATGGATTCAAACCCTTTTTCAAAAGATTTTGAAAACTTTTTCTTTGCAGCAAAATTCTCATTCAAGGAAATTCTTTTTCAAAATAATCTGGAAACTTTTCCTTTGCTACAAAATTCTCATTCAAGGATTAGTGTAAAACAAATGGATTTGCTATCCTCAAAATTCAGATACTTGCAGGTGTCTTGAACCTCTTCTTTTATATGTGCCTCCTTCCCAAGTTTGGGTAGTGTCAGCACTAGGCAAGAAGGCATAGTGGCAAACCGATGGGCCATAATAATTGGTCAACTTTGAAGTTGTATGATTGTGGTTAGAACTAGCTAGTCAAGTATGGCTTTTTGAGAAGTTATATGTCTCCTATGAAGTGTAAACTGTAAAATCCCACCTTGAATTTGGAGTTTTCCAGGATGCTTGACAGTCCAGGGACAGTTCAAGAAGAGAGCAGCGTGAAAAGAAGACATTTTTCTTCTCAACCCAAGAAATTTTGCTTGTGATTCCATGGATTCTCCCGCGAACAAGTTTTTGCGAAGATTTGGTGAAGAGGGAAAGATCCTGAATGTCAGATAAGAAATTACAGGAGAAAAAACGTCTGTTTCCACTTAACAGGAGCCATAGTTTTCCTCGGTTTAAGCCATTAAACAAAGAGGAAAGGTGTGAAATAAGGGCCTGCTTTGCACCTAGTTACATGCGCAGAGGATCCATGGGTGACCCCTTGAGCTTGCGAGTTCTGAAAAAGTTAAGTCGATTTAAACGGCGTGACATGTTTCTTTGTTTGCAGACACTTCGTCTTCCTCGTATTCTTTTTGTACAACTATCCCGGCCTGTTAGTCTGTTCCTGTGCTTCCATTTGTTACCTTCGACAATTCCCATCGTTTTTGTTTCTTCTTACCCTGATAAAACTGCCTTATTTGCCATTCGTGCATAGAACAACAATGCTACCGGAGTCAAGGAACGGCCGCTCCTGGCTCCGATGATATCTTTTAACTGAAAAATCAAACTAGGAAAAACTCCATTGAAATACCAAATAAAGCAAAACATCTTTATAAGTAGGCTACGAATTTCCCATATGCCTGCTGTCAACTCCTCGTTTCTCTCGGCTGCCCTAAATCGCGTTCAAAGATAGAAGAAGAGTACGAGAAGAACTTGAAGACGTGCATCGTTCCTCCATTACCTCGTGAAAAACGTCGAAATTGTTCAGGATTAGGGATTTGTGTTAGTTTATAAATAGATGATAGCCGATCAGAGTCTGTAAGTTCTACAGACGGACCGCAAGCCGCTCCATCACAATGGGATAAAGACCACGTTACCGCTGTAAATTGTCAAGCACGAGTTGATACAAAACGTCATTTCTCAAATATTTTTCCATATTTATACTCGACGTTCTTGCCGGCTAAAAAGAACGCCTCTACGATCGAAGACTGGAGACACTGGCCACTGCCTACACTAGACTAGACTATAGGCCCTGTGCCAGATCTCTGAAGCTAAATCCAGAATTGGCTCCTCGCGAGTTTCGGAAAGGTACTCTCGCTCCTATGAAGTTTCGGTCCGCGAAGTCTAGAACGTATTTTTACTTTGAAAACCGATTTTGAACGGGAGGAAGACGATAGTTGCAAAATCACAATTTCCCCCTAGGGCAGCACGGCTGGACTTCACATTTCAATTACAACATTGCAAAGCATCACATCGAAAACCTTGCATTTTACACCCTGGAGAGGAAGAATAAAAAGAAAACTGAGGCCAGCAGCTGGAACAGGAAGACGGTGTTCTAAAAGATCCGGACAGCAAAAACAACGGGAAAGAGGAAAGTTGAACTGCAAGCTGAGGTCTGGAAGAATCGTCTCACTGACCTACTGCGATCACGCAGCACGTAGCAGATCCAACATGAAATATAACTATGAAATACAATAGTTGCCATCGTAATGGGTAACATTTGAGAAACTTAAAAAATAATCCAACATAAATTAATGAGATAACAGATATTAAGTTTATTAATTGACAGAAAATATTTCAAACTTAAAGCAATTTAACTATCAAAGCAACCACTCTGGACAACTGTGAAGATGTGGGAGGCATTTTTTGCCTCGATGGTTCGACGGAAGAACAGCAACCCTCAGCTTCACCGGCGACTGTCATGACGTTGATCGCTTTGTACAGTGGCAGATTTGAGATGGCCAGTAAAATATTGCAGAAGAGGGTGCACTGAAAACTGCTAAGAGCGTAGCTCCGAAGTACGACGGCCGGCCTCGACATTGTGCTTCCAGGATTCCCGGTGGCCTTATACTGTCCTCCACATTGTGCTTCCAGGATTTCCGGTGGACTTGCACTGTGCGTACGTGCTTCACCGAATCACAAAACAAGCCGGTGAGATTGCTGAATCTTAGCGTGAAAGGAGACGTGACGTTTTACCTACCCCTTGGTCTTCAGTTCTTTCTTCATTGCCATTACATGCGCTCCTTCTCGATTATTAAACCGTTTCCGTGGCCATTACATGCGCTCCATTAAACAACCAGAGTTAAGCAAATCATGGACCAGCACACAAGGTGACGTTCTTGAGGGCTAGAATCCCCTGTTGACGTTTCGGAACAAATTAGGGTAAAGGGTACCTGAAGCTCTCACCGACGAAAGGAGTGAACGAAATAAAAGATTCAGTCTACTTTTGATTGCCTAGATACCTTTCCAGTTACAGGTTCTTGCAAGTGCCATCACCAACTACTTTGTTTGTGCAGGTGGAGCAACCGAATCGGATTTTGCTTCGCTTTCTTAAAAATCTGCATCACCTGGAGGAGCGTTAAGAGGTAGCTTTAGTAATTGAATTTAGATAAATGATGCTTTTCATTGGGAGCTCTCACTGGCCACAACAATTCAGAGAATTTAGCTATAATTATCTGTTACCGATGAAAGAGATGAAAAACATCTTTTTTTTACAGCCGTAAAATCAATCATACAAAAGGACACAATGAAGAACATCGAAGAACATTGATCTGGAGCAGCAAGTATTTTTGTATCTTGAGTAGTTACTACATTCCTGAAGTCGTGAACCATATAAATGAGACTACTTCCAGCAAACAAAATTCACAGAGACGCTGTATCATTTTTCATTCAGCTACAAGCTCCAAAATCAGAATTGATAGATGAAAAAAGAAGAAGTGAGCAGCACCTTACATCAGGCTGTGATAAGAAGAAAGTGCATTCTTGTTGGTTCGACAGAATTTTGTCATAACAAAACATTTCAGGCTCTGAGAAAATTCTGTTCTTCAAGTAACTTCCATCCCAAGTTAGAAATGATTTTACGAATTCTAATTTAAAACAATTATAATTAAACTATTTTACGAAAAAAATCCTCTTTTAAACCATGTCAGTCGATAGGCAATTACATGACACTGCAATCTATTCTAATAAAACCCCACAGTTAGGAAGGAGCTATCAAGTCAACTGTCAAAGAGTCGAATCAACGGTCATTATTGATGTTTTCCAGATACTCTTCTTCTTAGGCAAGCTGGAGTAGAACTATGAAAAGACGGATTTGATAAACTCTGATAACCCTAACCACATACAGTTCTATAATATGAAAGCTGGAAGTCCTGGATTTGAATCTAGTTAGACTTGTTCTTACTTGTTAGATCTGATGAACTCACTCTCGGCAGTTAATGGTTCCCCGAAACCTTAGGTGTTCCACTACGTAGATAGATGTGCAGAGGACAAACACCATGAGCAGCCAACTCATCCAGTTTCTTCTTTCTGGCGGTTACAAAAGAGAGGAGGAGAGACTTAATTAGGCGCCGCACGGGACCTCCCAGACCACCGGCCCCATCACAAGATCAGTTCACAACGGTAATAATGGAGACCAGCAGATCAGATGGAAAAGAGATGTAAGGGCTTGTCTCATCAGAAGGCCCTACGAGTTCATCAAAGCACGGTCCGAAACCACAATCGATTTTCTTCAGAAAGATAACAAACAGCACGATTTATGTTTCCGACTATACCTGACTGCACTGCTACAGTCATGGTGACAGTCTTCTCCGTGCCGCTACACCAGATCTCTGAAGTTTAGAGAAGACATCACATTGGGAAAGCGTAAAACTCGCTGCACACTTCCAACTCCGGTTCCTACGATTTTTGGAAGACCCTTGCTCCGACCAAGTTTCAGTTGGCGAGGTCTTCAATGTTTTCGCATTGGAGACCGGCTTCGATCACCGATTTTCCACGGAGCGGAAGGAAGAAGATGGTTCAGCAGACATCTAAACTCCGTTTGACGTTATCTTTTCCAGAAATCTCAAAAATATTGCGAGATGGAAACACCGATGACCCTCCTTGTCAAAAGATTTACGCAAACTGGGGAATGATGAGCTGAGATCGAGTCGGCAAGGAGGGTAGGAAAAGAGAAGGAAGCCAATGCTGTAAAATACCCTCGAAGCAAAACCACTGGGGGAAACGTCACACTCGGTTACTGTTGAGGAGGCAAGAGACGATCTCTACTTCTCTGCTCCAGAGACGAGAAAGATTATACGAATCGATGTTCATTACTTCACCTGCTTGCCATGTCCGATATGGTGTCTCATGCCTTGTCAAAAAGCCTACGGGCTACCGGGTGAACATCAATAGACTGCAAAAGATTTACTATCTCCTTATTAGTTTGTTCAGGTCAATTGACTTGATTTGGGAGTTTTGAAAACCCGGATTTTAGTGTACTTTTGAAATCTATCAAAGTAGATTAGCCAGTTGGTGATAGTTATTCATGGTTCCATCCCAAAGAACAAATAGGAGTTCCAAGGTCAATTATTATGGGAATGCCATGCCCAAAACATTGAAATTCAATTATTTGTGCAAAAATAAAAAAGATAATAAGTTTAAAATTTTTTTAGCTTGACTAGTCATAAGTTTTGGACTCAATTTCACATGGTATAAGAACAAAGGCTTATATGTGGTCTCTACCCAAATTGTCCTCATGGGGTGCCACAAAAATAAAGCCAACACATGTTAGAGAGTATTAAAGAATAGTCTTATATGGATTAATGAGTAAAAATAGAATTAATTTGAAAAAAAAGATTTCTAATTTGGCTAATCATTTCGGAAATTACGACTATTCAACCTACTAAAACTATTAGTAAATTAAGACTCTCATAGTAGTAGCAAAAAGTGATGGGCAAATCAACATCTCGATACATATGTGTGACCTCAAAATCCAATGTGTTAGGGATATAGGCCAATATGTTGTTAGTCTCAATATCCTAGTGAGATAATTTTTTATGACAACAAATAATCAAGTTAAGTTTGTTATGTAGCTCATGAAACCCTCAACAAAGATTTATAGCAGCATATTAGTTCGACTAACTGTGGTCCATTTCAATGGTCCATACAAAAAGGGAAGCAATCAAATTATGCTAGAAAGCACTCCATCTAAACAATTCAATAGCACTATTTGAACAAACAAGAGAATGGAATAATCATTTTGTAGAAAAAGCCAATGGGCAAAAGGAGTTGGCTATATAGCAAGAAGTTAGTCACTCCAGTAAAAAATTTAAAGAATTAAAGTGCCAAAAGGTGAAAATAGTTGCGCTTATGCATAGAAGTTAAGATAATTAGCAAGTAAGATGAAGCTTCGAAGTGAAAAGACAAAAAAATAAAATAAAATAATCAAACATATGGTGAAAAAAAGAGCAAAAGAAGTTGTCCCCTGTGGAAGGAATTGACTTATTGTCATAGAAAAAAAGAAAGGTTGTTGAGTACAGAGCAACGGAAAGTTATGAAAGTAAAAAAGGACTCGACCCCATTGTCCAAATGAATGAGCAAAAGGAGTCAACGGTGTGATTCAAAAATTCAAATATTTTGAAAGAAAGAGCAAGATCTAGAAGTTGTAGGTCTCCAAAAATTTTAATGGCCTACCATCATATTCAATAGCAAAAATGGGATTCTATTTTATAAATAGAGGTATTCTATGTAATTAACTAGCCATTTTTTGCCCATTTTCAAGAACCTAAAAATATGTTGATCGATCACTGAAAAGTTATAATCAATCAACCATGTATAACGATTAGATTTTTTAGTTCCCTGGGCTTGTTGATTGATCGGATCATCGATCAGTCAAAATCTCAACCTTTCAGAAATAGCTTGTTGATCGATTAATCCAAATAGGTTGATCGACCATATTTTTTGGGGCTGACTATGCAATGTTTGGGATGATAGATCATGGAATATGGTATGAACGATCATTCTTTATAGTTCAATATGGTAGCTCTCGATATGATTGATCAATATCGTATATGATCAATCATGCTTTATGTTAGATTATAGGGTCCATCACTAGAAGGTTTAGGTTTAAGGAGAAGAAGAAGAGGAGAGAAGAGGGTAGAAAAGAGAGAAAACAAAGAAAAGAGGGGGGGACTCGAGAAAAGGAGGGGAAAAGACCATGTCCTAGGCTCTCCCTTTTGCTTCATTATTTATAGATAAGTAGGTTGAAGCCCTAGTACATATGTTGATAAAAAATAACTCAAACTTCAACATAATTCCACTCTATGCCATCCTTCACTTAATTACATAGAATGCTACTAACGTTTTTTGTGCTTCATTAAAGAGTATATATGGAAGAGTTTTACATGAATCTCACAACAAGAAGTCTCATAGAACCAAAATTCATATGGTAGAATCTAAGAGGAGTCTCATGAAAGGAAGTCTCAAAGAAGATACTCAGTTGAAAGTGTTTTAGTTATGTTAGTATTCTATTCATGTTTAGTTGTTTAATTATGCTAAGACTTATCTTTTAAGTGTTAGACAGGGTGTAATTAGGACAAAGATAGTTTAATTGTAATCTGATTCTACTTGTTTCCTCTATAAATAAATGCTTATTATACTAAAATTACATCAAGTTAGTGAAATATTTTTATTTTTAAGAAATTCAACATAGTATCAGAGTGGGTTCTACTAGTTGATTCAGTCAACCCACAAAGATAATGTGATTATTTACTGATTTATCATTTCCAATAGTTTAGGTTTGTATTCTACTTTTTTACTTCCTTTCTTATCCTAGTATTTGTTGCTTCCTTGGTGTTTACACTTATATACTGAACTTTTATATTAAAAATTATAGATTTAAAAAAATATATTTGAGTCTACTTTCCAACTCAATATGAATTTTGGTGATCATATTTTTTTTTAAAGAGAAATAGATATTTGAAGTAGTAAAGGTTGAACAACAAGAAAAGTTCATTCAAGAGAAGAAGACTTCAATTTTTTAGGTGTTTTATATCATCAAGAATGAGAATTTAGATGGAAAATTATATTTCAAAATAAATATATGTAAATCTATTTCCTAACCTATCAAACCAATTCTCAATCTAAGTTTTTTAGAGAGAGATATTAATGCAGGAAGAGTCAATGGTCATATTGGTGAAAAAGAAGAAAGAGTACTCAATACGACTAGATTGCAGAGTTTAAAATCTATCAGATTCTTTCTCTCAAAAGAAAGTACATTTCATGAAGAAATATTAAATTTTAATTAAAGATATCGAAGTCTAGCTTCAAGAGTAACTTTCATGTTAAACATGGAGACATGGAATGTAACAAACTCTTATTACCTGTAAGATATTCGGAGGCCTCTGAGTTGATGATCCAGGATAAAGAGGAATAAGTGGCAAAGATTATAACTGTAACAATGGTGGCAATAGCAGTTGTAGAAGATGTAGGAAAAGATATCATCAGAGTCTTCATTATCTGTAATAACTCATAATCACCATCGGTTATAGTCTACTTGCCTTTGTGTAACTCAGATTTGTCTTCTTATTTCTCATTATTATTAACCAAGGCCTAGTTCGTAGTGACTCAGTCTAGTTTGTCATGAAACTTTCAATAGGTGTCTACAAGATGGAAACTATGATGGAAACTAATGAGAAACTAAATCCAATATGTTTTAAAAATACTAACAAAAAATTGCTGATTATACTTATTATCTTGAATAAATAGGAAATTAATTCTTCACTAGTTTGTAGATTATTTCTACCAAATGAACACAAATCAATGAGAGGAAGCTACTACCATTTGGTCACTGTCAGTATCATATCAGATGGAAATAAGAACCTATTATGTTGTTATGTAAACTACAATACAATACCTTCCCTACTTTCGGCTAGATATGTTTTTGTTCTTCTTATACGAAACATCTATTTTTTCCTAAAGAACGTGCTAAAAATATGCTAAAGTAAGAATAAAGAATTCCAGAGTATATATAATAGTCAATGCTGGGTATGCTGCCTTTTGTTGCTACAATCTAAGAGACATTAACCTTTATCATTAAGATTAGAGTAATAAGAGGAATACAATATCTCTTTTTACTAGTCTCAAACAATCAGAATGACTAGTTGACACCTCTCATCCCTTTCCTATTGTGGTTTTACTTTCGAGGTTAGACACTAATCATTTTGGTTAGAATACCAGAAACACGTTTGCATTGGAAATGAATTTGTTGTGTAAAAAATTCTAGATTCTAATCAATAGGCACGCAAAGACAATTTAGAACTACTGTGTTAGTCAATAATTTGAAGATACAAAACAAATGAAGGAAAGGCACCACATAAATAAAACTAGAATTAGTTTTATGAACTGCTATTGTCTACCTATGCTTTTGAATAATCTTAACTTGGATGGAGGACACACTCTTTTCTGTTACATAGGACTCATAATAGCCAGTGAGGTCTGGAAGAAGTATGACTCTACTTATATCAATTTATTGTTGAAAGATATAGACAAGCTTAGGTGTCATTATTGTAAATATCTTATATTTTTAAACTTAAGATCATTGATTGATTAGCAGCAGAGTTTTTCGGTTTCTTTATACATCTATATTGCTGTTTGGACGTATCCCTAGATTAATTCTGGATTAAAGTTTGGTTATTCTTGCCATTACTCCCTGGATTCTTGCTGGAAGACACTTTGTTGTTATTCTGACTTCAACACGTTGAAGTTACACTTCAGCAAAATTTTATCAAGATAGTTGGTGTCATTACACTTCTACTGCTTGCATTGGTTGGCTTTGGTATCTTGGCGTAGGATCATCAATTAATTCCAATGGTATTGATATAACTTAGCTTGCCAATTATATATTGACGTGGGACTACTAAAAGTTAAGAAGATGTTGCCTTATCTTACCTTTGCTCTGCTGCTGATGGTCTGTTGATGTTGCATGTTTTTGATGTTGCTAAGTACTTATACATTGTCCCGTTATTTGATTTTTTTGGATATTGTCTTGAGAGGTTTTGAAACAGCATTGAATTTAGATTATTACAAAAAACTTTCGGTTCAAGTTAATTTTGGTTGCCTCTTACTTGGTGACAACTTATTACTAACTCATTACCGAAGCTATTATTGTGTCTCATTGATTTAGACATTGGTATTGAAGAAGGAAGTCCTCAATTGATTACCCTCAGTTGGGTATTGTTTGATATTAAACTTTTTTAAGGGTTCTTCATGCATTCAACTCTATGATGGCTCCTAAAAACACCAAAGGAAAGAATACCATATGTACAGAAGAGTTTGAACTTCAAAAGGTAAAACATCTTTTGGCAACTACTACCCTAGATGAGGCCTCTCTTATTGATACTATACTATCACAGGTATGGTTTCAGCTACTTCTCCACCTGGATTATTGACTTTGGGGCCTCTGAGCAATTGACAGGTAATAGTACCCTCTTGAGTTCTATATCTCCTTGTTTGACTAACAAGTTAGTTTTTATAGCAGATGGATCCCAAACCAAGGTGCGTGGGATGGGTTCAACATTTTCTACACCTACCCTCCAAGTGAAAGATATCCTTTTTGTTCCCGAGTTTTAATTAAACCTTTTATTTGCTAGTCAACTCACAAAAAAAAGAGTTCCATCACCTTGTTTCCTACTTCTTGTGTTCTTCAGAATTTGACAACAAAGTAGATTATTGGTGGAGGCCGTGAAAGAGGGGCTCTATTATCTTGATTCACCAGCACTAACAGCCATAACTAGTTCTCAACATACGACTCTTCAGTGGTACAATAGGTTTGAAGATCCATCCCTTCAGTCTCTCAAACAGATTATTCCCACATTACAGTTCACTTCCAGTCTAAACTGTGTAGATTGTTAAGTCAGTAAACACTAGCGCAATAGTTATTCTCCTCGCAGTAAAATAAAAGGTGTTGCTCCATTTTTTTTTAGTTCATACCGAATTGTGTGGGGCCCTATGAACATCTCAAATATTTCCCATTCAAAGTACTTCATTACATTTGTGGATGATTTCTCTAGGACTAAATAATTGTTCTTATTAAAAGAGAGATCGGAAATCTTACCTCTCTTTAAGTCTTTTTGTGTCATGGTGTCAACTCAATTTAATATTACTTTAAAGATCATTCGCTCCGATAATGCCAAGAAATATCTACCTGTAGACTTCTAATATTTTTTTATGGGAAAAAAATCATTCATCAAACCTCTTGTGCCTATACACCACAACAAAATAGTGTGGCTGGAAGAAAAAATAGACGCCTTCTTGAGATTGCCTGTGTTCTACTCCATCATATGCATGTATTGTTAAGTTGTGGAGCCTAATCAACGCCCTAGTTGTGGAGCCTCCGAAAGGTCCACGATATTTGACTATAGTTTTATTAAGAGCAAATTAGAAATTTCACTCTTGTAAAGTTGTTGCCCTAGTTTTCTCTTTATAATTAGGGGGGCGCCGCTATTAGGGTATGATCATCATCATGGAGAAGAACTTGAGTTACAGCCCGAGAGAGGTTAGAGAAAAATACATGTACATGTTTGCGATTTCTCTTTGTAAACTATTTCATCTTCATAGTGGATTACTGCAACAGCGAAAGATAAGACGTAGTCTCACCTTGAGGCAAACCTATATAAATCTTGTTGTATTTTCTTTTCCTTTCTTTCGCGATTATTATTATTTCTCTCGTTAGTTTAGAATTAGGACGTCTAGGCCCCCTGCCATCCTCACAACTTGTTATCTTATTAACAAGTTACCTTATTTAGTGCTTAGTAATCAGACACCATACTCACACTTTTTTCTTGGTGATAAGTTGTTCTCTCTTCCTTTGAGAGTTTTTGGGTGTACCTATTTTGTTCAAAATACTTCCTCCCATACTACTAAATTGGATTCTACTGCCATTAAATGTATTTTTTGGAGGTACTCTCGTACTCAGAAAGGGTATGTAGGAGACCATTTATCCATCCACCGGTGCCCCACCTGGTTTTTTTGCAATGTATGAGTTTCCTAAGCCTATTGCGTTGATTGATGACTTAGCAGCTCATGGGGGTATTGATGTACCTACCCCCTGAAACATTGGCCGACAATATACCTGTGGACTCTCTAGATCTGTTTGAGGTAAGTTCTCCTTCTCCACCCCCTATTTTCATTCCTCCATTTGATACTCGGCCGATTTCTCTTCAGAAAGAACCTAGGACCTGCACCCGACCTTCTACCTCTCACCCCATTGCTCATTTTTTATCCACCAATGGTTATCACCATCTTGTTGCCAGTTTCTTGTCTCTATTTCTTCTATTGCTACTCCTCTATCTTATTAGGAGGCCTTGCAAAATCTAGAATGGAAAGTAGCCACAGGAGAAGAGATGACATCCCTTTACGAGAATCAAACATGGGGCCTTGTTTTCGTACCATCTGGCAAAATACAGATGGGCTATAAATGGGTCTTCACTATCAATGGAATTCGTATGACACCATGGCCTGCCTTAAAGCCCGACTTGTGGCCAAAGGCTATACTCAATGTTATGGGATTGTTTATGATGAAACTTTTTCTCCAGTTGCCAAACTCAATTCAGTACATCTTTTATTATCTCTCCCTGCTAACTCTTGATGACCTATCTTTCAACTAGATGTAAAGAGTGCCTTCCTAAATGGAGATACTAAAGAGGAAATTTATATGCAGCAACCACCTGGTTATGTGGTTGAGTTGGAATTGTTTGTCACCTTCTAAAATTATTATATGGTTTGAAGCAATCTCCGCAGGCCTGGTTTGACAAGTTTAGTCAAGCAATGATTCGATTCGGGTTTTCAAGCTGCTTTGTGGACCATTCTATATTTGTCATGCATACAAAGAAAATATGTTCTTGACTTACTTGAACAAACAAGAATGATAAGATATCACCATGTTGACAACCCTATGGAGACAAATACAAAACTGTGTTGGCTCAAGAGAAGAAGTTGATGTGGCCAACAAGAGGCTAGTTGACAAGATTATATATCCCACTGTGGCTAGATCAGATATTTCTTTTACAGTCAGTATTTGCATAAACCCCAGATGTCTCATTGGCAGGCATTGGAGAGGGTTTTCAGGTACTTCAAAAAGGCACTAGAACAAGGTCTCTTATATAAGTGTCATAGTCATTTCAATATTGAAAACTTTGTTGATTCGGATTGGACTGAATCACCAGATGATAGAAAATCACCTTAGAATAATATATTCTAGTTGGAGGCAATCTTGTTACATGGAGGAGTAAAAAATAAAATGTGGTTGCAAGGTCCGGTGCAAAAGTAGAATACAGATCTATGACACAAGCGGAAAGTAAACTTCTATGGATTAAATCTCTTCTAGAAGAATTTGGATTTCACAAAGAAGGCCCTATGGAACTCTAATGTGACAGTCTAGCTACCATCCACATTGCCTCCAACCTAGTTTTTTATAAGAGAACTAAACATATCGAGGTGGATTGTCACGTTGTGAGAAAAAAGACTCATAGACAACTTGTTGATATATTCACAAACTTAGTCAACTCCAAAGTTCTCTCCACTATATGTACCAAGCTAGGGATACATATATTTTCAAACCACTAGCTTTAGAGGGAGTATTGAAAGATATAGACAAACTTAGGTGTCATTATTGTAAATATCTTATGTTTTTTTTTTTGTCTCTTATTCACTTTTTCTAGGGTGAAGAGTATCCTTATAATTTATGTACTCTTGACATCTATAAATAAAAGTTAAGGGGGAGGGTTTGGACACAAGTCCATAACCTATTCTTCCTCCCCTTTCTTCCTTCTTGTTCTTCCTTCTCTCTGTCATCGAGATCATAACATATGGAATCGGAAAAGACAACATTTATAATATGGGAAAAATTTATAATACGGATGAAGTAGAATTAGTTCCTAAAAAAGAAATTTTTATTCTATTAATAAACTTTTTTGGAGGAGGAGAAACAACACATATTAATCTCTCTCATTTAGTTTCTTTTCAACTGATCCATAGCCTAATTGATCAATCAGACTGGCGAACTAAAAAATGTAGCCGTTACACATAGTGGATCAATCATACCTTTCCAACTATCAATCAACAACTTTTGCAACTTTTTGAAAATGAATAAAAATGGCTAGTTTGTGAGCATTTATTGCGTTCAACAACCATTTTACTTAAAATTCCGCCACAAATCCATTTTTGAGAGAAAGAGAGTTATACTCTTGTAAAAACTTTCTTTCCTCTGATATCTTTACTAAAGCAGTAACATCAAATCTTATTCGATCTGCATGTTCCAAGCTGGATATTTATGATGTATAATACCCCAACTTGAGGGGGAGTATTGAAAAATCAAGAAGGGTACTGATTGTATTTTATTTCAAATTGTATTCCCTTGTTTATTCCAACCGTCAACGAAGGAAATAATAGTAATTATCAAAGGATGAAAGAAAATCAACAGACAAGGAGAAGGGTCGTTGGCATTGAAGCCAAACCCTAATTTTCCCACATTCCTCACTCCCTTCTCTCTTCTTTTCCTCTCTTCTTTTTCTCGTCTCCAAACCCAATATTTCGACTTCTTTTCTTAACACCTTAACACCTTTCTTTCTTCCTTTATTCACACTTACCCAAGTGAGAAATTCTTTGGAGATTAGGAAAAATTTCTATTTAGAGGGAGCCCTAATATAGGGACCTCAAAAAACATTTCTATTCAGAGAGAGCCGCATCGCCTCTATTTAGAAGATCACCCCCTTCAAGTTGGAGCCGTAATACAGGGACCTCAAGAAATTGTTTGGAGATTAATAAAAATTTCTCAAGCAGAAGTATAAGTCCAAGACTAGCAACCGTCTTCAAAGGTCACCTAATTGGGGTAAAAACCCTCTAATTGTCCGATGAAAATTTTCTCCTGGGAGAGTCCCTCATTTAAAATCAATACATGCATCCTACTGCTGTTTGAAAGGATATGATTGTTCTTCCATTTGAGACATTGGCAACATCTACTGTTGATATTAGGAACCATGGCTATCGGCCACGAGTTTCGTTTCTCCAATGAGGAAGAATTAGATGTTGGCGGGCCACATCATTCAATTGAATTAAGAACAAGAGTGAACTACTAATATAGAGAAGTGATAGAACTAAACCACCTCATTTTGTGATTCATTTCTATAAGACTCCTGTAAGGTTTTGTCATATTAATTACAATTAAGCTGATTGAGCTTTCATCTGGGCTAATTCAAGGAGATGAATCCATTCATGCAAGTAATTCAATTTTGACTTCAACTAAAACCTCAACAAACCTTATTAAATTGTAAGCTTAAAGGAGCAAAGGACTAAAAGCCCCATTCCATCGTTTTATGCATGATGCACATCATGAAAATAACTATTTCCATGGGCATAATGCTGAGTTAGAGAAAAAAAGAAGTGAAGAAAAGAAGAAAATGACAGGGCCTTAGAGAGACAACAAAGTTCTTTCTATCTATCTACGCTCTTTGTTTATGGATATTTCAATTTACTTTTAAAAATCCTACATATAAACAACATTTTAACACTTGCAAAAATTTTGCTTCACTCCATTTATGTGTTTCTTGCTATGATCTCTAGTGAAAACTTATAATAAAAAGTGATATCAATAGACCACTAGGTGCTCCATGGCCTTATGACCTAACCTTATATGTTAGAGTAGGCATTGAGCTAGTGTTAAGGGTTATTGTATATGGTTTGTGTAATTTTACTTGTTAAAATCATTTTAAAAATCAGCAAATTATATAGTTATCGATTTTGGGAATTCAATGGAAAACTTTCATGAGTCTTGAAGTTTTTAAAATTCACAACATGAGGGCAACTTCCCCGATTATCCCTATCCCTTGAGTTGGTAACTGCTTTCTTACCTCATCCTACTACAGAATCCATTCCATTACCCTTCCCTTCTTCCCAACGAGCCCTTTTTCTTCCTTTTTCTCTTCAGTGGCCTTAATGGAAAGAGGTAATTGTAGCCAAATAACAAACTCTTCACACTAATTCCTTCTCACCCTTCTGTGCACTTAATTCCCAACCAAATATAAACTCAATAGCACCTTATAATAAGCATAAATCACGTCCTAGGATATCATCAATTTGTTATTGGTCAACTTTTACCCCCATTAAGTAGCCTCAAACAATTGATCTTCTTTCTCCTTCTTTCTCTTGACTATAATTGACCAATCTATCAAATTTATATCATTAACTCTTCTTTCCCTGCACTTCAGGTAGCTCCAAAATAATCTTACTTATCTAAGCAGACGACATACTTCTCAATGGTAATAGTAGTTCATTGTTACACTTGCCCCCTACTCTACTAGCTGTGAGTAGCAAACAACCCTTTTTATAGTCCTCATGCTTGATAGACGATCAGCGAGGAGGAAAGTGTTTGAAACACTTCCATCTCCAGCCATTGACGAGCAGAATCACAGGAAAAAATTGGATAAAATTAAACTCTTGCCAAAGACAGCTTTGAAAGCAAATCACAGCAAAAACTCTTCTACCAACTCAGCAGTCCTAAAGAAGGAATCAACTGAAATCACGAGAAGCTAAACATGTCAAGACAGCCATGTAAACGAATGTCTCTTATGCCAAGAGACATTGAAACTTAAGTGTAGAAATTTGTATCTTATCCTCAAGCAAATCAATCAATGGGAATTGAATCTAAACTCCTATTTTTCTTATCAATCGTCTCATCTTAACATGGTATCAAGAGCTAATGGATACCACCTTTCCTTGGGCAAATGTCTCTCTAATTTATTCCCCTTTTTGCTAAAAACTTCTCTTGCACGGACATTCTCTCTTTCCCACCTCTTCCTTCCCTCAACTCTCCATCTTGAACACTATGGCTCTCTTTCCCTCCTCTTCTTCCTCCACTTCGATCTAGGTCACCTCGACAACAGCTCTCATCTCTGTTTAGCTTTCTGATACTACCTTTGTCCTATGGAGGATCATGGTAAAGCACCACCTCCCTGCTTCCTCTCTCTTCTGGTCTTTCAATTACTAATCCCGATTTTCATACAAGTGCACTTTTGCCTATGCCGATCCCTCAAAAGGTACGTGAGCGTCATCTACAAAAGCAATTACAGTCTCTAAGACAAGGTGAGGACTTTCCACTTTCTGATTTCCTTACAAAGTTCAAGGACATATGCGACTCCTTATCAGCCACACAAGGTGTCCAACGAGGACAAGACTTTTTAAGTCCTGTACGACTCATTTTGAAATGTTTATGCAAAACCACCCATTCCAAAATTTGACGAGGTCATCAAGATGTAAGCTAATCAAGGACTTCGTCATAAAATTGCAAGCAATTCATCTATTTGTGCTTTCACAGCTTCTTCTAAAGCTCCTGCCAGGATTTCCAAAAACACTTTGAGGAGGATCATCCAAGCCTTTTTGTTTTTGGTAATATTTTGCCTATGCCCAGGAAATGATCAACTCAGGCTTCATGACACATTTTCCTTGTCTTACCAAACCAGCAAGCAAAAATGGCAATCCACAAACAATTGGGCGACAACACACAATTCCTTGAAGGTTTGTCCTAGTAAAATTCACATTATGGAACAAGAAAATCATCAAGCATTTCCTGGAAGTGTAAAATCTTGGTCCCAATTAATGTAAAGTCTTCATAAGATAAGAAAAAGAAACAAGAAGGATGGACGCGACCAGCACAGGAAAAAAAACGATATGAAGGCGAGTCTGAACTTATTATAAACTATTTTTCTTAAGAAAGAAGTTACACTTACATGAAACTGAAGGTTAACCATTCCGTTCTGATCGAAGCACTCATGGATACTTCAGTACCGTTTTCTGGTTACCTAGATGCTGCAATAATGTTGGTAGCGTCGACCTCGTCTCGTACCATCTAAAAGCTGCAGCTATACGAGCATAAAATCATGTCAACCTACTTCAAATGGAACGATAAGTAGAGAGCATAATATTGAATCGCTAAAATAAAAGCCTTCTCTCAATAAGATTTCTTGAAAAGATCCTTGCAGTAATAGAGTTTGATTTTTGCGAAATGTGATAAAAGTCCCCCATGTAATAACCACTCTTAAAAATGCTTTCTGCAAGAATATGTTTCCGTCTGTACCACAACAAGTAAGATTCGTAAGCAAAGCATCCAAGGGGTGGAAAGTAGTTCATCTTCAAATGGAAGTTTCAGCTGTTTCAGACAGATTATAAGCTCATAAAAATAAGGGAACATGAGAAGAAACCTTAATCCTCCTTTTTCTCGGATAAGCCTGTTCATCATTTCATTTTCTGGCAGTACGGCTGTTTCAAAGAAGAAAAAATGTAAAAGGCAAGTAATAAGGGGTTTCTTCCCTCTCGGAAATATTTAGATTCTTGGATTAAGTAGTAGCGAAATCAAAGGCAATCAAATGGGTAACACACGAACAAATGACGGTCACGCTTACAAGGTTCTTATGCATAATATTGTACAGCTGATCATATAATCGAAAAGAAGGACATTGGAATATGGGATGTAGCACTGGAGCAGACATTTTGCGCTATTTAATAGGCCTCCCAGGGTTTGATGACGAACTGTGCGTCAACGAAGTGAGATTGGTGGTGACGAGTGTCTGCGGGAGACCCGAATACGAGGCATGTTGCTCGTTCATGAACATCCGCGTTTGTGGATAAATTCGTGTCGAGTATGGCGCTGTAGTTGGATTGCGCCCCAGAGCTGTTAATCTCCCAATTCTGTCGGAAGAAATTAATCAGGTCATTGTTGTGAAGGGAAACAAGAGGGTCCGAGTTTACCCCATGGGACTGAGATGCAGGAACGTGGTGGTGATAATCGAAGACGGATGAAGGTCCACCGGAATCCCAGGACCGAGAGCTGGGTTCTTCCACTTCGGCAGCAACGTCCAAAGACTTCTTTTCGACGCTTCCGTGGGAGGCCCACTCCTGGCGCAGACTTCCCTCGGGTAAACTTTCAGATTTCTCTAGCCTCTTCTCCCTCGTCCTCGCCCTGGCACGAGCTCTTGCCATAGCTCTCCACTCCTTGACTTGTGGGTCAAATATAGATTTCCGCAACGACTTAATCTTCTTCGCTTTCGGATTGATTACCGAGGATTTCTCCTTGTACTTCTCCTCAGGATCAGCATTATCGGCAGTCTCATCGACCCCGGAGGAGGCCTCACCCTCAGACATGGAAGAGGTAGTCTTTCCACCGCCACTGCCGCTCCCGCCGCTGGTACTAGAGTTTGAGAGTTTGGCCTTTGCAGCGCTCCGTTTCAGCTCTTTGATAGCTGCTCTGGACTTGTCCAGAAGCCATCCAACGGTTTTGCTGGCTTTGTCAAAGCCAAGGAAATCTTGGAGATCGAAGAAGGCCCGGGCTATATCGAGGGAGAGCCTCATTCGCCGATCTCGAGGACCACGGGCGGTGCAAATCTTGCTATGGCGGTCTTTCTTACCGGATCTTTTCCTCCCAGAAGCGGAAGCTCCTCTTTCAATTAGGGTGGGTAATATGCATATCTTGTTGTTACTGTTAGAGGAGAAGTGGTGGGTAAAGCCGGGCAAATCTGTAGCCATACCTCTTGTAGTTGTAGTGTCCTTGGTAGGATCAGGGGCACTAGTAGCGGAATTCCGATAAGCAGCGGAGTTGTTGGGGTTGGTGGTCAAGAAGTAAGCAGCCGGAAGAACCTCGTTGTCGTGGTGAGGGAAAAGATTTCTGGCAATGGGGGAAGCGGAGTGGAAGAAAGAAGAGGGAAGGTCATGCTTAGAAACGGAAGGGGTGATGTTGACGTCGCCACCTCCGCAGAAGAGGTATTGCTCAGCGTATGCATGTAGAAGGGCGTTCTGGTCACTGTTGGATGGAAGCATCTGTGGTGGGTAATTGCACCGGCGCGAGGCTCACTTCCAAGGACACTCAACAGTTGGGTTTACCTATCCGAAGGGTGTAAAGGATCTCAAGATGAGTTAGGGGAACGTGGTGAAGGGGCCGCCATAAGTTTGCGTTGCCTTTACTGGAAAGAGCTCCGTTCCTTTCATCCCTTTCGGTGTTAAAGCCCTGTGGCAGCAGTGCTCCCGTTGTATTTTAATTAAAAACAGTGAGAGAAAACAGTGCGGCGACGACGACGAGGGGACGATTGTGGGAGACGGAGGTAAGAAGAACAGAAGAGTTCTGGATCCTCTAGGGGGAACGGATAGAAGGAAAGCAGGAGAAGAGAGTGGAGCACGAAACAGATCAGGGGAACAAGTGGTATATAAGAGCGACAATGAATGTTTTTTCCTTGTTAATTCATTTTATTACTGTTAGTAATTTGCTGTCGAGGAGGCCAAACAAGAAGAAAAGAAAAAGAAAAAACAGAGTCATCCATTGCGTAGCGATTGAGTGCCTCTTCACGTGGGAGCAGGTGGACGATTGACAGCATCCCTTAACTTTTCAGCGGAACCCGTTATTGAGGATAGAGAAGCGGGCCTGAATCTGAGACATGGACGGATGCCATTATTTGATCATGCGGGAAGAGAGGGAAAGAGGTAGAGAATATAAAATATAGAGAGAGTTTTCTCCTGTGTGGCGCCCAGTGAGCTTTTTGTCTGCGTGCGCCAGCAGTTGTCTTCTAGGGTTAGGGTTAACGGGTTCCCCTTCCAGTTTGAGTTCCTCGAGAGAGTAATGGCTCTTTCTCTCTCTCTACCGTACCACTCGTTTCCTTTGAGCAGTCGACGCGTGGATTCTCCTGCATCCTAAAAGGACAATTATTTCGAGCAAAGGCATCCACTATGGAACCCATGCTAGCTTGACCAGAAGGCGACTCCGCCGTCGCTTTCATACTCTTTCTTCCCTTCACTCTATCTCTCTTCTTCTTCTTTATGGCCTCTGTCGAATGTCTCTCCCTCTGTCTATTGAATCATCTCTCTTTCCATCTCTAACGACGCGTGCTTGTGACGCCTGTCTTCTTTTAATCCCTGACATTGAGCTTGACTCCTCCGCACCTCGTCAGCACACCATGTCCTTCCTCCTCTCCTCATTCATGCACTCATTCACTCGTTCATTTTCCTTCCCTCCCTTTTTAATTTGTAAAAGACACCGCCCCTGGTTGGTTAATCGTACTTGTTCTGCCATTTTCGGCGAATCACGAGCCGCTTATCTGCGCCTACCCTAAATCCAATCCCTCCCCCGTTCCTCCATACTTATCTCTCACAAACTGGAGCAAATGGATGAAACGGGAAATCGAAATGCCCTCGTTCCTGTACGCACTCTAAACCGTCCCTTTCTCCTCTTTCTTCCCTTATATGGGTGCCGCTCTTTCGCTCTTATCCGAATGCCCCTTCTCCTCTTCCATTCTTTTTTTCTCTCTGGCATCATATCACCAATTTTTTTGTCATATTCAACGGGGGATGCTCTTTCATTTGGTAACGATGAGAGGTCGGGGAAGTCTCATATAATTGACGGGTGAACCCTGCATTAAAAAAAGTCATTGTTAACTCCTCCAGAGTTGTACCTCCCCCTCGCCTGAAGTCGCCCATCGAACCACCCATCGCTCTCATTGCAGTTTTCAGCTTTCTCATCACCTTCCCTTCCTCTTTCACTGCCAACCATCGTGCTTTCCATTTGGAATGCCACTCACCACCGAATTCGACTCCTATTTTGAGGGTTTTATGATGGCCCATCAAGTGCCCTGCATTATTCACTCCCTTTAGGGTTTGGTGTTTGGTGTTTGGTGTTTGGTGTCCTTACTGTTTGTTTCCTCCTTCCAGAGTTACTAATCATTTCTTCTTTCACCCTCTACCAGTCTTCCTTCTGTCTTCTTTTCTAATTTCCGGTATACTCTTAAGCTGGGGAGGAATGAAGCAACTGCAAATGTATTTCCGCGGCCTAGAGCAGATTGAAAGGTTCATTTCTGATTTTTGAAAACACCCTAGTTGTAGAACTTCAGCCAGCTCTTAGGGCTAGCTAGCAACATCTCCAAGACCCACTTCTGCAAGTACCCAAATTCTACAGGAAGTCCAAGCAAAGACGGAGACTACTTTCACTGTGTGGTCAGAGAATAGGAGAGGAATAATAAAAGCGATGAAGTGCAAAAAGGTCCTCAAAGCAGCGGGCAGCCCTAGAAAGCAGAACCCTATATATCTTTCGTGATCGCCTCACTCTAGTCCTAAACTCCCGGTGAAGGACAATATCGATTTAACCGTTGGCTTAATTAGAGCATCAGCTTGGTTGAATTGTTACTGTTAGGGTTTTGGAGAATCGAAGAAGGAAGGAATCAACGTCAAAAAGTCAGTCGACAGCGCAGTTCACTGTAGGAGTTTGGCCTGTTGCTGCTCATGCGGTTTCTATTCGTACGCAATTCCCAGTTCTCTGCTTACATCACTTGAGTTGTTCGTGATGTTGGAAAATGGCCCACCATGTGGCGCCTTCTCTACTTAAATTCTCGAAAACTAAATACATCTTGTCCTGATCATGTTGAAAAGAAACAAGGGATAAAGTAAACAATATCAAGCCACTGCTTGTGAAGGAAATTTGGAAATATCAGCTACATGCTTTCAACGACCGCCATTATTGAATATATTGAGTGATGAGATCCACTGAGAAGAAGAAGTGGCTGTCTGATTAGGGATTATCCAAAGGGCCGATTGGAAAGATCAGCCTAATTAGGAAATGTGTCTAAGCTGATAAGAGAGTCAGCATCGGCATCAATCTCAGTCAGGAGGTGTTTCAACTGCATGTTCCCATTATCGAACAGGGCGGGAACCCCATAAAGTGGGGATTACGGTGGGTGCAAATGGACACCGAGTCGAGGGGATCAATGCCGATTCCTAATTCCTCCCTCTCCATGGTTTGGTGGTTGAGTGTGTTTTTTAAAAGTAACAAATGGACAGGCAGAGTACTCGCTATCGATGCTTCCGGCACAAGTGGGAACCAGGATTGAGCCAGGAGAGAGACCAAATAAGGCAGTCAAAGAAAGCCAACGCTAGGCCTGGCCTCTTAATATCCCCGACTCTCTGGGCCATGCACCTTGGCCAGCGCCTTTTCATGGATCCAACAGAGAGAACAGTGTTTTTTTCTTTCTGAAAACAACAGGTTCGCTTGCTCCAGCCATAACCTGTCAATTCATGAGCTTTCGACACGGACAAGTTAAACTACTGGAATAAATGAAAGTCCAGGTGAGTTAAAGCAAAATATCTCCCTTAGCCTCCTACTGGTCGCGTAAAACGATGCAAAGCAACTCTCGCCAATGCCCCTACTGCGGCCGGGATGCAAATGCAAATTTACCTTCAAAATCACCATTGGAAGAGGCTTACAAATTAGTTTCAGAAAAGGAAACATTTGACCAAAAAAAAAGCCGGAAGTCCTTTCAAAAGTTGGAATTCTGATTGAACACTCTAAAAACTGAGCGTCACCATTAAAGGAAATAAACAACTGGTTCACCATTGGAGAAATCGTAACGTTTAATTGTCCTTCGTTTCCTCGTAACTGGATGTGCTACTCACTCATCTTCCTGAAAAAAATATAACTTTCTGGGTAGATGAGGTTCAAATTTGGCAAAAGCAGCTGGAGATTCAGAGAATGCATCCTTACCTGTGACCAACTGTTTTAGGAAATCTTTCCTAAAAGCACTGAGATTGGCTTTTAAGTCTCCGTTTATTTTCCTTGTTGGGGATCATAGTCATAAAGGAGTAGAGGTCATTTTAGGTGTCACAGTATTACTTGTTTTATTCTAACTCAATTCTTCAAAACTTGAATTACAATTGTTCTGTGCAATGAACTTTAATTGGTAAGCTACTTTTTGGCTTCTGCATGTTAGCTTTTTCTGACATACCATGAAATAAAATAGAGACAAAAAACATCAAAAGACTTAAGGAAATTTATAAAGAATGTGCTATTACTACCTTATTGGTGAATTGGTATGTGCCTCTCAAATTTGGGTGGCATTTTAACCTATCACCTATTCTACTGTTCTATGTGAAAAATCAATCAGAATATATCAAGACTCCTATAATTAAATTTGGAATTTTTACTGACTGATTGAAAGAATATATCATACATCTTATATGTAACTCTTTTCCAACATTTACATGAAGGATGTGGAAGGTTTTTGAATTCTCTAGACAACATCTTAGATGGCTTTCCTCTTATGTAGAGAGAAGTGAGGAAAATTTTCAAAAACTAAACTAACCTCGACCTTTGTTTATTAGGATCTAGATATTGAAATCATGAGAGAGTGTGCTTATTTAGAGAGTATTTACTCTCCTTGAAGTAAGAAATGTGTTTGACGAAGGTTTGGTAGTGCATATGTGGATTTGAGAGAGGATGATGTGGGTCCCTCGGCATTTCTTGCAATTTAGCTAACATGGATGAAGGGTGATGTGAGTTGGTACTATGAGGGGATAGAATCTTACATCTTTGCATGCCTACTTGTTTTTGTGTCTTCACATTAGTCCTCAAGTTGAATTAAGATGTTGTGCGAACATTCAACTTGGTGCTTATGAGTCGTAACCCAGTGGAAGAGGTTTTCTAAATATATTTTCGAGCTGGTCCATGGTGGAAATTTATTGAACCTGAAAATTACCTAAAGTGACTTTAGTCTCATGTACAAAATGATAATCAATGACAATGAGCTTACTGCAAGAATGAAAGAGAAGATCGTGAGCAAGATAGGTAGCACTGAGTGTTAAGTTGTGGAGCCTAATCAATGCCCCGCGCTAAGTCGGTACACGAATCGACCTTCGTGGTAAGGTCGTCGTGGGGGTAGGAAATCCCCTTCCCGAGGGTGTGGGGGTAGAGCCCCCCGCCCCAGTCCACGATATGTTAACTATTGTTTTATTAAGGGAAGTTTGAGAATTTTACTCTTGTTTCATGATTGCCTTAATTTTCTCTTTATAATTTAGGGGCGCCACTATTAAGGTTTTATCATCACCAAGAAAGAGCTGAAGTTGTAGCCCGAGAGAGGTTAAATAAAACACTCATAAGAGTGTGCAATTTCTCTTGTAAACTATTTCATCTTTATAGTGGATTACTGCAGTGGCAAAAGGTAGGATGTAGTCTCACCTTGAGGGAAATCTATATAAATCTTGCTATTTTTTGTGCTTGATTTTCTTTTCTTCCGTGATTATAATTATCGCTCTCGTTAGTTTCGAATTAGGGCGTCTAATTCCTAACAAGTGGTATCAAAGTTTTGGTTCGTGATTGAGAGTAAAGGTTGCAGAAAAGGATCGACACTTGGAATCAACAAGTTCAATGTTATGGATTTTGCGTTTTGGAGGATGTAGATTGAAGGCTATCTTTACAATAAAAAGTTACACGTACCACTTCTTGATATGAAACCAGAAGATATGAAAGACGATGACTGGAATCTCCTCGTAGGTGTTGGGAGTAGTCCGGTTAACACTGTCAAAGAATGTGACATCAGAGAAAACCACAGCGGGGATGATGAAGATTATGTCCAACATGTAGGAGAAGTCTTCTGCAAATAATAAAGAATGTCTCATGAAAAACTCTTCAATTTAAAGATAACAGAAAATACATCAGTGGCATCGCATTTGAATGCGTTTAGCACGATTGTCAATCAATTGACCTCCATTCAAATTAAATTTGATGATGAGGTTTGTGCTTTAATTCTTTTGGCGTTTCTGCCAAATTGTTGGGAGCCTATGAGGGTTGCGATCAGCAATTCCGTAGGCAATGAGAAGTTGATCTTTAATGATGTTTGGGATACCATTCTTATTGATGAAGTTCGTAGAAAGGACTCTGGAGAATCGTCGACATCTAATTCTGCCCTAAGTGTCTATATTAGGGGTAGGAACTTTGAGAGGAATTCCAACGAGGGCAATGGTAGAGGGAAGTCAAGGAAAGGTAGAAGCAATTCCCAATTCGGAATAATTGTGGAATGCTGGAATTGTGGCAAGTCTTGTCACATAAAGAAGAACTGTAGAGCACCGAAGAAGGATAAAGAGAAAAACGATGTTGCAAATGCGATGGCTGAAGAGGTACAAGATGCATTACTCTTGTTGGTTGATAACCCTATTGACTCTTGGGCGTTAGATTCAGAAGCCTCTTTTCACACCATCGCGCATCATGAGACAATGGAGAATTATGTTGTTGGAGATCATAGGAAGGTGTATCTTGCTGATGGAGAACCTTTGGATATTATCGGTATTAGTAATGTTAGTTTGAGGATGCCAAATAGGACAACGTGGAAAATTCACAAGGTGAGACATGTATCGAAACTGATGCATAATCTGATCTCAGTAGGGCAACTTGATGATGAAGGTCATAATGTGACTGTTAACGGTGCTGCTTGGAAAGTCACTAAGGGAGCCATGGTTGTTGCACGAGAAGTTAAAACTGGAACTCTTTACATCACTTCCAATTACAGAGGCACGGTTGTAGTTGCTGATGTTGTTACTAATTCTGACTTGTGGCATTATAAGCTCGGTCACATGAGTGAGAAGGGAATGAAGTGATTCAATCCAAAGGGAAACTACTAGGGTTAAAAATTGTAAATAATATTTTGTGTGAAAGCTGTATTTTTAGCAAGCAAAATAAGGGTTAGTTTTTCTAAGGCTAGAAAGGTGCAGAAAAAACAGCAACATTGGAGTTGGTTCACACTGATTTGTAGAAGCCTTCAACTATTACTTCCCTTGGTGTGGTTCTAATTACTATGTGACATTTATTGCTCTCGTTAGTTTGGAATTAGAGCGTCTAATTCCTAACACTGAGATTATCACATAATGATGTAGGTGGTCTTGAGGATGAAATGTTGCGATATTTAACGATCTTAAGGTTTTACCACTTCAATATAACAAAAAAAAGAGGGTGTTCCAATCTCTCCTTGTAACAAGACCCTCTTTAATTTTGTTCTCTTGCTTTGGCTTGAATGAAATTCGCTTCGTAGTTGACTCATTGAAGTTGTGGGAGACTATCCTATGAAAATTTTAAAGTTACTGTTACTAAGATTGTATCTTTTGAAGAAGGTCAACCTTAATTCTTGTCACTAGATAATAATTGTTAGAGTTAGAAATTATTTTCTCTTGTCAGGTGCATTTGCATTTGGACTTGGTTGTCCTGGGGAGAGAGAAAAGAAAAAGAAAGAAAAAAGTCAACTGGCTGAAACTTTTTTATGAAATTTTGATTTGAAATATTTTTTTTAATTAAAATCGAATTTGATTTATATTAAACCATATAAATATAAATCTGAATTCATTTTGTCTAATTTTTATGATATTTTAATTAGTCGTTTTAAACATATATAAATAAAAAAATAGTAATAATTTTTGGCAAAACTATCTCCCCATGAATTGTTTAAATTAAATGAAATTAGTTCTCAATGAAATAATTCCAATAGGAATTTATTAAAATAATTTCATCCATAATTAATTATTAAAATTAAGAAAAAATTATTCTTAGTGAATTAGTTTGTTGAAAAGTAATGTTTAAATTAATTAAAATTAATTCTCAATGAAATAATTTTTCCAAGAAATGCTTTATTCTTGTGGGAAAAAATGGTTATTTGTCAACAATATGTTTTATCGATGGGTTATTCTTGGTGAAAATTTTCGTTGTGAATACCTGTGGTGGTGAAAAATACACTTTTCGGTGAAACTTTTCATTGAGAAAAATCAATTTTCTTGTGTTGTTGGTCAAATAGAATTATTAGTACTCATAAAATTTAAAATCATTTACTAAAGTTCATAATACTATTTAAGGGCTATAATCTAGAATCAATTATTACATTGAGTTGCATAGTGTGATTTTCCTAATTTGAAAAATCAATCCTGAGAATTACATTGAACTTATATTTTCAAATCAAGTCACTAAGGATCATTATGAGTTGCCAATATTTTCAAATCAAGTCAGCAATTACTATGGGGGGGGGGGTTAGTCAACTTGACTCAGGATATGAACTTCAGCCGCATTACTCAGTTCATGTCCTGAGGTCATTAATGGGGGGGTTAGTCAACAAAATAAAAATTTGATCTTCATCTTCATCTTCATCTTATACATCTACATGATCTTCATCTTCGAAATGGATGTTAGTGTGGACAACTTCATCTTCGAAATCTTTGAAATAGGGTGTTAGTGGACAACTTCATCTTCATCTTCACCTTTGAAATTTAAAATCATTGATTTTATTAATTATAAAAATAAGCTAATTAAACCAAGTGTTTGAGTTAACAATATTTTAATTACCACTATTAAATCACTAATAAAATAGAGTAAATAAAAAATTTTATGATTAATGAATAAAAAGTATTATATTAATAACATAAGATAGATTTATACTGTATTAATTAATAATATATTTTGACAAAAGTAAAAATAATTAATTAATAAAATGCATACTTTAATTATATTTTATTTACCAGAGACTTAAATATGAAGTTTAATATAGTAATAAAAATAAATAAATAAATAATAAATACATATACAACTTTGAAAATAACCTAAAAAAATTATTCAAATAATGAGTTCGTGCATTTAATATTACAATCAACGAGTTACAAGTTTAGTACATATAAATTACGCATGTTCAAAAGTAATAAGAGTAAACCATCATTTATCGTTCCACATGGAAGTCGATATGGCATCTCGAAATTGTGCGGCTCTTGTGGATTCTAATGCACTCTGCCTCCGAATGCTTGTTAATTGGCTACCCACATCCTCAAGATCATCGCAATTGTTACTGTCTGTATCATCCATTGCACCTAATTGGACCGCATCACCTCCTCCACCGAGCTCGCCACCCGAATCATCATCTTCATCTTCAAATATATCATCATAATCTTCTGCATGTATATAATTGTGCAATATGCAACAAGCATGTACAATTTTCACCTAGATCTTAAAAGAAAATGGAGGAGTGCCTTTTAACATTTGAAATCGAGATTTTAAAGTACCAAAAGTTCGCTCAATAATATTCCGTAAAGATGAATGTCTTCAGTTGAATAATTCTTTTTCATTTCTAGGAATATTATCTCCAAATTCTTGCAGATGATATCGGGTTCCACGATATGGAGCCAAAAATCCTGGAAGATTTGCATAACTAGCATCGACTAGATAATATTTTCCTATAATAAAAATTATATACCACATAAAATAATTGAAGATAAAATGGATAAAAAATTACTGCATAAAAATATATTACTTACCTTCAGGTACAAAGATTTTTTCTCGACGAGTCAATGCATCCTTCAGTACACGGGAATCGGCTGCTGACCCCTCCCATCCAGCAAGTACATAAGTGAATTGCATATCAAATGAACATGCTGCCATCACATTTTGTGAGAGATAACCTTTTCTATTCCAAAACCTTGGTTGATCTTCAAGTGGAATGTTGGCTTTGATATGAGTTCCATCAATAGGAAGTGATGTTACCTTGAAGTATGGATAAAACATTGAATTTGTTAAAATCTTCGAGTGTGTGCGTTTCGAAGGCCGTTTGACGTAATCAGAGTGAAGTTTGAGGATTGCATCCAACACCTTGTTGAAATACTTACTTATCGTCCAGTTTGATCTATCAAACATCTCTACTGTGACACTATACATTTGTCCTTGACCAACAGTTAGGAGGAAATATGCAAGTTGTTCTTCAACTGAGATGGTCTTTGTGGCTGATAAAAACCCTTTACTAGTAAGTATATCTGCGAATTTGTAAAATACCAGTTGGTTCATCTTGTAAACTTTTTGAAATTTAACTGGAGATTTGTCTAGTGCCTTTTGCAAATATAATGGACCATTCATCCCACAAGAACGTGGTACACGTGTGTTGCAATGGTACAGATAGTATCTTTCCATGGCGATCAACAAAGTTGTGAATGCAACCATAGTTGCAACCTTTTCATCGTCTGTCATAGTATCCATGAAAATCCACAAATTCAATCGCCTAAAATTCATAAACAAGTAACATCAATCTTCAATCATAACATATTTGCAATCACACCTATAAACAACCATATTCATCCACATTCCCACATCCTACATTCAATCACATCCTACATTCATCCACATTCCCACATCCTATATTCAATCACATCCTACATTCATCCACATTCCCACATCCTACATTCATCCACATTCCACATCCTACATTCTTCCACATTCCCACATCCTACATTCATCCACATTCCACATGCTACATTCAATCACATCCTACATTCATCCACATTTCCGCATCCTACATTCAATCACATCCTACATTCATCCACATTCCACATCCATACTCAAAACACCATATTCATCTATGCAATATATAAACACAACAACATATCAAATTTAAATACAAACCATACTAATAAGTCTTGCAACGTCATAATTCAAATATCATGCCTACTACATAATAATATTCCAAAAAAATAGTGTATTTATAACACATTACAATTAGTTTTCAAAACAAAATTTAAGCCACTCGACCTGCTCTTCCATTGTCATTTTCGTAAACATGACCTTCTTAGTTGGTATATCCAACCATGAAGGAGCACGATACTTTAATTCTGTAGGCAAGTTCGGGATTTCCCTGAGGGCTTTGACCCAATCTCTTACAATATCGTCTTTCACCATGTAATTCTCAAATTTCTTAGCAATTCGATCTATTGCATCAAAGATTCTTCTACTAGTGTCATTATCGGGCATTTCGGTTCTCTTTCTACGACGACTTGAAGATGACCGTTTACTTCTTTTAGATTGATTACCTAGAGACTCATCCATGCTTAATAATGGTGATGGAGTATCCCTAACTATATCAACATCCTCTGGCTCATCCATCGGGACATGTTCCGATTCACGGATCACCTCATCACCCTGATCTACAAATGTTGCAGCTCTTGACCCTACTGCTATTGTGTTTCCCACCACCACAGCTAATTTGTCGTACAGGGGGCAGCCTTCACGTCTGTACTTCTCAGCATCTTTATGCTCTTACAAGAATAAGACAACATTTAGACGTCTTGGAATAGAGTTATACTAACGTGGAAAACATAAAAAATATTTTATAGTACATCATGTAGTCAAGCCATACAGATTTACTGACCTTTAAATTAAGCCATACATAATTACATGCAGTAACTCGTTGTGTGGTTGCATCCCAACCAAACCCACTAGTGTTGATACAGCTCGTTACCATTTGGTATGTTTTCTTCCATGCTCTTGTTCGATTCTTCACCTACTCAACAGTTTTTTTCATGACTGTGTCTTCATTGAACTTATTTACACAGTCCATGTATACCTCATGCTTCCACACCCCGTTAGGCAACTTGTTCCCTAGATTGACCTACTCGACCAAGAGAACGAGCATTTTGCTATCATCATCGAATGTCCAAATATCATATGTTCGACCACTTGGTTGTCTTCTTGCAGCCATGTATAATCTAAATCTGAGACGGTCCTCACGGAAAAAACTTTATCAGACAACCTTTACTCGTCACAGAAACACAAACCATAAAAAAAAAATAACAACACAAACCATAAAAAAAATACCATGTGGTGGATATGTATAATAACCGAATCTCCTCACCACATGGCAAAAATATTCCATAGCAGTTTAAAAATTCTCAACAACATTCTCACACATTTCAAAATTAATTAAATTATTTTCACTAATGAATATGCACTAAACAATGAAAACACACACACATTAAGCCCAAATTCACCAAAGACCCCTGGTAGAGCCCCATATAACTTCGCAGTCACTATGAATTGTACCTCATCAGTGATGGGGGTCAGGTTTCGTTGGCTAATGGACGCCCGTGTAGGCGACTCAACCTTGTTTGAATTGGACTAAAAACCCTAAACACTAATTCCAGAACTTAATACCTTAAAAGCCTAAAACCCTAAACCCTAATTCCAAACCCAAAACCTAAAAAACCCTAGAGCTTAAAAACACAAAACCCCCCAAACCTTAAAAACCATAAACCCCCTAAACCTTAAAAATCCTAATCCCTAAAATACCCTAAACCCTTAACCTAAACCCTAAACCCTAAACCCTAAACCCTAAATCCGAAACACAAACCAAAAAAAAAAAAAAAAAACTAAACCATCAAACCCTAAACCCTATCACCTACTAAACTCTAAACCCTAAACACTAATTCCAGTTCCTAATACATTAAAAGCCCTAAACCCTAAACCCAAAAAACCTTATAGCTTAAAAACCCTAAAACCCCTAAACCTTCAAAACCCTAATCCCTAAAATACCCTAAATCCTTAACCATAAACCCTAAACCCTAATTACTGGACCCTTAAATACCGAGCAGCAAACCCTAAAAATAATCCATACACGAATCAAGAATTTAGACTTTAAACCGTAATCCTAAATCCAAAAATAATGCACAAATAACCCCAAATTACGCACTAGAAATAAATTTAAATAAAATAAAACACTAATTTAATGAAAAAAATTAGGGTTTAGGCATACCTTCTGAAATTTGGGGAAATCAGAAGCCGAAGGGTGAAATCGATGCCTAATCGAAGTAGATATTAAGCAATTGATGCCCAAATGTCCAAAATCGAAGAAAATCGAATGGAAATGGGGAAATCGAACGAAATCGAAAGGTATTTTTGGGGAAAAGGAGACTAGCTAGGGAGAGAAGGGAGTGGGAGGCCGAAAGGGAGAAGAGAGGGGGAAGACAGAGAAGAAAGGGAGGTCAGGAGGGAATAGAGAGAGAGAAGCGAGAGAGAGCGAGTCCGAGAGAAGAGAGGGAGTCACGGAAACGAGAGAGGGGGTGCGAGAGAGAGGGCGAGGCCGAGGGAAGACCGAAAGTTGAGGCTCGAGACGAGAGGGAACTGAGATGGTGGCCAGAGACGAAGGACGAGATCAACGTCGGGGGCGCAAGGAAACGAGAGAGGGAAGGGAGTGCGGGAGAGAGGAAGAAAAAATGATAAATGATGACGCGCGATGGGGGGGGGGGGGGGGGGGGTGCGAGGAGAGAGAGCGAAAAATGTGAGCGTCGCCCGTCCTTCAATTCAAAGAAGATCAAAAAGGGTCTTCTTCCACATGATCGAAATTAAACCGTGGAGATGAAGGACCCCTTCATCCCCCGCATCGAGATGAAGCTTCATCTGCGCTCCACTAATGACTTCAAGTGTTAAAGGGCGTTATGTGGTTGAAGATCATCTCGTCCTTCAAGTTGACTAACCCCCCCTTAGTGGAGAGCCAGACTTCAAGTCATGTACATGACTAACATGACTCAGGAGATCATTTCCAAAGTGTAAACGACGAAAAGTGCTTTCCGCCAAATTTTGGTATTCATGTACATGAAACGAGGGCCCCCCTCTCATTTCATTCCCACACCCCCTCTCTCGGCTTCGACATCCATCTCTCTACTCCCTTTCTCGGCTTCGGCATTTCACTCCGATCTCCCTCTCTACGGCCTCTCCCTCTAGACCTCCGTTGCAGAGTACTGGAGGTCGAGAGGCTCTGAGATGGAGGTCGAGAGGGAGCCCTTCTTCCCTCGGCGACAACTTCTCTTTCCCCCCCCCCCCCCCCTGATCCGCCTTCCTCCCTCTCGACCTCCTTCGCAGAGATCGAGAGGCCAAACATCTGTTGCAGAACCTCTCAGCCTCCCTCTCTTCTCCCTCTAGGCGTATCGTCGGAGCGCCACCTCTGTCGGTGTTGCCCGCTGGCTCGCCGTTGAGGAAGATGACGCGCAAGACGATGGTTTAATTTTTCCTAAGTTAGGAAAAATTAAACTATCGTCATAAAAATCACTAATTTATAATTTTTATTTATAAAATATTTATTTTTATTTAATTAATATATTTATTTTATAATTACTATTTTAAAATAGTGATTTAATAGTCATAATTAAAATATTATTAAAATAAACATTTGATTAATTATTTTGGTTTAATTATCCTATTGCTATAATTAATTAAACCAATGGTTTTAAATTTTGTGACAATATATTATTAATTAGTAATACATAAAATATATTATGTTATTGATAAATATATAAATTTATTTATTATATTAATTTTTATTATTGTATTAAATTAGTGGTTTTTAATATTAAAACATATCTTATGTTATTAAAAAATAATTTATAACATTATTTATTTATTACTTGTAATTAATCATGTGCGTATTTCATTGGCTCACATAATTACCATATTAATGCACAATAAAATATCTAATTTAATTAATAAATATATTAATATATTTAATTATACATTAAATAACTTATTCGTGTAGTAATAATGGTTGTTTTACCTAATTTGGGGTCTAAAGATTATGTTGTAATTAAGTGTACTGTAAGGGTTTAGGGATTCTCTTATTTTTTATGTTTTTCTCATGTTGGGGCACTAACACTGGAAACTGTTTTCCAATGCACATGAAGTCGTCAACACTAACACCAAGTGCGAAGATGAAATTCATGTAGGTGACTGACATAAACTTCATGTTGGAGATGAATATGAACAAAAATCCGTTTTGTTGACTAACCCCCCCTTTATTGAACCGGTGACTATATTGAGTAAGTACTTAGGATTGATGTGTTAAATTTAGGACCCCATGATTGAAACCTCGAGCAAGATGAGAGAGGAAGAAGAAAAAGAGCAAAAAAAAAGAGACAGAGAGAGAGCTCGGAAGAGAGGAGATAAGAGAAAAGAGAGAAAAAGAGTTTAGGCTAGAGAGAGATTTTTCACAAGTTGAGAAGTGGAGAGTTTGATTGAATCATTCAACCAAGACCCCTATTTATACTATTTCAATTACATATTAAGAGATAAGATAGGATCCCTAATATCCCTAATTACATCAATCATAATTATCCAAATCTACATAAATTAAAGGAAGATTGCTAAATCTTCCAACTCATGTGATAAAGATTCTAACTCGTATGATGACTCATCATGCCACCTCACGTGATCATGGTAGGTCCCACCAGCTTGTGTGATCATGGTGGGTCCCACCTAGTAGCACTTCCCCTTAAGCTGGGGGTGAGTAAATATTGTAAAGGCCCAAATTGCTGCAGATGGTGGACAATATCTTACGAGTAACTGGTTTGGTGAGAATGTCTACAACTTGCCCTTGTGAGGATATATGTTTAAGAGATAATATGCCAGCTTGGAATTTCTCTCGTATGAAATGGCAGTCTACCTCAATGTATAGTCGTTTGATTATCACAAAGTATATCCATAAGGGCTTCTTTTATAGAATCCTAGTTAAGAGAGAAGGGATTTGATCCATAGAAACTTATTAATTGTGTGTGTCATGACCTTGTATTCTGCTTTTGTAGTAGACCTTGCAACTACATTCTGCTTATTCCTTTTCCATGTAACCAAGTTTCCTCCAACCATTGTACAATATGTTGAAGTAGATTTTCCTAGAGCTCCTTTCAAATATCGTAATATTCTTTTTAGTGCTTGCCAGTGAGTAAGTTGTGGTTTGTGCATGTATTGAATCACCACACTTACTGCTTATGATATATCCTACCTTGTTACACAGAGATAGATGAGTTTCCCCACAAGTTTTTGATATTTTCTGATGTCCACATCTTCTCTAGTGCTTGCAAATAATTTTGTATTGGAATCCATAGGGGTTTCTATTGGTCTACACCCCATCATTCTTGTCTCCTCCAGTAGATCAAGGACATACTTCCTTTGAGATAGTATAATTTCATGTTTGGAATGTAATACTTCAATACCCAAAAAATATTTAAGTAGTCCACGATCTTTTATCTTAAATTCTTCACATATCTTTTCCTTGGTTTCCTAAATGCCCTCGGGATCACTACCGGTTAAGACAATATCATCAACATATATAGCCAAAATCACTTTGCCTAAACATACAACCACAAAAGAAACACATAAATTGTTTATTTGTTTTTTGTTTCCCTAATCGTAGTTATCGCCTAAGAACTCTTGCTTGGGAAAAATCTACTATTCTAGTCCAACTAGAAAAATACAAAGAGATTCTCTCTGCAACGAGATCAAACTATAATTAAGTTTTGGTTCGTGTGGGCGCTTCCTTTCTATAAGTAAAGGCTTTAGATCAACCTCTCAATCAACATCAAAATAAAGAAGAATAATGGAACTTACACCTTTTTTTCTCTTGGAGAATCAACCTTCTCCTACTGAGACCAACCTTTCAGACTTTCCGAATGAGCAATTGAATGATTTGGACTTTGCTCTAGAATATTAAATTAAAATGGTATTGAGAGAGTTGAAGGGATTTTAGAAATGAGAGGTCAAGATTTCTCTCTTTTTAAAATACTAATTCAAAGGCTTGCAAAAGTTTGCACAAAAATGCAAAGCTTATTGCTTGCTATGGATGGTCAAATACAAGCTCTAAACCCATGTTTGTGGGTTTTCTAATCCCCACTAACCATTGCAAGACAATTAATAAGACTCAACATTTTCTATGTTTGGCTTGATCAATCATCCATAGAGCATTGGCTGATCAATCATCACCAACGTCTTTATTTTTTAATTTCCTTAGGCAAATCGATCATGCCTATTGTGTTGATTGATCAATTCACCTCAATGTCTTTATTTTTACAATTCTTTAGCCTATTGATCGATCACTCTATTAGGCATAATCAATCATGCTTTATAAAGCTTGCTTGTAACATTTTGGTTGATTGATCATTCTCATTAGATTGATTGATCGTACTTTTTAAACCCAACTTCTGCATTCTGGTCGATCGATAATCACCTGTAGAGGTTGATCAATCATGCTTTGTCTATTGAGCTTTTGTTGTTCTGTTTATGATCGATCATAATTAAACCAGTGATTTATCATACAATTTGGCATTGTTCAAAACTAAAATTTTAAATCATGAAATGGCTAGAGCATTTTTTTTTAAACATTTTCAAGATGAAACCAATATAGTTTTGGAAGAAAATACTTATGTCCTAATGTTGCAGATCATGATTTTTACCAAAGTACTAGAGTTTGGATGGTTGTTCTCTTACAGTGCTAGAGTTCTTGAGTACTAGATTTTTTACTTAGACTCTAGTCTTCAAGTTCTTCATGCTTGAGCCTACTCCGGTGCATCTTCTTCAAGTGGTTTGTTCTTCCTTTTGGGCTTTAGGATTTCCTGAAGTATTTTTGTGGTTCTTCCTCATAGAACTTGAATGATATCTCTTAAAGGTATATGCATCTCCCTTTTTCACTTAGTATGCCATTATTTTATGTGCGTAGTTTTTTTTATCATCAAAATTAATGTGAGGGTCAACTTAAGTCAACAATCTCGTCATTTTTATGATGACAAAACCTAGTTCATAGAAAATGAAAAACAGTCCCTACATGCATGTTTTACATTACTCCTTTTTTATTTATGTATAGATGAAAGTGCTGCTTTTCTTTTTATCAAATTTCTCTCTCCATTTTTGTCATGTATAAGAAAATAGACAAATGAGCACACAAGGAGATAAAAAATTCATTTTCATTTAAATTTAAAAAACATTAAAAAAAATGGACGTCAACTTGGATTGCATTCAATTCACATAAAGAGTACAAGTTGGGTAACCTAGGGCAAAAAAAGAAAAAAGAAAAAGAAAGAGTAGGTAGAATCCTAGATTCTACTCCATGGGTGGAGGTGGAGATGGAGATGGATGGGAAGGCGCAAAGTGAGCTAGGATGGTGTGGATGAGTCCTTCCATTCGTGCATGAGTGGCCTTAATGTCAAATGATGTTGTCTATATGTCTACCACATCCTCCTCAATCCGAATCCATCAATTAAAATTGGAGAATCCTTTACCCCTCTTTTTTTTTTTTTTTTTTTTTTTTGACAAATGCATATTGCTCAACCTGGTCTTTGGTGGGACTAGCTTCATCACCCATGCATTCTTGTCCATGGGGCTCCTTTCCTCTACTTTGCTTGGGAACCCATTCTCCCCTTACTTTCTCAAATCCAAACTTATTCACCTTAATTTCTTCAATGAAGAGCTTCTTGGTAGGAACAAATGGCTCTTCGTACTTAAACTTGATGATTTGATGATCCATGATCAAAGTGACGAGCTGTCCAAAGGATAAACCATCGGCTTATATGTTTTTTTGCTACATTTATTATTTGATGCATCATGAAGAAACCAAAACTAATTTTGACTCCCTGAGTCAAGGCCCAAAGCCAAAAGATGTGAGTCTCAAATACTTTCCTTTTTGGGGTTGAGAAGATGAGTCACAATCTCCATGAAGAAACGTGCCTCCATGCTCAGTTCCTTGATTTTTTCCTAATGGTCTAGCCGCAAAAGAGGATGTGTTTCAGACATAGTTTTGGGCTGATCATCCCCCAGATCTGATGTTTAAGCTTCTTTCACATACCATTGCTTAACATATCGTTCAATCCACTTGAGCTCACTGATATCCTTTGTTCTTGATAAATGAGGTGAGAGGGAGTTCTTCCCCTTTGTCCTCCACTAAGTCTAGGTTTGAGTAAAACTCATAACCTAAGTGAAGATTATCCATGTATACCCAAAGATGGAGTCAAAATGGTTCACCTCCCTCTGTTATGGTCCTGAGTTAAGTACTTGGTTTTTCGCTACCTACCAAGCCGGTCTTTTAGGTAGTATTGGCTAGGTGTTTAACATTTAGTATCAGAGTGGGTAGCCACGTCGTGAGTTCGAATCCCGGAGGAGGCAACCTTGCGGAAGGGGCGACCTAACAGTGTCGCTAGAGTGGGCCCTCGCTAGAGTAGGTCGTCGCTTGAGTGGGCCATCTCTAAAGTGGGCCGTCACTTGAGTGGGCCATCGCTAAAGTGGGCCGCTGTGGTCGTCGGCTCGTGAAAGTGGGATGTGATGTTATGGTCCTGGGTTAAGTACCTGGTTTTTCGCTACCTACCAGGCCGGTCTTTTGGGTAGTATTGGCTAGGTGCTTAACACCCTCCTAGAGAAGTTTAGGTTGAGAGATGTTGGTTCAACCATGCTTCTATCAATGCAGTACTGCAAGTATCTGCTTCATTGATTGTGGCATTTCCCTCCTCATCGTCCTCTTAGTATGAAGTCTAACTCTTGAGAATGAGAGATTCCTAAAACTGACGAGAGGATTAACCATTGGATTGGGTTTGCCTATTGTGACGAACAAAAAATTGATTTCTCTGTGTTCATAATAAGGCTTGGGAGTGTGGAATCCATCGAAGAATGCTCTAAAATTGCAATGCTTCAGCTCAAGAAGGAATGGAGTGGACTTCTGATTTTAAAAGCCCATTTCTCCAAGGTTGATCAATCATTTGAATTGGTTTAATCAATCAATCTTTATGTTGATCAATCATTCACTTATACAACTAGTGATCATTCCTTATCTAAATTTTCATTTTGGTTTTTGCTTACCCTTTTAAGGTTTTTGGCATATTTCTAGTGAGGATAGCTTCCATTTCTATAGTTTGTAAGCTAGCGAGACAAAGGTGGGTCAATCATGCCTAGTCCTCCTAACTTAGAGAATCAGTCAGATGCTAGGGGTTTGGTAAAAATATTTGGTAATTGGTTTTCATTAGGAACAAAATCTACTCTAGTTATCTTCATTTGAACCAATTCTTGAATGAAGTAATGTTTGATGTCTATGTGTTTTGATCGAGAGTGTTGAACAATTGGGTCTTTACTTAAGCTGATGGCACTCATGTGACAAAAAAATATTGTTTCTTGGATAACCAAGAAACTAGCATATTGCTAACAATTGGCAGCTACCACACATTCTCTTTCTCTCAATTTTGTAAAATCAGTATAAGTGTACCAATTAAGTCAATGGATGACTCTCTAGAGTACCAAAATCCTAACTAAGTTGTTTCAAGTAGATTAAAAAAAATCCTTGTTAAGAAGTAGGTGTGATTTTTTTGGATATGATTGAAATCGGGGCACATAGGCAAACCGAGAACATCACGTCTTTTGAAGAGTAGGTATGGAAGAGTCTTACATGACTCTCACAGTAAAAAGTCTATTAGAATTAAAATGGTGGAACCTTACACGACTCTCACGGAGCTAGAGTCTTAGAGGAGTCTCACTGGAGGAGGTCTCATAGAAAAGTCTTAGTTAAAGGTATTTTAGTTATGTTAGCATTCTATATGTGTTCAGTTGTTCAATTATTTTAGGATTTATCTTGTAGTATTTAACTTTGGGTGTAACTGGGCTAAGAGTAGTTTAATTATAATTGGATTCTAATTGTTTCCTCTATTATAAATAGATACTCATTGTACTCAAATTACAACAAGTCAGTGAATTATTTATCTTTTAAAAAATTCAACACGGTATCAGATCAGGTTCTATGAGTTTCAAATTATATATTAATGGAAAGATCTTTGAGTCTACTTTGCAACCCAAAAATAATTTTCATAGTCGGATTTTTAAACAAAGAGAAATTGATATTTTAAGCAGCAAAGGTCAGACTACAAGAAAGGTTCAAGCAATAACAGAAAGCTTCAACTTTCGAGTCGTTATATACCATCAAGAATGAAACTTTATTTAGGGAGTTATATATCAAAATAAAAATATTTAAGTCTAATTTTTCATCTATCCAACCAATTTTCTATAAGGAAATATCGATCTCAAAAGTTAATGGTCATTGTAGCCAAAGAAGAAATAGTACTTCGTTCGGCCAGATTAAATATTCTGAAATATATTATATTATTTTTCTCAAAATAAATATTTTTCATGAAGAAAAATTATATTTTTATGAAAGGTATCAAATTTTAGTTTCACATGAAGAAAATTTAATGTCAATCTGATTTATATTTAAGGAGATATTTGCATTTGAGTCAACAAGAGTCAAACAACAGAATGAATAATATGAAGAGGTCATAAAAGATTAAATATCAAAGTGTTTTATGTCAAATTAGGTATCAAGTTAAATCTTTTTGAGTCTAGTTTCTTGATAAACAAACTTTTTGTGATTCTTTGAGCTATAGTTTTTTAGATAATGATTTCAGAAGTACAAAAGGTCAATTTTGCCAAAAATCTCTCATTTCCCCCTATTCTCTCCAATTATCTCTCCATGCATTGACGTGAATTGAGTTTCATTTTCTCCTAAAATCTGACTTTTTTAGCTTGACTTCTCTTCTAATCATAGAGTTTTGGTCAGACTTAATCACTCCATGATGTGCTCATTCAAGGTAAGCAATATTTTGCTTCGATGTTGTTTTCAAGTTTTTGCATTTTTGTTACTTGGTTGTGTATCTTTTGTGAAGTTGGGTCGAAGGCCATCCCAAAATGACTAGCCAACTTAGGAAGCCTCTTTCCCAACTAATAAAATTAAGATCTTTGTACTCACTAATCTATGTGGTGTAAGGAATTAAATGCCATAATTCCAAATTAACTAAAGAAAAAACAAGCATGGAAAACACAACAAGATTTATACAGGTTCGCCTCAAGGAGAGAATATGTTTTGTCTTCTGCCACTGTAATAATCCACTATAAAGATAAAATAGTTTACAAGAGAAATCGCACAAACTTACAAGTGTTTTTCTCTAACCTCCCTCTCTGGAGCCCCCCTTCCAAACCCCACGACAACCTTACCACAAAGGTTGACCCGTATACCGACTCAACATAGGGCGTTAATTAGGCTCCACAACTTAACATGTGAGATTATTCCTTAACACTCCCCCTCATGTGTAGGCCCTCTTTTGTGGCTCTACATGTAGGTAATTTGGGTGAATGGCCACACATGAGTACTTTCTCTGCTTGAAGTTGGGTCTACGGTTCATCCCAAAATGACTAGCCAACTTAGGAAGCCTCTTTCCTAACTAATAAACTCAAAATTTTTGTACTCACTAATCCATGTGTGATTATTCCTTAACATCTTCCAAATAGTTAACGCTGAAAAATTTTGGTCACCCCAAAAAAAGTTATACTTGGTTAAATATATTACGTTCTACCATTATAGTCTCTCTAGTTTTTTTTTTATTAAAAAAAATCACTTTGGAAGTATGAGTGTTGCATAGCCACCTCTTTCAGATTAAAGTTGTTTGTCCTTTTGTATTTTTTTTAGTTTATCATCTTGTATTTGTATCCCTCCAAAGCAATGCAGACCCACTACCTAAAAAGTATAGGAGTGTGCCCAACATCCAGCTTGAGTCAAGTCTTTTGTTCTTTACGCAAGAGGTGATATATGTTTTAGCTACCCTTAAAAAGTGAGTAGTCTCTTTGTTGTGCCCTAAAGTTGGGCCTTTTTCTGCTTTTAAAATTGAGTGGAGTGTGTTTTAGACTATGACCATTTTTTACTGGGTATGGAGATTTTTCATATAGGTAGGAATGGTTTTCTTCTCACATATTATGTTCTATTCAAGCTAGGTCTTTATGTCCTTTTTATTCTCAACTTGAGGGGGAAAAGTAGAAGAAGTACAAGAAAGAGATATTTTGTTCCACATGTTGTGGTAATTTTTATGTAACCAAAATATTCAAGAAAGGGGGAGCTCAAAAGATGAAGTTTTTGCATTTATGAAAAAAAATTCAGCAAAAGAAAATTGAAGACCAAGAATAATTTTCATTGCAAACTGAAGTTATAAACTCGAGTTTGAGGGGCAATATTGAAGAACAGGTATATAAGAGTCTTACATGATTGTCATAGTAAGAAGTCTCACAGAGCCAAAATTAATATGGTGGAATCTTACAGGAAGAGGTCTCATAGAAGAGTCTCAGTTAAGGGTGTTTTAGTTATGTTAGTCTTCTATATATGTTTAATTGTTCAATTGTTTTAGGACTTATATTTTAGTATTTAACTTTTGGTGTAATAGGGATAAGGGTGTTTAATTATAATTGGATTCTACTTGTTTCTTCTAGTATAAATAGACTCTCATTGTACTCAAATTAGAACAAGTCACTGAATTATTTCTCTTTTTCGTAAATTCAACAACATCTAATCTACTATCTATCAAATAAAGAAGACACCCAATCATACTTTTGTGTAATTTTTTATCTATGGGTCTACTTGATTCATCCGAATCTAATTTCAAGGATATACTCATGGGTGTGCTTATGGGTTTTATGTTTTCTACATTGAATTTCTTGAAAATCCCTTTGGTCTAATTGGACATAAAGCTTCCATTTTTTGTTTGAAGCACTTGAACTCCATGAAAGAATGAAATTTCACTAATCAAACTCATTCCAAATTCATTCTTCATGACTTTGGCGGAGTCATCACATAATGAGGTGTTTGTAGAGCCAAAGATCACATCATTCTCATAGATTTGTAAGAAGAAAGAAGAAGAAAGAAGGAAGAATAAAAGATAATATGAGAAGGAGAAGGCAAGAGCACAAGTTGAGGAGAGAAACTCTAAGGGTTAAGAGAGATCATGAATTTTAGCTCATCCCCCTCTCTTTCTTGTTTATATAGGTGGGGCATGGATGCCTTAATACATAAGTATCAAAAAGAATACTTAAACTAGCCACTACTTATAGCTTTTGAGACTCACTCTCATAATTATATAGAATACCACTCAAACTACTTCAATAATTTGTATGATAATCAGATCTTGCTCATGACCCTTGATGAATAAGGTTTTATCCACACTTCTTCTCTTATAGTTTCTTTGTTCTAAGAGTTCACTAAGCCTCTCTTACCAAGCTCTGCGAGTTTTCTTCAAACTATACAAAGCTTTGTACAATTTGGATACATGATTTGATTTGCTTGTCCTCAAATCCTTCAAGTTGTTCTACATAAACTTTCTCTTATATGTACCCATTTAAGAACATACTCTTGAAATTTGTTAGGTACAACTTAAAATTTTGTGATAGGCATAGGCTAAGAATATTCTAATGGCTTCTAGCCTTGCTAGCAGTGCAAAGGTTTATTCATAATTTGTTCCCTCTTATTGGTTATATCCTTTGGCAACTAGTCTTGCTTTGTTTCTCACTAATATAATGGTTTCATTAGCTTTGTTTCTAAAGAACCATTTTTTTAGTAACTTGTTGATTTGAGGGTCTAGGTACTAAAGTCCAAATTTTGTTTATTTCAAACTAGTTGAGTTCTTCTTGTATTGCCTCTATAAAAAAATGGTCCTTGGAGTGGAAATGAGCGTTGATTGATTATTTGATGCATCTAACTACATTTAGACATTTGTACATTTAGGGGTGGGCATGGGTCAGGTTTACCGAAACCCAAACCCGAACTTGATCCTCGACTCCGAAACCCAAACCCTAAAAAACCTAAATCGTCAAACCTGACTCTGACCCGATCACTATCCTCATAACCCTGTATCTGCCCTATCTCGGTAAACCCAACTTAAACCTGACCTATCCCTACCCTATCCCTATACACCTGACCCGTCTCAACCTTATTTTATATCTCTGTCTTATATGTGGGTTGGGTTAGGGTAAGTTTTTGGAAAAGCAGTCCTAATCCCGAAACCCAATGGGTTTTTTCCCAACCCATCCTTGACCCACATGTGAAATTAGAAACCCAAACCCAGTTTTTTTGAGTTGGGTCGAGTCGAGTTCCTCATAAAATCCAACCCAATGCCTACCCCTATGTATGTTAGATAAGCACAAATGGGGTATTGGGTAGAGTATGTACTAAAACGATGTCCCATCACCATACAATATTGTGTGTACAACACATAAAACAGGTAACCACTTGAATAGGTAATTGAGCCTTGAGCCTATGACCTTTATTGCCTCCTAATCTCACTTACTTTGGTGTTAGGAATTCACCTAAGAGGGAGGAGAAGGGAGGACAGGGGAGGGGGGAAGGGGGGAATTGGTTTGTCTACTTTTAAGTTGAAGTTAAACTTCAAATTCAAGGCAATGATTTAATTCAACTTCAACTTCAAGTTGGGTGTTAGTGTAGATGAGTGCAAGTGCACTGGAAAACAGATTCCAGTGTTAGTGCCCCAAAATGAAAAATATGATGTAAACAAGAGAATGAGTAACTTTTTATAATATACTTAAATAGAATAGAGTATTAATGAATTATTTCTAATCACTTTTATCATAGGACAGATCGCTTTCTTCGGATGAATTGGGCGAGCATGGAGGAGCAGAGTGTTGATTTTCAAAACTCCATGAATTTAGCTCATTGAAAAAAAGGGAGAGAAACCCATTGGGAGAAAACTGGAGGAAGAAGAGGTTATGGACTTGATGTCCTAACCCTTCCCCTGAAACTCAATTTATAGATTTATAAAACTGTTGTATTACAATAATACCCTTAAACTTAGGGTTTAGGGTTTTAACCCTGGAACTTTAATCTAATTACATCAATGCCATCTCTATGAGATAACCCTTTATTTACCATCCTACCATCATTGTATGTGGCCCTATGGGCCTTCTCCTTGATATGTGGGCCTTGAACCCGTCTTCTACATCTCTTGGATGTATGGGCCTTCCTTGGTCTTATGGGCTTGGGTCCATCTTCTAACACACTTGGATATGTAGGCCTTCCTTAGTCGTATGGGCTTGGGCCCTATCTTCCAACACTCCCCCTCAAGCTGGGGGTGAGAGAACAACATGAACTCCCAGCTTGTGCAAATGATGTATAAAATATTTTTGTATAAAATGGCACATCTTCCAACACTCCCCCTCATGGTGGTGCTCTCGTTCATGAGGCTCAGCTGGCTTATGAGTGAGAGTAAATCACTCCTAGCCGCTAAGACATTGCTCCATACTCCAGTCTTAACTCATACTGGATGTAGGGCACACTCCGTCTTCTGTAGGTAGTGTGTCTATCAACATTGCTCTGAAGTGTCCACCTCCACCACCATGTCCCTCCACAGGACAACGATTATCAAATGGTAGAGTAATAAATGAAATTAATTGGGGGGGGGGGGGAGGGAGGGGGGGGGGAGTGGATTTCTTTATCTTGGTGTCCCAATTCGGACATCAACTCTCATGGTGTCTTAATTATGATATTTTATAGAGTTAAAAAATGATGGTGTCCCAATCCAGGAGCCAACTCTCATGGTATCCCAATTGTGAAATATTTTTGAGTCAAATAAATTATGGTATGTGAAAAGGTACTAAGGCCACCTCTTCTTCAATAATATTGTCTCATCCAAAGAGACACAAAAGCAACAACTGAAAAGGGTTTGGGCCCATATAACACGAACCAAAGTAATCCTTATAAAATTGATCCATGAAATAATCTAATGTAAATATCTGTGCCAAATAATATGCTGACCAAGGAATAATCTTTCAATTCTTCAAAATAATAATCCAGCTAGAGAAAAAATTATTGACTCTCGTTGAGTCAAATAGTAGACCACTATACCCAAGTCGCTACAGAAATATGTATAAGTATATCGAGGCAAAAAATAAGTGGCCCAAGTCAGGTTGACCTTGATCGGGTTGACCCATATCGAGTTTGTCCGAGTTGACTCGGTAAGGAACAGAAGTCAAGCTCGATTGGCAAGTCCACTGGGTTGACTCGGGCTAGTTCGGGTTGCGGCAGAACAGCCCGGCCCAGCGGTGATTAATTCTGGTTTCCTAACTTATGAAACATCTAATTTTTCTATAGTATCTACATCAACCGAACAGAAAGGAACTGAAGATCTCGCAACCTTCTTCTTCCCTGATGCCGAAGGACTCTTCGTGGAAACAGTCCAGAAATGGCAACTCAGTGTTGGCACTTGGGAAGCTCGGCAGTCGTCTTCCACCTCCAGAACGGAAACTACGACAAGACATCTGGATTGTAAATATCAATAGAGCAACGCTCGACAACTTCCTTGTCATGAGAAGTTGTCTTCTCCGACACAACGGAAAAATACTTCTAGTTGCTGCAGAGGCTATCGACAGAGCAGAGTGAAGGCCGACGAAGAACTTCGATAGTTTTTGGAGAGAAATAACTCAACGACAGGTTACTCGGCCATAGTTTGGTGGGAACAGAGTCCGGTTGCTAGTGCGACTTCCTCACCGTGAGGAGTCAACGTCTCCCGCGCCATTCTTCAGAAATAGTAACATGAATCTTTTGTAAGCACCAGAGTGGCCTTCTCAAGATTTTCCAAACACCCCCATAGAAGCCGTAGGCAGAGACTTTCGGTGATGATGGGTAGACAACCTGGAGATTTTTCCAGTGCGTCGGCCTTTGCACCGATGAAAGCAGAGACTTCGTCGGTGGAACCAAGAAAACTAAGGCTCAAATCAGAGACTTCTAGGCTCAAATCAATATTTTTAATTAGAGAACCAAGAAAACTAATAACAAGATGATGAAAGACTAAGAAACGGTAGAACAAAGAAAAACCTTTACTTAAAAAAATCAAAAGCTATAGTCAAAGGAAGAAAATAACAAGAAAGAAGAAGAAAAAAAGAAAAAAAAAGATTTAGAATTCTATAAATAAACCATAACTACAAGTCTTGAAAATCAATGCTCTGATACCTTGTTTATTTTCAGGACTCCATGAATTTAGTTCATGGAGAAAAAGTGAGAGAAACCCATTGAGAGAAAACTGGAGGAAGAACAAGTTATAGACTTGATGTCGTAATCCTTCCCTTGAAGCTCAATTTATAGATTTATGAAACTATTGTATTATAATAATACCCCTGAACTTACGGTTTTAACCCTGGAACTTTAATCTAATTAAATGAATGTCATCTCTATGAGATGACCCTTTATTTACCATCCTGCCATCATTGTATGTGGGCCTATGGGCCTTCTCCTTGATCTGTGGGCCTTGAGCCCATCTTTTGCATCTCTTGAATGTATGGGTCTTCCTTGGTCTTATGGGTTTGGGTCCATCTTCTAACACACTTGGATATGTGGGTCTTCCTTGGTCATGTGGGCTTGGGGCCTATCTTCCAACAGAGAGCAAGGAGAAAGCGGTACTATGGCGATGATTTCTTCATTTGAAGGAAACGAGAGGAAGCAAAGAGGGAGAAGAGAGAGGGAGAAGAGAGAGGGATATGAGAGAGGGAGAAGGGAGAGGGAGGCCGAGGGAGATAGGGAGAGGAAATAGGAAGACAATGAAGGGAGAAGACATGTGAAGACGATGAAAAGGGAGAAGAGACATGAAGACGACGAAGGGAGAAGAAGCTGAAGGGAGTGCGAAGACAAGAGGAAGAAGAAAGCGGGAGACAAAAATTTGGGGGAGGTTCTACGATTTAGCCTGAGAGGATTACCTATGTTTTTCAGATGACGCTGGCACAGGTGCACCACTAATGGCTTCATTGAATGAACTACATAATGCGGGTGAACTTCATTGCAACTTCAATGTTGACTAACCCCCCTAATTCCTATGTGAGATATATGATTCTTTTGGAGTGGAAATGATCTAACAACCTTAGAGAGTTGTATGCTATATAGCCACATATGGGGTGTTAGGTAGAGGAGTTTGCATTGACAAGATATTGCATCACCATTCAATATTGTGTGTACAACAAATAGGACAAGTAACCACTTGAATATGTATTTGATCCTTGAGCTTGTGAATTTAATTGCTTCCTGATCTCACTTCCGCTAATCTTCAGAATTGGCCTAACTTCTATGTGGGATATTAATTCTTTTGGAGTGAAAACGATTGCACTAATAGATTATTTGATGCATCTAACCAACTTTAAAATTTTGTATTTTCTAAAAATTTGGAGGTTTTTATTCCAATTGAAACTCATCAGGTTTGCTTCCTATTGAAAGATGCAACCCAACTATAGTGGCAATGATGTAAATTGTCTTTATTTCTTCTCCATTTTCTCCTTCTTAGGTAAAGGGTATTGATGTAATTTATAATATATTCAATATTATAAATATATGTTGAGGGGGAGGATTAGGGATGTGACTCAAACCCTAATCCTTCTTTCCCCCTTTTCAAACTCTCTAGCCGTCTCTCACTCTTTTTTCTCTTTTATCTCTTCTTCCATCTCTTCTTTCATCCCTTTGGCCTCTCATCTTCCCTTGACCAATCAATCCATATTCTTCATCATGGGATCCTAAATCCAACATGGTATCAGAACTATGAATTTCAGATCTCTAGGCTAATATGGTCTCCTCTCATTGATGAGATATTTACTATTTTCTGGTATTAAAAGAATGATTGATATATGAGCCTTCTCATCCAGTTTGGGTAGGAAGCTGAGTATTTATGTCTTATACTCCAACATAAGATTTTAGTGCTCGGTTTGCTTTGAATCATGCAAGTTGATAAACAGATTTTTAAGTGCTCGATTTAAGCATTGAAGATCAATTTTCTCTCCTTGGAAAATTTATGTTGGATGAAGATTTGTTCATCCTTTTTCTGTATTTTTGGATTATCAAGATCAAAGCATGATTAATTTTTTTGAAGACTGCTTTTTAATGATGTTTGTATGGTTCGCTCTCTAAAAGAGCTAGGTGAAGGTTGTCTTTTTATTACCAAGAGAAGATTTTTTTTAAAAAAAAAAAAACATGTTGGTTTTCACAATGGTTTTTGGCCTTCCATTGGTTGAGTTATTCTGGATTATCTTACCTAAAAAATTCGAGGAGGAAAGGTAAAATCAAGCTGTGATTTAATCACAAAGTTGGCGTACTTGGTATAGAAGGAAAGTTTCCTTCTTCTAGAATTATCCAAGAGGAAAATTTGAGAAAAGAAAGTGATGTAGTTCATCTATTTGAAGGCTTCCTATATTAGATTATTCTCTTGATTTTTTCCCTAAATTATTTAAGGAAAGAAGGAAGTCAAAGATTGTGATCCTCTATTAGTAGTGAGCGTAAGCTACATAGAAGGAAAGTTTTATTTTTTAGAAGATACTCTATGTTATCCAAGATCCCTTGAGATTTCACTTGCCTTTATAATTCTTTCTTAATTAAGAAAGATTTGGAATCAATATTATATGATTTGGATCAACATGTGGAGTAAAAATTTCCTTAATTACGTGCATGATTAAGGCCTTGGTTTGGCTTGGTTTGAATTGTTGATTGCCTCAATTTGGCTTGGCTAGTTTGGTTTCCTCTCTTCTATTATTGGTTGGTTGATATAGTGCATAGAATATTCATTAGTGACAAATGAAGAATATATGAATATGGGTGGTAAGAGTGACTTACTTAAGATTACAACTATACCCTTGAGAGGGTTATCAAATTACTTAAGTTGGGCCCAGTCGATTAAGATATTCCTTATCACTAGAGATCTCTTAGGACATTTGATTAAACCTGCTCCACCCATAGATGCGAACGATAGTTCCTATATTAAATGGCTCAAGAATGACTCACTTGTCATTAGTTAGCTAATTAACAAGATGAAGGAACATGTGGCAAATAATGTTGTCAACCTTGAGACTGCAAATTAGATATAGGACACTTGTTCCAAGTTTTACTGTAGCACCAAGAATTTAAAAAATTATATGACGTGTTTCAGAACATGTTTAATGCAAAACAAGGAGAGAATTTGCATTAGTACTTAGCTAGGTTTAGAGGACTGATTCAGGAGTGAAAATTTTCTCAGCCCTATTCAATTGACATCTTGGTTCAAGAAAAACAGCGGGAGGCCTTAGTTGTTGCTATTTGTTTGGCCACAATCAAACAAATCTAGAGGTGGAAAAATCACAACTTCTCAACTCTTCAACACTTCTATCTTTTGATGAAATAAGTGCCACTCTACTACTTATATGAGACCCCTCTTCCACCCCTCAGGCCGATATATCCTTCTCTATGTACTTAGGTAATAGGGGTACAAATTCTACCAATAGAGGGCATGGTAGAAATTATAGAAGAGGGAGAGGAAGAGGTGGAACAACTAGTTTTGGTCCTTCGAGGACTGATAATCGGGTGTGCACTCACTCTAGAGAATTAAATCATCTAGTGGACACTTGTTGGAAGCTTCATGGCAAGCCAGGTTGGGTTATTGTCATTCAAGCCTCAGTTAATAATATTGAAAAGAATGAAGAAAAAATTGAGTCAATGAAAGGGAGGAAGACTATCACAGATGATGATTTTGAATTATTACAAAGGATGAAAACCTTGACGGTATCTAGATCTTCCTCCACTACTATTGCTACTACCACTATCTCAGGTATACTTTTTGCGACTTCTTCCTCTTCATCTTGGATCATTAACTCAGGGGCCTCCAAAAATCTTACAGGTAATACGAGTCTATTACATTATATGTCTCCATCCTTACTAGACAAGTTTATTACCAAAGTAGATGGGTATTAAACCAAAGTTGTTGGGAAGGGATTCTCAACAGCTACTCCTACACTTCCACTTACTGATCTCTTATTTTTTCATTGGTTCTCATTAAATTTGTTGTCTATTAGTTGGTGTACAAAAATGTTTAATTGTTCTATCACCTTCTTCTTGTGTTTTCCAGGTCTAGAAACGAAGCAAGTGATTAGTGGAGGGGGGGGAGGGAAGGGAGTCTATTACTTAGACTTTCCTCCAGTGATTATAGTTTCAACTTCTTAGACAAAGGCACAATTATGGCACAACAGATTTGGGGCATCCGTCAGCATCATCATTTCAACTTTTGTTTCCTTCTTTGAAATTTTTATCTGGTATGAATTGTGAAGTGTATCAGTTGAGCAAACACCAGAGGACTATATACTCTCCTTGAGCTAAACTTAAAAAGTTTTGCTTTCTTTTCCTTGATTCATCCAGATGTATGGGGACCATTGAGTGTATCGAACATTTGTCAAGTTAAGTACTTCATGAACTTTGTCTATGATTTTACTCGAGTAACATTACTATTTTTATTCAAGGATGGGTCTAAAATCCTTTCTATATTTAAATCATTTGATGCCATGGTCTTAACCCAATTTAGTAAAAAAGATTAAAGATTAAAGTGGTTTGCTTTGATAATGCCAAAGAATACTTTTTAGGAGAGTTTCAATCTTTTTTTAAGGATAATGGCATTATCCATCAAACCTCATGTGCTTATCCCTCAACAAAATGGTGTAACCGAAATAAAAAATTGACATCTTCTTGAGTTAGCTCGTGGCCTCCTTTCCATGAATGTGCCTGACTTTAACTGGCCACATATGATTCTTACAACCTGCTTTCTCATTAATAGGTTATTTTCCTCATAAGTAGGTCATAAGTCCCCATATTCTTTATTATAACCAAATGAGGACTCTTTTTCCCCTTTCTTTGAAGGTATTTTGTTGTAGTTGTTTCGTTCATGTCACATCCCCATAGAAAAAGTAAGCTAGATTCAAAGGCTATTAAATGAATCTTTTAGGGTTACTCTCGTACCCAAAAAGGATATGTTTGCTATAACCCCTTTGTTTGAAAGTTGATTGTCTCAGGGGCTGTAACTTTTTTTAAGATAAATCCTTTTATTCCTCAAAGGATGTTCCTCTAAGTCTTTCATTTATTGCTTGTCGCTTCGAAGCCAATTGTACCCCTTAATGTGAATCTCTCTATTCAACCCCTGAAGCATCGACCGATACCACACCTTTGGATTTTACGGAACCTGTTAAGCACCTAACCAATACTACCCAAAAGACCGACCTGTTAGGAGCAGAATGCATAGGTACTTAACCCAGGACCATAACATCACACCCCACCTTCACTAGCCGACGACCACGGTTGCGCAATGACACAGGCTCGACCCGGTTTTTGTTGACCCTACCTATAATTTTAATCTAGCCTTTGCGTGCGACACAACGACACTGGCCAGACCTGGTTTCTGGCGACCCTACCAATACTTTTAATCCAGCTTCTACGCCATTGCTGGGAATCGAACTCGCGACATGGGAGCCTGCTGTGATACCAAATATTAAACACCTAGCCAATACTACCCAAAAGACGGGCTTGTTAGGAGTGGAAGACATAGGTACTTAACCCAGGACCATAACAGAACCTTTCGAGGAAAGTCCATATTCCCCTATTTTATCTGGTCCACTATTCGATACTAGGCCCATAGCTCTTCGTAAGGTACCTAGGTCTTGTACTAGGCCCTCTACTTCTCATCCTATATCAAATTTTGTTTCTCACCATCATTTGTCTTCTTCGTGTTGTCAATTCCTTACATCAATCTCTTTTATATTTGTCCCAAAATCATATCAGGAGGCTCTGAGACATCCAAGATGGAAAGCAACAAGGGAAGAGGAAATGAATACTTTATATGAGAATCAGACATGGATCCTGGTTCAAATTCCTTCCAAAAAGAAACCCATGGGATGTAAATGGGTTTTTACTTGTTGAATTTATGATCCCTTTTCCATAATTCCGAGCAATAGAAAGAAGAAAGAAAAAGAAGAAAAGGGAAGAAGAGCTCTCGGGTAGAGAGAAGAAAAAAGAAAAGAGAAAAGAGAGGTGGCGCCAAGCAAAGAGAGAGAGAGAGAGAGATTAACTCAAGAAGGAGATGTGTAACTTGATTAATTCCGAATTACAAAACCTCTATTTATAGTAGAGGAAGATATAAAGTCCTTATACAATTAGCCTTTCAATCACCTAATTACATTCCAACTCTAACTCTCTAAGATAAGTCTATTCAAAACAATCTACTAGACGACTAATATGAGTTGAACTAGAACTCTTTCTTCAATCACGTGAATGTAAGGGAGGAGGTCAGCTTGTGGCTTTGTCCTATGGGTCCCTCATGATCTTCCAGCTTATCTTGGTAAGGTTGCCAGCTCGTGACATATTTGTGGTCCCACTTGATCTTCAAGTCTTCTAACTCAATTCAGTTTGTGCTTCTTAACTCCTTAACTCATGCCAGTTTGGGTGAGGACTCTTCTTGGTGTCCCACGTCCTCATGGTGGGTTTCACCAGCTCGAGCACCATGGTGGGTCCCACATTGTAACACTCCCCCTCAAGCTGGAGGTGAGAAGACATCATAAATGCCCAACTTGTTGTATAAGGTAGACATAATCTTGTGAGTGACCATTTGGTGAGAATATCTGCAACTTGACTTTGTGATGATATATGCTTTAGAGATAAGAAACCTGCTTTGAGCTTTTCTCGTAAAAAATGGCAGTCCACTTCAATATGCTTTGTTTTTTCATAGAAGACTGGATTTGATGTAATGTGTATTGTTGTTTGATTATCACAGTATAGAACTATCAGAGCTTCTTTGTAGAATCCCAATTCAGTGAGAAGAGATCTTATACATAGGAGTTCACTAACAGTGTGTGTCATGGTTCTGTATTCTGCTTCTGCACTAGACCATGCTACTACATTTTGCTTCTTTCTTTTCTATGTAACCAAATTCTCTCCAACCATCGTACAAAATCCTGAAGTAGATTTTCTGTCATTTGGGGATCCGGCCCGGTCTGCATCTGAGAATCCTTCGATGTTGAAGTGACCATGGTTTTATAGAGAAGCCCTCTTCCTGGAGCTCCTTTCAGATATCATAGTATCCTTTCAAGTGTTTTCCAATGACTAATTTGTGGTTTGTGAATGTATTGACTTACCACACTTACTGCATATGAAATATCCGGCCTTGTTACACACAAGTAAATAAGTCTTCCCACTCGTCTTTGATATTTTCCAATATCTACATCTTCTCCAATGCCTCCACATAATTTTGTATTTGAGTCCATAGGAGTGTCTACCGGAATGTAATCAAGGGCATAATTATATAAGGACTCTATTTCCTCTAGAAGATCAAAGGCATACTTCCTTTAGGATAGAACAATCCCATGTCTGGATTGTAATACTTCAATACCCAAAAAATATTTGAGTAGTCCAAGATCCTTCATATTGAATTCAGCACATATTTTTTCCTTAGCTTTCTAGATGCCCTCGGAATCACTACCAGTTAAAATAATATCATCAACATATACAGCCAGAATCACCTTACCTCTCGGTGTATTTTTAATAAATACTGAGTGATCTCCAAAGCATCTGTAAAAGCCGGCCCGTATAAGGGTTTGACTAAATTTCTCAAACCATGCTCGAGAGGACAGTTTTAGACCATATAAAGATTTTTTTAGGACGCATACTGACTCCCCCTCAACCACCCAGGTGGTTGTTGCATATAAATTTCTTCTTTAATATCACCATTAAGAAATGCATTTTTCACATCAAGTTGATATATTGGCCATGATGAATTGACCACCAGAGATAATAATATACGTACCGAGTTTATTTTTGCCACTGGAGAGAAGGTTTCTTCATAATCAATTCCGTAACGCTGAGTATAACCTTTGGCAACCAGTCGAACCTTCAGTCGTGCAATTGACCCATTCGGATTATGTTAGACAGTATAAACCCACTTGCAACCAATGGGTTTTTAATCTGTTGGAAGAAGAACTAGTGACCTTGTATGATTGTCATTAAGTGCCTTCATTTCTTCATCCATTGCTACCTTCCACCCTGGATGTTATAAAGCCTCCTGATAGGACTGTGGAACAAATATGGAGGAGATAGAAGAAATAAACTGACAACATAAAGGTGATAGGTGATGATGAGACACAAAATTTGAAATGGGATGAGAAGTAGAAGGTCTAGTGCATGATCTAGGTTCTTTTCTGATAGCAATAAGATGAGTATCATACTGAGGGCCAAAAATAACAAGTGATGAAGGACTTACCTCTGTTGGATCTGTTAACTCAGCAAGTGTGGTGTCGGCCACTTGCTCTGGGGGTTGAATAATCTCTGTATCACGAGGCACAACCAGTCGAGGAGAACCTGGTACTGAGGATAGACCTGGAGGAGCACTATCAGAATAAAATGAGGAGTCTTCAAAAATTTTTACATCCCTGGACACAAATAAACGTTGAAGAGTGGAACTATAACAAACATAACCCTTTTGTGTGTGAGAGTATCCCAAGAAGATACACTTGATAGATTAAGGATCAAGTTTATTGTGTCTAGGAAATGAATTATGAACAAAACATTGACATCCAAAGACTTTCAAAGGTAGTGAAAACGGATCATCATTTGGTAAGAATCTAGAGTAAGGAGATTTATTACCAAGAACGGAAGATGGTAGACGATTTATAACAAAGCAAGTCGTAAGGACTGCATGAGGCCAATAAAAGTATGAAACTTTCATGACATATAATAAACCTCGACCTACCTCAAGAATATGACCATTTTTTCGTTCGGCTACACCATTTTGTTGAAGAGTGTAGATGCATGATGTTTGATGGATAATGCCATTTTCTTAAGAAAAAGAGTCAAGGTCTTTGGCATTATCAGACTGGAGAATTTTTATTTTCTTACCAAATTGTGTGAGTACCATAGTATGAAATGACTAAAAAATAAATGGTATCTCAGAAGGCTCCTTAAATATAAACAACCAAGTTGTGCGAGTGAAATCATCAGTAAATGTAATAAAATATTTTCCTTGAGAAATATTGGAGACACTCAAGGGCCCCAAACATCTGTATGAATTAAAGAAAATGGAGTAACACTTTTGACTTTTGGACGAGGAGAGTATGTATTCCTTTGATGTTTACTCAATTGACAAACCTCACAATGAAATTCTGACCTTACTTTAAGAGAAAGAAACATATAATGAAGAAACTGTGCAGATGGATGTCTCAACCGATTGTGCCATAACCGTGTCTCATTTTCAATAGTGGAAACCATATTCATTTTTGGCACATCTAAGTAGTAAAACCCCCCTTGTTCATGGCCTCCACCAATCACCTACTTCGTTATAAGATCCTGAAACACACATGAAGTAGGTGAGAAGGTAACAGAGCAATTAAAATATTTTTTCAACTGACTAACAGATAATAAATTCAAAGGGAAAGTAGGAACAAAAAGAATATCTGTGAGCAGAGGTGATGGTGTGACAAAAGTGGAACCTTTCCCTTGGACTTTGGTTTGAGAACTGTCAGCTATGGTAACAAACTTATGTGAAAGACTCGGAGATAGAGAATGTAATAAATTTTTGTTACCTGTAAGATGCTCGGAGGTTCCTGAGTCAATTATCCAGGATGAAGATGAGGCAGATAGCATACCTGAAGTGGTAGTGGCAGTAGTAGTTGCGGAGGAACTAGGAGATGAACCCAACATTGTCTTCATTTTCTAAAATAACTCATACTCTTCATCAGTAAAAAAATTTTGTGCTGCTGATTTTGTTGTTCTTCTTTTGTATCACTTACAAAGGCTTGATTAGCCCTTGTCAATTCTAATTGTCCATTGGCTTTATAGCATATCTCTTTATAATGGCCATATTGTCCACAGTAACTGCATGCCTTGAAATCCTTGTAATAACATTGATCTATAGTGCGACCAAATTTTTTACAATGAGTACACTCTTTCCCATATGCTCTGCCAACACCAGTCCTTCCACCTCTTCCTTTGCCTCCTTTATAACCTCTACCTCGGCCTCAGCCGTGATCAAATGATGATCCTCTATGATCGGAATACATAGCGGATGATACTTTAGTAGTGGAGGAAGAAGTGTTTGGAATACGAAGTAGTGTTGCACATACATCATCAAACTTGGGGACAGCAGAAGCACTCAGTAGTTGACTCTTGGCAATCTCAAGATGGGGTTTAACATTTGCAAGGCAAATAGCAGTAATTAAGGCTTCCTTTTGCTTGTCTTGGATAGAAATATATGTGGTTGAAGGCTGAGCTAACTTCCACTCTAGAAGAAAGCCTCTAAAGCGGGCCAAGTACTCATGGATATTTTCTCCTTGTTTAGTATTCAACATTCTTTGGAAAATGTCATATGGTCTATGTAGAGTATCTGGGCAAGAGTACAGTTTAGCACATGTCTCCCAAATTTGTTTAGTAGTGTCAAAATGAATGACAATATTGGAGACATGTTCTTCCATGCTATTAACTAACCAACTAATCACCAAAGTATCATTTTTAACCATTTTTTATAAAAAATATCATCTTCATCAATAGGTGGTCCTCAGGTGGTGAGGTGACCAAGTAGGTCTTTTGTTATAAGGAACCTCCGAATAGATGTAGACTAACTCATAAAATTTGATACCCCACGTAAGGGTATGGTGGTAATTCTCAGTATATCACTTTTGATATTCATATTCTCTTCAGCCATGATAGGCCATTCTTCAAAAAATTCCAATATTAACACCAAGTAGTATTCTTCAAACAACTCGATGTATGGGAAATTTTAGCATTGATGCTAAATTATCATTTTGATTTTTTATTCTCTAATACCACTCATAAGAGACTCAATAACAATCTTCTATATCAGGGGACTCTTGTTCCCACAAAAAATAAATTTCAACAATCTGATCATGGACTGGTCTCGAACAGAATTTCCAAACTGACAAAACTGTTTAGATAGTTTCTTCTAGATAGAGAGGTATGCATATCCATAATATAATAAGATGAAAGCATTCACATATTCATCTTTAAATCACCTTCTAAATTCGGAAACCAGTAACATGAAGAAAAAAAAATTAAGCACTTATCTCACGATTTGTGATCTTCCCTCACAAAAGAGTCTTCTTTGAGTCGTGTTGATCATCACTTCTTTAGTGCATTCATTTGACGAGGGATCATAAATTTGATGCTCTGATACCATGTTGAATTTAGGATCCCTTTTCCATAATTTTGAGCAAGAGAAAGAAGAAAGAAAAAGAAGAAAAGGGAAGAAGAGCTCTCGGGTAGAGAGAAGAAAAAAGAAAAGAGAAAAGAGAGGTCGTGCCAAGTAAAGAGAGAGAGAGAGATTAACTCAAGAAGGAGATGTGTAACTTGATTAATTTTGAATTACAATACCTCTATTTATAGTAGAGGAAGAGATAGAGTCCTTATATAATTAGCCTTTCAATCTCCTAATTACATTCCAACTCTAACTCTCTAAGATAAGTCTATTCAAAACAATCTACTAGAAGACTAATATGAGTTGAACTAGAACTATTTCTTCAATCACGTGAATGTAAGGGAGGAGGCCAGCTCGTGGCCTTATCCTTGTGGGTCCCTCATGATCTTCCAGCTTATCTTGATAAGGTTGCCAGCTCGTGAGATATTTGTGGGTCCCACTTGATCTTCAAGTCTTCTAACTCAATTCAGCTTGTACTTCTTAACTCTTTAACTCATGCTAGCTTAGGTGAGGACTCTTCTTGGTGTCCCACGTCTTCATGGTGGGTCCCACCAGTTCGAGCACCATGGTGGATCCCACATTGTAACATTACTATTAAGCATATTCCATATGGTTTCGTGGCCCATCTCAAGGCTCATCTAGTAGAAAAGGGATACACTCAGTGTTATGGAGTCAATTATGAGGAAATTTTCTCCCTGGTGGCCAAGTTAAATTTGGTACGAATCTTATTATCACTTGCTACAAATTCTTCTTAGCTGGTATACCAAATAGATGTGAAAAATGCTTTTTTAAATGGTGATATTAAGGAGGAGATCTATATGCATCAACCACCTGGTTTTGTGGTTGTGGGGGAGTCGGTATGCAAATTGAGGCAATTTTTATAAGGTTTAAAACAGTCTCCTCGGGCTTGGTTTGACAAATTTAGCCAAGTAATGTTGCGGTTTGGATTCAGTAGGTGCTCAGTAGATCATTTTGTCTTTGTAAAGAATACTTTAAAGGGAAGTGTATTATTAGCGATTTTATTAAATGATATTGTCTTGACTGGAAGTGATGTGGATAGTATAAACGAAGTCAAAGTGAAGATATGCAAGGAACTCAAAACGAAAGGCCTTGGACTTATTAAATATTTTTTGGGTATTGAAGTCTTCCACTCAAAGCATGGGATTGTCTTATCTCAGAGGAAGTATGTTCTTGATCTACTAGAGGATACATGGATGATGTGATGTCGACCGGTAGATACTCCTATGGATGCTAACACAAAATAGTGTGCAAACTCTAGTGAAGATGTGGATATGGGTAAATATCAAAGACTTGTGGGGAAACTCATTTCCCTTACAATGACTAGATCAACTATATCATATGTTGTAAGTGTGGTTTGTCAGTATATGCATAAAGTTTCATAGCAAGCCAAGTTGGGTTACTTCCAATCAGGACTCAGTTAATAACACTAAAAAGAATGAAGAAAAAACTGAGTCACTAAAAGGGAAGAAGACTGTTTTAGATGATGATTTTGAATTATTACAAAGGATGAAAACCTTGATAGTATCTACATCTTCCTTCCAATACTGTTGCTACTACCACTACCTTAGGTATGCTTTCTCCCTCTTCCTCCTCTTCATCTTAGATCATCGACTCAGGGGCCCCCGAGCATCTTACAGGTAGTAAGAGTCTATTGACATTATATGTCTCCATGCTTACTAGAAAAATAATTACCAAATCAGATGAGTCTCAAACCAAAGTTGTTGGGAAGGGATTCTCTTTTGCTACCCCCACACTTGCACTTACTAACGTCTTATTTATTCCCCAGTTCCTGTTAAATTTCATGGCAAGCCAATCTGGGTTACTTCCAATAAGAACTCATTTAATAACAATGAAAAGAATGAAGAGAAATCGAGTCACTAAAAGGGAAGAAGACTATTTCAAATGATGATTTTGAATTATTACAAAGGATGAAAACCTTGATAGTATCTACATCTTCCTCTAATATTGTTGCTACTACCACTATATTAGGTATGTTTTCTCCCACTTCCTCCTCTTCATCTTAGATCATTGACTCAGGGGCCTCCGAGCATCTTACAGGTAGTAAGAGTCTATTTACATTATATGTCTCCATGCTTACTAGACAAATAATTACCAAAGTAGATGAGTCTCAAACCGAAGTTGTTGGGAAGGGATTCTCTTCTGCTACCCCCACACTTGCACTTACTAACGTCTTATTTATTCCCCAGTTCCTGTTAAATTTGTTGTCTGTCAGTCAGTGAACAAAGAAGCTTAATTGTTCTATCAGCTTCTTCTTGTGTTTTTCAGGATCTAATAACGAAGTAGGTGATCGATAGAGGCTATGAACATAGGGAAGGGGGGCTCTATTACTTAGACTTGCCTCCAGTGACTACAATTTCTACTTCTCAAATAATGGCACAGCAAATTCGGGCATCTGTCAGCATCATCACTTCAACATTTGTTTCCTTCTTTGAAATCTTTGTCTGATCTCAATTGTGAAGTGTGTTAGTTGAGCAAACACCAGAGGACTGCATATTCTCCTCGAGCTGAACTTCAAAAGTGTTGCTCCCTTTTCCTTGATTCATTCAGAGGTATGAGGACCATTGAGTGTATTGAACATTTGTCAAGTTAAGTACTTCATTACCTTTGTTAATGGTTTTACTTGAATTACATGGCTATTTTTATTTAAGGACAGGTTTTGAAATCCTTTCTATATTTAAATTATTCCATGCCATGGCCTCAACCCAATTTATTAAAAAGATTAAACTACTGCACTCCAATAATGCCAAAGAATACTTGTCAGGAGAGTTTCAATCCTTTTGTAAGGATAATGACCAAAGAATACTTGTCAGGAGAGTTTCAATCCTTTTGTAAGGATAATGACATTATCCATCAGACCTCATGTGCTTACATCCCTCAACAAAATAGTGTAGCCGAAAGAAAAAATCGACATCTTTTTGAGTTAGCTCGTGACCTCCTTTACTCCATGAATGTGCCCTACTTTTACTAGCACTTATGATTCTTACAGCCTATTTTCTTATTAATAGGTTACCATCCTCGGTACTAGGTCATAAGTCCCCATATTCTTCATTATTTCCAAATGATGACTCTTTTTCCTTTCCTTTGAAGGTATTTGGTTGCAATGGTTTCATTCATGTCACATCCCCACAAAAAATTAAGCTAGATCCGAAGGCTATTATGTGTATCTTTTTGGGTTACTCTCGTACCCAAAAAAGATACGTTTGCTATAACCCCTCTGTTTGGAAGTTGATTGTCTCCAGGGATGTAACCTTTTTTGAAGATAAATCATTTTATTCCTCAAAAGATGTTCCTCCTTGTCTTTCATTTGTTTCTTGTGGTTTTAAAGCTTGTTGTGCCCCTTGATGTGGATTTCTCTATTTACTCCCCAGAAACATCGACCGATACCACACCTGTAGAGTTTACAGATCCTTCTAAGGCAAATCCATTTTCCTCTCTTTTTATCTAGTCCACCATTTGATACTAGGCCCATAGCTCTTCGTAAGGAACCTAGGACTTGTACTAGGCCTTCTACCTCTCATCCTATATCAAATTTTGTTTCTCACAATTGTTGTCAATTCCTTGCATTTATCTCTTCTGTATCTGGCTCACAATCATATCAGGAGGCTCTGAGACATCCAAGATGGAAGGCAGCAATAGAAGAGGAAATGAATGTTTTATATGAGAATCAGACACGGATCTTGGTTCAACTTCCTTCCTAAAAGAACCCATGGGTTGTAAATGGGTTTTTATTGTTAAACACAATCCATATAGCTTTGTGGCCTATCTCAAGGCCGTTTAGTATCAAAGGGATACACTCAATGCTATGGAATCAATTATGAGGAAACTTTCTCCCCAGTGGCCAAGTTAAATACGGTATGAATCTTATTATCACTTGCTGCAAATTCTTCTTGGCCAATATATCAACTAGATGTGAAAAATGTTTTTTTTTTAAATGATGGTATTAAGGAGAAGCTATAGGCATCAACCACCTAGTTTTTTGGTTGTGGGGGAGTTAGTATGAAATTTGAGGCACTCTTTATATGGTTTAAAATAGTCTCCTCGGGTTTGGTTTGACAAATTTAGCCAAGAAATGTTGCGGTTTGGATTCAATAGGTGTTCAGTAGATCATTATGTCTTGATAAAGAATACCTTAAAAAGAAGTGTATTCTGGCGATTTATGTAGATGATATTGTCTTGACTAGCAGTGATGCGGATAATATAAATGAAGTCAAATGCAAGGAATTCAAAATGAAAGACCTTGGACTTCTGAAACATTTTTGGGTATCGAGATCTTCCAGTCAAAGCATGGGATTGTCTTATCTCAGAGGAAGTATATTCTTGGTCTACTAGAGGACACATCTATGATGTGATGTCTACCGAAAAATAATCCTATGGATGCTAACACAAAGTTGTGTGCAAACTCTACTGAAGATATAGATGTGGGTAAATATCAAAGACTTGTGGGGAAACTCATTTGCCTTATAGTGACTAGACCAACTATATCATATGTTATAAGTGTGGTGAGTTCGTATATGCATAAACCACAATGTACTCACTAGAAAAATCTAGAGAGGATCCTTCGATATTTAAAAGGAGCTCCAACCAAGGGACTTCTATATAAATGTCATGGTCATTTCAATATTGAAAGATTTGCAGATGCAGATTGGGCTGGGTCACCTGATGACAGGAAGTCCACTTTCTGGGTATTGCATTTTAGTTGGAGGAAATTTAGTTACATGGAGGAATTAAAAAATAGAATGTTATTGCAAGATCTAGTGTTAAAGCATAATATAGAGTTATGGCCCATGTTGACAGTGACTTTCTATGGATCAAACCATTCCTTACCGAATTAGGGTTCCACAAAGATGCTCCTATGGAACTATATTGTGAGAACCAGGCAACCTTCCACATTGCCTCAAATCCAATCTTCCATGAGAGAACAAAACATATTGAGATAGATTGTCATTTTATACAAGAAAATTTCAAATTAGCATTATATCTCTCAGGCATGTTTCATATCAAGGATAGGCGACAAATATACTCACAAAGCTGGTCACATCCACGATACATACCACTATATGCTACAAGTTGGGTATTTATGATATTTTCTCTCCCTCAACTTGAGGGAGAGTATAGAAAGATGTAACCCAAGTATAGTGGCAAGGATGTAAAATGTCTTTATTTCTTGTCTATTTTCTCCCTTATTGGGGTAAAGGGCATTGATATAATTTATAAGATGTTCAATATTATAAACACATATTGAGGGGGAGGATTAGGGACGTGACTTGAAACCTAATCCTTCTTTCCCCCTTCTCAAACTCCCTAGTCGTCTCTCACTCTTTCTCTCTTTTCTCTCTTCTTCCTTATCTTCTTTCTTCCCTTCAACTTCTCATCTTCCTTTGACTGATTAATCCACGTTCTTCATCATGGGATCCTAAATCCAACAATTCCATAGTTGAGGTTGAGCACGACTCATGCATATTTCAGCAAGCTTAACTCAAGCTCAAGAGCATTGACATATATTACAAATTCACATAATGGAATGGGAAGAATTTGTTGATAAGCTCAGTATCGTTGTAGTGCACGTAGTGGCAGAGGAGTCCAAGACCTTGTGGCGAAGCATGGAGATATAGAAAAATGAGAATCTTGAAAGTGGCAAAAGAATGAGGGCAATTAGTAGATTTCAAACATCAACTCTAGTCTAGGTCAATTTATGTAATCAAATAAAGCATAGATAAAAATTTCACACAAAAAACCATCTACCAAAAGATCGAGCAATTAAAACTTATCTACAATACAACGACTCTCGATGTTTGTAGAACAAGTATCATGAAATCTATCTATACCTAACCAGCTGAATTATTAAACTAACCTCCTTAAAAAAAGAGTGTAACAAAGTTTGTGATGGAAGAGCAAAAGATGGGAGCAATTCCAAGCAAAGAAACACAAGTTAAGGAGTGGAAAGTGATCCACAATAGTTTCATCTAACATAGAGGGAAGGCTAAACAACGGGTTGACTATTGAGGCAACCAAGAGTGAAAACTAAAGAGGCGTGAGAAATGAGTAGATTAGAAGCAAACAAATAAATTAGAAAAATAACAAGAAAAGAAGAGAATAGGGAGAAGATGGATAGAGGAACAAGGAGCTTACCTTCTCCATCAATAGTGCTTGTTTTATTGGAAAGTGACAAAGTCAAATTGTCAAGGAGCCAAGAGGACTGAACAACTGATGTCTTTGTGTGAACTAAGAGTGTATAAAGGAAAGGAAAAAAAAAGGAATTAGTATATATGATAAGAACCCTGTTCGTGAGAGGTCCTTATCTTTTCTAAAAGTGAAAGGAAAATTTGAAAGAGAGAGGTTAAGAGGGTCAGAATAAGAAAGAAGGGAAGAAGAGAGTGAAGTGGAGGAAGAGAGGAAGATAGAGGGACAACTAGATGAAAAAGTGAGAAGAAAGGATGGAGATTTGCTAGACATAGATTTGAGAGAGGAAACGGAGATTCAGAAAAAGGCTCGACTCATTTCTTCCTTCAACTAACACCTTTATTTATAGCATTATTTGGTAAAATCATTAATCAAATAGGATTACATATAAGGAGAGATTATAGGAAATTGAAAGGATTACATCACTCTAGAAGTGATTTTAGGAACTGAAAGATTATATCAATTAAAGATAAATTTTATCTTGTAGAATCTTTTTTTATCAAGAAGAGGGGGCATATTACACTTTTGCCATCATACCCCACACCCCTTGGGCATTTTTCCTTTTTACCATTAGGCCCCACACCCTTTGTTTCTTGGAGGTAACACTTTCTATTTTGTAGTGGCTTCTCTTTCTAATTTTCTTCTTCTTCTCTTCTACTTTATTCTTCTCTTGATTCTTTGGTGGTAATTTTGGGTTTGTATTAGTACAAAGGTATTTTCATAAACAAATATGATAAGGAGTCGATTTGATAGCTAACAAGTTGAGTATGAGAAAGCTTGAGTTTGACTCATTATACTTGACAAGTGTGATTTTAAGATTTGAGTTTGGATCAACCTTGGTAAAATACAGTGCCAAGCCGAGTTGGCTCGGCTTTGTAGCACCTCTATCTAACAAATTATTTTTATACTCAAAATTGTGGATATTTAAATTCTTATTAATGATTTTACAAATAATTATTTTAAAACTAATTTATGAATATTGTTTTTAAAATAATTTACTAAATCACTATGGGAATCAAACTTTGTTATCTCATCCACCTATGAGTTTAAATAGAGAAAGAATCTTCTATTTAATATAAAAATGATTAAATATTGATTAACGTTGATTTCATACGTGAGAACTGTGGAGGAAGACATTCTGTTTGTTGTTAGTGAATAGTAATAATATCTGTTCATATTTGACATAGAGCAGGCCAAAGAAATCATAGCACGTCGATTCCATCATTTTCAGTGTGGATAACACCGAGGAAGGATAATTTATCCAGAGAATCTTCTTCAATCTTCTGATAATCCAAAGCCTGCAGGGGAGTATTTCTAATTCTGGAGCAGAAACGAGTTACCTGACCGTCCGTGCAAACTCGTCTGTTTCCTTTTGTTATCAAGCAAGAGTGGAAACAAATCTGTAAGAGATATTCTCCTTCCAGTTTTGTATCCTTGAGATTTTGTCTTTACAGATCTGAAAACGGAAGGATTCATCTTAAAGCATCGTTAATTCTGAAGAAAAGACCTGGACGCGTTCATTCCCTTGGAAAATGACTGGATTCGATACCTGTCTTTTTGCAGATCATTCGACGATCGACTGTAACAAGCAGGAGATCATTTTCTGGTTTTCAAGATCAGAGAAGAAAGAGAAATGCGAGCAGAATTCAGAAAAGGGTTTAATAGTTTATTATATAATTCCTGTGGCGAAGAAGAGGATGAAGGCAAGGGGAAGTGCTTTCTTATTATTTATTTATTTATTTCCAAAAAGCGGACAGGACACGTGAGCCCTCATCAATTCAAAAAATTCCAAACCGCTCCTTTCTTTGTCCTTATATAAAATTGCCCACTCTTTCATCGTGGATGTGACGTTCCAACACTTCCGAATTGATATTTCTTCCGTAGTAGTGGCTTGGACTTTAAAGGGAGAGGAGCTTAACATAAGAAGCCCTTACACTCCTGCCTTTCTCTGCAAAAATTGGAAGCTTCCGCGACTCTCAGGTGGGTCTCACACGGTATCTCTGCGGCCAATAATAATGAGACCATTGTCAATGTAACAGTGTCGCATTTGGTCCAGTCCGAATAATGTGGGTCTAGTTGGTGAACCAACCTAGTGAATTGTGGTAACGTGACACTGGCGCCTAACTGAATCTGGCCCCACAGTTGTTGATGTAGTCCATTCCAACTCCTGGCTCGGCTGGCGTGGCATTCTAGTAATTTTTGGAAGATTAGTAGTTTATTGATTTGGATTCGTTGACATGTAAAAATATAACACATTCACCAAGACACGGCAACTAGAAAACTAAACCACTCGCCGTTCCTTTGCCGTGTAAGGGGGGATGTCTTAAAAAAATCAAAGAATAAGTGCTTGGGGCTTCGACGGAGAAAGGAGGAGCTGGGCGGAGAGTGGTTTTCACTTTTTTTATGTAGTGAGCTTTAATGGCGCCCACCGGAATTCCCGTCCTTTTTGCACCCCCGAGACAGGGCTGATGAATACAGGGCAAATCTAAGTGTTGTCTGTGAAGATTTTGTTGTTTTTTTTTTTTTTTTCGGATTTAATTGAGAGGAAAGAAGCTTCTTTTTGGTTTTGCTTCTCTGGGTTTTGTTCTTCTTTGTTTTTCAACTTTGGGAGTTTATGCTTCGTCGGAGAGCCATGACTTGGGCGAGGGTGGCCAAATCCGCTCAGGCTCTCGCAGCTCATGGTTTTCTTTTCTCCTTCACGCTGATGCTCGTGCTCAAGCTGGACCGAGTTATCTTCTACTCCTGGTGGTTAGTATTCCCTTTATTTTTCCAATTTCGGAATTTGCGTTTTGGTATTTGATTGAGTTTTACGCAATTTAAGAATGGACGGCATTGTAGCTTCCAATTTCGCCGACGAACTTCTTGATTTTTAGTTTAGATTCGGGTGGGTGCTTGTAACCGGGTAATGCATTTTATTTCTGTATCAACCAATGCAAGGGGGAGTCGACGATTTCTTGTTTCACTAATGTAATTTTGTTGTCTAATAAGACAGTAAAGTATTTACCTTGTTTAGCTCTTTCCGTACTGGATGCAAGTTATTTCTGCGAAAGAGTTGCATCTACTACATGTACCTGTGTTGTAAATCTTGTTCAGTTTCTTAACATGTTGTCTTCTTAAAACAACTTTGTGCTTGCATGCATGTTAAGAATTCTTAAGTAGGTTAGGATATCTAGCGGGTCCTAGTAAAGGCGTCTCAGGTTTGGGAAAGAATTTACTTCCCTGTCTTATTTTTGATGGATGCTGGGTTTGGAATCTTACTTGTTTCTATATCTATAATGTTATCTTTTTTCTATAATTGTGGAGAGCAAGCATTCCTGGCTACTTCGGACTTTCAAAGTCAAACTTTTTTTTTTCATTTTAAAAAAAAAGTTTGCTCTGCTATTTTGCATTTTTTAATTTGTTATGGAAATGAAATGTGCTTTCGTAGGGGTTTTTGATAGGTGTCTTCAGGTGTTTCTTTTGAATTTTCACTGTCATCAACATTTTGGGAGTTGCCAATTCTGTAACATCTGTTATGTGTTGGATTTGTCTATTTACAGAGTTCCTAAACTGTCTTCGTGTTCTTTACTGGCTTTGATTTTGTATTGTTTTTGGCTGGTAATTGTGGTTATTGTGTGGTCCTTGTTACTTTTGCTTTGAAAATGCCTTCTCCAAACTATTGTTATTCAACCTTTTATTTCTGCTCAAATGTTGACTGCTGTGTACCTTGCATTTCAAAAGCTTGCAATAATATTTTATTTTTTCTTGTAACTCGTCTTTAATCCTTTGCAGGATGGTTTTTCTCCCCCTCTGGCTGTTCCATGTTGTTGTTGCACGAGGCAGATTCTCATTGCCTGCTCCTTCATTACCCCATGATCGACATGTATGATGTGTACCTTTGTCCAATTATGTTGGTTTTTTAATGTGTTTTTCGTATTTGCAAAATGTTACTAGGTTTGGGTCTGTCAACATGAAGCTCCTTTAATGTGGATTAATTATCTTCGTGTGATTGGGCAGTGGGCACCTTGTCATGCCATTGTTGCTACACCATTGCTTATTGCATTTGAGCTACTTCTCTGTATATATCTGGAGAGTCTCTACGGTATAATGCACACACCCTTTTTTCCCCTTCTTTATCTCATTGCCTCTGATATTTGACATGTTATGATAGTAAGTGTCTAAATTAAAGTGCATTTTCTTGTTTGAAGCAAGCTCTTGAAAGTTCTCCCTTTAAATCTTCGGAGTAGATCAAATTGATTTCTACTCAGTTTGTGGAGTGCTTTCTTGCAGTTTATGGTCCTCCGGCTGTAAATTTGAAGATTGTTTTTCTTCCATTGCTGGCATTTGAAGTTATCATTCTGGTTGATAATTTCAGGTACTTCCTTTCCAGTGTCTATCAAATTTTATGTATGTTTTATCAATTTAAGAACACAATGGAGCAATAAACATACAGAATGATATTGTACCTGCTTGCAAATTTGGTTATGGTTGCTGTTGCTAGAAGATTTCTGGAACTGCTCAGAATTATAAATAAAATTTTCAACTACATTGAACAAATAACATATACTTGCAGCTCTATAACATTGAAAAGAGCAGTATTGAGACTGAAAACTCAGATTTTTTAAGGAGAAGCTTTGAATAGAAAGCTTGATAGAAAAAATTGAATCCTATTTGATTGAATTTTTTTTTTGTTTTTTTGGTGAAAGAGCATTTTATATTCCAAAGCCCAAGGAAAAACAGCATACAATCAAGAGAGGCCCCCCCTTAAAACAAGGGATTGGAGGGAAACCCCCTCTTTAGCTAATTGATCAGTTAGACCATTAGCAGATCTCAGAATGTGTGACCAATTACCAACATGATTTTGGTATAATGTTTGGAAATGAAGAGACTAGGGGTTTAAAATTCTCATAGGATCTGCAGTCTTTTAGGATCCAGAGAATGATCCTATTCCTTATTCTAAAGTGTAGAGGGAAGTAAGGGGAATGTATTTTTTTCCTAGTGATGGAATGCCATTTTTAATGCAAGTTGACTTTGAGTAAGAATATTGACATTCATTATAGCCTTTCAAATATATAGAAACTATTTATGTTGGTCTCTCACAAAGTATTGACATAATTTGACGATTATGAAATTATGGTGCATTTCCTGTAAGGTTGGGGAAGTCTTTCCTACTTTAAACCAAAAACTTCCCAACCTATTGGATTCTTAGCTTTTATTATTTTGAATAAGATTCTGATATCCAGAGGTGATGTTTTCTGTCCATTATGAATTGCCCAATTTCTTGTGATCCTTCTTACAAAGATTTGCTAGATTTGTAGTGTTCCATGTGGTGGTATTGGCAATTGTATTAGCATAGGGTTACTCATCACAATACAAGAGGTTATGATACCATGGATCTGACAAAAGGAATCAAATTTATGATTCATAAATTCAAGCCCATTATCATTACAAAAAATGCAGAGAGAAGCATCAAATTGTGTTTTTATGTCATTAAAAATTTTAGAAATACATTGAAAATTTCAGGTTTCTCCCTAGGAGATACATGAAACTTTAGAACAGATAACACAAATTCCAAAAATAAGGAAGATGTAGGCTGGGTTTTGGCTACTCCATGACCGGAGAAACCAAACCATCAACAAAAGTAACTTGTTTGAAGGAAAAAGGATGGACTAAGATCTATGAAAAGAGATGACATACCTGACATGTGTGACGATACATTTTGGGTTAATAACCCATGTGTAAATAAGACTCAAATATAGGGCAGATGTATCTGAACTAGAAAGAGTAGTTGTGGGCGGTATAGGCTGAGCTATAGATGCAGAGGAGGACAAAGAGGTCAACTAGGCATTGCGCTGGGCTAGCTATTGAAGCTCATCCAGGGCACCAGGTACAATACCAGCTGCTTGACTACAAAAGGTTTTATTACTGTGCTAAACGGTTGAATTGACCCAAGCTGGTTTACCAAACTTGTCCCAACACTTGTCAGAGAACTGATTGGTGTGTCCATAATATACAGATCTTTCACCTTACCTTCACCACGGCTTCTACCTCTAGCAGAACCATCATGACCTCTGCCTCTACCACTTCCACTATGGCCTCATGTAGATTTTGAGCCCTTGCGTATTAAAGGCAGTTGCTTCCACCCTCTTACCTTTTTTGCTGTCCTTGCATGTCACGATTATCAGAATGCTTTGGAAAGTGATGGAATATCATGTGAGGCAAGTAGCTAAGCTCATGTTGTATCAAATTCTGGTCCTAAACTATCCAGGGATTTTGCTACATAGATATGCCCCTATTGCTCTTTTTTATTTGTGGTGAATAGTTGAAAAAGGTTGATCTTTTGTAAAATGCTCTGCAAGTCTCTCTAGTAGTCAGTTGCTGTTCTGTCATTTTTCTTAAGACAAAATAATCTTGCCTACATCTCATAGACTCTGGATAAGTTATTCTTTTGTGCATATAAAGATTGAAGATAAGTCGAGATTTTCTTCGCAGTTTCATAATTCATTATTTGACTTCTAAGCTTGGTGTCTATGCTAGTGAGTAACCAAGTCATGACCTGGTTGTTCTCTTCTTCCCAATCATTTGTAGTAGGACAATTATGGATCAACTCTAATATATTTAAATTTTTTTAGCCTCGACATAAATCTGAACTGGCCCAGACTAACTAAGATAGTTTTGGTCATTCAATTTCTCAATAGTGATAATAATCTTATCTTTACCTTTTGAACGCCCAAATTCTCTTATAGGAGTAATTACCTCACTAGAACGAGTCATATATGATAGAAACAATCAATTAGTGTGCTTCAACAGTTAGGGTTTTCAACAAAATACTCCAATCTGATCACAATCATTCAATTCAATAACAACAATCATTCACAAAAAAAATTGGCTGATATCAGCCTTCCTGGAGTTGACATAGGCAACAGGCACAAGATCGGAATCCTGCACACACTTCAACTAGGAAATTCCCAAGGCACAACCCTTAGGGGCACAGATTAAACATATAACTGCTCAATTGGCAATAAAAGCCATAAACCCTTAGGTTATGACACAAAAGAATTGGAAAAATCTAACCTTGACTTTTGGTTAGTAAAGAATTCTGAAATTCCCCTTACCTGAAATATAGAGGCGTCAGAAAGAAGAGAATTGAGTGCTTAAAGAGCTCTGAATCTGGATCTTATTTCTTTCATACCATGTGAAAAGGGTATAAAATAGGAGAGAAGAAGAAGAAAGAAGAAAGAGAGAGATATGAGAGAGAAAGAGTGCGTAGACTGCACTCTTTGGGGGAAACAAATTAGACCCCCTTCTTTTATTTATCACTTAAGTGGCTTAAGGACCTTCCATATAAATACCCCTCTTGACTTATATATCTCTATCTTATTAATTACTCATCAGATTAACATGTAATCAGAACCATAGATTCCTACCAATAACTCAATCTTACTGTCACTAGTAAAGACTCATACAATGAATGTAAAATAACCAAAATACCCCTACATGATATTTAACACCATCTATTCTTGGGCAAGAGAACCCTATGAGGCACTTTGGCCTTTTAAGATTGAAGATGGCATGCGGCTGATTAAAACACACACTAAGTATGACATCGCCCTAAAAGGTTTGTGAGACTTTCATATGAAGAAGCAATGTGCAAGGAATATTAAGGGGGCGCCTGGTTTTTGTTTGACTTTTACCTTGTTTATGAAATTTAACATATGGCAATATCCTATTATAGAAGGAACAAAATGTTTGATGGAGAAACTGATAAACACTTCTGTGAGTATGATGTTGAATTCTTGCTCTTTTGAGCCTTTTAATATAACTCAGCACTATTTTAAACAAAAGAATATGAAATTAAATTTACAAGATATTGTGGAAAGTTATGGTTCATTGTGGTTTATGATGCTCGTTTTTTCTTGCTTTCTGAATTCCACTCATAAGTGCAACTTTAGGTGGCCAGTGACAGGATACTGCTTATACTCATTTTGGATGTAGAATGAAGTTATTTTAATATAGTTCAGTTAGAAGTTGATCATCTCAAATAAATATTGTTTTCCTTCTTTATCAGGATGTGTAGGGCTTTAATGCCTGGAGATGAAGAAAGCATGAGTGATGAAGCTATATGGGAGACGCTTCCTGTAATTTACCCTTTAATTTGGTTCACTGGTGGTTTTATTGAAGTTTCCTTTACATGGTCTTACCTCATCCTTCATGTTGTGAAAGAGATTTCTTGTCTAAACAAGTTGGTAATATTTAAGTATAGATAATAGTAAAATGGCTTCTTCAGGATACAGACAACAAAAAATCTGAAAAGAAGCAAATGCATAAGTTAGTTGAAGAACCTCATCAGTGAAATATTGGAACTAAATATTTGAAATTGGATTGGTTTTCAATTAAAAGTTGCCTTTTGTCTTATTATACAGGTCTAGTTCAATAACGGCCAATTTTTTGAAAACCAAATGCTAGTATCACAGCAATCATCAAGCTTTGTTTAATTTATTTCTTAAAAATAATTATTTATTTGGATTTTATTTTTATCGTCTTCTTTAAAAAGGGGTGGGGGAAGTGTGGTTGATAGATAAATACCTTCTCCTGTGTTTGATATGATTCTATTTGTTCAGATATCTCATGGGAAAATGAAAACTAATACTTCATTGTCTGACTTTCTCTATAGCACTTTTGGGTAGCAATCTCTATGGTGTTTTTTGTTGCTGCAACAACATTCACCCTTCTAAAGCTATGTGGTAATTTGTCTATCTGCTTATAACATTTTTTAAACTTCATATTGATGAGAAATATTTAAGTATAGCAATCTCTTTGTGTAACATTAATTATAGAAAAAACTCTGGATTGTTTTTTCTTTGATTGAACATTTGAATTATTTGAATGCAATTTGTTTAAGTGCAGGTGATGTTGGTGCCTTGGGGTGGTGGGACTTATTCATAAATTTTGGGTATACCTGTATTTATTATTATTGTTTATTTTGAAAAGTTAGGGTATTGCTTTATCAAATCAATATCCCACATTCTGAAATCGTGACTCCCTGTGAATCTTCTTATTCATGCATTACAGCATAGCAGAGTGCTTTGCGTTTCTTGTCTGCACAAAGTGGTCTAATCCAATTATTCATAGACCCACAAACCACAGAGAACCAAGCTCATCCTCCACAACCTCAAGATATCTTGACATGAATAGTGGTTTGGTGCTTTTTAGAGATGAAGACCAATACCCTGGCAGGATGTGTGGGCTTCAGGATGTTGGAGGTCATATCATGAAAATCCCAGTGATTACTTTCCAGATCATACTTTGCATGCGTTTGGAGGTATATTAATTGTTCTATCAATTCCTTGATTGTTCTTGGTTGTGATAAAATTTATTCACCGAAAGAAAAATTCACAGTATGCATATAACAACAGCACTGTGATTCTCTCAATTATAGCACCCTCAGATCCCTTTCATGGGGGAGATCTATGAGAACAGTATGTCTTTTGTTCATCCACTGTATGCAGAGTATGTCCTTTGTTTATCCAACGTATGTTTAATTTCAGGGAACTCCTCCTAATGCTCGGCACATTCCACTGCCTGTCCTTTTCTCTCCGCTTTTCCTTTTGCAAGGTGCTGGTGTCTTATTTGCAATTTCCCGATTTGTGGAGAAGATAGTCCTTTTATTGCGTAGTGGGACTGGGACGAGTAGATATTTTACATTCTCTTCCAGGATTCATGATTGCTTTGGGTTTCTGCATCATGGTTCAAGGTAAATTCATTTCATTAACACATACCAGCCTAAGTTTTTAATGTGAGTGATATTAATTACTTTACATACTACTATCTGCTTGTGGAAGTCCTATGAACTTTCTCTGGTCTTGCTGTTAATGATATCAGGCTTCTCGGTTGGTGGTTTTTTTTTTTTTGATTTTCAGGCTTCTTGGTTGGTGGTCGATTGATGAAGGAAGTAAGGAGGAACAAGCTCAACTTTACCAGGCTGGGGCTGCTGGGTAAGTGCAGCTGTCTTTTTGTTAATCAAATACAAAACTTGGATCCCTATTTCTGTGTCCGAAGTGATTCCAGACATTCACGAGAAGTGTTTTCCATTCATCTCATAGCTTGAGGTGTATTTTGTCATTAAGGATTAGTGTAAAGGTACGAAATAGCAGTGAAAGAAAGCTAAAGAGAGTAGATAAAAAGCCAATAGCAAGACCTGCGGAGGAAGCGAGAAAGCATGGTGTAAAAACTGATTTGCAGACGTAGAAGAGTGAACATTCCGTAGGAATCTTCCAAGCAGCCCTTATGGAGAAAATGTGCTTGGAGTTTTACTCTCACAATGAATTTCTCTCTTTGACTTTGGATAGAAACTTATTCTCACCCTATGCACGAAAATATAATTCGTGTAGAACATCTCAGTACTCTATGTGTATGAACTCACTTGGAAATTTCAAAAGTCGTCATCTGCAGCTGGCTATTTATATTTTTTATGTATCTTTTAAAACAGAAATATTTGTTGTTGAAGGTTGCTACATAGTATTTCTCATGACAAAGTGTCCTTCTGAGTTCATCTTTGAAGGGTGTAGGTTGTTGTATGACTTTTACTGTTGCAAGATTGATGTGTATAGTTTTAGTTGAGGCAGTTATTATGTTTGTCAAAAAGAATCAATATTTGACATTCAAACTTTCTATTCTATGGAAAGCTTGAGACTGGTAAAAATGTTCTTCTGTTGGATGGAGACATGGAAGGGAGGACCTAGCTTGGGCAGTCCTTGAGTTTCGTCATATAAACTATGCCTAGTTTTTCGTGCAGCTTAAGTCACAAACAAACTTCTAATATTTAACTTTCATTTAATGTCTAATAGAAGCAAAGCCCGGATTCTGAATATATGGAATAGGGGTTAACTCAATGAGGTGTTACAACCTGCATAATAGCCATTAATCAGATAAATAAATAACCAGAAACTGGTTTTTTGGTAAATCAATTGCTAGTTTTCTTATTGTTGATTACACATGCATGCTACATCCCATTCCCCCTGGTGATACTTGAACCCAAAGCTTCACTCTACAAACCCTTTCACGTGGTCGCTGAGCCAAAGGTCCAATCCACAAAAATCAGTTACTATGATATCCTGTTGACAAATATTATGACGAAATGATCCTTCTGCATGCTTATAAGAATTGTTTATGTTTTGAACTATAACATCTCTTAGGTTGGTTATCAAAGAATAAAAAAAGCATCTTGTAGGTTGCATTCAATCCATTTGCTTATATGGTATTTGGCTTCAATCTTTTCTTGTTTCTGGTACATCATGTAATTCCATAATTTTGCACTCTTTCTGATGGAAGCGTTTGAAGTCTTACTATGCATGATTTGCAAGTGATCTGAAATGGAGAATTGCAATTTTGTGTAGGTACAACACTTTCTGTGGATATCCTCCTGAGGTTGTGAAGAAAATGCCTAAAAAGGATCTAGCCGAAGAGGTAAAAACATCTTGTTTCAGCTCTGATAGCAATGCTTATGTTAGCTTTCTCAACTATTTACTTGCTTGTATCTGAAACGTGTGTTCTCATCTACTACTTATCGTATTTATCTATTTCCAATTTTTATCACAGGTCTGGAGACTGCAAGCTGCACTAGGGGAGCAAGCAGAAATTACAAAATTTAGCCAGCAAGAGTACGAGAGACTTCAACATGTAATAATCCTCAAACTTTTGGGTGGTGATTTGCACTGTTTCAGCTTACTTTGTTCTTGATACTCATTTAGCTTCAACAAATCCTGGTGTTTATCCAAATTTTAACATCCTGCTGTGTTTGCTACTAATTTTCCCAGTTTCTTCTCTATGAATAGTCCCATACAGGTCTAGGATAAAAAAGATCCTTTGCTTATTACTTGGGGAAATGCCTTTTAACATTAGCTAGTTATTTTCGATGGAACTTGGACCTAACTTTAACATGGTATAAAAACGGGTACATGTATGTGGGTCTCCATCGTATAAGTGTACGTGGGAATGCATGTGAAAGGGAGTGACGAATGGTCCCACATCGATCCAGTTTTAGAAAGATCATCATAATTTTGGTTAGCCCTTTTAGATGGACCTAGATCCTACTTTAACTATCATGATTTGTGAAACAACCTGATGGTTTTTCCACATTCTGAGTAGTCATTTACAATTTTATTACACTATCTAAAAGCTTATAGCCATTACAAAGAACTTTGTACATACATATGTATTACTTTGTACATGTACCCATTCTAACAGATTCATATGCAGTAATGCAGCTGTTTCTGGCTTTAAGATGCCCGAGATGTATTACTCTTATTTTTCATAATTAAATATATGGTTTATTTTGAAAAAAAAAAAGATGTATTCCACTTATTTTTCATTTAAAATGTGATGCATTACCTTTTCTTGAATTGACCATTTTAAAGTGTGCTTGTGTGCGATGCGAACAATAATTTTCGAAACATATTTCCACCTTGGGATGGTGGTTCAGATTTTATTTTAAATTTTGAATATTATGGTTATGATTCAGCTTTGAGGCTATCTATTGTTCAAAAGGAAAAAAAAATGAAAAAAACTGAGGCCTAGCTCTCGTTGTTGACCTTATACATCTTCTTATACACGTCAATTCACATCTTATTATACACTGTTTCACTCTCAGTGATGTTGATCTCTTCCTCTCTCTCGCTCACACACACACATACATATATATGCAGACGCACATACATACATCTGAGCGGTGTGTGCACACACACTGATTGTGCCTTGAAGAGACCTTTAAGAAGTGTGCTTCATACAAAAGCCAATGCAAAATTGATGAGAACTGTAGCCTCTGCACTGCTGTGCCTGATCTTTGTGGTGCATTGAGCAGGAAAAGGTGCTGTGCAGAGTATGCTTTGAGGGTGAGATAAGCATGGTCTTGCTTCCATGCAGGCACCGGATCCTCTGCAGGTAGAACCTCTCTTTCTTTATGTTTGTACACTTTTTATCATTTGATATTCTTGCATATTGTAAGTCCTTTTAGATTACTGGCACATTTCCTAATTTGTGTGATGCAGTAATTGCTCCGAGAAGTGTAAAAAGTGCCCTATCTGCCGAGTTATGATTGAAGAACGTTTGCCCGTATATGATGTATAATGCCTTGTGATATTGAGCGGAGTGTCTACACAAGGGTGTGTATTGGAGGCATGCAGTATGTACAGAATTAACCTTAGGAATTGAAGGAAACTCATCTTCTCATTAACAGAAGATTGATACTGAAAGCTTTAAATGAACGAAGGTTTAGTTTGACGGAGCATTGTTGTAATTAGACAATGGACATTGTCATGTTGGTGAGGTGTAAGCATGAGCCATACATGATGTTGTGCGTTTGTACTTGGACAATGTTACTATGCAAATATGCCATTTGGTGGTTACAGAAAAAGAAAGCAAAGAAAGGATTAGCAAAAAACGAAGTTTTTGTTTCTGTACATTGCTTCTTTTCAATCTGGAGTTGGACTAATTCTTCCAGGAGAAAAGAAGAGCAGTTTCCTGAGTCTTTTCCATTTTTTCTGCAAATAAGCTTTTGATGTTCTAATTTTTTTATATGTTTTATATGATTTTCTCTAAATCATCAAAATTTAAGTTTTTTTTTCCTCAATCAGAAGGGTTTAAGTTAAAAAGACGAATGGGTGGGTATAAATTCAAAAAGAGTATTTGCTTTTTTATAACTATTTCAGTTTTTTTCTTTCACCTTAAAGGAGATATTTGGCGAAGAGAAAGTTGTGGGGCAGGTAAAATAGGGAGCATATCTCACGGAATTCTGTTAGAAATAGAGCATTCTTTGCAAGAACTTCAAAATGAATACACCAAGTTTACCTATTTTATAAGCAAATTAAGGATAAATCGCCCTTATTCTTTATAATACATGAGCCAATGAGAATTTGCCACATAAGTAAGGCAAATCCCCTCTTATTCAAATGGGTCAAACTCCAAAGTCTCAGTTTCAAAGTGTTTTAGTTATATTATTTTTTTATTTATATTTAATTATTTAATTGTTCACTATTATAATTGTTTCTACTTGTTCATCAATTGTAATCAGATTTTGTTTATTTCTTCTATTATAAATATTGGAAAATATGAATATGTTGGAATGTCATTGATGTAATTATTTTATATTTTTTTGTTTCTTCTTCACTCTTTCTTATCTTCTTTACGTTATTTTATTTCTCTATTGTAATTTATGTTTTTTTTTTTTTTGAATATAACTCTATTTCTTGTTATTGCTGGTTCTTAATGTTTTGTTTTGTCTGGAATCAAGTTATCGACGACAGTTCAGTTTTCTACTGTTAGCTTATGAGAGTCGACGATAGGAGTGCAGAAGAGAGGATGGGGGCCATATGACGTAGTAGGCAGAGTTTGGCGCATTGCCTTGTCGGTCGATTTGTGTGTAAAAATTCTCTGTCACGATAAGAGTGCAGAAGAGGGGATGGGCGATATGACGTAGCAGGCAGACATTGACTCTTTTCTTATTTTCTCAGGCAGGAGATCGTATTTTCTTGTCCCTCCAAGTAATTTTTTTTTAGGATATTATCTAATGTTTTTATGACGTGGTAGATGACATGTTTTGAAGTTCGATTGTTGGGTAAATACGATTTTGAAATCCGGTATTTTGGTAAATGTTAAAAAAAAAAACACGAAGACAGAAAAATCAGATTGTCTCCTCTTCTTTGGACTTGGATGGACTGGTTGCTGGCTAATGATTGGGGAGAAGTTACCTACTCTCTGGTTACTACAGCAGGTGCACGTCGTCTCTGCAAACAGCTCCAAGCAACTTTTAATTCCATATAAAATGTAAACTCGGAGCTAAAGGAACGTACGGCAGTTGGGGATAAATGGTCGGCAGTTGTAAACAACCGTCTGTTTTCCCTTATTCACCTTGTACACAATACTTACTTGGTGTCCTTCAGAAGGATACCATCAACATCCCACCAAGGCATGGTAGGTGATACCATACCCCAATAACTGCCTTCTTTTTCAACAGTGGGACATGGAAAATTGTAGGTACTTTTGTTGTAGGAGGTAAACCCTGCCCCACTCTCCCTAGAATGCACTAGAGCCCATAGAATTGGAAAGACAACTTTAATTTTGGTGTTGGATAAGAGAGCTTTGGAAATATAATTGTAGCTTCAAATACCCAAGATCATTGACCTGAAGTTCCTTCTCAGTTCTATGATGATTGTAGAGACACTACAAGAAAAGTTGTTTCTGCCAACAAAAATTTATGCCTACAAATTTAAAATCGTTGGCGAAAATACTTCTCCTAGCGAATATGAAAAATTCCCTTTACGAATTTTAATTCACTGATAGAAATGTTTCTCCCACATGATGTATAATTTTTTATTATTTTTATAAAATTATACAATTTATAAATTTTTACAAATTGGAATTTTATTATATGTTTTCTTGTTATATACTTTTTTTATATTCAATTGATTATTTTTATTCTTTTAATTTCATTATATTTATATTAAATAGAAAAATGTCAATTTTAACAAAAATATAAAATATAATTATTTATGCCTTTTCTTCTATTAGTGGAATTGAAAATTTGCTGACAAAGGTTCTAGCTCTTTGCTAGTTATTTCCAATTCATTGGAAAAGGTTCAAAATCTTTGCCAGAGAATTTCAAATTCTCTAGCAAAAATTTTGACTTCTCCTAGCAAATTTTCAAATTTGCGGGCAGAAATTCTACCCATGATAACATTTAGGCAATTTTTTTTCGTAATATTGAGAAGTTGTAATACGAAAATGCGGAGATGAATTTTGATTTCTCCCAATGAATTTTGGATTTCTGCCAGTCAAAATTTTACTTATACAAGTCGATTTTCTTTTAATGAGAGCTTCATCCCTGTTCAATAGCTACTGCTCTACGTCGACAATACGAGTAGTATCTGGAATGTAAGTAATGACAGTGAGGGAGGTCACCCATACACGGCTTGAAATGGTGTAGCCTGTGTTACTAAATGAAAGGTAGTATTATATTGCCATTCAGCCCAAATGCAGAAATTGCACCCATGTGCTCGGTTTCACTTGCTAAAGAACATAACTAGTGTTCAACATAGTGGTTCACAACTTCAGTCTGTCCATTTATCTTGGCATGAAAAGCCATATTGTATAATAGGCTGGTTTATGACATCTTAAACAATTCAGTCCAGAACTAAATTATAAAACCGGGTCATGGTTAGAACCAATGGATCAAGGTACACCTTTCTTGTGCACAATGTCTCCAACTTGTTTTTTAGAGAAGGGATGCCTCAATGCTACGAAGTGTGCATACTTACTAAGATAGTCAACCACAATCAAAAGCACAAAGAACCAGCCGGAAAGGGGAAGCCCTTTAGTACAGCCAACAAGTGTCCTCCCATATATTCATTGGAATGGGCAAAGGTTGTAACAACCTGTCAGTTCAATTGTTTCATAGTCGACTAATTTCGCACATCAGTCTCTGCTACCCAACACTTTATTGTTGGCCAAAGGGGCCTCTCAGGAGGTGGGTGAATTGAGATATTATAAATTAAAAATCTTAGTATTTAAACAAAAATTAAAGCAAATACAATGTAAAATATGTACACACCACAAAATTGAATACAATGATATTTTGTTATCTATATTCCCCTATTGGTATTTGCCGCCCAAGAACCTTTTCTTGGGAAATTTTACTAATACACTCTATTACCTAGAAATTACATAAAAGAGATTCCAACTATCTTTTAAATCACGTGTATGCTCAAATATGACTTTACAAAACTCCCTAGAAATTGAGTGGCTAGACTCTAGCTCTAGTAAGCTCTTTTATCTAAATTCTAGGTTCTAGATCAACCTATGGAATAAGAAAATAAAAATATAAAGAAAGAAAAACTTACACATTTTGAATTGATGGAGAGACAACCTCCTCCTTCGATATATCCAAGACTCTAACCTTTGTTGCATAATAGAGAAGATTTATGGAGTTTGAACTATGATGATGCCAGAAGAAAACTTTGAGAGATGGAATTTTGAAATTTTTTAACTCCTCTCTCAAGAGTGGTTTTTGTTGGTCCATGTGGCTTCTCAAGAGGGGGTTGAATTGAGATTTTCAAGTTAAAAACTTACGTAAGGAGTGTAATTAAAATTCATGCAAAATAGTAATTTCAAAGTAAAGCATGCATTCACATACCATATGAGATAAAATAATTTTTGTTATCTATGTTCCCCTATTGGTTTTCACCGCTCAAGAATCCTTGTTTGATAAATTCCACTACTTAAAGCTCTAATAGCTGAAATTTACATTAAGAAATTTCGACTCTCTTGAAGCCACGTGTAGGTCAAAACACGCTTTTTACAAACTCAATTTCCCCATGAGATTGGTTAGATTCTAACTCTAGCTAGGCCTTTCCATCTAGGTTGAGTAGGTTCTAGATGAACTTTTTTGAAATAAAAACAATGAAAAGGGAAAAATTTACACCTAACACTTGGAGAGTACCTCTTCCTTGAGAGATCCAAGTATTCACTTCTTTTCAGTATAATGTAGAGTGTATGTGAGCTTGACTAACGTGAAAGGCAGAGATAGGTGGAAGAAAGAGTATTGAAAATGCAATTGTGTATCTCTCTTTCACTCAAAAACACTATAGAGAAGAATTTTAAGACTCTGAGTATAAAGACTAATGGATTTTCCAATAAATGCTCATTTACTTCTTTATGTGAGGTTTGGTAGGGTATTTATTACTTCTCAGAGCCAAACTAGCCATTTTTAACCCATTTGCAAAAGTCATTTTAATTGATTGATCATTGTAAAGTGATTGATCGATCAATCGTGTGTAATGGCTTTTTGTCTGTCAGAATGTGACTTATTGATCAATGGACTAATTGATCAAAATGTTACTGTTGGTTCTAAAAAGTTAAGTTAATCGATCATTACCAAAAGATGATTGATCAATCAGAAATCCCTTTGGCTATGCAATACAAGTATGATCAATCAGTGAACTTCCTATGGTCGATCATGCTTTATGTCCCTGATTGGCAAGATTCTGCTAATCGATCAATCGTGTGGGATGATCGATCATTCCATGTAATTTTTGTTTGCCTTGACAATATTGATCAATCAACCAAATGGGAGGATCGATCATGTTTTATATCTTAAAAAAGACCATGTTCTGGATAATTGATTAATCGACTATGGTTGATCGATCATGCTTTATAAGCTTGGCCTGCACACTTCTGGATGATTGATCATCAGCAAATGTTGATCGATCATTCCAGTGCCAGTTCAACTAAGTTGACTTTTAAAGCATGAGAATGATTGAATCTAAGTGCTCTAACATGTATTAGAAGATGTGTAAGATGTTTCTAAACATGTGTATATGCAATGTATGTCCTAAAGCTCCTTGCTTAACTTTGTACTTTAAAGAAATGAGTTATGAAACCTCTCTTACATTTTTTACTGAGTTTTTATATACATCAATGACATTTCAACTCTAGTCTTCTTCTTCACGGGTGCTTCTTCAAGTGTCATCTTTCAATGAAGCTTGAGATCTTGAGTAAGATTTATCATTTTGAAGCTTTAGACCTTGAGATGAATATCTCTTGAAGGTAAAGTATCTAAAATACTCGATTTATAAATTGTCAGCTCTATTAAGTTTTGTTATAATTTAAAGCAATGAGGGAGTCAATCTATGGTCAACAATCTCTCCCCTTTTTATGATGACAAAACTAAACTTGGAGAAATTAAAACATACACATTTCTTAAGGTTCATAGCTAAATTAATTATGCAATGTTTGACATATGCTCCCCCTCAATTGTTGCATAGTATTTTCAGTCATTCCAAGTTTCAATTTGCAATTTCTTGAGTGCCTATGGGTTTAAGTCCAATTTCCCATTTTTTTCTCTCCCTCTTTTTTCTTGTACTAAAAAAGATATGTAAAAAGTATATACATGAGTAATAAAAAAATTTGGCTCAAAGATCATTTCATATATATATATATATGTAAGTTTTTAAAAAAGATGTTCTTAATTACAATGTTTCAAATCAATCTGAATAGAAGCATATAAGCATTCCTATGTTAAAAAAGGAATAAAAAAATAGTGGTCCTATGGACTATAGAGGGAGGTAGCTAGCCTGGAGGTGATAAGTAGTTGAGGACAGTCTCAAGAAAACTCTCCTTTTCAACTAGATATGTCACACATGGACACTTTGCCCGTGGTCCTTACTGCCTTTGAGTTTCCAACTTGCGTAGTCTTCTAGAGCCTTCTCTGATTCTTGTGCATGTCTTCAATGCACGATCTTTATGGGGCAATTGGTGGACTCAAGCTCTTGACACACTAGACTCTAAAATATGACTAGATTTTCAATATGTAGACTTCATCCTACAACCAGGCTTAATGTAGAGGCAATTCACCCACATTATTTTAACCTGTCTGTTGGCCTAGATAGCCTAGGCCCAGGATAGATTATGAAGATAATTTTATAAGATCATTGTATTTTTTTATTTTATCCTCTTCAAGCCAATTCTATAATGTTGAAACCCATATTTTATGTATGACACTTTCACCACAATAGAAGATTGTTTTCTTTCTTCTAATTGAAGAAGTTGCAAAATCTGAAAGAAAAAAGAAGACAGATAATTAGCATAGAGTAAACACAAATATTTGCTTTCTTCTAGAAGAAGGCAGGATGCCATTCTCTCATTAGGGCCAAGAACCTCCCTAACATTTCTTTTATTAAAGCCAACTTACATGAATACAAAAAATTACATAGATACCCTTCACACCCCCCATCAAGGTGGACCATAATGTCAAATATTCCCAACTTGTTACTTAAATAAGTATAAGTACTTTTTTAGAGCTTTTAGGAAAATATCCCTAAGTTGTTCAAATGACCTATATATGGTGTAGAGTTCTTCCCATTTAATTTGACATTGCTAATAAAATGACAATCCAATGTGCATACTTTATTATCTCATGGAACTACGGATTGTTTCCAATAAAAATAGTCGTTTGATTATCACAACCCATCTACATCGGAACAAAAGTAGGAAAATCGAACTATTCCACTAAGAACTTCACCCACATAAGCTCACATGTTGTATGAGCCATAGCCCTTCCCATGAGACTACACAATAATCCCTTTCCTGATGATTGTTTCAAATATCTCAATCTCCTATAAACTATTGATTTAGTTACTATTTTGCTAACAACTCATGTGACTCCATAAATTGACTTATCATACTAACTACAAAAGATATATCAAGAGGAGGGGGGGGGAGGGGGGGGGGGGGGGGGGGGGGGGGGTGCGCATTGTTGGCCATCCAATTTTGTGTTGGCCCAGGTGGTTTCTCAAGGGGGGAAGGGGGTGTGAATTAAGTTTTTAAAATTTTAAATTGTGTGACAAATTGAAATTTACAAAAAAAATGAAATGTAAAATGCACACACCTCAAAAAATACAAAGATGTTTTGTTATCGATGTACCCCTAGAGGTATTCAGCGCCTAAGAACCTTTACTTGGAAAATTTCACTAATTAAATCTATTAGCTGGAAAAGAGATTTTAGCTTTCCTTTAAGCCATGTGTTTGCTCAAATATGGGAATACAACAATCTCCCTTGAGATTTAACTAAACTCTAAAAAGCTCTTCTACCTAGAACTAAAGGTTCTAAATCAACATATAAATTGAAAGATAAAATATAAAAGAAGAAAAGCTGACACCTTTTTCATTGATTGAATGACAACCTTCTCCTTTGAAATTTCTAAGCCTCCAACTTTGAAGTACGAAAGAAGATGTATTTGGAGCTTGATTGTAAAGTGATGCAATGAGAAATTTAAGAGAAGTGGGACTTCGTAAGGTTTCTAGCTTTTTTTTTTCTCTCAAAAATGATTTTGAAGAGGAATTCAAGTAAAGACTGCTTTGAATATGGTAGATTTGCAAATAAATGCTAGTAACTTTGTTAAGGTACATTTGATGGGGGTATTTATAGCTTCCACAAGCCAAACTAGCCATTATTTTGGTCATTTCCACAAAGTTGACAACTCAATGATCGGTTAATGAAAATTAATGATCGATCACTTGTGTGTAACGACTATATGTTTGTCATACTTTAGGTTAATTGATCGATTAATGTTTGTCTGACAGGTTATAAATTTTAAGTTGATCGATTAGTCCACCTTGACTGATCGATCATGCATTAATCCTCTTGCTATGAAAAACTAAGTATGAGAAATTAATGGCTTGTAAATGATTGATCTTGATTTGTGTCCCTTATTGGCATACTTCTATATGATCGATCAATATTGTAGGTATGATCAGTCATGCTTAATAATTTTTCAATGCCTAGACATGGTTGATTGATCAGTCTAATGGGATTGATTGATTATACTTTACAACTCATTCTAGACAATTTCTGTCTTATTGATCAATCACCCTAATTGATTGGTCATGCTTTATATTTACAACTAGACTACATTCTAGATGATCAATCATTGGCAGGCAATGATCGATCATGCTAAAACCAGTTTTCTAATCTAGGCTTCAAAGCGTGATAAAAAACTATCCTAAGTGATTCTCACATGTTTAAAACTTGGATATGCATCGATAAAACATGTTGTGAATGCACCATGCCTAAAGCTCCAAAAAATTCAGTTGTACCTCCATTTTGAAGATTTAGTATTGCTTTGTTACATGGTTAGAGTTCTTGAGAATTTCAAGACAATTTGGACCCTAAACTTGCATTCTTCATTTCTTTACTCGAGGGTACTACTTCAAGATGACTTGACACATCAATAGAGCTTTCGATCTTTAGATGCATATGCCAATTCTTTCGCAAATACCTTGATTCTTGTGTCTCTTAAAGGAAAAACCTTTGAAATGCAAAATTTACAATTGTTAGCACTATTTTTGTTATCATAAAAATATGGATGAGAGTCAACTCTAGGTTAACATTTTGTTCTAATAATATATTTCATGACCACTATTTATCGAAGTATCTATGAGTTTTGATCTCAACAACCCATTTTCTTGCTTATGATTTGTCACATATTTCGTGTGAGAGAACAATCTTCATACTGATTCCGAGCCACCTCAACACCAAAGAAATATCTCAACACTCTCAAATCCTTGGTCTGAAAATGCACATAGATATAGTGTTTCACATCTACTATACCATGCACATCATAGCCAAAATAAGACAATGCAATCACCTACACCAACAAAATAATACTACTGACATACAAATTCAACACAAATACTGAATGATCATAGTGACTTCTCAAAAAACCAAACTGCATAACCACTCTAATAAACTTCTGACATTAGACTCAAGGACCATCTGAGACCATAAAATGGTTTTCTAAAGCTAATAAACCTTACACCAACCATGTTTTACCTAATTGATCACTCACCAAAAACACTCTCAGATTAATCAATCAATGATGCAACGATCGAGTGTCTTCTATTGAATGATCATCCCTTGAAAATTGGAGTTCTGATTTTTCCTCAAATCACTGAAAATTCACATCTTGACCTCTCCTTTCAACATTTAAGTGAGACAACTTTTGTTTCCTCCAAAAGGCTAACTCCTTAGCACAAATCATTCAAAAAGTAATCCCAATCCAACAAGTTGTGGTAAAAAAAGAATCGTTGCCAACTTGGGTCACCCAAAATGGCAACCTAGAAAAAAACCCAAACCTTGTACATATCTCTTCGAAGGTAGTAGGATGATAAAAAGAAAAACTCCTCCCCATCAAATCTACTATGAAACTATGAAAAATTAAAAAATTTGGATGAAAGAAAGAAAATAAGTAATTGGCAAACAAGTGAAGTCAGGAAGTATTCAAACCTCCCTAAAATTTCTTTTATTAGAGCCGAAGTACAAGGATACACAACTATATAGAAACCTGTCACCAAAGTTGATCCCATACGAAAAGACATTTGGTGCGAAACATGCAAAATAGCTACAATCTACACTATAGTTACTAAGACTAGTGTGCTCTTTGGAGGGTCGTAGGGCCAAGATAAGAGCCGACCGTCTCCCCAATCTAAGGCAGACAGCAGCAAGTGCTACCATGCGAACTTGGCTTTGCGCTCTAACGAGACTCCGGCGTTCTTCAATCAGATACTTTTCCTCTTTAACCACGAACCCGAAGAGAATAGCAGAGCAGAGCTGCTTGGCTCTGTTGGAAGCCTGTGATTCTCTCCCGAAACTCGTTCAAGTACAAGCTCACCTGTTCAAACTCGGCCTCCATTCAAACAACTTCGTCCTGACCAAGTTCTCCCAAATTTCCTCCTCTCTCCGGTCAATTGAGATAGCTGCGGATCTTATCTTTTGTCAACCGGCTTCCACTATCAAATCTTTCGATGCCTTCCTCTGCAACACTGTCATTCGCGCCTTTGCGAACTCAGCAAATGAAACCGACAAGGCGGCTTCCATTTTCGCTCTTATGCGCTGGCATAACATCTCGCCCAATAAATTCACCTTCCCTTTCCTCCTCAAAGCCTCGGCATCCCTCGACGACTACAATCTTATTAAAAAAATCCACGGAAACGTTGTTAAGTTTGGTTTCAGTGACGATCTTTACGTGCAAAACACGCTTGTCCACGGGTATTCATCAGTTGCCCAGGGTCTTGAATCGGCTTGTCAGGTTTTCGATGGAATGCCCAAGTCAGATTCTGTTTCATGGAGTGCGATGATTGGTGGCTATGTCCGAAATTCACGATCTAGTGAGGCTATTGGGATGTTTAGGAAAATGCAAATGGCCAGTGTTAAACCTGATGAGGTCACTATGGTTACTGTTCTTTCTGCTTGTGCAGACCTGGGTGCTCTTGAGATTGGTAGGTGGATTGCGCGGTATGTTGAAAGAGATGATGACATTGTAAAGACAGTTCCTTTATGCAATGCATTAATTGATATGTTTGCAAAGTGTGGTGGGATTGATGATGCACTGAGACTTTTTCAAGATATGCCTGAGAAAAGCATTGTCACATGGACTTCTATGATCGATGGTCTTGCTATGCATGGTCGTGGGGTCGAAGCTATTTCCCTCTTTGAGGAGATGAAGAAAAAAAGTATGGTTCCTGATGACGTTGCATTCATTGGTGTCCTCACTGCTTGCAGTCATGTTGGAATGGTAGATCAAGGCCGCCAATATTTTGATTCAATGAGCAGTGAATTTGGCATTGTGCCGAAAATAGAGCATTACGGCTGCATGGTGGATTTGTTTAGTCGAGCTGGTTTGGTTGAGCATGCACTTGAATTTATAAATAAGATGCCGATAGAGACAAATCCAATTATTTGGAGAACAATGATTAGTGCTTGTCGGATGCATGGGAAGCTTGAACTTGGTGAGAGCATCACGAAGAGGTTGATTCGAAATGAACCCACCCATGAATCAAATTACGTGTTGCTCTCTAATGTCTATGCATCTATGAGTCAATGGGAAAAGAAATCGATAATTCGGAGGGTCATGGGTGTTAGGGGCATGAGGAAGGTTCCTGGCTGTACTTCAGTTGAGCTTAACAATGAGATCTATGAATTTATTGCAGGAGACAAATCTCACCCCCAGTATAAAGAGATTTATGAAATGGTAGATGAAATGGGGAAGGAGTTGAAGAGGGCCGGCTACATTCCAACAACATCAGAAGTGCTATTCGACATTGATGATGAGGATAAAGAAGATGCTTTGAATAGGCATAGTGAGAAGCTTGCCATTGCCTTTGCCCTTTTAAATACAAAGCCGGAAACACCCATCAGAATAGTAAAGAACTTGCGGGTATGTGGTGATTGTCACTCTGCTACCAAGTTTATTTCCATGGTATATGGCAGGGAGATCACTGTGAGGGATCGAAACCGGTTTCATCTGTTTAAAGCTGGGGAATGTTCATGTAAGGACTTTTGGTAGTGAAGATGTTTGCTGGAGGCCTAAGAGAAAACATGGTTATATGAGATCATCAGCATTAGGTTTTCTCCATCAAATAGGATCCTCATTTATGGCCAAAATGACATAACTTGGGAACTGACTTGATGGAGAATGGGAGACATCAGCAACCTGCCAGCTCTCAAAGATGACTACAACAATTCATAAACTTCCATTCCTCAAACTGAGAAGATGCAAGAGACTTCTCAGCTTACCAAATCTTCGTTTCAGCACCAAGGTAAAATTTCTACATCATGTGTCCACATAAGATGGTAAGCCATTCAACTCGGGAGTACTTGGGGATGAATCACCAGTAATCGGCCAAATCCTCCACGTAGTTGCAGTAAGTCTTCTTCTCCAGACACAGCCAAAGGGCTAGAAGCAGTTGATAGAAGAATTGAACAGCACTGAGCGCTTTTTGATTAGTCATCAACACTACTGTACCTTTGAGGCCTTCTATCAAACATTCTGCGTCGGTTAGGAGTTAAGGATTGTCTGTTGAAAAGCTAACCAGGCTTATAGGCTAATGTTTGAATATAGGAATTGATATCTGAATAGTAAGTTTCCAAGTACTGTGGGGGTTGGTCGAGGGTAAAAGAGTTGCCTGTGCAGTAATGAACTGCAGCCGTTAGCATAGGCTCCATTCCATCTCGAGGATCCAAATACATATCCAGCAACCTGATGGAACCAGAGATGAACAACTGACAAGCATATTTGGTTTGCGTGTCACTTCCTCAAAGAATAATATCATGCACATATACCATTAGTACAACCATACGTGATTGCATCTTTAAGACGAACAATGAATGATCAAAGCAACTCTGAGAGAACCCAAACCACATAACAACTTGGCTAAGCTTTTCAAACGAACAATGAATGATCAAAGTAACTCTGAGAGAACCCAAACCACATAACAACTTGGCTAAGCTTTTCAAACCTAGCCCTAGGACTCTGCTTAAGTCCAAATATCACCTTTGAGTCTACACAATTTACCAATCTCCCTTGAGCAATAAACTCAAAATGTTACTCCATAGAGACTTCTTCTTCAAAATCCCCATATAAGAAAATGCTTTACTCTCCGGTTGAAGCAAAGGGAAATTTTGATTTACTACAACAAATATCAAAATACATAATGAAGACAGTTAGGCTATGGGTGAGAATGTTTCAAAAATATCAATCCTGTAAGTCCGAGTGTAGCCTGTAACTACCAATAGAGCCCTATACCATTCAACGTGCCCATCCGCTCTGTACTTCACATTTTAAATCTAGCAAACCCAACCATAGTGACCTCGGGAGATGGTCAAACAGTACCCATGTACCTTTGTCACAAAAGGCCTTCATCTAAATATCCATAGTTTGCTTCCACTAAGGAGATGAAAGAGTATCCTACACAGAATAAGTAACAACACAGGAAGACAAGGCAAGAACAAACTTTCTTTATCAGTGAGGCAAGGAATCAAGGATACATAGTTAGCCAAGGGATATCGAGAGGACTTGTGGATACCATTTCGAAGAGCAATGAGTGTTAAGAGAGAAATTAAATTAATTTAAAAATTAAAAATTAAAAATTAAATTATGTAATAATGTAAGAAATTAATGACAAATCAATCAAGAGATTGATTTATCACGATTTCCTAAAATCAAGGGAAAATCTTGATTGATTTTTTATTTCTTAAATTAAGGAAATTTGAATCCTTAATTAAGGAATTAAATAATCCTTCTTTAGCCTAAAAATAGGCTTGTATTGATTGTAAAACTTCATTTTGATTCAATAAAATTTATCCCTCTCCTTCCATATGTAGATTAGGCTCCTGGGGTTGAACCACGTAAAATTTGGTTTATACATTTTTTTCCTTTCATCTTCAATTTCATTTTCACAGAGAAATTTCTCAATGAGAAGATTCAAGTCACTTACCTTAGGACCATCAAGCGAGGAAGAGCTTGAGATCAAAGAGAGAGAGAAGCATAGCCTATTTTCAATTTTATGACTTCTATGATACACCTGTAATAATTGTTTTTATTAGAAATAGATGGTGAGGTAATAGGAACATCATCCATAGGAGTTGGAATACCTACATAATCTAGAGCAGGTACCGGTGGAATAACACTCTTAGTAACTAATGAAAAGAATGGGTCATCATCAATAGATACAAATGTCTTCCTTGAGAAAACACAATAATATTTGTATCCCTTTTGTGCACATTACCCTAAAATATGCATTTAACTGCACGAGGAGATAACTTATCTATCGAATAACCAAAAATATGAGCAAAACAGGTACATCCAAAGACACAGAGAGATAGAGGAATAACCCAATAGAGCGTATTAAAAATTGAATGGTAATTCTATTTCCAAGAATTGATGAAGACATTCTGTTATAAGAAAACATGTAGTTAGTATTGCATCACCCTAATACGATTTTATAACATTTATATGAAAAAGTAAAGTACATGCAATTTCCAATAAATGACAATTGTTACACACAATTACTCCATTCTGTTGAGGAGTGAACATACATAAGGATTGATGCACAATGCCATGATTTTGGCAAAACATATCAAATTTACAACTCCTAAATTCAAAACCATTATTAGTACAAAGAACTCGAAGAGAGGTTGCAAACTAGGTTTTTATTTCATTATAAAAACTTTGAAATACTCAAATACTTCAAATTTCTCCTATAGGAGATACACACAAGGTATACCTACTAAAATCATCAATGGAAAAAAGTCAATACTTATAACAAAAAATGCTAAAGACTGGACAAGGTCCCCATACATCAAAATGGACAATTTCAATCAAACAACCACTCCTTGTATGGCATATTGGAAAATGAATTTGATGATGCATGCCCAACTGACATGAATTGCGCTGAAAAGATAAGACTAGATGGAAATTCACGAAAGAGTTAGCTCTACTGAAAATGGATATCCTAATAGAAGATGCCATTGAGATGGTGCTACTGCAACATTATGAGCATGAGACGAAGACTAGAGTCACCAACCAAGTATTATAATCTATCTCTCTCACTCACAGAACCAATCATCTTTCTAGTTGTGAGGAATTACTCACAGCACGAGATGGATAAAAAACTACTAAGCATTTCTTGGAGTTAGTAAGGTGACTCAAAGACAACAAGTTAAGTGGAAACTTTGGAACATATAGAACTATCTAGGTGACATGAATGAAGATGGAACAAGTGTGCCCATACCTTAAAATAATTATACAAAGCCATCAACTACGTAACATGCTTAATGGCGGAAGACTCATATAAAAAAATAAAATAAAGAACACATACTTGACATATGAGTGGTAGCTCCTAAGTCAAGAACATAGATAGATGCACGACAAACATGTAAGGGCCACATACCTAAGTTTGTCAAGGTGGCAATGGAAAGTGAAGATTGAGCAACAAATTCTGAGGTAGAGGATACAATAGCTTGTTGGCCCAGGTGGCTTCTCAAGAGGGAGGTAAATTGAAAATTACACGTTAAAAATCTTTAGGTGTGAAATGTAAAGTATGCTATATAGCAATTTCAATATAAAAAATCAATCACATGCCATAAGAGACAAAATAATTTTTTTTATAGATGTTCCCCTATTGGTATTTACCACCCAAGAACCCTTGCTTGGGAAATTCCTCTAGATAAACTCTAATAGTTGGAATTTACGCAAAGAGATTCTAACTCTCTTTAAGCCACGTGTAGCTCAAGTACATGCTTTTACAAATACAATCTCCCCAAGAGATTTATTAGATTCTAGCTCTAGCTAGCCTTTTTTTTTTTTTTTTTTTTATGTAGATTGAACAAATTCTAGATGAACCTTTCACAAAATAAAATCAAAGAAAGGAAAAATCACTTACACTCTTTCACTTGGAGAGTACCTTCTCCTTGAGAGATCCAAGGATCCACTCTTTTGTAGCACATTGTGAATATGGGAGCTTCTCTAAATGATATGCATGGAAAGGTAGAGGAAAGAGTAGAAGATTTTGCAAAAGAGTGTCTCTCTTTCACTCAAAATCACTTTAGAGAAGAAATTGCAAGACTTTGAGAATAAAGGCTTGAAGATTTGTTAATAAATGATGGGTAGCAAACATCAAGTTTGATATCATATGGATTTATGCACTCTCTAACCACTTGATTTGCTGCAACAATTGCATTGTTGCACTGAGTGGTTACGTCATGAGAATTGTTGAAGACATAGTCATCAAAATAACATGCAAGGGGGGCTCTACTACCTAGATGTGCCAAAAATAAATAATATTTCCACAAGTGAAACTGACACCAGGTTATGGCACAATCAGTTGGGAAATTCATTTGTACAATCTCTTCATCATATCTTTCCTACTCTTAAATCAAGGTCAGAGTTTCAATGCGAAGTCTGTCAAATGAGTAAACATTAGAGGTCTACATACTCACCTCGTCCAAAGGTTAAAAGTGTCACTCCGTTTGCCTTAATTCATATTGATGTATGGGGACCCTTGAGGGTCTCAAACATTTCTCACGTCAAGTATTTTATAACATTTATTGATGATTTCACTCGTACCACTTGGTTATTTCAATTTAAAGAACGTTCTGAAATACCATTGATTTTTAAATCGTTTCATGTTATGGTACTCACTCAGTTTGATAAAAAAATTCAAATACTTAGGTTGGATAATGTCAAAGAATACATCTCCACAGACCTTAACTCTTTTTGTCAAGAAATAACATTATTCATCAAACATCATGTGCCTACACCCCTCAACAAAATGGTGAAGCCCAATGGAAGAATTGTCATATTTTTGAGGTAGCTCGCGGTTTACTATATGCCATGACAGTTCCATACTTTTATTGGCCGCATGCAATTCTTACTGCATGCTTTCTTATAAACAGGTCACCATCTTCCGTTCTTGCTAACAAATCCCCTTACTCTCTATTATTACCTCATGATGATCCTTTTTCACTACCATTGAAAGTATTTGGGTGTCAATGTTTTGTTCATGTTTCCTCCCCAACACATAGTAAACTTGATCCAAAAGCTACCAGTGTATCTTTCTCGGACACTCTCGCACCCAAAAAAGTTATGTTTGCTACAATCCCATTCTTTAGCGTTTACTTGTGTCCCGGGATGTCACATTTTTTTTAAGACTCTCCATATTATTCTGACAATGCTCCTCCAGGTCTATCTTCAGTACCAGGTTCGTCTCAGCCAGTTGTGCCCCATACTACATAAATGACTCAACCCCCAGAAACACTGGCTGACACCTCACCTACTAAGTTTAAAGATCCCCCCGAGGTAAGTCCTTCTTCTCTAGTTATTTTTGGCCCAAAATATGATACTCCTCCTATAGCCCTCCGAAAAAAACCTCGATCATGCACACCTCTCTTCTCATTACAAATTTTGTGTCTCATCACCGTCTCTCCCTTGTATGCTGTCAATTTCGCTTGGCTATTTCCTCCATGTCTGTACCACAGCCCTATCAGGAGGCTCTCAAACATCCAGGGTGGAAGGCAGCAATGGATGAAGAAATGCAGACACTTTATGAAAATCATACATGGTCTCTAGTCCGACTTCCATAAGAGAAGAAACCCGTCGGTTGCAAATAGGTGTATACTGTGAAACACAATCCGGATGGGTCCGTGGCTCAGCTCAAGGCTCGCCTCATTGCTAAAGGTTATACACAATGTTATGGTATTGATTATGAGAAAACTTTCTCTCCAGTGGCAAAAATGAACTCAGTACGTGTGTTATTATCTTTGGCAGCTAACTCTTCTTGGCAGGTATATCAACTTGATGTCAAGAATGCCATTCTGAATGGGAATATCAAAGAGGAAATTTATATGTAGAAACCACCAGGGTATGTGCTTGAGGGGGAGTCCGTATGTCGACTCAAAAAATCTCTTTATGGTTTGAAACATTCTCCTCATGCATGGTTTGAAAATTTTAGCCAAGCACTCATACGCGCCGGATTTCACAGATGCTTTGGAGATCACTTTGTATTTATTAAAAACACACCAAAGGGCAAAGTGATTTTGGCAGTGTATGTTGATGATATCATTATAACCGGTAGTGATCCCAAGGGCATCCAGACAACAAAAGAAAGGATATGTGCTGAATTCAAGACAAAGGATCTCGAATTGCTCAAATATTTTTTGGGCATTAAAGTACTACAATCCAGGCATGGAATTATATTATCTCAAAGGAAGTATGTCTTTGACCTACTGGAGGAGACCGGAATGATGGGATGAAGACCAACAGAAACTCCTATGGACGCAAATACAAAATTATGTGCTAGTACTGGAGAAGAGGCCAGATATTTCATATGCAGCCAGCGTGGTAAGTAAATATATGTACACCCCACAACTCAGTCATTGGTAAACACTAGAAAGGATATTGCGATATCTGAAAGGAGCACTAGAAAGAGGGCTTCTCTATAAAAATCATGGTCACTTCAACATCGAAAGATTCTCAGACGCGGACTGGGCCGGATCCCCGGATGACAGAAAGTCTACTTCAGGATATTGTACAAAGGTTGGAGGGAACTTGGTTACATGGAGAAGCAAGAAACAGAATGTAGTTGCACGGTCCAGTGCAGAAGCAAAATACAGAGTCATGACACACACGGTCAATGAACTTCTATGGATTAGATTTTTCTTACTGAACTGGGATTCTACAACGAAGCTCCTACGGACCTATATTGTGATAATTAGGTAACCATAAATATCACATCCAATCCAGTCTTTCATGAGAGGACAAAGCATATTGAAGTAGACTGCCACTTCATATGAGAAAATTTCCAATCTGGCATATTATCTCTCAAGTATATATCTACACAGAGCCAAGTTGCAGACATTCTCACCAAACCTATCACTCAGAAAATTTTATCCACCATCTGCAGCAAGCTGGGCATTTATGATATTTTTCACCCATAGCTTGAGGGGAAGTGTTACAATGTGGGATCCACCATGGTTACATGAGTTGGTGGGACCCACTGTGAGGACGTGAGAAGCCAAGATGAGTCAACACACAAGCTGGCATGAGTTGGATGACGAGCTGGAATAAGTTGGCAGCATTGAAGATTTAGTGGGATCCACAAAGATACCACGAGCTGACATCTTTGTCCCATGAGCTGGAAGATCTAATGGGACCCACAAGAATATAGCATGAGCTGACATCCTCAGCCTAGCCAACTCGTGAAGAAGGAATTGGGAAAGTTAGTTTTAGGGTAAGTTAGAATTTGAGTAAGTTCTAAATTGAGTTGAATTATAGTTGGAAAGTGTACATAAATTATATCACTTCTCCACTATAAATAGAGGAGCTTGTGTTCAAGAAAAATCAATAAAAAAGCAAGGAGTTCTCTCATCTTTTCTCATTCACGTGCAACTTCTCTCTTCTCTTCTCTTCTCTTCTCTTCTCTTTAGTTTTTTCTTCTTGTCCTCTCTACCAAAGAACTCTTTTTCTCTTCTCTCTCCCCTTTCTTGATTTATTATTCATGGGGTCCTAAATTCAACAAATTTTCTAGTTTTCAATCTCTAGAGTGCCTTATGGGTCTGGGTCCATCTTTCCATTTTTTTCTCCCTCTTTTTGTCATTACTCAAAAAGATTTCTAAATTAGGACACAAGAGCAAACAAAAAGTGTTGACTCAAGGTCATTTCATATATAGATACGCAAATAGATACAAAAGTGTACTAATTACAAATGCTTTTAAGAAAAAAATACAAGTATATAAGAATTATAAGTAAAAGGGAGGCAAAAGTAGTGTCCTAAGGACTGGGGAGATCTTGGCAGGTGGAGGTAGACGGGTAAGGACGGTCTCGAGCATGTTCTTGATCCTTTGTTGGTTCTCTCAAATCTTGATTTCTCCAGCCTTCATATGTTCTTGTGTAGCAATAATCGTTGCCTGAGAGGCCCGAATATCGTCCATGGTGTCCTCAAGTGTTGAGAGTAGGTCAATGGAGAAAGAAGTGGCTTCTTCAGTTGTTCTCCTCCTCTTTGTGAACACGAAGTATTAGGCCTGGGACTCCAGACTCATCTCATTGCTGGATCCAACATTCTGAAGTGCCTCTCTCTGAATTTTGCCCTTCTGAACCCATTGACCTCGCCATTTTGTCAAGCCAAGCTTCCCAACTTTTGTCTCATCGATAGACATTTTTTTCTTAATATTCACAAACTCTTCATTGGCTAAGTCAACTTCACAATGTTAGAGAATAACCATAATCTCTTGATTGAAAGGAAGACCATCCGCTTTAGAGCTAGAGGCTATGTTTGCCATATGACACACCATAAAATACCCAAAATTTAATCTCACCTTTTGAGTGATCACCCACATCCAAAAAATGTCAACAATGATGAGGCATGAGTATGTCCCCTTCCTCGGATTGTGGACGTGTGTCACAATCTCCATAATAACTCTTTGAGCTATCTTGAGGTATTTTATTTTGACTTCATATGAACTTCTTGCCTACTGCCAAAATATAAGTAGGATAGCATTTTGAATGTTCTGAGGGTGGTTAGAGGGAATATTGACTGGCCAATTCTCCTTGGCATATCGGGTCACTATTATGAAGGTCGTGTCTAGGAGGTTATTCAGTTCCATGGACTTAATGGATATGGTCAGTTCCATGGACTTAATGGATATGGTGGTCTTCTTTACATAGGAAGTTATCTTCAAATTGTTTAGCCCGAGTTCTTCTACCTCTAGTTTGGAGTAGAAGACCTTAACAAGTAGCAGGTATACTTGCTCTTCTCTTCCAAAAATCCCCTCCTAGGGTGGGAACATATCCTCGACCATTCTATCTCCCTTTTACAAGAGGCCAAGTCGACTTTACTAGGCTCCACTATGCTTTTAGAAGCAAAGCTTTGAAGATACTTACCCTTATGTTGCTTTTTTTTGGAAATGCTCCCTCCAATTGGGCATTCCTCACAAAAGTCGATTTCTTTCACTGGGGTCTTCTTCTTAGCCATGACTTTGGTGCGTACCATGGTGGAAAATCGTTTTTTGAGAGAAAAGAGGGTTTTAACCTTTGATTTGAATGAAAATGCCTAAAAAATCGAAGAGGAAGAGGGAGTAAGGCATTAGAGCTATGAGAAAACATTGGAAGAATGTTTTGGAATGATTTTGAGTTAAGAGATTGAGTTAAAAATCATTTGAAACTCTTCAATTTCTCATTTTGTGTTGTGAATGATCTTTCATGTTTGTGCTGATTGATCGATCAATCAATATGCATTGACGCATCAATGACTTATGCACAGTGATAGAAATATAAACTTTTGATTTCCACTTCACTTTTGTGACACTACTAAGGTGGGATGTGCTCTTTAAGTTCATATTTTCAGCCTGAGTGAATCAAGGTGGTTTGCTCATGCCTATATTCTCCTCGAAGTTTTGAGAAAAGGTAATCCTAATGACTTTGTAAAGATGTCCGCTAGTTGATTTTATATGGGAACAAATTCAATTCTAATAACCTTGGTATAAATTAACCCTCTAATAAAGTGATGTCTAATCTTTGTGTTTTGATCGAGAGTAGTGAACTAGGTTCTTACTTAGACTTATGGCTCTCATTGTGTCACAATGGACTTAAATTTCTTTTTTCTCTAAGCCATAATTATCTAGTTGTTGTTTCATCCAAAGAAGTTGAGAAAAACAACTTTTACTTGAAATGTATTCAACTTCGGTGGTGGATAGTACAACCAAATGTTGTTTTTTGGAAAACCAAGAGACAATCATATTTCCAAGTAATTGGCAACTACCACACATACTCTTTTTGTCAAATTTTGCAACCAATAAAATCAAATTTCTCATGCCTATATTCTCCTCGAAGTTTTAAGAAAAGGTCAAATCCTAATGACTTTGTAAAGATGTCCGCTAATTGATTTTTTGTGGGAACAAATTCAATTCTAATAACCTTGGTATGAATTAACCCTCTAATAAAGTGATGTCTAATATTTGTGTATTGATCGAAAGTGGTGAACTGGGTTATTACTTAGACTTATGGCTCTCATTGTGTCACAATGGGCTGAAATTTCTTTTTGCTCTAAGCCGTAGTCATCTAGTTGTTGTTTTATCAAAAAAAGTTGAGGAAAACTACTTTCACTTGAAATGTATTCAACTTTGGTGGTGGATAGTGTAACCGAATGTTATTTTTTTGGAAAACCAAGAGACAATCATATTTCCAAGTAATTGGCAACTACCACACATACTCTTTTTTGTCAAAATTTGTAACCAATAAAATCAACATCAGAGTAACCTACTAGATCAATGGTTGAAAATTTTAAGTACCAAAGACCTAAGTTTGGTGTTCTAAGTAGATATTGGAAAATTCTTTTCACTACCACTAAGTGAGATTCTCTAGGATTAGATTGAAGTCTAGCACATAAGCATACCGAGAACAATATATTCAATGTACTGGTTGAAAAGTAAAGTAGGGATCATAGCATGCTTCTATATAATTTTTTTATATATTGATCTATGGCCCTGTTAGATTTAGGATCCCATGAAGAATATAGTAAAGGAACTAGGTTAATAGAGAAGCAGGCAACGAGTGAGAAAAAGAGAGAGAACGAGTGGGAAAGAAGAAGAAGAAGACGAAGAAGAAGAAGAAGAAGAAGAAGAAGAAAGACAGGAGAGGGAGTTCAGCTAAGAGAGTGAGAGAGAAGGATGGAAGGACTATTAGTTTAAGTGGTCCTAATCCGATACAATGGTACCGGGTCCGTAGCGCTTAATCGCGTGTCTATCTGACACGCGGGTTCAATTCTGACTCAAGGATCTGCTGCACAATCCGATGTGTAGTTATGGATCCAAGTTGGAGGACCAATAGAGAATCCACACAAACATATTGCATCCGCTTTAGTATACGCATTGCATTTTGCTTCTCAAATTCAGATCCTATGTGTGATCCGAATAGAAGATCCGACCCGTTACGCTATCGTTTACTATTTTTGGTATGGTTTTCACATTTTTTTTAACGTGAACCAGACCAATTTTTAGTTCAAACAAAAAATTCATATTTCCCTCATTTTCATTAAAATCTAATGAAATTTTCACCATTATTTTTCTTAGAAAAAAACTTCTATTTATTATTTTTTAAAAGAGGAAAGAATTGAGAAAGAGATTTATTTATTGAATCAGTAGGGAGACATTTTTTGTGGTATTACAAATAAGGGTTGTGTAACAGATATAATCTCATATCCTAAACCAATTTCAAATATCATATTAATATATTTTTCATACACCATCTACCACTATTTCATCTCATTTTTTATCTCATTATTTTCTCGTATAAAACATTTTTTACACGATGGATATAGGACGTGCTAGTCGGATGGCCCCCTCCATTGTCATTATCATTTCATCAAGATTTTCTCCATCACATCTGAAACTTTATGGCTCCATCAACGATGCCAAGCACAAAGAAGTCTCACTTCACAAGATGAAGGTTCTATCTTGTTAGACAACAAGTTGTATTTCCTCTTACCCCCAATACAACTTGAAGGGGAAAGTTAAAAGAGAAATTAAATTAATTTTGCAATTAAATTATGTAATAATTTAGGAAAATAATGGCAAATCAATTAGGAAAATGATTTACCATGTTTTCCTAAAATCAAGAAAAAACCTTGATTGATTTTTTATTTCTTAAGTTAAATAAATTTGAATAATTAATTAAGGAATCAAATAATCCTTCATTATAAATAGGCTTGGATTAATTTTAAAAGTCATTATGACTCAATAAAATTTCTACCTCTTTCTTTCTGTCCATGGATTAGGCTCCTAGGACTTAACCATATAAAATTGGTTTATGCTTTTTGTTCAATTTCATTTTCGCACAAAAAATTTATGAGTTGAAGCCTCTTAGATCCCAAATTTTTAGAACCAAATTCACATTTTCCCTTTTTATGTTGGCCTAGGTAGCTTCTCTAGAGGAGGATGAATTGAGAATTACAATTTTAAAAACTTAAGGTGTGCAAGAATAAAAACAAGCAAATATGTAAATTAAATACACACAAATTCACACTCCACAAATTTAACACCAAATGTTTTGTTATCTATGTTTCCTTATTGGTATTCAACGCCCAAGAACCCGTACTTTGAAAATTCCATTCATAATAGCTCTACTGGCTTGAAATTATACAAAAGATATTTTTGCTCTCTTTTAAGCCATATATATGCTCAAATACACAATTTAAAATATAATTTCTCCAAGAAATTAACTAGATTCTAGCTCTAGTAGGCCCTTTCTATCTAGATTTATCAAGGTTCTGTATGAACCTATCAAAGAATGAAAATTAAAAAGAAAGGTAAACTTACACCCATGTAAATTAGAGTGATACCCTTCTCCATTGAGAGTTTTAAGCTTCCAACCTTTGATGCACAATGGAGAATATAGGAGCTTGACTTCTATGTATGCAAGGAGATAGAGTGAGAAATAAGTGCAAGAATTTTGCAAGGTTTGACTCTCTCTTTTGCAAAAATGCTCTTAGGAAGGATTTCAAAAGGATTGAGAGTAAATGCACGTAGGTATGCCAATAAAAGCTCATTAACTCTTCAATGGGAGGTTTGGTGGGGGTATTTATAAGTTTCCCAAGACAAACTAGTTGTTTTTTCCCTATTTGACAAAATTTGAGTTTACATTGCTCGATCAATGTAAAGTGGTTTATTGAGCAATCGTGTGTAACAACTATTTTTATGTCAGAATGTGACTTATTGATCAATGGTATGATTGACCAATATCTTTTCATTGGGTTTGACATTTCAAGATAATCAATTAATGTACATGGTATGATCAATCAATCAAAATTCCCACTAGCAATGCATAATAAGTATAATCGATCAATGACCTTGCTATGATCAATCATGTTTTATGTCCCTGATTGGTAAAGTTATGTATGATCGATTAGTCATTGAGATCGACCGATCAATCATCTTGAAATTGTTTTTCTTGGCAATATTGATCGATCAATCCAAATGGGTTGATTGATCATGCTTTATAGCATAGTTTGGTCATGTTATGGATGATCGATCAATTGACTTTGGTTGGTCAATCATGATTTATATTTTTTGCCTACCCACTTTTGGTTGATCAATCATTAACAGATGTTGATCGATCATTTTAGTGGCCAATTCACTATATGGATTTGTAAAGCAAGGAAATTTGTGATCCTAAGTGATTATAACATGCATGAAATACATATATGCATTTGTAAAAACATGTTTGAATGCAAAATATGTCCTAAAACTTCAAATTTGTATTGTACCACAAGTTTTGGAAGAATTGGGCTGCTCTCTTACATAGATTGAGTTTTTGACTTTACTAATAATTCCTAAACTCTATTCTTCAAATTTTCTTCTTTTTCTAGAAGTGTTTCTTCAAGAGTTCTTTAACATTTCATGGAGCTTGAGGTCTTTGAGAGGCTTGTGTTGATTCAATACTTTAGACTTGAAATTTGGTGTTTCTTGAAAGAAATGTATCTGAAATACTAGATTTATATTTTTTAGCTTAATTAAGTTTTATTATCATTAAAATCATGAAGGGAGTTGGGTATTGAGGGTTAAATTATGTAACAAGTTCGAAGCTATAAGCTCCAACTAGAGGGGTAGAGTTGGAAGATATTAGTTTGAGCTAATTAGGATTTATTTTTGAAGACATTTGTTTCTTTTAGAAAGTAAATTATTAGGTTTATTAATTATAAAGATGGGAGAGGGTCTATAAACCGTAATATCTCTCATATTTTCTCACCTACAAACCCTAAAAATATATCATACTAAATGAGTATCTTAAGATAACATTCTCTCCCTTTTTATTTTTTCTAGTTTCTTTATATTTTCACTGGTCATTTTTCTATTGCATGCTTAACCTTTTCCTCCTTTCGACACTACAAAAAAGGATAAACACAAATGCACATGGCCAATTTAAAAGCACACATCAAATTTTAATATCAAAACTCATTTAGTTTCATTTCAAAATCTAAATTTCAATTGAATTCCATCAAAATGGATATTGAGACCACATGTCTCAAAGATTAAAACATACAACAAAGTCAATCAACAAACCTAGGAACCTAAGGCTGAGTAAAAAAAGAGCCAAATGGGGATCACTCATCCCCTGCCCTTCTCTTTTTGCTCAAGGTGGACTCTCCTCCCCACAGGATACCCAATAGGGCTACATCCTTAATCACTTGAAGGACCTCGACCTCATCTTCTTCTTCCCTTATTGCCTGAGCCACTTGATGCTTCTCTTCTTCTTTCTCTTGCTCCTTCTCCCCTACTTTCTCTTCCTCCTCTTGTTCAACCACATGCTCCTCGGTTCCTTCCATTTGTTCTTTCTTTTCTTCATAACTTCACTTGCTTGATCTTCTTCTAGAGTTTCTCCTTTTCAAGGTCTCCTCGAGATATCTCAATGTCTGGCATAGGTGTATCTCGAGGGCTAATCTCACCATGTGTTTCCCCCTCTTCAGCTTCTTCTCCTACTTCCCACAGCTTCCTCCTCCATTCTAGTCACCAACTGAGACAACCTAATGTCTACTTTCTTATCCATGTAAAAAAAAATTCAAATGTTTTCTTCAACTTATTAATTAGGGCGACTCAGGAGTCTTGCCTCATCTTGGAACGCATCTCCCTAGCCCTCTCCTTCATCATTCGGCTCCCTCTTCTTATTCCATGGTTACATATTGAGGGAAGCATTACTTTGCCTCATGCTATTGATGTGTAATAAGACCTAACTTTAAGCTCAAATTTTGAAATCTGTAGGTTCTACAACCATAGGTAGGCACTAATATCAAAGTATAAATTGATCTACTCAGTGCAATTCAAATTTGCCTACTTAAGTAAAATTGAAAATTCATCAAAGGCTTTACAAGCGCTTGATCTACCAAATCATGCTGATCAATAAAGAATTCAACAAAACAAAGTAAAATTGAGGCAAGTTGATCAACCAAGTTTGAATTCAGATGGGTACTGAAGTCATATTGCTCAACCAAGTTCCAGTGATCAATCAAGTTGTGATTCCAGTAAGGTATAGGAATGCAAGTTTGATCAAACAGATTATCTTGACCAAACAAGGTCACTCTAATCAATCAATTTGTGTTGTAGAAAAGAAGAGTTTGACCCAAAAAGTTCATCATAACTAATCAGCTGCATGAAAGCAAGAGTTGGATCAATTAAGTTGTCTTAGTCAAACAAGCTCTGTAGCAAAAGAGAGGAATTTGGAAAACAATATAAACCACCTCCCCATGAGCAATGGATTTATGTTTATAAACCGATAATAGAGGGTTAACCAGTATTAATGCTTGACCACTATTTTCTTCTATTGCATAATCCATCTCCTTTCTTTCGTATGTATACAAAATTCTAGATTCATAGACATAGGGATGCATTAAAGTTATGTACAATAATATGATGTCTAGCAAGTGGAATTTGTCAATAACACCTCTGGATCAATCATTTCTTTCACTTTCTTCTCCCAATAATAGGGCCTTAGGTGATTTACAGCAATTTTTTTTTATCAGCATCCACTTCCTGCAGGCTCAATTGAACTTAGGAGACCATTGCCTCTCAGCTGCACGCAATGTTCTTCAGCGTCTGCTTGGGCACAAATAATAACCACTGCAAGACCATTATAGTGGGCCTCTTGCATGATATTAACTGCATTATCAAGCGTCATTCCAGGAATAACCTTCATCAAGACTTGGACTACATACTCGCGTTTGTTGTAGTTGTCATTATGCAGTAGGACACGATAGGGTGGTGACATCTTCCTCGACTTCCTGAACAAGCAGATAATAACATAGAACAATGGCTGTAAGGGATCAAATTTCTTATGATTCCCACCCCTTCCCATACAGGATTCCAGATATTTCAATTTTACAAGAGAGAGAGAGAGAACCAAACATAGAAGTAAAAATACTGTAGTGAGATAGAGATAGAGAGATAGATAGATAGATAGATAGAGAGAGAGAGAGAGAGAGAGAGAGAGAGAGAGAGAGAGAGAGAGAGAGAGAGAGAGAGAGAGAGAGAGAGCCAAACATAGAAGTAAAAATACTGTAGTAAGACCATGTGCTTGGAGTAGAAGATACTATCATCTTTTAGCTTTTTGGCTCTACAGCTGGTGATTTTTTTTTTTAAAATGCTAATTATACAAACACACGACACCCCACTACACCAGGATCTCTGCACTGAGCCCTTCTTGGGACAACCTTAATTGATAGGTTTCTGGAGCTAGTAACTAAAAGATGTAATTCCAAGGACTGGAAATCCTAGGCATTCAGATGGTAGACATGTTCAAAAAAGAAAATATTCACATATTCAGTGAGGTTGCTCAGTCCCATGTCAAACACATAGCAAGCCAGATGCAAATATGCTTGCTCAATGCTGAGCTCAATTCTATGTTGAGCGCTAGAGTTTGTACCTTAGCTTTGGTTCAACCTTGAGAAAAAGACAAAAAGCAAGGGAAAGTTGGCACAGACCAAAGCAACATGCAGGACAAAATCTGCTGAAAGCGGCTAAGTTGCACAGACGAGTTCTTCCATCATAAGTAGAAAGACAGAGAGAAAAGTTTTACCCCAAAATGGCACATTTGAGTTCATCAACAAGCTTTTTTTGGTGGAAGGGCACATTTTCTAGCATTAGTTTTATTACTTAGGTCATGAGAGCAAGAGACGAGTGATACAACTAATTATGTATTTCTTTTAAATTTTCAAGCTACACACAAGATCCCTAGATCTAGTAGCCCTGTTGAATATCTCAAAACACAACAACAGAGGAATTTTCAATTATTTATTACAGAATAATTCAGTTATATAACTAAGAGTGAAGAGATATGCTTCCATTCCATCTTTAGTAATTGCCAAGATACGCAAGGTAGAGCTTCAAAATTAACATACCTCAAGTCAAACTCCGATTCACGACCTGGACTGGTTTTCTCAACAGTTGGTCTTTCCAGCACGCCACCTCCTTTCCCTGGTGCACTGGCGGACAAAGCCATAAGACTTGCTCGATTTGCAGATGGTGCCTTGTAAAGAGGGTGCTTATCACCTGATAGAACATATTCTCGCTGTGTAAGAATTGAAGAAGCTATAATATCAATTGAAGGAAAAATGTCAACTAAATCCAGGAAAATGAACCTTACTCTTATTCATGACTATTTTGGTTTAAGAATAGAAGAATTTTCAGTGCTGAACAAACGAAAGTGAAAGCTGCAAAACTTACACTCATTCTCTTCCCAAATCGAATATAACAGCATTAGCTTTAGTTAAGTTTTTCAATTTTCATGGACCGCTAAGTTATATAAGAAACTCTTCACAATGTTTACTTCCATTATCCCCAACTTTCTTCTTATTCTGTCCAATGAATACAATCAGCTCATAGTTCAGGTCCCATGTCCAAAGCAAAGATATTTTGGGATGACGGAGGCATTGTATTCCAAGTTATGATTCAAAACAGTAAAAAGAGAAAGAGGTGCAGTGCATGGTTCCATAGTTTTTTATTAAAGGAAAAAATAGGAGAAATTTTTAATAGCAACGTTTCCTCCCCCAAAAGCCCAAGACAAACAAAAGATTAAAAAATAACTAGAGAAAAAAATGTAATTTAGAGTATAATATTTATTGACAAAAGAGAACAGGCAGCTTTAATGAACTGTCCAGTTGGTAGCAAACTATGATAAGATTGCTCCACCCTGGATACTACAACCAAGGGAACAAACTGAGACTTTTTTTTTGAATGATGAATAAGCTGAGACAATAAGGTCCTATCTAAAAAAAAAACTAAAACTAAAAAATATATTCTTGATATGGCTTCAATGTATGTTGAGTCTTCAGAAATTGTTTTTTAGTTGGCCAGGAAAAGAAAAAGTCAAGATCTTTTGAGAGTTGCTCGCACTATATCAGAAAAATCGTTTAGAACTCCATCCAATCTACTCTTTTCTGGGCTGGAAAGCTTCCTGTTTTTAGCCACCTCCATAGTGGCATGAGTGGTATCCCTAACATATAATCCTACTCAACCGAGCTCAACTTTAAAAGCAACTCTAAATGTAACCCTAGGCCTGCCAGTGGTGGACGCACGAATCATGATTACTAGGGGAGATCAAACTTGTACATTCTGAGCCCTTTTTTTCTGTTGCCAACTCTTCAGAGCTTAGCTTCCTGCTCTTCTTCAGGGATGAGACTGACTCTAAGATAAGCATTTAGAAACCAGACAGGATTAAGAATGAGCCAAATAAGCATTAGGCTTCAATTCGCTCATGAGACAGACCTTTGGGAATCAAGAAACCATTCCACAGGAGGCACATGAAGACTATGACAGAAGTGAAACACAGATGACACAGTTTTTTTTTTTTTATATAACTCATGTTAATATGTTAAGAATCTGGAGTTTCAAAATTCCTAACAGAAATGACTCGTTGAGATATCTCATCGATTATGGAGTTCATTTCCAAATTCGAATATAATTTGAAAAAACTCGCATTTTTAATTCTAATTCAGCTGGTCTTCAACGTACAAATCGACCAATGTTTTCTCTTTCAGAATATTCCCTAGAGTGGCAGAATCCAACAAAACCCAAACAACTTACGAAGCGAATCTAGCGCCGATTATAAACCTGATTTAACAATTGGAGTAACAAAGACGTTCATAAGCGAATCTAGATGCTTCCCACCACAACATTTGCGGAAAACCAAGAAAGAGACATCAAAGAGAGAGTAAACAAGAGGCAGAAGCACAAGGAAAAAGAAAACCTGTTTTCTGGCCGAAGACGTGATTGGGAGAAAGAGCGATTCTGCCGCAAATGGCAGTGTCCATTATCGGTTTACTCGCAGCCTCACGTTGGAAGCGAACGACAGTCTACACGTAATTTTTCGTTGATTTCTGCTGCTTCTTGCCTGGCGAGCTTGGAAAGGTCAGAAAGTTCGCGATTGGTTGAGGGGCCGATTTCCACCAACACAGAAAGATTTTTCTATTTTTTTTTTTCAGTCTCCTCTTTTCGTTTAATTTTTGTGGAGAAAGTTGCAGCTGCTGGCTGCTGCCTCCTAACCACCAACGTTCTTGAGTTCACTCTTCCAAATTAACTGGGTAAAAGCTACCCTGGAAAGCTTCCCTCGTGGACGTACTTGCACAGGTTTATGGAGTACTTTTTCACCAAATGGAGTTACAACAATATCAAATATATCTGATTGCTCTTGTAAAAATAGGCCATGCCTATGACTTTTTTTAACTTCTATTCAAACTTGAAGCCCTTAGAAAAAAAAATTGTTTCATTTTTCTCCTTGTTAAAAGCATAATATGTATATCATAAGTGGATTTTGATTTAAAAAATTATGCAAGTGTAATTTCTTGAAATCACACAATTCCAATCATTCAATGGTCTATCTAGTGACCTATGTACCTTAAAATATAGCATAAATATGCTTAATGGTGAAGAAGTATTATTGGCATATCTTATAATTAAGTAGTTGAGTGTCATAAGGTTGTATTTATGGAGTGTTTTAAGTTTTTTTTTCATTTCCCATGTATTAGGGTTTCTAATCCTCGACTCTAAACAAGAGGAGAGCTTGCGTATACTCAGTGCTCTCTCTTTGAAAAGCCCTAAACTCCTTTGAACTCATGCTCTTCTCTCTCTAAGTTCTTCTATTCTTTCCTTCTTTTTTGCCTCAACTGTAGCTCCTTTAAGCATGAAATCCAAGAATATCATATGGAATCAGTGTAGAGATTCTAGGGTTTTGTCAAGTTGCTCCATAGTTACATAATGCAGCATGACAAGGGGGTGTCTACCAACTTACACAAAATAATGGTGAAAAAATAAAAATCACTTCTAGTTATATAACAAAGCTCCATACACAGGTCAAACGGTCATATTTTGAAATACACTTTGCTCAATTTCAAACGCGAAAAAATACCCCAACCATAGAGCACAACAAAGAGACTACTCACTTTTTAAGGGTAGCTCAAACAAAAAAAACACCTTTTAGGTGAAGATATAAAGACTTGACTTAAGTTATATGTGGGGCACATTCCTATAATTTTAGGTAATGGGTTTACATGCATTACTCTAAAATACAAATTGAAGAAATTACTTTGAGGAATTAAGGGTATGAATAAAAAGATAATAACTCTCATACTTCAAATGGAAGGAGGCACATGATGTAGCTCTTTATACATCCAAGTAAGGAAGCGCTTTTAGACCAATAGATTGATAAAAAGTGACCAGGTTTGGTTCAAGAGTGAGATAAAAAATAATTTCTCTATAAATATGTTCATTGTAGAAACTTAAAAAAAAAAATCCAATAAGAAAGTTTTGAGATGGAACAAAATAATGAAAACTTTCCAAAAATAGTTTCTCATATCAGACAATTACTTTTTAACACAACTTGACCAATTTGGGAAGAAAATTTTCAAGAGATAAATTATGGAATGAAGAAGATTTAGAGTAGTAATATTTGGAATTTTGAATGAGGAAACAAGACTTTCTACATAAAAAATTTCAGACTTTGTCTAAAAGGAAACTAAACTCATATAGGGAAAAAAACTTCTCTAAAGGAAACTAATGTTATATGAGATCAAAGAACAAAAAAATTTAAACAAGGAAAGATACTAAAGTTGGTAAAATATTGAATACGATTTGAAAATAATTGGAGTTTTTAAACCAACATTAGCAACTCAAAAAGAGGCAAAAAAAAAAAAATCAGCTTAAATTTCGCAAGCAACAAGTTACTAGCATGATCTTTGATTATTTCAGTGAAGATATATCTAACTAGAAATATCAGATTGAGAAACTGCTTATTAGGATAGAAAGTAGACTTACATAGATTTCTTTTGAGATATAATTCTCTATATAAATTTTCAGTCATGATGGTACAAACTATTAAGAAATTTGAGGTTCTTTGCTGCTAATTGAAACTTTTCTGCTGCTTAACCTTTGCTACTTCATATGTCGATTCTATTTGTAAAACACTTTGATTGAAAATTTTATTTTTGATTTGGAAACTAGATTCAAAGATCTTTCCAATGGTATATAACTTTCTATATGAAATAGATGGTCAAAGAATGAAAAATCCAAAAACAAATAGGAATTGAGAAAGAAAAAAACTAAAGGGAAAAACAATTTTTTTTTTATCTTTTCTTTTTCATCTACTTATTCCTCCCTATCTTTTCCATCTTCTTTTCCTTTTCCAATTAGATATTTACCAACTTTGATACCATGTTTTTTCTAGGCCTAACACATAAACACAAGAGATCGATAGGGAAAGAGAGAGAAGAGAAAAACTCTTAACTCTTGGGAGAGAGGAGAGAAAAAACCAAGGGTGAGAAAGAGGAAAAGAGAGAGGTGTAAAGATGAATTCGAGCTAAGAGGAAGAGACTTAGATGCTCTACTCCATGCCCTGATGCTATATTTATAGTTGTAGGAGAGTGTTTATAATGAGTACAATGCCTTTAGGTCTACATGCTTCAGAAGAAAAAAAGATATCAGAGGAGATATATTGGCTTGCATAATTACAATTCTATCCTATCTCTATGAAACTTCTTCTTATTTACTAGCCATGCCACCCCAACACCATGGGTGTCTTTTAACAATATGGTTTGATGATTTCAACATGGCTTTAGGTTTAAGAGATATGAAATGGATCACATTGTATTTGTTAAGCAAACTAGTAATGATGTAGTTCTTATGGCTGTTTTTGTCAATCAATATTTTTTCCAATAAGAGGGATAAGAGTAGTATTCATAAGGTAAATGAGTTGTCTAAACTTTTTCAAACAAAATATCTTAGTTTGTTGAAATATTTTCTTGGCATTGAAGTATTACAATCCAAGATGGTATTTTTTTTTTTTATCTCCAATGGAAGTATGTGTTAGATTTACTTGAAGAGACTAAAATGATTTGGGTATAGGCCACTTGATACTTCGACGGACTTGAATATGAAATTGTGTACAAGATCTGGTAATAAGGTAGAAGTTGGGAAGTTCCAAAAACTGGTGGATATGTTAATTTATTTGAAAGTCACTAGACTAGATATTTCTTTTTATTGTGACTAGACCAGATATTTCTTTTTGTTGTGAGTGTCGTTAGCCAATTTATTCATCAACTTTAACTTTCTCATTTGGAATGCACTTGAAAGGATATTAATGGTATTTAAATAAGAATCTAGAATACATATTGTCGTATAAGAATCATGGACACATTAATATTGAAGGGCTTGTCGATGCAAATTGGGCAAGCTCTCTTGATTGCAAATGCACTTCTAGTTTTTGTAGATTGTAGATTGCATATCAAGTGGACATGTATAAGAATCATGGACATGTTGATATTGAGGTTTTTGGATTCAATTTTGGTTGAGGCACAAGAATCGTGGACATGTTAATGCTGCAATTTGCATTTGCACAATCGTTGGTGGCAAGATCAAGTATAAAAGTAGAATATAGAGGTATGACATATGCTTTTATTAAAATGTTGTAGCTAAAGTCTTTACTCACAGTTTTGGTTTTTGTACAGAAACTCATATGCAACTCCATTGTGATAATGAAACAGTCATTCACAATGCTACAGTTCCAGTGTTGTTTTATTTAGTACAAGCTTAGAGCTAGAACTATTAACATGAATTACATCCCTTCCAATAGCCAATCTTCAAATATCTTAACAAAGGTAGTTGCAACAGGACCACTCTAACACTAATGTTCCAAACTTCGTGTTTTTTAAGTTTTTGCACCTATTTGAAGGAGAGTGTAAAAGATAGTGTTGTAATAATTTTATACTTAGCTTCTCTTTAGTTTCACTTCTTGTTAGTTTCTAGTATGCCTATCAGCATTATTATTATTATTATCGTATAATCTCACTCATTATAAATAGCAAGGAAGTATGAGCAAGCCGTAATTTGGAAAAGGGGAGCTCCTTCTCTTTGGTTTTTCATCTCACACAACTACCTATTAAGTTCTTCAAGGTTCTAGAGTTTTAATAGGCACAAATTCTCAAAATCATGTGTCTAAGCTTGTAAATCATTATAGCAAAAGTTTTGAACTAAATGAAATGACTTTTGGTTTAGATAGAAATCTCTACAATATTAAAACCCTCGCTGGCATGGCCAGAAAATGACTTGTTGTCATTTTAAAAAATAGGTCAAGTCTTAAGTTCAAAAATTCTGAAATATTTTGCATTAAATCCTATTTTTACTATTGAACATGATGGTAGGTTATTTACAACATTTGGATGTAGTCAATTGCTTACATCCAATGTCGTCGACCATATGCTATACTAAATTCAAAATGTCATACTTTCGGGCATGGATGTAAGACATATTGAATTTAGTATAGCATATGGTCGAGTACATCGGACTTAGTTAACTAGATTTAAAAATTCTTTGGCTTTGCTGAACACACATAGTTAACAGTAGCACTTGTGGTCAATTGCTTATGGTTTCCTTGGGATTGCATGGGAGGAAGGATCTTGTGACCTTAATCCAAAAGTTATAAAATTATCAAGCCTCAAGTCCTACAAGTGTGCTTCACTGCCTAAAAGTCCCATCTCCCGAACCCTCAGTGAGGGTTGGGTTGTGGGTGGAGGAGCGTCAGGGATTGAGATTGCTAGGAGGGCAATGGGGGCAACTGATGTACATAGTGATAAAAAATATTTTTTTTTAAAATTCCTTGTTCATATAAACATGGTGTGCACAATGATTCCTTTACTTATATATATATAAATTGCTTGTATAAATCATTTAAGTACCTAAGCCTCTTAGCAAGTCTCTTAGAAAACCTCTCCTTATTGTTAACTTTTCTAGTTCTATTGCAGCCATTTCTACAACTATGCAAAATGCCCATAATAATTCATGTAAGTGCCTAAGGATAATGGAGATTTGGGTCACTTTACTTCTTTACTGCTTATTACATGGAATATATAAGGATAATGGTTTTTTGTGCCCGATTACCTGAAAATATCACATGATAATTTAATAGTTTAATCTTTAATAATATGAAAGTTTGTAAAACCCTAATGTTCCCTCTCTTATTTCTAGTAAAAGCTCAGTATACTCATAATCAAAGTGCTCTTTACAACTTAGCATATTTTGGATATAAAATTATTTTTATTTTGTGAAGTTTGAAGAGGGAGGGCAATGTCAGTCCTCATGCAAACCAACCTTATGAGGGAAAGTATCACTCTCTCCATTTCTCTCATATTTATGAAACAATGATCAAGAAAACATTAAAACAGGTGTCACAAAAAAACAAATTATCTTCTTTCATTAGAAATAAGTCCTAGAACATTTGAACAAAGGTCCTAAGCCTGTGCAAGTGCAAAAGAGGGGCGAAATATCTATTTCAGTTCGACTAGATAACAAAAGGCATATTGATTCTTCAAGAGATGTGTATAGATACTCATCTCTATACATTTTCCGGGGAGCGTAAAGAAAGTTTGTATGCAATTTCAATACATATGTTTGACTCAACAATTTTCATATAATGATAAACTATACATGTACGTCCTCTCTACAAAAAGTCTGGCTTTCCTTTACAATTCTATTGCATTAGAGCTTACTCTGACGTTTGTGACATCTTTTTCCACTTGAGTTGGCCAACGCGTGTAGGATGTTACAACTTCTTCCACTTTATCTGGCAGATGTATGTAAATTCATATCTACAAGGTCTCACTGATTGTTTCTCTACAACTCTTAGCATCCTTGCTTTCCACACTTTCCTCATCCATTTCCTCGATATGAAAAGAGTTCTTCCCTTCTTGCAAATCCTCCTGACTCTTTATGTCAGAAATTTCTCTGAAACACTCATCATTTTTCATTGCAATTGCTTCCTCGTGGTTCTGGTCATGATTGTGTTCATCATTCCTCCCTTTGGCAGCATCTACTGTTTTCTCATCATCCTCTGATGCCTTCCTCTCTGCATTTCCTTTTTCTGTTTGCCCTAGAATGTCATCCTCAGAAGGTTGAGAGTTGAAGAGTTCTGTGGATCCAGTTCTATTGCCATCCCTTCTCATTTCTGAAACATCCGGAAGAACAGATAATTCTTTGCTGGGAGAATTACTTTGTTCATTTCCCAAATGGGGATTCTCTGAGAACTCCTGAAAATCATTTTCTCCCTGTGACCTATTTTCTTCTAAGTCTCCAACACCCTCAACAAATTGAGGAAGAGAGACTTCTGCTGTTTTTTCCTTCATTTCATTTTCAAGATTATTCTGGGAATCATCTTTATCAGAATCAAAAAATCTTTCTTCATCGTTTGGATACTTATTCTCTGAGAACTGAAAATCCTTTTGTGCCTCTGACCCATTTCCCAAGATGGAGGAATTACCAATGGAAGAGGACTCAGCTTCAATTCTTCCATCCAGCATATTAATTGAAGGCTCGGCTGCCGAAGAGGACTGAAATGTATCCCAATCATCTTCTTCCTCGGATTCCTCTTTAGCATTGACCATCATAGGCTCTGACAGTGGAGGAGATTGTTCTAATTGTACCGAAAATTTAGTGATTGGAGAGACATTCGGAATTGCATTCTGATTATGATTAACAGAAGGTCTAAGTATTTCCTGATACAGGTTAGACAGGAAACTATAATTATGAAGGTCTAAAAGAATTTGTAACAAAATAAGTGTTTAGGTAGGAAAAGAACAGGCAACAGAAAAAAAAAAAAAAAATCTGTTTTAATTGTCAAGAAGGCGTGTCAATTTTTTCGACCAAGCCATTTAGTGTGTAAATTAATAGAATTGCTTTAGTCAATAATGCCAGATCACCACCTGAAGGTGCTGCCTCTGAGCTGTTGGCATTGCCAAGAGAACTTCTTTAAATTGAACTGCAGATGAAGGAATCTGAGCAAGGTGAGACACCACTCTAATTGCATTAGTCTTTAGCTCAACAAATACCTGAAAAAATCGAAGTATATAAGAAAATCAATGCTGAAAAAGGTGTACTTATAACAAAAATAAAACTGCAAATAGAAAAGGCACGCACCTGACTGTGGCCTTCAGTGGCTGCTGAAACCACCACAGTAATGGCTTCCAGAAGGAGAGTTATAATACCTCTTACATATTCAGTTGACAGTGACAGAGTCTGAAGGTAAACTAACAGTCTCAAGCATTCATTTATTATTGCTATAGATTCTTTGGTGATAGTCTTCTGCCATGGAAAATTATTTTAGGCAACAACAATTAAATAGATTAAAACATTCAATTACTACAGTTACCAACTCAAAATACCTTCAATAAATTTTGAATCAGGACAAAGATATCTCCAAGAAGCTCCCCGGCTAGAAACAATACAAAGAGGTGCATCTCCTTCCGTGAAACTTCTCTGAGTTCCTTTTGGACAATGCTTTTCAACACATACAAGGCAACCGCCTGCACCTGCTCACAAGGAGATGAAGAGTTGAAGATTAGGAGGTTGTGTTCACTTCATCTATACTTCTTTAGATTGAACTTCACCAACCTGTATATTGGAGTCACCAAGTGCAATCTGAAAGCATCTTGTGGCATTTCTGCACAAAGTAAAGTAGAACGAACTATTATCTTGTTCATCCCTTCTGCACTGTTGATTTTCATAAGCTAGACGGACAATGGAGATAGCTTGTTCCATGCAAAAACTGAGTTTTAGCAGGAGCAGTTTGCTGTTGTTTCTACTGCCTTCAACCATATGGATGCTCTTAGTGCACTCGTGGCACAAATAAAGAATCTCGGCTTGCCAAGCCGACAGGACTTTCAGCTTGTCACGAGCATCTTCATCTGCCACAGAACATTCATAAGAACTTGTTTATTTGGTAACACTGTTACCTTATTCCCAAAATAGAAAGTGTACCTTCGAATGGTTGCCTTAATCTCACAGTAATGCTATGGAGAAATGCAGTAACAGATGATAAACATGACTCAGTATAAGCACATTTTAAACACTCGAAACTAGTTGACAGAAGTGCCAGTATTAACTGCCCTTGTTTCTGCATATCAAAAGATAGAACGTTATTCAAAGTGTTGAAGATAAACCTACATTTCAGGCAGTAGTAATTAAGGGTGAGAAAAGCTAAAAAAGATGGTTTCTTGGGTCTGAAATTGATTATATTTGCAAGTACTTGGAAGAAAGTTAGACACACATGTACAATTACCATCATCTACATACCTTACGATTCAGCCGATTTATGATGATCTCAGCTGTAACAAATAATGTAGAAATTACATTTTTGAAATTCTCATCCTCCTGGGATTTTTTGTTACTGCTGCAATATAAAAGTGAAGAAACCCGTAAAGCATTAAATTTCTGTTAAAGAATAGAAGCAAAAGTGTAATTTAAGTTGCCACAATATCTATTGAGCTCCATTGTTAACCTCACTTTTAGTTATGAAAGGGTATTTATGTAATCTGAAACATTAGGTCAGACTATAAATAAGTTAGAGAGGGCTTGAGTAGAGCTATTCTTGAGTCTCTGTCCTCTCAAAACTCTCTTTTTTTCTCTCTTCCGTCTTCTCGTATTCATCACTCTTCTAATGTCTTTCCACTCATTTTGAAGTTTTTACTCTAATTAGACTTTGGAATGAAGGTCCACTACTCCACTTCAAGGCTAATATATATATAAGGCTGATCCAATATGAAAGCCATTTGGTGTGAAACATGCAAAACGATTACCTCAGCCGTTTGATCCCATTTGGTGCAAAACATGTGAAACGTCTATCTCAGCTGTCCGATCATGATCAGACGGCTGAGATAGACGTTTCACATGTTTCACACCAAATGGCTTTTCGTATTTGATCGTCGGCCCTCTCTCTCTCTCTCTCTCTCTATATATATATATATATATATATATAATAGATAAGAACATAGAAAATAGAGCCCTGGTGACCAGAATTATGTATCTAGGGGCATATTGGTCATTTTAGTATGTATGTGTTACCCCCTCATTGACTAGATCTCCTTATGAGTCAATTAGATTCACTTTAGTACCTTTTTTACTTAAAGTCTGAGTTGTAATTATCAAGTTATGAGGTATGCAGGAGTCGGGGCTATTTTAGACCCATTCATGAAAGATTCTTTAAGTTGGTTTATAAAAGAGGTTAGCGGGTCAATTTTTTCCCCTTAAGATGCAGGCTGCACTCATGCACGTGTCTCCTCCATATTCCTTCCCTTCTTCTTTTTTCCCTCTCTTCAGTTCTTTCAAGTTTATGATTATATATGGTATTAGTGCTTTGATCCACAAAGGAGGGATTTCAAGTTGTTGCTTTCTCCCAAGTGTTTGATCTCTCACCCGATTCTTTCTTTCAGTCCTATTCTGCTGAATGGTCTTAAAGGTCAGTGTTTTTCCTTTGTTTGTGCCACAACTCATGGGTTAATGGCTTCTGCTGCTTCATAAAGCAGTTAGTATGCATGTTGTGATCCTTTGTAAGGTTGGATGATCAACTGAAGTAAGTTGTACAGTAGATCTGTTCCTCCATCATCTGTCCTGGTGTCTAGAAGTGCCTGTGCAGACATGTTTAAGTGCTGGAATTGCAGATTGCTTGCTGATTGAAGTAATCGACAATATTTAGGCTCTATTGAGTTGTTAGGATTCAGTATTTACTAAAACCTTACTTTATGAATGTGTGTTGGGCACAATAGTATCTGCGCAGATCAAGTTTTCTCTTTGTGAGCAGGTGATTCTCTTGTGCTTCTGGGGGGCTGTTTTTGTTAATTTTTGCTGGTGCTGTAATTTTTTTTATTGGATGTGATTATGGCTGGTTCACGAGAGGTTGCGACTCTGACTAAGTTGACAGATTCTAGGGTCCTAGGATACCCCTGACCTTTAACACTATATTACAGGTAAGCTTTTAAACATCTCATCTAACACATTTACTCTCATACTTACTAGTAACATAAGGTAATTGTGAAATAAATAGTACAAAAACACACCTTTAATGTTTACAGCCTTAATAGTAAGCAGACATGGAAAAGAGATGCAGAAGCAGACAAAATACCTTTGAAAAGTTCTATAAAGATAGGTTAGACAGAGTTCCATTGCCAAAAAAGTAAAATCTTCCAGTTCAAAGAAATTGAGTGGGCAAGCCTGTACAATCTGAATCAGATACATATTAGTCCTCGAGTATGCAAAACTTAATATCAAAAGTAATATTACAAAACAGATCCTGTAAGTGCTTGAAAGTGAGGGTGAGAGGGTGGAGGATAACTTTAGCTTTTCAGTGGTGGGGGGAGGGGGTGGATGGGGTTTCAGGCTTCTTCCTAATTCACTAGTAGAAGATCTGTATTCTAGTGATTGGTTTTGAAGAAGTGGAAAAGAAGAAAATTGAGAAGTTGCCAGGTAACTCTTATTAACAGACTTCAAATAGGGCAAAAACACATACCCAAAGTGTCAGAGCTAGGTGGTTCAGTCTACCACTGATGGGTTAGGTACTTGGCTTTCCGCACTTAACAGACCGGTCTTTTGGGTTGTATTGGCTAGGCGTTTGACATGGTATCAGAGCTGGGCGCCACGTTCCGTTCTAGTTATTGGTTTTGAAGAAGTGGAAAAGAAGAAAATTGAGAAGTTGCTAGGTAACTCTTATTAACAGATTTCAAATAGGGCAAAAACACATACCCAAAGTGTCAGAGCTAGGTGGTTCAGTCTACCACTGATGGGTTAGGTACTTGGCTTTCCGCACTTAACAGACCGGTCTTTTGGGTTGTATTGGCTAGGCATTTGACATGGTATCAGAGCTGGGCACCACGTTCCGTGTTCCAATCCCGGGTGAAGCAATAGGGAATGGGAATGGTGGGTGTAAGACCTAGGTGGTTCCGTCCACCACTGATCGGTTAGGTACTTGGCTTTCCGCACTGAACAGACCGGTTTTTTGGGTTGCATTGGCTAGGCGTTTGACATGATATCAAAGCTGAGCACCACGTTCCACGTTCAAATCCCGGCGGAAGCAATAGGGAACGGGAACGGTGGGTGTCAGAGTTGGCGGTGGTTCAGTCCACCGTTGGTCTTTGGATAAGTGTTGTGCTTTCCGCACCTAACAGACCAGTCTTTTGGGTTGTATTGGCTAGGCGTTTGACACAAAGTACAACATACACTTGATAAAGACCAAAATACCCTCACAATTACATAGTGAAAAGGTCACTTTTAAGAAAATCTATAGAAATGCTCCTTAGTGATACCGAATGTCATCAAATTAAATAAATTACAATAATGCCACTATCTCTCCACAGGTTTAATTAGTACCTGCAGTTATGGTTCATATTCTGGATTTGGCTCATCCCTATAATTGGATTTAGCAGAATGTAGACATGAAAAAGTAAGAACTCAATAACATGGCCTTGCTCCCCTTTCTTTGAGTAATTCAAGGAGCAAGGTCCTGTAGAGTTCTTACTCTTTGAGCAAGACTTTGATTCATTCCATACCATAAAAAAGGTTGGATTTTCTCCCACAACTTCTCTCGCTCTCAAACAAGTAGCCCAAGATACGGAGTACATGAAAGCCACAAAACAGTGGAAACGTGTATCTATCAATATACCCTATCCCATCCAGGCCTAAACAAATAACCTGCTCCGATATGTAGTGAGCATGCTTAGACAGGCAATTAAACAGAAAGAAGCAGGCTTGGATTCACTCTGAGCCCATGATGAAGAGGGGTATTTTCTTCCAAAAATGACAGGCCAAAGTAAAGAGATCTTTTCTAACTAATTAACAGTGGATCATTTTCAAGCCCAAATCAATGTAGGAATGCTTTCCACTCTCAAAGAACTAGCTTGAGACGTAAAGCACATCTCCAACAAGAAAATGGTCAAGACTTTTTATCCACCAACAAGGTTCCACAGAACAAATCGACTAAGAAAGCAGTTGAGATCATAATTGAGGTGCAATAAACTGAATTGAGCCTTAGGCTCAGTGGTCACTTGGGGAGTTTTCTAGTGTGAGATCTTGAGCTCAAGTCTCACTGAGGAAAGGGGTCTCATCTGTCTGTAGCCAACATTAGAAACAAAAAGGCCTTATAAATACTTTTTTTCATAGGACAACTAGAAAATTATAGTGTCATAATGAGCTTCCTCTAAGTTACAACCAAATTCATGGTACCTCCAAAGTATGATTCTTGGATTTGAGAAGGTTTCATTAGATCCAAGAGATGATGAAATTTACCTGGGACAACAAGGCTACATGGCAGTTGTTCCGTGCAGATATCATGCTATCAAGGTATAGAATAACCTGCATCCACAAAAAGTAATGAATATCTGCATTCAATTAGTCACATTTTTATTGTGCAAGCAAATAGTTGAACTGTGCCACAACAGTAAATAATAGTGTCTAGCAGTAGTTGCTTTGTACAAGGAGTTGATATTAATTCATTTAACACCACCTTTGTGCTTTCAAGTATCAAAATTTTGACCATGTTTCATCTGCTAATAACAACAAAATAAGACATTTTTACAGAGCAGGAAGATCATTAAATGAGAGCAGTGAGAGCAAGAGCACCAGAGAGGGAGCAAAGGAAGGTGAGTGACTGAGAGAGGGATGATGCAAGAGTTCAGAGGGATTGAGCGATCGAGAGAAAAGAAGCATGGAGCAGAAGATTGGATGCATCTCTAAGAGGATATCGCGGATGGTCACAAATTGAAGGGCAAGGATGGAGGCAGTGACTGGTGCACAGTTGTAAGCAGGACAGAGATTTCAGAGAAAGAATAAAGAAACTTGAGATCGAGACTTTTCAGATGCAGATCATCTCTTCTAAAGATTTATGAATGGTCATTCAAGTCAGAAGCCAGCTTCAAGTTCTCAACAAGGATGGGATCCAAAGTCTTTCCTCTCAGTATCTTGGAGGATTTCATCAAGCAACTAAAGAACACCATCAAGCCCACCGATTCATACCTGATCTCTCATGATCTGTGTCCTTCAATTCATACTTGATCTCTCACGATCTGTGAGTAAAGGACACAGATCAGTTCCACGGACTTTCAAAGGAGCAGTAAATTGGAGTTTAAGATTGTGAAATTTTGAGGCCAATAGATTCCTGCAAGAAAACTTCCCTACTCCAAATAACAGCTTCAACTGGTTTCATGTTACTCACGCTCTCCAAACCCTCCTTCCCACCCTTCGATCCAAAACCTAGCTTTCCAAATCACCAACCTTGCCCACCCAACAGCACCTACACCCCCCTCCCCTAATCCCCTCACACACATGCACATACATACACATCTTCGTCCACTACCATTAATCCCCTTCCCGCTCTTTCTCATTCCAGACTGCATCCTTGCCACTGAATGAAGTCATTTCTCTTTCTGTCTCTGTCATTGCTGATTGGGAAAGGATTTATTTATTTATTTATTTATTTTTGAAATAGTGTTAGATTATATTAAAGGCTCAAAAGAGTAAAATTCCAGGGGAGGGGAACCGTCCCAAACAATGAGAGATTTCTGGGATGTTCCAAATTTAGCTAGCATATCAGCCAAGGAATTGGCTGACCTAGGAATGTGATTCCATGTATAAGAAATAGAATATACAATGTCTACTATGGAAGAAATGGTGGGTCAATGTTGCCATGGGGGGGAGGCTGTGCTGGAGCACCAACTAAAGAAAACTTTAGAATCCCCTTCAATCATTAGCTTTTCGTGAAGATGGTCCTTGAAAAATTCCCAACCCATGGAGAAGGGCAGTCACGTCCGTGGTGTTGGAATCTACAATACCAACTGGTCCCATATATGAAAGAATAGTCTCTCCTCTATGATTTCTGAAGACTCCACCCGCACCGGCTGGTCCTGGGCACCACAAAGCACTTCCATCAAAATTTAACTTTACAGTCGCTAGGGGAGATTTCCATTCAGCCATGACCGGCACCTTTTGAGGACCCGCCATATGAGCCAAAAAACTCCAATTCCAGTAAAGGGATATTCTCGCTTGAGGGGCAAATTCCATCCTGGTGTGCAACCAATTGGAGATCATTCCCATTGCACAAGAGATAGTGCTTTCCAGGTTGTTGAATTGGAGGTTAAACCTCTGATTGTTTCGCTCCAGCCAAAGATTCCACGAAATATAGGCAAGGCATGCAGAGAGAAGCAGCTTGCCAATTTTGGAAGGTGCCAAAAAGGTCTTGATGAAGGCCCACTTGAATACCGATTTTCTGGAAAATCGCCATCCATACTTGCCATGAGAACCCGCAGTGAAGAAGAATATACTGAACAAACTCCTCGCAAACACCACAGATAGGGCAAGGATTTTACAAATGAGATGCTTTACCGTCCTTGATAATGACTGGGACAGAATTTTACAAATGAACTTGCTGAACGGCTCCGTATTATTTGGCAACTTAGCTACTTACCATCCTCCTTCCTACAATCCACAGATGGTTGGTTAGCTAGCATGCCAAGAAGACCTTGACCAAGTTCTCTCTCTAGATCTCCAATCCACTACTAAACCAATCACCTCAATTGAACTATGGACCAGAACAATCCCAAATGGCCCTTTCTCATCCTGATTAAAATATTTTGACCTTCCACCTGAGGTCTGGCAAGATGAAACGTTCCAGTTGATTGTTGAAGACTCCAGAAAGTTAGATGACATTGCTGCTGAAACTAAACCGATAAAGATGTTGAATTTCGCCAGGATCTGGATTGTTCCAAGAGTTTAAATGCCGAACTTGACCCATATTAACCTTGATGTTGGCTCATTGATGTTCGTTACTACTGTTCAACTTAAACAAGGAGGAAGGAAAGGCAAAAGGAAAATTGGCAAGGGGAGGAAAGGAGGAAGAAGATACCATGTCATGTCCGAGTTGCACTAGTTCCGGTAGACTTGGAGGCCATCAAAATCCATAGTGAGGCACCTTTGCTGCCAGCTATTTCTCCTCCTCTCCTTTTGAATTTGAATTCAACTTTGAACCCCGCTCTTATCCAAATCTTCAACCTCACACTCCCTTTCAGCTTTGACCAAACACCACCTGCCACCTTCTGCCTTGCCCACTGAGACTACCATCACCTCCACCATTTGGTCATCCGCTTAATCCCAATTCCATGCACCAAAGTACTTCCCTCAGACCCACTTGGCCCCAGTTAAAACCTGGCATTCAACCAACCCCACCATGTCACACCTCCCCCATCACAAAAAATTATCACAAAAAACCCTAACTGTGCCCTCTATCCTTGCTGGAATCTCCCCACCACTGCAGACTGCCATTACCCCTTCATGCATACCTCAACAGCTCATCGCATATAAATCCCAAACCTCTCCCCCTGCACCCATCTTGATTGACCACACAACAGCTTTTGAGCAATGTTCCTCACAACCAGCTGCTGATGAGCTTGGACAGCCTTCAAAGTTGACACTCCTCGGACCTTGTCGAACCATAGCTCCTCCAACCCCAATATGCCTACTTAGCCTCTTTGATTTGATTAATGAAGATATTGAGGCAAACAACTTTGGAGAGAAAAATATGACAAAGAAACCTGGAAAAGGATGATGGAGGTAGCTGAGAAAATGATGGCACATAGAAAGAAAACTTCCGTTGTTGGACCAAATCATGGAAACAAAGGAGTTGACAAAGGATATAAATCTAAATGATTTGTATCTCCTGGACATTAGAGGAGTTGGATCTCACACACGAGCTGCCATCAGCAAAACTCTCTGTAAAAATTAGGGTTTTTGGAGTTGGGAGAAGAGAGAAGTGAGAAGAGAAAGTTGAGAAAGCTCCAAAAAGAGAGTTCGTCGGGGATCAGGCACAGCCCCCAACTCTATTTAATCAATAGGGTTTTAAAAATTTACAAAAATACCCCTACTTACAAAATAATGCTTCTTCTCCTTATATCTCCCAAACTATGTATCCTATATACATGAAAATTAAACCGTATAAATAACTCAATGCATAGAACAAGATTATATATAGAAATAATTGTACCAAAATAGTGAAATGAACATAATACCCCTGGACATATTTTCTACCACAAAATCAAAAGGCTCATCTGATCATCCTTCAAAACACCAAAATCCAACACGTGAGGAAATTCTTGTGCATGACATTTAGTACTTGAAACAACCAAAATGGGTTACACTTGATGCAATGGATCTATGGAGGTATTCTTATAATCTGGGATGATGCTCACTTTGACACCCTAGATTCTGTCTTTGATGAATTCTCTATTGGCCGATAGCTATATGACAAAGAGAAGGCTGCCACTTGGTATCTTTTAGGCGTCTACCATTTAGACATGTGTGATACGACCACATCCAAATTTGAATAAATTAGAGATTTGCCTTGCTTAGGTGACAAAATCTCATAGGTTAGGGTTTGATAAAGGGATAAGGCCAGATTATCTCTATTTTGCCTATAAATAGATTCTGTAAACATGATGTAAACATCTCATTTTCGTGTAAAAGATTCCCCATTACACTCAAGAGTGAGTTTCTTTTCCATTTGACTCATTTCTTCATAAATGGGAGATTGACTAACCTAATTTTCGTATAGAGTAAGTTAGGCCGCATATTGAGGCTATAGGAGTGAATAGAAAGAACACATGGCCATGCAGAAAGTTCTGATAGGAAGCCAAGAGATGAGCAACGCGTGACGAGCGAGTCGAGCGGCACGAGAGAGATGGGCAACGAGTGAGAGGGAGTTGAGCGACTAGAGAGAGAGACGAGCGAAGCATGAGCATGAGGGGTGATCGTTGTCCCTGATTGGAAACTCCACCTGATCGTGATAGACATCGTAGACACCCTCGTTGTTGCTCTCGGAGAAGAAGCCCGACAGCCCTAGCGGGCTCTCCTTCCCAGTGAGAGCCAGTGATCATTGCTGCCGCCGACCAACGGCCAGTCTACACTCCGATCTCACCTCACCATCGCATTGCTGAAGATGCAAAGAGGACTTCCAGGCTTGGCATTCCGCGCAATGTTCTGAGGACCAAAGACAACGACGTCGACGGTGAAACCAACTGGACCACTCTCCACCGCTGACAACATCAACACCAGCATCCCCGCGGCTCTATGACACCCCCCACTGGTCTATTCCGCTTTGTGTATGCTCCAACCTCATTGACAATTGCACGAGTGGCTCCTAGCGACACTCCCTGCATTCGGGTGACGGCAAGGACTAGGGCTCACCCTGCCTTCATCACCATCCTGGTTGCTGCTTGCACCTCTTTCATCTCCCAGTTCACATAAGCTACTGCTGTTGGCCACGACTCCCCACAGAGAACCAAGGAGCACTGGTTTGGACCCTGCCATTTCAGCTTCCTCACTGTCCACCGGAGAGGAACTGCCGACTGCTGCATCGTCCAGTACAAAGACCGAATCACCACGGCCCATGTTACCATCCTAGAGGGTACAAATACCACCTTCGGCTGGACCCAATTCATCAAATGCCTTCGGCATATCCTCCCGTCTTTGTCGTCAGCTTGCACCCAATCCCCCACCTTTGTAACTAACTACCCCCACTGTTACCCAATCTGACAACCCTGAAACCGCCCTCTGCAGTCCCCTACCTCACCCCTGTAAAACCCAAACAGCCACCCTTTGGACTAGGACCACCCAACCGTCTCGGCCCACCCATACCTGCTTCATTTTGGCCTCGATCGATTGCAATGTGTAGCCTTGGTTACTTCGAGCACCTCACCCGCCGACAGCCTGACCATCTTTAACTAGTTCTCCCATCAACTATGCCTTGACTACAGCTCGCAGTCCTCTTACCTTTGTCCGGGTGAGTGGATAGTCACCTTCCACTCACTCGGGGATCGCTGGATGGCGGCTCGGCTCCCTATCTCTGCTCCCATTTCTTTAGCTGGGACTAGAACCCAACCTTGCATCGACAATGCCTCCGTCAATGGATCAAAATTGCAGATCTTCCGCCTGAACTATGGGGCGAGAGTATCTTCAACCTTGTTGACAGCCATTTCAGTACTCTCATCAGACTTGATAACTGCATTGCCGATCTCCGGAGGCTTGACCATGCCCGACTCTTCATCAACCCCAACAACGTCGAATCTGGGACGTCATTCTTGAGGCTCGACGTCGGCCAATCCTCCTTTTGGCTTGGCATCTCGTTCGGAGGCCTCGTGGTCAACACTGTTACCTCCACCAGCGGCAGCAATAGCGATGAAACCCACCCTTATTCACCACCTGTCACAGCCCAGCCAACCCAGCGAGCCATCCGACCTGCCCGCAAACACCCCCACGCCCCTGTCACCTTGGCGCCCCTGGCAGCCTCCTGCCACTCTGTCTACGGCTACCTACCCTCCTTTCAAATTCAAACCCTAACCTACATCTGCAAAACTCCCCCTACCACCTTGACCCCTCTGCTGTCCCCCACCTGGCCTCACTGCGAAATCAGAACCTCTCACTGCCTCTGCCACTTGGCCCTTTCTTCTCCCACCTGCTTGCCAAACTTGATACCCCCTCTTCATTACATCCCTCAACTGCCTCCCCACTCCTACATAATCAACCCCATGACTCCCCTTTGTCTCAAGCCTCCAGCAATTGGTCCCTCCAACACCACAACACCCCACCCACCTCCCCCCCGGACCCAACTCCCCCTGGGTCTCTGACAGCATGTGGGGGGCTGTTTTAAGCTGTACTGGCTCAGATCATTGGCCCATTCAGATTGATACCAAACTTGACAAATGGGGCCATGTTCCCTTTCGGTTTGACAACACATGGCTAATAGATAAGCACTTTGCTGGTTATATTACATTGTGGTGGGGGGCTATTGGGGACCCCAATTATGATGATTGGTCCTTCCCTCGCAAGCTAAAGCGCCTTAAGGACAAACTCAAATCTTGGTCATCGGAACATCGCGTCTCTGCCACTTCTCACAAGTCCTTGCTCCAGTCTCGGATTGCTGGCCTTGACCTGATTGAGGAGCAAAGGTGCCTTACTTATGCTGAATTCTCTAATCACATCTCTTTAAAATAATCTTCAATCTATTGTTCACATTGAATGGGTACAATTCAAGCAACACACCCGCTTTACGTAGCTGGCCGAAGGCGATGCCAACACAAAGTTCTTTCATGATATCGCCTCAGCTCGTCGAAGGACTAACCGAGTCACTTTTTTGTCTATTGGCAATGAAATTACCTTGGATAGGGTCTCTATTAGTGATGCTCTTCTTAGTTTTTCCACAGATCTTTATAGGGAAGACTGCCACCACCGCCCATGTCTGTCCACTCTTCGCTTTGCCTCAATCTTTCCTACCTTGGCGGCCTTTATTGAATTACCTTTCTCGGATTTGGAAGTTGAAGATGCGGTTTTGGGCCTCCCGCGGGATAAGGCCCCGGACCCCAATGGGTACAATGGAGAATCCTACAGAGCTTGTTGGCCTCCCTTGAGAACAGACGTTATCTCCATGGTCTGAAACTTTTATGATCGTGGCATCACTTTTAATAGCATTGGTGCCACCCTCATTGCTCTGGTGCCCCAAGAAAGCTAATGTTGAGCGCCCCCATGATTTCAGACCGATCAATCTTGTCTCTAGCCTGTACAAGATCATTGCTCGTGTCTTGGCTCATTGTCTTAAGGTTGTTCTTCCCACCATCATCCACCACGGTCAAAGTGCTTTTATCCGTGGTTACAACATCCTCGACTCCGCCATGGCAACTCACGAGATTATTGATCACTTCGTCAAGTTGGGCCTCCCATGGTTTGTCCTCAAGCTTGACCTTGAAAAGGCCTTCAACCGTGTGAGCTGGTCCCTTTTGGATGATATTCTTCAGTGCATGGGCTTTGGAGATAGATGGAAATTTTGGATCTGCAGTTGTATCTCTTTGGCCTCTTACTCTCTGCTTCTCAATGGCATAGTCTGCGGCTTTTCATGGTTCTCGTGGCATTCAGCAAGGAGATCCCCTCTCCCCGCTGCTCTTCAATATCATTGCAGAGTACCTATCTTCTATGTTTTACTCTACCGGCTGGCTCGTCATCGTCTCTAACCAGAGTTGCTTTGGTATTTCTCTACTTCAATGTGCTGATGACACCATTTGCTTCGGTACCAGCACGCTCGATCAAATCCACAATATTAAAGACATGCCAGCTAGCCACCAGTTCCCACGAATGTTGGAGCCATTTAAATTTCAAAATTCCTTACGCATAAGGATCCATGTGGAAACTTGGCCAACAATATTTTCTATCAGTATATCACTAGGGATAGATTTTAAATTGAATTTTCGGTTGTTTCTTTCCTTCCATAACGCCCAAATGATATGACCAACGCAGCAAGAGATAATTAATTTCCTGAGCTTTGGGAGACTAGTATTAGTAACAAAGAGGATTGTGGATGTAAGATTTTGAGAGGGGTAGTATTAGAAACCGATTTTGTTAAGGAGGCTAGTCCACACAATGTGCGCAAAATTGCAAATTAAGAGGACATGGGTGGCTGTTTTGAGAGAAGTTTGGTAGAAGGGCATAAGGGGTCCTGGGCAGGGGTTCCTCGTCGGATTAAAGAATCAGATGAGAGGATTTTGTTCCGACATGCGCTCCAAATAAAATTTTTTGCACGAGGAGGGGCAAGCAAGGTCCATGCGATGATTGGTTTGTGGGGGGTTGGGGCAGCTCAAGAAATTATAAGCAGAGGAAGTGGAAAAAGTACCTTGGGTGCAAGGTGTCCATATGAGTGTACCAGGCACATTCCAAGGGCTTACAGAGGATAGACAAGTAATGAGGTTGGATGCCACTAGAGCCTCCGAGTCCAAAAGCGCTCTCCGGAGATTTAAGTTCCATCCTCCAGAATCAGTCCACTAGTCTGAGATAGGGGGCTGATACTGCACGGGCCCGTCCACTAGTCTGATCAAAATTTCGTCAAATTTCCCTTTCTAGTGTAGCATTTGACTGCCTTTTTGAAATCAGGTAACAAAAACAAATCCTTCTGAGTTAATGTCTATTGCCTTAGTTGAAGGTTTGGTTGAATGTTTAGGAATTAGTGCTCCAAGATTATAATAGTGGTCTAGAAATTCTTTCCTATCTTGACGAAAATAATGAACAACATGCTGGCAGGATCTTTGGTGGGGGAGGCATAGGAAGGGAAAGATAACAAAATAAAATAAGTAATTTTTTTGAGACAATAGCTCAGATGCTAGTAGAAAAGACCAAAAGAAACGATACAAAAACATACTTAATAATCAGACAATGACTAAGTTCAACAAATAACTAGAACAGGGAATCTATAACAATTACAAATTGCAATATAAGTAGTCAAGGGACAGTATTCACCTGGAGGAGTTCTTGGCAAAGGTCCACAGAAAGAAATTCACCAAAAAATCTTTCTTGGCACAGAGACTGCAATGCCTTAAAGGGTGCTTCATACATTTCCAAACCCAAACCTTTTGGTTCTCCAACCATTGAAGCTCCATCACATCTACTCTTGGCAAGTCTTATCACATGTTTACCAAGTACCGACAGCTGAAATAGACTAAGCATCAAATATCCCCAAAGGAAATAAAACTCTTTCAGCTCAAGCTGGACCATGCTGCATCCAGATATGAAGATTCTTTGGGACAAATCATCTGCACATGATCCCAAAGATCCATCTATTTCAAAATTCCCAGGAACTGCATCCAGTGTAACTGCTTGCAGAATTACGGGCCACAACTCATCCAAACATGGTTTAACTTTTGACAAAACTAGTGGTGACTCAAGTCCATCAAGGAACAGATTATGCTGTAAATAGAAGGAAACAACCACAATCAAGGAACCATATAAAAGAATCAAAACAAAAACGCTTCAAAAAGTCAAACTTACATTGCTCTTGGATTGAATTCTGAAGCAAATATAACAGTAATCTTTGAGAATTTGGATCCAGTAATTCCCCAAGATGCTTGATGTTTTTGAAAAAAGAGGTACCAAGGAAATATACTCATCTCGAAGCTCCTCTTGCTGCTCCTTAAAGAACATATACGTATAAAGTTTGACAGAGGCATGGGCTGCAACTAGTCTTACTTTAATCTATTGCACAAGAATGTTAAACAGCTTTAGGATGATAAAAATCTAGAGACATGATACATAAAAAATATTAGCAAAGACAGGCAGGTAAAAAGAATCATTGTCTAATATTTAATTTTCATTTTAACAACATTCTAACTTAAAGAATCATAAGTCTCACCCTGCATGCAACCCATTCAGCAAAAGACGGATAGCATAGGTCCTTAAAGTCACTCAACTGCTGAGAAATTAACATAAATAAGCGGTGAAGAGCAACACGATCCCCTCGAGTGATGGTGCTAGTCAAAACCTAAATTTCAAAGAACTTGGATATCAATCAATGTTTCATCAAATTTTAATAACTTACAAACTCACAAGATTAGTACACCTGACCTTTGTAGCAAGCAGCAGACCTGCCTCCAAAAGAAGAGGACTAGATGATGAATTTAATGCAGTTCGAACAGCAGAAACAAGTTGGGCCTGATTCCATTTGTAATAGCATCAATCAATACATATTCCTATAAAAAAAGAAGATTAATCTATAAAAAGAAATTTAACAAGTTTGGGCAGACCTGATATTGTTCCATCAGAAGGCGTCCTGGAAGCTCCGGGTCTGGAACCTTTTCAAACTGCAAATGTAGCATAGAACATATGATCCCAAATGACTGCATACAACCACTAGTTTCCTCTAACATCTAAAGTTTTGTACTTGTCATTTGGAGATTTAGAATTATTAGTGAACTTCCCCAGATCCCATTGGCAACAATATCTCATGAAATTATTAAAGCCTAACCACAAGATGGTTAGTATGATCACAGCACTGGAGTGATCTGGGAAGTTGAAGTATTTGGCCATAACCCTCTTATAAACATCCTGAGGACATCTCTGTAAGATGCTAAGGAACAACAATTGTAGTTTTTGAAGAGCAAATATGGAAGTCTTACATGACTCTCACAATAAGAAGTCTTACAGAGCCAAAATTATTATGGAAGGAGGTCTCACAGAAGAGTTTCAGATTGAAGGTGTTTTAGTTATGTTAGTCTTCTATGTATGTTAAGTTACTTAATTATGCTAGGACTTATCTTTAAGTGTTAAAGTTTGAGTGTAATTGGGACAAGGGTAGTTTAATTATAATTGGAGTCTACTACTTTCCTCTATTATAAATAGAGGTTCATGTACTCTAATTACATCAAGTTAATGAAGTTTTTCTCTTTTTTGTAAATTCAACATGGTATTAGAGTAGGTTCTATGAGTTAACTCGGTCAACCCACAAAGATAATGTGATCCTTTTCTGATTAGTTATCTCTAGCCGTTTAGGTTGGTATCTTTTTTTTCCTTTTCAGTCCTTGTCCCGTTATTTGTTTTGCGTTTTCACCTCTATACTGAGCGTTTCATATTGCATATTATATATTGACGGAAAGATATCCGAGTCTACTTTCCAACGCAAAACGAATTTCTACAATCAGAGTTTTTCACAAAAAAAAATCGATATTTTAAGTAGTAGAGGTCAGATTGCAAGAGAGGTTCGAGTAGTAGTAGAAAGCTTCAACTTCCAAGCTATTTTATGTTATCAAGAACGAGACTTTATATAGAGAATTATATATCAAAAGAAAGATCTGGAAGTTTATTTTTTTACCTATTTAACCAATTCTCGATCAAAGTTTTTTATATGGAGATATTGATCTTGGAAGAGTCAATGTTTATGCTAACAAAAGGAGAAAGAGTACTTTGTTCAACCAGATTACAGAGATCGAAATCTATCAGATTATTTATCTTAAAAGAAGTATATTTTATGAAGAGAAGTTATACTTCGATGAAAGGTATTTAAGTCTAGTTTTAGAAGGAGAAAATTTCATATAAATCTGATATATATTTAAGGATATATTGGCATTGAAAAACCCGAATTTAAGCAAAAATTTTTGCATCACTTTTTGAGTTGCTATTATTGATCAACAATATCAGGAAAATACCTCACTTACCCATTTTTGTCGATTATCTTTCTCCTACCATCCTCTTGACTCTCATATATCCCTCGAACCATCTCAAAGGTGTCAAAGAGGTCCTGATGTAGCCCTACTTGGACCCCAATTTTCTGAAAAATCTTCATCCAAACTTGCCACAAAAATCCACAGTGTAAGAGGACATGTTAGACCGTCTCTTCGCACTCACTGCAAAGGGGACAAGAAAGATCGGGGGCGGTGAAGCCTCTTCTATGAATGTTGTCCGAAGTAGGTATCTATTCTCTGATGGCCGACCACATGAAAAAATTTGATTTTATTTGACGCTGAGAGTTTCCAAGCCAGATTCGCCTTGTGCTCATGAATACTGTAATCTTGCTTTCTGATATGAGAGTAGGCAGAAGTAACGGTGAATCGGCCATTATTGCTGGGCTTCCTAATTAGCATGTCAACTGAATGCTCCCGGATAATAGTTCTGTTGAGTCTGGTAAAGAGAGAGCAAAAAGCCAATGATTCCTCATCATTTAATCCCCGGCGGAACGCGAGACTTCACGACTGATCACTCCATGAATCAACCACAGAGCAAGAGAAATCGTTAGCCACCCTATGCAACCCCGGGAAGTCCTCCGAAAGGGATCGAGGGCCACACCATTCATCCGACCAAAAGAGAAGGATCCTTCTATAGCCCGTGTGAAACGAGGTAGCATCTCTGAAAACTGAAAGGAGCTTGAAAATTGATTTCCATATTAGGGATAGGAGGCGAGCGGTACCACCCTCTCTCCACCAGGCACCCGAAAATTGAAGGTAGAATTTCACCATATACCTCCATAAACTGTTATGCTTGTTGTTGAAATTCCAAATCCATTTGAGCATAAGAGTTTTGTTCATTTCTCTTGTAGGCCAGATGCCCAATCCTCCCCTATTATGAGGCATGCAAATATCCTTCCAACTAACCAAATGGTATCTGAATATGTCTTTTAAACCTCTCTAGAGAAATTGCGGATGGATGACATCAATTTTGGAGCTAACGGAGGCCGGACATTGCATGAATGATAACACATAATTTGGCAGCCCAGCCAGACAAGACTTGAAGAGAGTGAGATGCCCCGCTGTAGATAAGAGTTTACACCTCCTAGTGGCTAGCCTCTTTTCAAATTTTTCAATGAGGAGGGACCATAGTGACACTGAAGGCCGAGAATCCAAAAGTGGGAGCCCAAGATATGTAGCTGGCATATTTCCCACAGAGCATCCCAAGTAGTCCGCCATATCCCGAAGCCCAGCTGGATCAATATGGTAGCCAAGAAGAGTGGTTTTTCCCCAGTTTATGTTATGACCGGAAGCTATTCAATAATCTCAAGACAACACGTAGTTTTCTGATCCAATCCATAGTACTAACCCCAAAGCAAATAGTATCATCTGCAAACTGAAGAATCGGAATATCAAGGTTGTGCAATCTATCGTGGGGAGGAGTCATTCCATGTTCTGGCTGAGTAGATCAAGGAGGATAAATATTTTACTACCACATTGAAGAGCAAGGGGGAGAGTGAGTTTCCCTGTCTGATTCCCCTGGTTCCCTTAAAATACCCACAAACTCTGTCATTGAGAAGGATTGAGTAGGTTGCAGAGGAGTTGCGGCTTTGGATCCAGAAGCGCCATTTTTCTCTGAATCCCATCTTCCCCAGGAGGGTGTCCAGAAACTTCCAGTTAACTCTGTCAAATACCTTTCCAAAGTCAAGCTTGAGGATGAATCTGGGGAGCTTGAGGACCTTGAAATGATGACTAAGTTCATGACATGCCATGGCCGAATCAAGAATGTTTCTTCCCTTAATAAAAGCACTCTGGCCATGGTGAATGACAATAGGGAGGATTGCCCTGAGGTATTTTATTCCATATGTCGTGGTAATTTTTATGTGACAAAAATATTCAAGAAAGGGGGAGCACAAAAGACGAAGTTTTTGCATCTATGAAGCATTGTATTTGTGAAGAAATCTTTTTCAGCAAAAAAACTTTAAGACCAAGAATCCTTTTCATTGCAAGCTGAAGTTATAAACTCCAACTTGAGGGGGAGTGTTGAAGAGCAAATATGGAAGAGTCTTACATGATTCTCACAATAAGAAATCTTACAAAGCCAAAATTATTATGGAAGGAGGTCTCAAAGAAGAGTTTCAATTTGAAGGTGTTTTAGTTATGTTAGTCTTCTATTTATGTCGAGTTATTTAATTATGTTAGGACTTATCTTTAAGTGTTAAAGTTTGGGTGTAATTGGGACAAGGGTAGTTTAATTTATTTTTTTTTGAAATAGTGCTAAGTTATATTAAAAGGCTCAAAAGAGCAAAATTACAAGGAAGGGTAGCCGTCCCAAACAATGAGAGATTGCTAGTTAGCCTATCAGCCACAGAATTGGCTGATCTAAGAATGTGATTCCAAGTACAAGAAATGGAAGATACAATATCTGTAATAGAAGAAGTAATTGGCCAATGCCTCCAAGGGGGAGTGGCAGAATAAGAGCACCAGCTTATGACCACTTTAGAGTCTCTCTCTATTAGCAACTTCCCTTGAAGTCTGCCTTTGGAAATCTTCAACCCAAGATGAAGTGCATTCACCTCCACAGTGGTAGAAACTGCAATACCCACAAGCCCAACATAGGAGAAAATAGTCCCCCCCCGCACCAGCCGGACCTGGGCATCCCAGAGCACTACAGTTGAAATTCAGCTTAATGCAATCTCTGGGGAGAGAGGCTCCCACTCAGCCATGATTGGAGTCCTCTAGGGGCCCGCCATGTGGGCCAAAAGACACCAATTCCATTGAAGGGATATACCAGCTTGAGGAGCAAATTCCTTCCTGGTGTGGAGCTAGCTAGAAACCATGCCCACAGCGCAAGAGACCGGACTATCTAGATTGCTGAACTTGGAGTTGAATCTCCGATTATTTCTCTCAAGCCAGAGACACCATGGGATGTGAGCAAGGCAAACAGAGAGCAGAATCTTGCCAAGTTTGGGGAGGCAAGTCCCAAGTACTATCTGTAAAGTGCCAAATAGATCTTGATGGAGGCCCACCTGAATGCCGATTTTCTGGAACACGGTCATCCAAACTCTCCATGAGAAGCCATAATGTAGAAGGATATGTTGTACTAACTTCTGACAAATGCCACATAGAGGGCAGGTAGCATCCGGGGCAGTGAAGCCTCCCCCGTGGAGATTGGCCGCCGTAAGGATTTGCTCTCTGATGGCTGTCCAAATAAAGAATTAACTTTGTTAGGTGCTGAAAGTCTCTAGGCAAGGTTTGCTTTGTGCTCTGACTGGCTGAGGACATCTTCCCTGATGTGGGAATAGGTTGAAGCCATTGTGAATGTTCCACTAATACTAGGTTTCCAAATCAGCTTATCTGAGAGGATGGAACCACTGAGACTGGAAAGAAGCAAGTAGAAGGCAACAACTTTGTTAAGTTGTAGAACCTAATTAACGCCCTACGCTGAGTTGGTCATGAATCGATATATTAACTATTATTGCATTAAGGGAACATTTAGCTGCTGCAATGATCCGCTCAGCCAAATCTTCTGGATGGCCAAGTCCTGTCTCCCCTAACCTTGCCCTTGATATTAGCCTCCTCCAATATGCAGATGACACTATTTTTTTCTGCGATGGCACTCTCGATCAAATTCAGAATTTTAGTGTTGTATTGAGTTTATTTGAAATCTCATCTGGGCAAAAACTCAATTGGGAAAAATCCTCCATTTCATGATACAACATAGAGCCTGGCCTTCTTAATTCTATGGCCAACTATCTGGGCTGCTGCATTGAATTATCCTCTGGAATATATTTGGGACTTCCACTGACCCCACATCTGCCCTCTAAGGCTTCTTGGTACCCAGTCATTGAACGTCTTGAAGGGAGACTTGCCACCTGGAGAGGGAAATTTCTCTCAAAAGCAAGCAAATTAGTTCTCATCAAATCATATCTTCAAGGAATCCCCAACTATTATTTGTCCATGTTTCATTGCCCTGCATCTATCAAAAACAAAATTGAGCTCATTAAGAGACGCTTCCTTTGGGGAGGTCCTAATGGCGAAAAAAAATATCATCTGGTCAAATGGGAGGATGTTTGCAAGCCAAAAGATCTAGGTTGGCTGGGAATTCGAGACACATCCACAACAAACTCTGCCTTGCTGCTTAAATGGATTTGGAAATATAACATGAATCATCATTTGATCTGGAGAGCCTTCGTCAAGGAAAAATCAAACCTTTCCTCTGGTTGGTGGACAGAAGGAGGGAGAATCCGATCTCTCTCACCGGCATGGAGAAAAATTATTCAGCTCCTTCCCAATTTCAAAACGGCTACCAAATGTTATATTGACAATGGAAATACATCAAAGTTTTGGAATGACTGGTGGGTTGGCCAAACTCCCCTGAAAAATAACTTCACGATTATCTTTGGCCTCGCAGGTAACCCAGAGATAACTATTTCAGATAGTTTATCATGAAATGGAGATTGGAATCTTTACTTTAGAAGACATCTTACTGATGCTGAAGCTCTCCTAGCATCCCAACTCCTCCACTCTTCCACGCAGCCAAATGAACACATTTGGTGATACCCTAATTTGGACTCCGTGTCCAAAAGGATCTTTGTCCTCATCCTCGGCCTATGCACTCTTAAACAACCTCTTAGATCATCCTAAGCACCCAGCAGCTCATGCTTGGGATCTGCTAGCCCCCCCATGAGCCAAATTCTTCATTTAGTCTGCCTGCAGAAACAAAATATTAACCTCTGATGCTTTAATTAGTTGGGGCACCTCAATCTTGGACCATCATTGCCATTTTTTCATAAATTCTCCAGAAACAGCAACTCACGTCCTCTTTTCTTGCCAATATGCCTACCAAGTTTGGACAACCCTTTTAAACAAAATTGGGCTCCAATTATGTGCATCTAGAAACCTTGATGACACTATCCTCTCTCTGGTCAACTCGCAACTCCCAAGGCTAGGGAGAATGATTATATCTTGTTGCATTGGTCATATTATCTGGGCTCTCTGGAAAGAACGCAACAAAAGGAAATTCAAATTCAAATCCTACCCTATTGAGGTTTTGACTGACCATATATCAAGTCAAATCTTTGTTTGGCTTTTAAGCAAAAAGGAATTCAAAAAATTCAGTGACTCAAACTTCAAGGGAAATTGGTTATCTATTGCAGAGATGTCCCTTCCCGCTCACCCCCTTACTATGGCCACATGGATTCCCCCTCCACCTGGACATATAAAGGTCAATTTTGATGGTAGTGCTTTAGGTTGCCCTGGACCTGTGGGTTTCGGTGGTGTTCTTCACAACGGAAATAGTGAACTCCTCTTCTCATATGCTGGCCCCCTTGGCAGGTCAAACTCTACTACTGCAGAACTAGCTGGACTTCTGCACGGGCTCAAGGTCTTCTCCAGTAGTCTCTCTGGCCCACTTTGTATTGAAGGCGGCTCAACAGTAATCATCAATTGGTGCGCAAATCATGGCCACCCCCCATGGCGACATTGGGATTTGTTCAATGAAATTTGTTATTTACTTTCTAGGCAAAATTGTATGTGGAAACACATTCCACGCTCTGCTAACTACTTAGCAGATTCTCAGGCTAAAGCGGGTGTGTCTCTCCAACATTTTGTTGTGGAGCCAAATCCTTAAAACTAGGTTTGTATCTCTCTCTATTTATCAATATACGCACTGTCATAAAAAAACTATTATTTCATTAAGGGCAGTTTGGGAATTTCATTCTTGTAATGCGGTTGCCCTAATTTTCTCTTTATAATTGAGGGGTACCGCTATTAGGGTTTGATCATCTTATACCGAGGAGCATTTCGAGTTACAGCCCGAGAGGTCAGAGAGAAACACCTATGTGTGATTTCTCTTGTAAAGTATTTTATGTTCATAGTGGATTACTGCAGCGGCAGAAGACAGGACGTAGTCTCACCTTGAGGTAAACCTGTATAAATCTTATTGTGTTTTTACGTGCTTGTTTTTTTTTCCGCAATTATTATTATTGTTCTCGTTAGTTTGGAATTAGGACATTTAGTTCCTGACAAGCTTCATCATCATTCAAGCTCCGGAGGAAGAGAAGACTCCAAGAAAGATTACTCCAAGATTCGGCTATCGAGCATGAAAGGTCCATAGCAATCCTGTACAGTCCCGGGTATACCTCAGAGAGGGGGCGGGGATTGCACCACTCGTCGGTCTAGAATAAAAGAGTCTTCCCGTTTCTTGGGTAGAAGGAGGTCACGGCCTTGAAGGCTGGAAGCAACTTATAAACGGATTTCCAAATCGGGGATAGACAATGAGGAGCACCTTCCTCCCTCCACCAGTGCCCTGAAATCTGAAGATAGTGGCACACCATTTTTCTCCACAAATTTCTATGGTTGGCATTGAGGATCCAAATCCACTTAAGTAGGAGGGCATTATTCATATCCTTTGTAGGTCGAATGCCCAACCCACCTCTATTCTGAGGCATACAAATTTTCTTCCAACTAACCAAATAATATTTGAACGTGTCTTCCGATCCTCTCCATTGGAAGCAACGGCTAATAACATCTATCTTTGAGCACACAGCAGTTGGACACTTAATAAAAGATAGGAGATAATTTGGCATGCCAGCCAAGCAAGACTTTAGCAGAGTAAATCTAACCGCTGTGGATAGGAGTTTTCCCTGCCAAGTTGCAAGACGCTTCTCAAATTTCTCAATAAGGGGGACCAAAGCCCAACCGTGGAGCAAGAATCAAAGAGGGGGATACCCAAATATGTAGCAAGCGTACTCTCCAGAGAGCATCCTAGGAAATCAGCCATACCTCTGAACTCAACTCCATCTATATAATATCCCAATAGAGTGGTTTTCCTCCAATTAATATTCTAACCCAAAGTCAACTCGAATAGACCAAGAACAGGTCTCAACTTTTTTATCTGATCCATAGTGCCCACGCCGAAGCAAATAGTGACATCCGCAAATTGAAGAATAGGTACATCAAAAGCTGCAATATCCGCTCTGGGAAGAAGCCGTGTTTAATTGTAATAGGAGTCTACTACTTTCCTCTGTTATAAATAGGGGTTCATGTACTCTAATTACATCAAGTCAATGAAGTTTTTCTCTTTTCCATAAATTCAACAATAGTTAATTGTCATACCTTGTCCATAATAGTGATAAGAAGTCCAACTCCTATTGGCTGCATGTTCTCAAACTGACTTGTGCTTACCTGTTATATATGAAATCCTTGAGATGTAGACATGTTCATGAAACTAAACAAATTGGCACATTTTTAATAAGAAAATTTTTGGTCATTAAAATGTTGAAGAGACGTTGTGTCTTGCAGTGACCTTACCTGGTAAGCCAGTGCAACTAACTCCTGTAGGTGCAGGATAAGCCAATCACCACGAATGGCTGGATCACTGGAAGGGAGACTTTCTCTTGCTAAAGAGAGATCAAAATGAACAGGATCTGTACCTACAGCTGCAGGTAGGTAGCTCAAGCACCTGCATTTTGCAATGCTATCAATTAAATTAACAAAAAGAATGCCAAAAAATAGAGTTTCTTTTGAAAATTTTCAAATCAATGTAGCGCTATTGTTGAAAAAAAGGGCATATGTTCTTGAAACAGCGAACTGTAGTCTCACATACTCTGCAGCAAAAACCCTGGTTCGAAATCTAAGGTGCTTTTCTTGTTTAAGATAAAAATTAGAAGCGTCAGTATGATTTTTTGTGCTCCCCTCACTAGAACCAGCAATCATGTCTTCATCATCTTCTCCATAATATGTTCTGGTTGCACTTTCTAATGTACTATGAGCTGCTCCTCTGTGGATCTCTGCAGCTTTCATTGTCCATGTCGCTGAAACCTGTAGGGTTAATTTCACATGCACATAACAAATTAACATGTTTTGAATGATAACAAGGTTATAAAATTCTTCTCTTCCAAAATTAGCAAAGTTTTCAGCATGAGAGGGAGAGTGAAAACGAATGATGTAAGCACGTTCATGCAATACTCTAGGAGGTACTTTCTTGTTTAGGTGGTTACTTATTCTGTTATTAAGTTGTTTCTAGCTTTAGCTTACTTACGAGTTCATGTCCTTCTAAGATCCGGACTGGATGTATTTTTACTAAGCTTTTTCATTATAAACTAAGTGCAACTTCCCTCCTCCCTCCTCTCCCGGTTTAACACAAAACTCACTCTATTCTCCTCCTTTTAAAAGCTCGGAATTCACATAGCAGTAAAAGAATGGCATTAAAATTTTTTAGCTGTAACCAGTTTAATTAGAGAGGGGTTGATGTTTTAATGTCATCATCAATGAGAATACGACAGTTGGATCTTGTCTCCCAACTTTGCATGACTTCCATCTCCTCAAGTCATCAACACATATTTCAAATGGGGGATATTCATTAAAATAATACAAATTGAAAAATACTTCTGTCTTCAAATTTATGAAAATAAAATACTTTTATCTTTAATGGTGGTGAGCCTCCATGTCACAGTCCGATGTCACTTATTTATAGTTCTGTTTTACATCATACTATTCCACCCTCCCAGTATGAGTAGGATTCAACTGTCTTAGAATCCAGTATCCAATATACATCGAATTTTCATTTGTTCTCAAGCTCCCTTAAAAACTGTAGGACTCTTATGGCACTCAAACAATGTAATATACTCCAAAAAAGTAAAACTGGAAGCTCCTAAAGATGTTCACAAGGATCAATTTTTCTTAAACTGAAATAATACTTTACCTCCACAGCCACAATTCTTCTTTAAGTGGTGGTCAATACCCCCAATTTTAATAATAAGGTCTCCCAATCACTGAATAAATGTAGAAACTTTTAAAGTTTCAAAATGTTAACAGTAACATACAAGGCCACCTTCCTTTATAGGTTCTTAGTTTGAATTGCTTTTTTCTTATTTTGATTCCTTTACCTTGCTGGGAATTTTCCACTTTATTAAAACTGAGGCATTATCATGTTAGAAACTCTGTTATAGAACCCGGACAGGACCGGCCAGCTGAACTGGGTGAACCAGAACCCTTGCCTTGTCCAGGTTAAAGGTCAGAAAATCCCGGAGAGATGGCAAAACTTGGCTGACCCAGTAAGGTTTGCCGGTTAAACCAGCAACCTGTGTAACTCAGCCGGGCAGCTGGGTCGAAATAACATGCGGGGATGCAAGATGGGAGAGGTGAAAGGGTAAGGGGGAAGAGGGAAGAAGAAAGAGCAGGGGGAAAGGTGCAGAGAAATCCACCGACCTCCCCTCCAACATACTGCCATTGTATGACGGTGGGGAGAGTGGCAAATTCCTTCACCTGCTCCCCCTTTCTATGACATTGCAGAGGGAGAGGTGGGGCAGAAATTGATGGTCGGTGGAATTTTCCCCACATCTTTTTTTCTTTCTGAAATTCTGCTGACATCCTTATGATGTCAGCATCAATTTAACCAGGGTTTGACCACTGGTTGATTCAGGTTGGACCGGACCCAGTCACTGGGTCGGTTTTTATAACTTTGGTTAGAACAACTAATGGCCCTCCTCAAGGTAAAGTGAACCCTAGAACAATTAGACAAAGTAACCCCTAAATGAGCTAAAACTTGTCAAAGCCTATTCAATGTTGCTTGTACTCTTGCCATTGAATATTTCCTTCTATTTCATATTGGCTTTGTATTTCACCTATGATATAATTGGAAAGTTTAGGGACGAGAGAGTATGACAATCATCCCACACTCTCTGCAGTGGAAATCTATTGCTAACACTACAGCTAGGGATGGTGTCTCTCTGCAACATCTTGTTGTTGGGGATACCTTTCCCATGGGATGATCTCGTTTTGCTTTTGCTATATTTGATTCTATTACGAGTGTACTCCTCCATGTTTTTCTTTATTTTTTCCTCTGCTCCACACCTTCGGTTATGTATCTTTATTTTGTATCTTTTTCCTCTTCCTTCATGAAACGGTTTGCTCTCATTATTGTGGAAAAAATTAAAAAATAAAAGAATCTTGATCTACATATTCTCTCCCAACTATCTTATTATGAATATCCTACTTGCAGGCAGACCAGAAGCATGGAAAGACAAGCTGCTTACCATGTTCTGACATAAAGCAATCCAGCGAGATGGGCATGATGGACATGAAGCATACAGGAGCCGCTTAATTGTAGAACGCACTAAATTCCCAATCCTACATAAGAGAAGTAATTCAAATACATGAGAAGTATGAGATGACATGCAACAGTACGTTCCATAATGATAAAGAAATTACAGTAGTTTCCCCTCAGTATAAGCTTTTGTGAAGTGGCAAGTCCAACAGATCAGTGCAAAAATATCCACGAGTGATGTTTCTGCATATCAATACAGTCCCATTGACACTTTTAATTACTTTTTTGTTAACAACGTGTAAAATATTCATTAACTACATTTAATGCCAACTGCCGGGAGCAGTTTTCATGACAAAGTCTTATTCACTATGGGTACAATAGACAGTTTTTGTATATCTCTGATGATACTTTTTAAGTTAGGGATAGTAATGTTGACAGTTGTTCTATATAATTTTGATATTTGAGATTAACAATGAGAGGGTGAGCAAGAGTGAGAGCGAGATGGGAGCTGGCGACTCTAGGGCTAGCTCGACTTCAACAACAAGAGAGAGACCGAAGATCGGAGAACCATCCAGACAGACGACTCGAGGACATTTCGGAGCATGATTGTCCTGTCGACATCTCTTCTGATCATCGGCTTGATTTCGGGAGATCCACAGAACCACCATGCACAACCAACCAAAAGCAAAACTTATGTTGGAGAACCTACTCTTTTGGAACATGGTGATAGTGAAAGGACGCTTGTTCATGGAAGAAAGCGGCAACTCCTGTAATCTGCTGATGGATGTTCGCTTTTGGAGAAATTTCGATTTGGCGCCTCCTCCTTCACATTCCACAAAACTGTAAAAAATACAAGAATAACATCTCAAACGGGTGAAATGAAATCCTTCATCACCATCCCAGACATCACAGCTACCACCTTCATCTAGCTATTTGATCGGGTCACCTTTGAATGGCGAGCTGGCAAACGAACTCGGGAACTCTGGACAGGACACATTGCCTTTTACATCTCGGTCTTTCACTACTAGGGAGGACATGAATGCAAAATTACCCAATGACGAGGTAAAACGATCATGGCCAGACTCAACATACCAGAGAAGACCAATACTGGCTTCGGTTGGACATGCTTTTGTGATAGTATCATCAAGCACAACCCCAATCACCACCACCTACAGTCTGTGCTGCACCCATCCTCCCATTTCCTCCACTCCCTCCCTCCCAACACGACAACAAGAAAAACCCCACCTACACAATCACCCAACCCTCCACCAGAAATACAACCGCAGAACCTACCACCTCCACCAACTGTCTCTATCCCCTCGTCCTTCTAGGAGGGTGAAAAACTCCTCTCTTTCCTTTGAATCCTGAAAACCATAGATGTGAGTCTTGAAAATCAATGCTCTGATACCATGTTGATTTTCAGGACTCCATGGATTTAGCTCATGGTGAAAAAAAAAGACACCCATTGGGAGAAAACAGGAGAAAGAATAGGTTATGGACTTGATGCCCTAACCCTTCCCCTAAAACTCAATTTATAGATTAATGATCCTAAAATATTACAATAATACCCCTGCAACTTTAATCTAATTACATCAATGCCATCTCTATGAGATGACTTTGTATTTACCATCCTGTCATCATTGTATGGGCTTGTGGGCCTTCTCCTTGGTCTATGGGCCTTGAGCCAGTCTTCCACATTTCTTGGATGTGTGGGCCTTCCTTGGTCGTGTGGGCTTGGGCCCATCTTCCAACAACATCCATAGGAGTTTCGGTTGGTCAACACCCCACCATCCATGTGTCCTCAAGTAGATCCAGAACATACTTCTTCTGAAATAATTCAATCCCATGCTTTGATTGGAAGACCACAATACCCAGAAAATATTTTAACAGTTCAACATCCATCGTTTTAAATTATTTGCATATCTTCTCTTTGACCTCTTTTATATTGTTCGCATTATTGCCAATTAAGACAATGCCATCCACATAAACTATCAGTAATAATCTTCCCTTTAAGGTATTCTTGACAAAGATAAAGTGATCTACTAAGCACCAACTGAATCCAAAACACACCATTGTTTGGCTAAATTTGTCAAACCAAGCCCGAGGAGACTGTTTGAGCCCATATAAATACTTCCTCAATCTGCATACCGACTCCCCCTCAACCACAAAACCAGGTGGTTGATGCATATATATCTCTTCTTTAATATCCCCATTCAAGAATGCATTTTTCACATCCAATTTATATATCAACCAAGAGGAATTAGCAGTGAATGATAAAAAGATGTGTACCAGTTAATCATTGAAGGCGACTCGAAGACGGTTATTAGTTGGTGTTCCAAAGACAGCTTCCCCCCTTGGTGCCACTGGCCCATCACTGATAATATTGCTGACATTGTGTCTTCTTTGCATTCTAATTGGAATCTCATTCCTAGATCAGCCAACTCTTTGGCTGATAAATTGGCTAAATTCGGAACTTCCCAACAATCTCTCATTGTATGGGAAGGATTCCCTCCTTTGTAATATGCTCTTTTGAGCTTTTGTCTTAATAAAAATCAGCATTATTTAAAAAAAAATGCATACCAAGTTTAATATAGCCACCAAGGAGAAAGTCTCCTCATAATCGACTCCATAGTACTAAGTATACCACTTTGCAACTAGTCAGGCCTTGAGGCGAGCAACAGAACCATCCAAATTGTGCTTGATAGTGAAAACCAATTTATAGCCCACATGTTTCTTATCGTGAGGAAGTGGAACTAGAGCCCAAGACTAATTTTCATACAATGCATTCATTTCTTCTTCTATCCTAGATGCCTCAAAGCCTCCTGATATGATTGTAGAACAGAGATGGAAGAAATAAATGCAAGAAATTGACAGCATGAAGAAGACAAACGATGGTGAAAAACAAAATTGGATATAGAGTGAAAAGTGGAAGACCTAGTGCAAGTCCTAGGCTCCTTTCGTGGAGCTATGGGCCTAATATCAAATTGTGAACCAAATACAATAGAGGATGATGTGTTTATCTCAGAGGGATCCGTAAACTCTACAGGCGTGGTATTGGCCAATGCATCAGGGGGCCGAAGTAGATTCGTATTAAGTGGCAAAACAAGCTTCGGAGCTGCCTGAAAAGATGAAAGACTTGAGTATCTTTTCAAGGATAAAAAGATATGTCCTCAAAAAAGGTAACATCCCTAGAGACAATTAACTTATGAAGAAAAGGATTATAACAGACATAACTTTTTTGGGTACGAGAATAACCTGAAAAAATAAACTTATGCGGCTTAGGGACCAGCTTACTCTTTTGTGGGGATGTAACTGAACAAAAAATGTGCAGCCAAAGACCTTCAAAAGAAGGGAGAAGGGGCCTTTATCTGGAAATAACAATGAGTATGAGGATTTATGGCTAAGTACTGAAGATAGTAGCTTATTAATAAGAAAACAGGTTGTAAGAATGGCATGAAGCAAGTAAAAATAAGGCACATTCATAGAGTAGTGCAGGTCACAGGCTACCTCAAGGAGATATTGGTTTTTTTCTTTCGGCTACACCATTTTTTGAGGGATATCGACACAGGATGTTTGATGTATAATGCCATTATTCTGACAAAAGGATTGAAATTCACCCGGTAGGTACTCTCTAGCATTATCACAATGAAAGACCTGTATTTTTTTACCAAATTGAGTGTACACCTGGCATGAAAGGACTTAAATATTGAAAAATATCTTTGAATAAAAACAGATAAGTGACTAGTGAAGTTATCAACACAGGTAACAAAATACTTAACTTGAAAAATGTTTTAAACACTCAAGGTCCCCATAAATCCTAGTGAATTAACGAAAAGGGAGTAACACCTTTAAGTTTGGCTCGAGGAGAATATGTAGTCCTCTGGTGTTTGCTCAACTAACAGACTTCACAGTTTAAACCAAACAAAGATTTTCAAAAAAGGAAATAAGTGCTGAAGTGAAGTTGCTAATGATTGTCCGAACCGATTGTGCCATAATCTTGCCTCTGTTTGGGAAGTGGAAACCATAGTCACCAGAGGCAAGTCCAAGTAATAAAGGCCCCCCTCTTCATGGCCTCCACCAATCACCTGCTTCATTGTTAGATCTTGGAAAACACAAGAATAAGGTGAGAAGGTGATGGAGCAATTAATATTTTTTGTTATTTGGCTAACAAACAACAAATTTAAGGGCAACTTGGAGACAAATAAGACATCAATAAGCAGAAGTGAGGATGTAACAAAGGAGAATCCCTTCCCAATAACTTTGGTTTGGGATCCATCAATTATGGTAACAAACTTGTCTGGTAAACATGGAGACAAAGAATGTAACACTCTTTTTTTTTTTTAAATGGTGATGATTTTATTTCAAAAAAGAGCAAGAAAATAGATGAAACAAGGTCCATAATATCAAGAAAAAGTTGCCAATGATGCCAAGGAGGGAAAGAGGAGGAGGAGCACTAGCCGATGACCACCTAAGTGGAAGGGGACTCCAAGAATGTAACACTCTTATTACCTTTAAGATGCTCGAAGGCCTCTAAATCAATGATCCAGGATGAAGAAGAGGAAGAGGCAGAGATTATACCTGATGCAGTAGTGGCAGCATCTTCATTCAAAAAAAAAAAAAAAAAAAAAAAAAAAAGAAAGCAGTAGTAGAAAAGGCAGGAGATGGTACCATCAGAGTCTTCATTCTCTGCAATAGTTCATAATCATCATCGGCGATAGTCTTCTTGCCTTTCTGTAACTCGGATTTGTCTTCATTTTTCTCATTACTATTAATCGAGGTCTAGTTGGCAGTGACCCAGTCTGGTTTGCCATGAAGCGTCCAACACGTGTACACTAGATGATTCAGTCCACCACAGTGAGTGCAGACCCTATTATCAGATCTCGAAGGACCAGAACATTTCTACCACCTTTTGCTTGGCCTCCTCTATAATTTCAAATGCGCCCTCGGGTAGAAGTTGTACCCTTATTACCTGGTACACAGTAGATGGCACCTCATTCTGGGAAGTGGAAGAAGGGTCTTGTATCCAAAGTAATGTTGCACTTATGTCATCAAATGTTGGAAGTGCTAAGGAGCCGAGAAGTTGAATTTTGGCTACTTCAAGATATGGCTTGATATCTTCTTCTCATAGTAATTGGAATCTCATTCCTAGATCAGCCAACTCTTTGGCTGATAAATTGGCAAAATTCGGAACTTCCCAACAATCTCTCATTGTTTGGGAAGGCTTCCCTCCTTTGTAAATTTCTCTTTTGAGTTTTTGTCTTAATAAAAATCAACATCATTTAAGAAAAATAAAAAAAAGATATGGCTTAATATTTGACAAACAAATAGCAGTTGCAAAGGCCCCCTGTTGGTTTTCTTGAACCGATATATCGGTAAAGTAGGGCTGAGTAATTTTTCGTTCTTGAATCAGCCCTCTGAAACATGCCAAGTACTCATGTAAGTTTTCCTTTTGCTTTGTATTAAACATGCTTTGAAAAACATCATATAATTTTTGTAAGTTCTCTGTACTTGAGTATAACTTAGACACATGTATCCCTTATCTGCTTACAAGTTTCAAGGTGAACCAAATTGTTGGCCACACGCTCCTCCATGCTATTTATGAGCTATCTAGTATCATACTTCAACCATTTAATATAAGAGTTGTCCTCCTCGCCAATAGGTGGAGCTGGTTTGGTTAGATGTCTTAAGAGGTCTCGAGTAATGAGAAACCTCTTAACCGATTGTGACCAACTCAGGTAATTAGATAATCCTCTCAAGGGTATGATAGTAATTTTGAGTAGGTCACTTTCACTTCCCATGTAGTCTTCAGCCATTAAGTATCAAAACAACACTACTCTTATTCAGTATATAAGAAGAGGCTTCAATAACCGATATAATCCAGGCTTAATAAGCGAGCCTTAAGAGAACCGAGACTTAGCAAGTCTCAATCAAGTATTAATTCACTTCTATAGGTAAGTGAAACAACTCCAAGAAGTTGACCCAAATATGAACCAACTCAAGTGAAGAGGGAAGAACCAAACCAACCCAAGATCTCAATCAAACTCAAGCTAACTAAACCAACCCAAGATCTCAATCAATCAGGCATTAAGAAAGGAAACCTCATGCTGACCGAGATCAAATAGGTAAACATATGTCTTTCTTAATAAAGAAAGAAAAATAAACAAGGGCATAATCAAATCAAATCAGCGACTAATTCAAACCGTGGAAGATCTTCCACTAAATTAGCCTATTAAAAAAAAAACACAAGGAAACTTTCCTTTTGAGTTATGGCGCGACTTCACCAAAAGATTTCAATCTTGACTTGCCTTAATTATTTTAGGTAAAAAGAAAATTAATCAAGGCAAGTAATAATCATACCAAAAAACAAAAGATCTCGAGCAAGCTAGAGGTTTTCTCAACAGAGGGAACTTTCTTTCTATGAATTAGGTGCCAACTATCATCCAAAAAGACAGCCTTTTACTTCCTTTTTTTCTTTGAATTTTTTGGTAAGTTAATCCACCCTCTATCTCAATGTGGAATACATCCCAATGAGTGGAAAAACACCAACATGTATCCTCTATTAACAAAAACAAATTCAGCACTTCAAGAGACCTTCACAAGTTCAATTTTTTGAACTTCAACTTATCATCAACAAACAATGAAACCTCAAGAGCTCTTAATCACGAAAGCATGGCTTCTTGTAATCATAAACTCATGAAACCAATGATAAACAAGCCTAGTTTCAATCAAATAACATCCAACATTCCATAATCATGAAACAAAGCTGATATCAACCTTCAAAGAGAGTATGAAGTGATCATAACGGAAAACCAACCTCTAGGCTGAAGCTAACATGTAAGAAGCAGTATTTTCAAAATTTTCTAAATCAAAGATTGCTAAAAAACTCCAGCATTCCGAGTCATGTTCCAGAAACCATCTTCAAAAACGAAAGAAATAAGAGGAATACTAATCTTTCATCAAGCAAACAAAGGACTCAAGATTGATCCTTTGATCAACACTTCAACTCCACCGAAGAGATTAAACAATCAACGAGCACCATAGCTTCGGGATCCTAAACCTTATGCTTTGATACCATGTTAGATCTGGGATCCCATTTAGCGAGTAATAAACGAACTAGATTAAGGTGAAGGGAGTAGAAAGAGTGAGAGAGAAAGAAGAGGTAATCTGGTGATAAGAGGAGAAGAAGAGGAGAAGAGAGATTGGCTAGGGGAGAGTGAGAGGAGGGAAGGAAGATTAGGTTTAGGTGATGCGCCTAATCCTCCCCCTCAATGTATATTTATAATAATGATAAGAGTTACAAATACATCATTACCCTTTACCCTAAGTAGGGAGAGAAAGAAACAAAAAACTAAGGAAAATTACATCATGCCTCTATAATAAGATTTTATCTTCTAACAAGGAACTTATCCTTTCATGTCATAACATATCAAAGAAGTTTGGTCACAACATACTCGGAATCTGTCTCCTCATCAAGCATTTGAAACAAGTGTACTTCTATCTGCTCATCAATAATAGCGATCTGGCCATGAAAGTAGCCTTCAGTCAGAGGTGAGCAGCAAAATTGCTCCAGAGTATACAAGTAACATAAGTTGAAATCTAGCCATTATTCAATGAAAGAAATATGTATTTACTAAAGAATCATCTTCAGTCATATAATCATCCAACTTGAAGCAGCTCTCAGAGACTTAATTACCGGGTCCTTCTCAATAAGATGCCGCAAGGTGGACACTGTGAGGTGCCTCAATGCTGGCTGTCAACCAGAATGAATGATGTCAAACAAGTATTTTAGGTTTCATCACCATGTTATTAGAGTCACAAAAATTTACCTGTCTTGAACAGAGAGTGGGAAGAAGAGTTTTAACATGGGAATGCACAGAAACAGCATGTGGAGCAAACAGAACAAGTTGTTGGGTAAATCTAACACACCTGGTAATCAAGCCCCACAAAATTTATGTTTATGTAATTTTTTCAAGCAAGATAAGAGAGAAGCTAAAGCTAAATAGATGAGTTAAGAATGTACTCAAGAAGTGTTGATGTTTCCTGTCCAGAGCTTATCTCTGCAACAAGAGACTGTACAGTGTGCAAATGTCAATATTTTTTTCTTTTGAACAATATTAATCATCATCTAGCATCAATATAAGCAATCAAAGAAACTATTGACCAGTTGAGCCAGTAAGTGAAATGACAAGCAGAAAAATTAAAATTATTATGCATCATAATCCACATCCAATGGCATGCAAATGTGGAGGTCTATTTCTCTGTGAATTCTCTCTTATGATTATATTTATATTGATTGAATTAGCACTTTGGAAAATATTAAAGGATCTATAAGTAGAGGAATCCAAATAAGGAATTAGAGGAATAAGAGACCTTGCAACGTGAAAAGAATGTGCTCCCAGGAGAAAGCTCAGGACCAAGGACAGCAACAATAGCATTTACAAGGCGACCTACTCCCTGCCGTAGATCAACCCATCCATTCTCCTCAGACAAAACAATATCCATCACAAGAAGGAGAGTTGCCTACATATCAAATGGGACAGTAACAGATCACTGACAATATCTTCACCTTTAAGCCACAATTTGGTAGAATTACATAAATAATGGTACATTTATTTAAAAGATAAACATTGACATTGCTATAAATGCAGAATGGGTAATTGACAATCCGCCAGCCATAGATATTAGACAATCCTTTAACATATAACAAACAACAAAAGCAAGCCTTCTGCTTCATCATCATCCCAACTGGAAAGAATTTTTTATTTTTTTTTGGGGGGGGGGGGGAATTTACTGAAAAGAACTGAACAACATCAATTGATTTTTTGTTTCATTTTTCTCTGAAATACCTGAACATGAGACACATAAGATAAACCTGCAGCCTCAATGGTCAGAAGGAGACCGTGCAAAGACCAAGTTTGAAGGCTTGCATTTGGACTCTTGGCAAGTGAAGATATTGCACTAACAGTAGCTGGCACCATAGTAGACAATGCCATCCCTCCTGCACTGCAAGCAAAAATGCACTAATTGCAATTACCTGAAAAAACAATTTGCTGAAAGAACATTTGAACACCTAACTCTGATGCTATGTTCGTTATAATAGAAAAGTTCACAAGGAATGACCTCAACAGCAAAGATTCATTTTATTATAATGTTGAACCCTATACCCTGGTGAGGACCCCATGTAGCCACTGAGAGAAAGGCCCGACAGTGACACCAAGATTGAAATATTCAACACTCTCTTCTTTACAAACATGATTCAAATAGAAAGATTTTATACAAAGAAAGACAATAAGATGTGAAGATGCCTCGAGGGAGCATACCCTCCCTACAACAAAAATTTGATGATTACTCTCAAAAAACAAAAAAGAACATTCATGATCACATTCATCGCTCGCAAGAAAGCTAGCAACCGAGTTTTCTTACAACCAGAAGTGACCTTCTAAAGAAATGTAGCAAAGAGAAGTATAAGCACAGCACTGGTAATTTTACCTGCGATGGATGCAACCTAGTGAAAGTGCAATGGATCCAATATAGCCAGGATCAGAGAGTCCAACTAGATCACCTAGTAACGACCTGGTCTGAAAGGCAAGGACAGTGAAAAGGAATTTGTTTTCAGGAGTTACTCAAGATACAAGTGTAGTTAGATAACCATATAGAGACAAAAAGAGGTTGGTGGAATTTGTTTCTGTAAAATGATAGAAGATGGTTGAAAATTGAGATCTAGATACCAAATTCCATCTGGCAAAATCAGGTAGCTGATCTAATACTATATACAAATCAGATAACTGGCAGACATCATGGACATCTAAAGATGGGCCCAGGACATTAAACACAGAAAATGTGAAAGTGACATGCATTTAGAGATGTCAAATTTAAGAGTTATGACACTATAAGAAAAATAGAAAAGAAAAGAAAAAGACAAATGTGTGAGTACAAAGAGTTGCAATACCACATTTCCTTCCAAAAAAAATTATTTAATATCAAGCTCTTCACAAAAATAAATATTTTCATAATGTTTTGGCCTATTAACAAAAGAAAAACAAAAAAGACCAAACATTGTAATATATGACTAACCATCTTGGGTGTAAACATATCATTCCCAAGACGAGCTATGAGACCAAGACCCTCTGCTGATGCTCTTCTTTGTGCAGCAGAGACATCACCATCTGCAAGAATAACCTGTAAAATATGAAAAATAATAAAAATAATATTTAAATACATGAATTTGGCTATCTGCAGCATGTCATGATTAAAAAAATAATAGATACAATAATATTAAGTATTGTACATGTCTACCTGGAAAATAGCTTGGGAAGAACTTAATACGTCTGCTCCCAATGAGTGGGTTCGGAAAGCAAGCAAAGCCTGAGCATAAGCAATACATAAGACTCAATGAAATAGAAAATGGAGAGAGAGAGAGAGAGAGAGAGAGAGAGAGCTGATGCTGAGCACCTTTAAGCCAGCAAGTAAACCCACACAAACATTGGTCATGTTTCCAGTGTGCCAAGACTGTTTTTTCCCAGCCTTAAGGCTCTGCTCAATCATGCTAAGAAGCCTTAGCTTCCCTCCATCATTCTAGAATTTGATTTTCATCAGATATAGAGAATTGGGTCAATCAAATATCAACTCAATCAAAAGAAGTTCATACCAAAAAGGTAAAACAGAAAAGAGAGAGAACCATCAGTTTCAGGGGCCAAAGAATCACCTGAGTCGCAAAGATGGTACCAAAGCACCTTAACTTCTGGTTTACCAATATTTTGCTAATAGTTTCCGCCTTCAACAAGAAAAAAGTCTTTAGCACTAAAAGTGAATAAAAAATATTTTTGAGTTCAACAAGAAAAACAATAACTAACACAAACATTATGATCATTTGTGTTAAGTATAACATTCCAACTAACACCTGGATGCCATTGAATTATCTTCCTTGGCAGTCTTCCTCTTTATGGCATAATATTTGTGTAGGCATTCATAATTTCAAAAGGCACAAACGCTACGGAGTAAGATCAGGCTTTTCAGTTAGTTTTTCGGATGATATATGGATTGGAACAGGCCTTTAGCGCATGCATTTCCCTCTTTATTGTACAACTTGCACTCCATATATATTCCATAAAGGATTCAGGACTGGACGAATCAGGTGAATGGGACCTTATCTTTGATATGAACAGTGTTGTTGTAAATGAAACTGAGCTTGTCAAACTTTTTTTTTTTTAAATAATGCTAATTTTTATTAAGACGAAAGCTCAAAAGAGAAAATTACGAAGGAGGGAAGCCTTTCCAAACAATGAGAGATTGCTGGGAAGTTACGAATTTTTCAAATTTATCAGCCAAAGAGTTGGCTGATCTAGGAATGAGATTCCAATACAATGGAATGAGCTTGTCAAACTTCACTCCTTATTTAAGCAACATTATTATAAAGGTGTTGATGATGATAAGTGTTAGACGTTTTTATTTTGAGTTAACTTAGTTTTTTTCTTGTAGAAGCTAGATTCCCAGGGTTTTAAGGAAGCGAGGACTTAATAATAATTTTTACTATTATCTAAGTCACAAATAGAGGAAAAGGGCCCCCTAAACCCTTATCCCTCACACAGTTTTCTTTTGAAAATTTAACATGATATAAGAGTAAGTTATTATGTTGCATCTGTAAGTTGATTCAATGTGGCTCACAGAGACAATATCATTCAATTTTATTCTGCAATTTCAGCACATGAGATTGTCGATTACAAATTATAGCATTCTGGGTATGGTTTCCAGCTGGCTCCACACCGTAAAGAAAATTGCTCCTCAGGCTGGTATCTCCCTTCGATGGAATTGGTGTCTTCTGGCCCACATGGCGGGCCCCCAGAGGACTCCCCCATTAGGATATTAGAAGCCAAACCCATTGATACACCTATGGATGGTCAAAACTATCTCCATGATGAGCAAAGCCCAATAATGAATGACAACACAAGATACAGGAGATTAGTTGGGAACTTGATATATGTCTCCATTACAATATCATATACTCTATGCTGCTACTGTGGTCCGTCATTTCATGGAATGTTCTCAAAAAGTTCATCTTGATGATGTTTACCGAACTCTGAAATATCTTTAAAGCTCATGGTTTGGTTTATCAATGTGTCATAGGCACTTAGAAGTCTAGAACTTGAAGCTTTGGAAGCCAGTTGTCTTTTGGAAGCCTTATAGCCGACCAAATTCAGACAAGCAAATTGGATAAATTAATTTGGTGGCCAGATAAGAGTGGCTCCTTCTCAGTCTCCTCCGCCTATCTTGTTATTCAAGGTTGGCTCGCACATGGTCCCAAGCATGCAATGGAGTTCACATGGAGTCTCAGCACCCCCTCCCCTCCCTAAAGTAAAATTCTTCATGTGGAGTGTTTGCCTCAACAAAATTCTCTCTGTCAACAATCTCAAAAATCGTGGCCAGCTAGGGGTGGACCCCACTTGCCCTTTATGCCATGTTGCCGAAGAAACTGTTAGCCACCGACTCCTCCGTCCCCGGTTTTGAAAAAATGATGATCTCGGCTTGCTCCGCTTTCATTCATTGGAGTCTCTGGTTAGAGCGCAATCAAAGGAGATTCAATGCCAAGTTCAGCTCTCAAGAAAGAGTCATTGAAATTATCTTAGGAAATATTGCTACAAGGCTCCATTCTCGAAAAGCCTTCTCCCCCTTCCCAGGAACTTCCATCACAAACAATTGGAGATGTCTTGCCCAACTTCACACCTCTTCGAGGCCCCGCCGCCTATTTGTGTCCTTAAATTAACTTTGACAGATCCTCTTTCGGCAACCCTGACTTAGTTGGTTTTGGCAGAGTGATTCGTGACTCGCTTGGTTCGTGATTCGCTTGGGAACTAGATCGTCTCCTTTTCCGGCCTTCTCAGTATTGCGGATTCCACGACGACCGAGCTCCACAATCTGCTTAATGGGCTCCACGTTTTCCGTGATCATTGCTCTGGGCCCATCCTCATAGAGGGAGACTCTAAGGTGGTGATCGGCTGGTGTGAGAATTCCTCTGCACCTTTGTTGCGCCATTAGGACACCACCTCTTTTGAAATTATGGAAATTGCCAACGTATTTGACTGTTGTTGGTCTCTCAGCCCGAGATCAACAAATTCTGTGGCTGATGTTTTAGCCAAGCAAGGAGCTTCCTTGCAATCTCTTGTTGTTAGGAGTTAACTCCTCCTTTTTTGGCTCTCTTAATTAAATCACCTTACATCAAAAAAAGAAAAAAAAAAAAGGCAGTCACAGGTTTCTCAAATGCAAACTATATTGGGTCTAGATTAGATAGAAAATTTACAAGTGGATATTGCACTTTTATTGGAGGCAATTTAGTTACATGGAGATGCAAAAAGTAGATAGTAGTGGCTCCATTAAGTGTTCAGGCTGAACATAGAGCTATGGCATGTACAACTTGTGAATTATTGTGGTGAAGCCTCACATGGTAGAGTTGGATTTTAAATCAAGAAACCCATAGAAGTGAAGAATTGAGAGAGGAATAAGAGAAAAGTAGAGAGAAAAAGTTGTGGGAGAAACTCTCTCAAATGGCACAGAGAGAACTCTGCGTTAGGGAGAACATGGTCAAGGACGTGATGGAGATGGCTCTAGTCGTTATGATGGTAGGAGAAACAGAAAGGGTGCCCATTGTGAGTGAAACAATCATTTTTCTAATAAGTGAAGGGACAATGTTGGCAAACTAGTATGAGCCAATTCTAGTGTCCCTCAAAGAGGTGAACCTACAACTAGTGGTGAGTTAGGTATTCTTCTAGGGACCCTGGATGAATTTCAACAATAGGTACAAAGATTAGGACATTGACATTATCAAACACATTTGTGCACCAGATTCAACAACTACAACCACCATGTCCAATTCAGATACATTGGCTCTCCACGTGACTCCTACAAAGGTGATTGATTGAAGTGTACATCCTCATATTTTAATTTCCTCGGTTAGCCATCTTCTTTTAAGTCTTTGACCCTTGCTAATGGTTCCTCTTCACTTGTTAGTTGTATAGGCATAGTACAACCTATTTCAATCTTTGTCCTTAGATTTTGCGTTACTTGTACCTAAATTTATTGTCAACTTGTTATCCCTGAACCAAATTACTAAGTCCTTGAAGTGTCCAGCGATCAAGACCTCCAAACGAGAACGATTGATTCATGACATCAGTGTGAGGGGCTCTACCACTAGACAAGTCACTAGTTACTACCATCTTTATCTTTCATTTTGTCGTTTCAGTGTGAATCTCATCATCTTGGCAAGTACAATGAAGCACCATTTTCATCTAGTCAGAGTCATAGGAGTTCTAGCTTGTTTGAAGTAGTTCATTTAGATGTATAGTGCCCTTGTCGAGTACATAGAGACTTTGGTTATCAGTACTTTCTTTCATTTAATGGATGATTTTATTAGGTCTACATGAGTATATCTCCTCTGAGAAATTCAAGTTTTTTTATGTATATCTGAATTTTAATAGTGAAATAAAAAATCAATTTGGCTTTACTCCATGTGATTAGATCTCAGAGTAGGCTTGAATTTATGAACCATAAATTTGATTCCTTTTGTACAACAGATAGTATTATTCATCAACCATTTTGTGTCTTGTACCCCATGGCAAAATAGAGTTGTAAAAAGGAAGAATCGCCATCTATTAGATGGTTGCACACACCATGATCTGTCGAATGCAAGTTCAAAAATCCTTTCGGGGCGATGTTTTTCCTACTACATGTTTTCTAATTACTTGCATGCACTCATCAATGTTAGGGGTACAAATTCCATTACACATCCACAAGCCTCATATTGACTTGTTTCCTGTTTTCCCCTGTGTCTTTGGTGTTGTATGCTATGTTCATATTTTTTGTTCAATCTTATGACAAGTTGTCTTCAAGGTCCATCAAGTCTGTCTTCCTAGAATATTCTCATCGTAGAAAAGGATACAAGTGCTAGGATCACTGCACAAAGAACACCTATGTCACAACCAATGTGATCTTCATTGAAGATACTCCCTATTTTTAGTATCCAATGAGTCTCATGTCTTTTACTCGATTGACATTGATGTTGTGCTGCATATTTTGGTGGAGAATGTTCCCAACCCATCTTCTACTACTATTTAGTTGAAGCAAATAGAAGTGTCAACGGAGGAAACCTCCTAAGATACCTTCAAAGGGGCTTATCCTTCATCCCTGCCAATATCCTCTTCTTCTTAGGCTCCTAAGGTAAGTGATTTGGATCTCTCATTTACACTTAGGAAGGGTGTTTGAGTTAGTACTAGACATCCTCCCTCCCAATTTGATTCTTTTGAGTCATTGTCCAATTCTTTCAAGTCATTACCATGTCATTGGCCTAGTGTTCTATCCTTTGTTCGATGTAGAATGCTTTGACTTCTCTTGGTTGCAAGTAGAACCATGAATGTGGAGACGGATGCATTACTTGATAGAGGTACCTAAACATTGTGTGATCCACCACCAGACGTTACTATTGTTGGCTACCGATGGCTTTACACTATGAAGTACAAAGCCGGAGATTTTTATCATTAGTTTAATTCAGCAAATAAGGATGTTATTTTAAAATATCTATTACTTTAGAGAATCTTTTCAGTTGGACTTGTACTTTGAAATTCTTGAATGAGTTCTTACTTCAGACAACCTTCACAGAAGAGGCTTCACTGCCCCCAATCTTTCTTGTCCCCTTTGCTGTAAGTGTGAAGAGATAGTCCAGCATGTCCTCTTACACTGTGGATTTTCGTGGCAAGTTTGGACGAAAATATTTCAGAAAATCGGGCTCCAACTGGGGCTACATCAGGACCTCTTTGGCACCTTTGAGATGGTTCGAGGGATCCTCCTTCATCGGCTGGACAAGTTAATTCTTTCAGCCTGTCTTGCGCATGTTCCATGGTGCATTTGGCTCGAGTGGAACAACCGAAGATTCAACTCCAAAGCTAGTACCCCAGACAACACGGCTTCTCATGTCGTCGGCCTCTTCTCGAGCTGGCTTCATACAAAGAAGGATTTTGCCACTCTTTCAAGGGTTTCCCTTCGGGAAAATTGGAATTTGATCTCTCACATGTCTCGCCCTAGCAGAGCTCCTAGAATGGCTATCTGGGATCCTCCCCCTTGTGACTGCATAAAGCTGAATTTTGATGGTAGTGCTATTGGATGTCCTGGTCCAGCAAGAGCAGGTGGTATATTCAGAGGTCACAATGGAGACCCCATTCTTTCTTTTGCTGGTCCGGTGGGCATTGTCGATTCTAATACTGCTGAAGTTAGTGCTCTACTGTTCGGCCTCCAAATCTTCAGAGATCGTCTCCATGGAAAATTAATCCTTGAAGGCGACTCGAAGACGGTTATTAGTTGGTATTCCAAAGACAGCCTCTACCCTTGGCGCCACTGGCCCATCACTGATAGTATTGCTGACATTATATCTTCTTTGCATTGTAATTGGAATCTCATTCCTAGATCAGCCAACTCTTTGGCTGATAAATTGGCTAAATTCGGAACTTCCCAGCAATCTCTCATTGTATGGGAAGGATTCCCTCCTTTGTAATTTGCTCTTTTGAGCTTTAGTCTTAATAAAAATCAGCATCATTTCAAAAAAAAAAAAAAAAAAAAGAAATTCTTGAATGAGTTTGAAAATTAGTTTAGAATTTAAAATCTGTGAAAAGTATAAAAAATCTAGAGAGAGAGAAAGAAGAGAGAAAGAAGAGAGAAAGAAGAGAGAAAATAGGCACAAGCTCTAAATGAGCTGCGTTGGGGGTTGTGCACAACCCCCAATGCTATTTATTATGTTTTAAGTCATAAATTACAGAAATAACAAAAATGCCCCTCTTACATAGAAAACAATTATTCCTTTATAACTCCCATTCTACTCTTCCTATGAATATAAAAATTTATACACTGACTAAATTATACATGCTGAACAAGAGAGTGTCATAATATAAAATATCCGATCATGTAAAATGACCAAAATTCCTTTCATATGATATTCTCATGCTCCCCCTCAAGCTGGAGCATATATATACATGAGGCCCAGCTTGTCGCAGAAGTTTATAAATTCACAGTTTCCTAACACCTTGGTGAAGACATCTCCAAATTGATCAGCCGAATGAACATAGGGGTGATCACATCTTTCTTCATTATAGCTTCTCTAACAAAATGACAATCTACCACTATGTGTTGTGTTCTCTCATAAAAACTAGATTGCTGGCAATAAATACAGTGGCATGATTATCACAGAACATAGTCATGGCTTCATTCTAATGAAAGCTTAACTCGCAAGAGACCGATCCCACCCACATGAGCTCACTAGCAATATGTGTCATAGCACTGTATTCTGCTTCTGTGCTGGATCTAGCTACAATATTTCATTTCTTGCTTTTCCAATTGATTAAGTTGCCACCTAGAAAGAGACAGTAGTCCGTAGTTGATGTTTTGTTTAGCTTTGACCCTGCATAGTCTATATCAAAGAAGACCTCAATTTTCAAGTGATCATTATTGTTAAAGAAAACACCTTTCCTTGGTGCTCCCTTGAGATATCTCAAGATCCTGTGAGCTACTTCAATATGAATCTTCCTTGGGTGTTCCATAAAATGGCTTACTACACTTACTGCAAAAGATATATTTGGGCATGTAATTGTGGCATATATAAGCTTCCCAACCAGTCTCCTATACAATGTTTTATCATTCAATTCTACATTTTGGTCATCATGTAGATTGTGTCCAACTTCCATCGAAGTATCTACAAGTTTTGGTCCTCTTCATCGCAAGGTCCTGAAATAGACAATGAGTAGGATAAAAAGTCAGAGAACAATTCATAGACTTGGTTAATTGGCTCACTGACAACATATTTAGGGATAACAATACCAACACGCTAGACTGAGGAAACAGACCCATCAGCTAAATTTACATGTTTTATATGTGATGACTCTTTCATGTTAGAAAACATGGCATACCTGACATGTGAGCATTAGCTCCAAAGTCAATAACCCAAGTAGGAGAAGAGGACACATGAAGAGCGGACATACCTGAAGTAGCTAGAGGTAGCAGTAGGAGCATGAACCATAGATGTTGAAGATGAACCAACTTATAAGTAAGCTAGATGTTGCATGGTCAGATTCTCACAGCAGATAATCTTAGAAGAAGAGGAAATGCCACGCCCTGCAGACTATGTCCCTTGTGCTCCCAAGAAGATGAAACTATCCAGCACTTGTTGCTCCATTGCCATTTCTCTTGGAGATTTTGGTCCTAGATCTTACAGCGCATTGGCATTACTTTTTGTATGCCTCAGCACTTAACTGATGTTTGTCAATTCCTCCAACATATGTCCTTGCCCAAGTTGGGTCGTATGTTGGCCTCTGCCTACCTCAGATACATTCCTTGGCTGCTATGCAGGAGAGCAATAGTAGGCAATTTACATCAAAATGTCGCTTGTTAAGTTGGGTCCAAGGCCCATACCAAAATGACTAGCCACCTTAGGAAGCCTCTTTTCCAGCTAATAAACTCAAGATCTTTGTACTCAGTAAACCATGTGGGACTATTCCTTAACACTCCCCCTCACGTGTAGACCCTTTTTTGTGGCTCTACAAGTGGATAATTTAGGAGTCGGCAGTTAAGTGTAGCCTTCTTTTTGTGGCTCTACAAGTGGATAGTTTAGGTGTAGGGCCTTTTTTGTGGCTCTACAAGTAGATAATTTTTAGGTGCAGGCTCACATATGAGTACCTGCTCTAATACCATGTTAAGTTGGGTCCAAGGCCCATCCCAAAATGACTAGCAACCTTAGGAAGCCTCTTTTCCAGCTAATAAACTCAAGATCTTTGTACTCAGTAATCCATGTGGGACTATTCCTTAACACCTCTCAACCGAGGTGATCACTTATTCGATTGTGGGACACATCTCTGTGTGGCTTTACACAAAAGATGCCTTTAACCCTTTAAGTGGTACCTTTCTGAGAACAAATTGGCAGTGCATCGCTCAAATGGCTGGAAGTCGACACCCTCTAGCATGTATCCCCTGGTTGCTGCAAAGCAACGGATATCTTCCCCTTGGTCGACCTCTGGGAGACCCTAACATTGGGTAACCCCCATTTGGCACTGCTTATTCCCCCTCCTCCCCCTCCTTGTCGGCGACTTCCCTCTCGATTAGTAACAGGCAGAACACTGACTTTTGAGGCGACTAGTGGACTGGCTCGTGCTTCCATCGTGAGACCTATCCCTCCCTCTTCCACCTCAGCCATCTCCCCTCTGCCTCGATTGCTAATTGTTGGTCCCAGAGGCAGTGCTAGAATCTTCACCCTCGACGCGGCCTATCCGACTCAGAATCTTTTGATGCTCGTGCCCTCTTTTGATGCATCAGACCGACCTTGTGGAACGCATGGTTTGGAGGATCACTAATAGTTGGACTTTCACTGTGGCCTCGGCCTTTCTCCACATCTGAGGCCTCTCCCAAATAGTTCCATCCCATCCCTCGACATTGGCCTAGAAGCTCTCTAGTTCGCCCAAGGTCAAGTTCTTCATCTGGAGCCCTATTCACAACAAGATCCTAACCGTAGACAATCTCGAAAGTGGGGCAATATGGAACCCTCCCTCTCTTGCCCCTTCCAATGGACTGTTAATAAAAGTGTCTCACATATCCTTATTCATTACCCCTTTGCTTGGAAAGTTTGGAATCACCTCCCTGACAATATCAAAATATGTTGCTGCCTCCCTCATGATCTTTATGGTGCGTGTTGCATGCTCCTTGGAGCCTATGGATTGAGCGCTACAATTACCGATTAAAGCAAGTTTTAGGATGAACGTGATGTCTCCAGTCGCATCTCCAGTTTGATTTCTTCGTAGCTTCACACTCGGAAGGAGTTCTCCAACCTTGGTAGCCTCGCCCTCCACAGATGCTAGAGAACTTTTGCCCACATGTCTGGACCATAGTGCCCCTCCTCACTTCGTGCCTGGAATCCTCCCGCCTGAGGTGCTTAAACTCAACTTTGATGGCAGCTCACTTGGCAATCCTGGCCTCGCTAGGTTTGGTGGCACCATCCGATCTACTGATGGCTCCACCTCGATCTTCTACTCTGGACCGATGGGTGTCTCTAGTTCCACCTCTACCTTGACTACTTCTCCGGACCTCTGATAATTGAAGGTGATTCATCTGTGGTGATCACCTAGAGCTCCCCCCTCCTTCCTCGACCCCCCTTGGCGGCAATGGGCTACTTTCTAAGATGCTAAAGACATCTCCTACCTCTTTTCTTGTCTCTAGAATCATGTATTGAGGTGTGCCAACTCCTTGGCAAATTCTCTTGCTAAACACAGGGTTTCCCTACAACCGCTAGATATTTCCAGGATGCTCCTATAATTTTAGTTGATGTTTTGTTTGTGCTTCTCAATCAAATCTCATCTTTAAAAAAAAAAAATTATATCCATTTCTGTTTTTTTTTAAATGATACTAATTTTTATTAAGACAAAAGCTCAAAAGAGCAATTTACAGAGGGAAGTTTTCCCAAACAATGAGAGAATGTTGGGAAGTTCTGAATTTTGCCAATTTATCAGCCAAAGAGTTGGCTGATCTAGGAATGAGATTCCAATTAAAATGAATAGAAGATACAATGTCAGCAATACTATCAGCGATGGGCCAGTGGCGCCAAGGGGGGGAGTTGTCTTTGGAACACCAACTAATAACAGTCTTCGAGTCGCCTTCAATGATTAACTTGTCATGGAGATGATCCCTGAAGATTTGGAGGCTGAACAACAGAGCACTAACTTCAGCAGTATTAGAATCAGCAATGCCCATCGGACTAGCATAAGAAAGAATAGGGTCTCCATTGTGACCTCTGAACACACCACCTGCTTCATCCATTTCTGTTGTTGGATATGTTTAATTTCTTAAAAGGCTAACTATCTAAAAAACAAAAAGGCCAACTTTTCTATTTTAATGACAAACAAATTTTTCATTTTTTTTTTGAAAGAAAGAGGGAGACTTGTCAAAGAATCGGAATGCAGATGTCCAACCAAAGTATTAGCTTCAGCACAGTAGATAAAAGGGTGTAACGGAAGCAGGGCAACTATGACCTGTTTACACCAACTCGAGCGAATTAGACCTATTTATTTAATTCACATATAGCAGCTGCAGTTATGTCTGATTTAGCTGTTGTATGTATTTACGTAATTACTTCTAAAGTGATTGAAGGGTGTTTTAGTCTTTGTAACCATAAATAAATAGAAGTGATTAGGAGTCAACCAGCAGAGTTACTCTCAATTTCCCCTCTTGCTTACCTCATATTCACTCTTCTATCCTCTTCCTTCTCTTAGTCTTTTAGCTTTTGTCTTCTAATCTCTCCTCTACAAGAGCTATAAATGGCGGAGGCAATGCAAATCTTCCAATGACAAAATTAGTATAAAGCAAGATATTTGAATCACCTGAGGAAAACTAGACAGCTCTGTATCCCAGACACAAGGCATAAGTCCATCTTTGCCACCTTCAAAAGCTCGAAGTTCATCCTCAAACCAATCTCTGCGCACAAAATTCAAATCAGTTCCCTCTGAGAATAAACATTCTCACACATCATATATGGGAATCTTGTGTTAAAATAATAGAAACAGTAGAATATTTACCTTCCAGGAGTCAAAGGACCCAAGCATGCATCTCTCTTGTCCAATAGCATCATTAAGCATGAGCTTTCTTCACAAGCAGAAGGATCCCTTTATAATTGTTAAAGGTAGCAAAGGAGATCAGAAGAAACCGGTGTTGCCAATAATAAAAATAAGAAGTACGAATATTAATCAAAACAGTATAGCAATTTTTCACCTGAAAGGCGTGGTGCAGATATTGAGAATTTGTGGGTGTTCATTCTTGTATGCCATTGGCTCAGAAATAGACTGATAAGCTACTAAAGTTCGGATGATGAACTGGTCAATTTGAGGCTTTAAATTATGCACTTGTTTGGCTGCTAATGATGAAATATAGTATAAAGCCCTGTTCATCATATATATTAACATTTGGGTAAAATTCAAGCATTGATATAGTTTCTGTTAAGAACTTGTTCAGATAAGATTCTACAAGGACCAATATGCTGAAGTTTTACCTGCTGAGGTAATAAAGAACTGGTTGAAGAAAGATTCCACCATTACTGGCTACTGTAGTTGGGGAAACAAAGCTTCTAATAAATGCTGTCAAGGCTTCAACAGCAGCTGACCACACGCTGCAGTGGTCCATATAGAAATTAAAGGACAACACGACAAGTTAAGAAACAAAGGAGACCAGTTTCCAGAAGACTACTGAAAGTATAAAGCTGATGCCAAAAAACAGACTAACCGTAATTCAGATGCAGGATCTTCCACTTGCTTAATTTGTAATTCTGGGTTCCCTCCAAATGGAGCAGCCCATAGTGACATGATGTCAAAAACCTGGTCTTCTAGCTCCTGCATGAATTCTAACATTTAACAATAGAAGTAGACTACTAGTCTTGACATACTAAAATATCAAGTTGAAGAAAGGAGTAAAAAAGGATTGAGGCATCGAAACACCTCTTTTGGCATTGAAGCTATAAGTGAAGCTAAAAGCAACCACCCTGCTTCCTTTTCAACCATAGCAGAGTTTGGCCTAAATTCTGTCAACATTTTCTTTAAGACATTGAACACAGATTTGGGCAACCTGCAAAATATCCACTGAAGTTAAAGATACAACAACCAGATATAGAATGAAATGTAAGTAGCTCTCCTCATGCATGCATAGAGTTTTTCTTTTTGTTTTTTCAGAAAAAAGGAAATAGAAAGATGATACATTTTACAAAAAAGTCATTTGCATCTGAAGAGATAAATTGATTAGTCTAACAACAGTAACCTGAAATCTAAACTCTAGAGAAAAAACCAAAAAAAGAAAAAAAGAAAATTAAAAAAACTTACTGAGCAGGATAGCCAAGAAGCAGTTTGGGGGAAATGGATACCAGTGCTGCTAGAACTAATGCTTGTCCATGCAATGAATCAAGTTCAACCTTCAGACGCTCACCCTGAGATACAAAATTGTGCCTGACTGTCAGTATCACGAAAAAAATTAATAAAAAGGCCCATTCAGTTTTTTTTGTTAAGAAAGAGACAAAGTCAGTTGTATTGCAGTGATACCAACACCATATTAATCATCATAAGGAGGATATTTACTGATTATGTAGCCACTGATATTGAATCCATGATTTTTTTTTTCTTTTGAATGGTGATGACACAGATACAGTACCCCTCTTGCCCTTGCAGAGACTTGAACAGAAGACCTTTATCAGAAGCCCCCTTATGTGATCATTGAGCCAAAGGCCTGAGTCACATTGAACCCATCACTCACACACTAAAATAAGGTAAAAAACCAACCCTATATTCATTTTTCATTTATGATAAACATACACTTATGCTTCACTGGAACAATTATAACCTAAAGGCAACCCAGTAATTCTTTTAAGGAAAAAAGAAAGATCACCCAGTAAATGAAACTGTCAACAATTTTGCTGGTGTGATGTCATACTTTAAACTGACTCTGAGGGCTGCAGCATCATCTACATACACTAACTTCATCACCTATGTAGATGATACTGTCATTTCTGGTAGTGATTTATAGGGAAATGAAGCTACCAAGATCGACCTGAGAAGCATTTTAAACCAAGATTTTAGGGCATCTGGAGCACTTCCTAGGCATTAAAGTTGTGAGAAGCAAAGAGGGAATTATTTTGTCATTTGTCATACAGGAAATATAAAGCTGATATGCCGATGGGACAGACCTACTAGCAACAAAGCCAGCAGAGCACCCCATTGAGGACAATGCTTACTTATATGACGAACAAAACCCAGCACTTAGGCTGCGCTTGGTAGCATAGAAAGTAGAGAGAAAAAGAAAAGAAAAGAAAGAGAATGAGGAAGAAAAAGAAATGAAATGGTGTTTCCTTTGTCTTCTTCGGATACATGGAAAATGAGAGAGAAATTTGAAGAGAAACACAGTTTCTCATGTTTGGATGCACATGGAAAATAGAAAATAATAGGAAAAATTAGTAATCTCTTAAATGTTTAAAAATCTGAATTAAAACAATCGTTAGATTTTCAGTTATAAATTCATCGTAAATAAACATGCATTTGCTCTGATGTAATCGTTACATTCTTTTTTGAAGGAAAGAGTGTGAATATTCAATAAATCAGAGAGAGAAATAAAACCTATTGGGGTGGGCCGACTTCCACAACGAGGTGGCAAGGATGAGAAAAGAAGTGAGCCGTGGGGGAATTTCTAGAGGTTGAGGGGGATGGTTCTCACAGAAACAAGGGGAAGAAACTGATTCCAAGTCAGATGGGGAGTCATTTGAAATATCTGATGAGAGAGTGGGATGGAAGCCCTTCAATTTCAAAATCAGGGGTGACAAGGGAGGTGGAGAGGCCTGCTGGAGGGTTCAGAGTACCACAGGGTGAGCTTAAAATGGCAAGGTTCTGAGTGGGGGTAGTTGGTGAGGTATGCCACGTGGAGGAAAGATAATTGGGTTGCAGATGGGGGCTTGGGTTTTGGTGTCCGAGGTGGTAGTCTAGGGAGGAGAGAAAGGTGAGTTTGTGAGTAGATTGATGCAGAATGGCGTTAACTGGAGGGAGTCTCGGGATTGGGGATGTTGGTTGTGACTTTATTAGTGAAGCAATTATGGATGAGAAGTTTAGTACTACTAATGTGCAATCAAAAAATCAATGTGGTGATATAATCACAAAGGCATTACTGGAAAAGAAAATCCACATTTTCTTTTAACTTTTTCTTCCAAATGCTTACCCACAATATGGAGGTATATTCATCATACCTTCCAGCACTTTGCCTCAAACATTTATTTCTCAGCTGGCAATGGGGAGAAAAATTCACTTCCAGATTGACCATTGAATCCTTGATGCACCCTTGAGAGGCTATTTTCCTCATCTTTATGGTCTGGCAGAAATGTTCCACTTCCAGACAACCTTTTTTTTATAAATGATGCTGATTTTTATTAAGGTTCAAGCTCAAGAGAGCAAACAAGGGAGGGAAGCCTTCCCAAACAATGAGAAATTGCTGAGAAGATCCGAATTTTGCCAATTTACCAGCCAAAGAGTTGGCTGATCGAGGAAATGTTCCACTTCCAGACATCCTTGAAAAATGGCAATCTTCAAAACATCAATAGGACTCGTCATTTCACATGAGACTTCAATGATTTTAAGGCAATTGATATTTGCAATCTAGCTAAGGAGCTTGCTCAAATTTATATAAAAAACACTAAGCCTGATAAGTTGATTTGGTGCCCATCGGACAATGTCAAATTCATAGTTCTTCCTGCTATAAGAAACTGGTTGCGGATGTGACTACTTCTCCTCCGATTGGATCGGTTGCATGGAACCTTTCCAACCTTCCCAAGCTCAAATTCTTTGTCTAGAGTGCATCTCATGGCAAAATTTTAACCAGAATAACTTGGCTATGTGCGGATCAATTCTTTCAAGCAAAACATGTTTACCCTGTGATCAGGTTGAAGAAAGCATCAACCACCTGCATCTTCATTGTCAGTTCTCATGGCAAATTTGGTCTAATTTTCTCAACCTCTTTGAATTGCCACTTTACCTGCCTCATTCAGTCCGTGGCTTCGTTTCTTCGTTTCTCCCCGTTAGAATTCTTCACCGTGGATTGCTGTTTTTTATTTTTTTTAAATGGTGCTGAATTTTATTATAAAGGAGAAAGATTTAAATCGGAGAGAGGGGGGGGGGGGGGGGGGGGGGGGGGGGGGGGGGGGGGGGGGGAGGGGGGTCTGCCTCAAACAACGAGGGATCTGAGGGAGGACCCATTTTTAGCTAATCTATCGGCAAAAGAGTTTATTGACCTGTTAACATGGCTCCAAGAACAAGAAATTACAAATACAATGTCAAACATGAAGTGTAAAATAGGCCAGTGGCGCCAGCAAGGAGATGTTGTACCCGAACACCAGCCAATAACAACTCTGGAGTCCCCTTCAATGAGCAAATGACCAGAGAGGCGCTCCTTGAAGGCAATCAGACCCTATTAAAGGGCGAAGACTTCAGCAGGTGGTTCGGTCAGCAACCCCTAAAGGTCCCGAGTAGGATAGAATAACCTCTCCCAAAGAATTCCGAAAAACTCTCACGAAGCCAGCAGGCCCCAGGATCAAATTTTAACTTCATGCTGCCGGGAGGAGGAGGAGACCCCTCAACCATCGTTGGAGGCTTGGAAGGGCCAAACATGAGTGCAAGAATGTGCTAGTTCATTCGTAGAGGCATGCCCATGAGGGAAAAGAATTCCTTCCTGGAGTGTAACTAGTTGGATATGTGGTTTACGGCAGAGTTAATTGTGCCATCAACGCTACTAAACTTTTGGTTCAATCGCCGCTTGTTACGCTCCAGCCAAATGCACCAGGGCACGTGCGCAAGACAGGCAGATAGAAGAAGTTTACCAAGCTTTGGAAGTGGGGTACCCAAGACCAAGCGTATGGTCCCAATGTGGTCTCGCAATAGGCCAAGGTGGAGACCGAGCCGTTGAAACATAGCCATCCAGACCCTCCACAAGTAGCAGCAATGGATGAGCACATGCTGGACAGACTCATTACAAGAGTTACAGAGAGAACAAATGATGTCTAGGCAAGAGTGGTCGTGCATGTGGAGATTATCAGCTGTAAGAATCTGCTCCCTAATGGTTGTCCAAATGAAGAACTTAATTTTGCTATGAGAAGAGCTTCCAAGCAACAGTAGCGTCGTGCTCAAAACCATTGGGAGCCCTACCTCTAACATAATCATATGCAGAATCAACCGAGAAGAGCCACTCACATTAGGTTTCCAAATCATCTTGTTAGGGACATGAGCTCGAATCACCGTGGCTTCAAGGGTGGATAAAAGAGTGCAGAGCGCACTAGTCTCATCCTCGCTCAAACCAAGCCTACAATGGAAGTTCCATGATTGGTTGTTCCACACATCCTGATGCATTGAGATCGCGAACAGAGAGCTGAAGACTTCCAAGAGGGGGCGATACCCACACCAGATATTGCACCAGAAGAAGAGCTTCTGACCATTACTAGCAAAGAAAGACGTGGCGCTACTGAATGATGGCAGCGGAGGGAGAAGAATCTTCTAGACAGGGGACAGACGATGGAGGTTTCCCCCCTTGGTCCACCAAATACTCGAACGCAGCAACTTGAAGGCCACCATAGGCTTCTAGATACTAGTGTATTGGACGTTAAAGTGCCAAATCCACTTGAGTAGAAGGGCTTGGTTCATCTCATTGGTGGGACGAATGCCAAGGCCACCCATTAGGTGGGGAAGACAGACATCATTCCAATTGATGAGGTGATACCAGAATGGGTTGTCGAATCTACGCAAGAGAAAACATTTTTTGATAGCATCAATTCCCTTGCATACGGAGGCCGGACAGCGCATAAAGGAGAGATAGTAGTTTAGGGAGGCCAGCAAGGCAGGATTTCAAAAGGGTGAGTCTGCCCACGGGGAGAGCAATTTACTGCACCAGATAGCCAACCATCTATAAATTTTTTCAATCAAAGGAGACCAAAGGTTTGTGCTTGGTCTGTTGTCAAACAAAGGAAGGTCAAGGTATTTGGATGGTTTAGAGTCAAGGGAGCAACCTCGAAAGTCATCCAAACTCTTCATAGTGTCGGCGTCGATGAGGGTAGTTTTTCACCAGTTGATTTGTTGTCCAAAGGAGAGCTCAAACAATCCGAGAGGGGCCCGTAATTTCTTAACTTGATCCATAGTGCCCACTCCGAAGCCGATAGTATCGTCCGCGAATTGAAGGATTGGGATGTCAAATTAAGCAATACTTGCAGTGGGCAGAATCCATCCCACCTCTTTGGCCAAGTAAACCAAAGAGGAGAGGTATTAAGTGATGATGTTTGTTAAGGAATAGTCCCACATGGATTAGTGAGTACAAGGATCTTGAGTTTATTAGTTGGGAAAGAGGTTTCCTAAGTTGGCTAGTCATTTCGAGATGGGCCTTGGACCCAACTTAACATGGTATCAGAGTAGGTACTCATATGTGGGCCTGTAACTAAACTATCTACTTGTAAAGCCACAAAAGATGGCCTACACCTAAACTATCCACTTGTAGAGCCACAAAAGAGGGGCCTACACCTAAACTGCCTATTCCTAAATTATCCACTTGTAGAGCCACAAAAAGAGGGTCTACACGTGACGGGGAGTGTTAAGGAATAGTCCCACATGGATTAGTGAGTACAAGGATCTTCAGTTGATTAGTTGGGAAAGAAGTTTCCTAAGTTGGCTAGTCATTTTGGGATGGGCCTTGGACCCAACTTAACAATGTTGAAAAGCAGCGGGGATAGAGGATCGCCTTGCCGGATGCCTCGGGATCCCTTGAAGAAACCACAGACGGTGCCATTGATGAGAATGGAGTAGGCGGCAGAGGATACGCAGCTGCTGATCGAAGAATATTATCCAAAACCAATTCTGTTGAGGAAGTCATCCAGGAGCTTCCAATTCACCCTATCAAAAGCCTTCTCGAAATCTAATTTAAGAGCGAAGCGGAGGAGTTTCAATGTCTTAAAGTAGTGGAGAAGTTCATGGCTGGTCATGGCTGAATCTAGAATATTGTGTCCCTTGATGAAGGTTCTTTTGCCCATGGTGAATGACAAGGGGAAGCACTACCTTAAGCCAATTGGTGAGAAGACAAGCAAGGATTTTGTAGATACTGGTGGTGAGGCTGATAGAATGAAAGTCTGAGGGTTGCTCCAAATTGATTTTCTTTGAAATGAGGGCTATGAAGGAAACCCTGATGCTTTTATATGTTATGCCTCGGAGGCGGAAATCATGAACCATGGCAATGACATCTTCACTGATAATGGGCCAGCAACGTCGATAAAATTCTCCGTTATAACTGTCTGATCTGGGAGCACGATCATGAGGAAGGCCGAGGGTGGCCTTATCAATCTCACGGGCAGAAAAAGGAAGCTCAATCAGACTGTCAACAGCAAGCAGGATTTTTGCAAGATTAATATTCTGGATGGAGGGGCAGGAAGGGCAACTTTCAGTGTATAGACCTGCAAAAAACCTCCCCAAGGAATCAGTAATGGAGGATCGATCCAAATTTACTTCGCCGTCCACACACAGCAAGGTAATTCGATTGGCCGGATGCCTAGCAGAGGCCACAGCGTGGAAAAATTGTGTATGCGCCGCCCTCCGAGAGCCACTTAAAGCGAGCACGTCGTTTCCAATGAACAAGCTCATTGCGAGCAACGGTTTGAAGTTGGTTTTGAATTGGAAATCATTGGACAAGTTCATTGGGGGAGAGAAACCTGAGTTCTTCAGCAGCATCCTGGATAGCAAGCTGATTGAGGAGAGAGTTATTTTCATCCAACTGCTTGGATTGATGCCCCAATGACCAGGATTTAAGGTGCTGCTTGAGCAGATTAAGTTTTTGAGGGAGGGACCAACCCTCAATCCATTAACGAAGAAGCCTTTCCAGCCATCTGAGAGGATCGAATCAAAGTTGTTGTCATGGACCAAGGAGTTGTCAAACCGAAAGGGAAAGGGGCCCTATCTCCCAAAGTGGGTGTCAAGTAAGATTGGCCAATAGTCTGAAATTGTGTGCCCGAGAACTTTGCCAGTCACATTTAGCCAATCGTCATTGGCTAATAAGCAGTCTAATTTAGATGGGATGGGCAGCTGGCAACCATTGGACTAGGTGAATGATTTTCTAGAAAGCATAATCTCCTTCAATTTGCAACAGCCAATGAAATCTGCATGAAAGTTGAAATTTGGTGGGTTGGTGGGGCTTTCTCATGATAGAAGCGAATGGCGTTCTCCTATCCTGTCACATGCTCCAGAAACAACCAGTCACATTCTCTTAACCTGCCATTATGCTCATTCTATCTAGACCACTCTTTTAAACAAAATCGGGCTCAAGTACTATGTTGCATCAAATCTATCATCCACTATTCTCTCACTCATTGACACTAGCCTCCCAAAGCTAGGAAAGATGATCCTCTCGTGCAGCATAGCAACCCCTCCCCCTCCCCCCCCCCCCCCCCCCCCCTCCCCCATCAGGCCATTTCAAGCTTAACTTCAATGGAAGCGCTCTTGTTTGCCTTGGCCCTGTTGGATATAGAGGAGTTATCTATGATGCAAACGGCCATCTCCTCTTCTCCTTCGTGGGCCCTCTCGGTATCTCCAACTCCACAATAACAGAACTCTTGGGCATGCTGAATGGAATTCAAGTTTTCTCTAACTGGCTCATGGGCCTACTCTACATCGAAGGAGACTCAAAGATTGTCATTAACTGGTGTGCAAACTCCATCAAACCTCTATGGCGTCACTGGGACATGTACTCAGAAATTTGTAATTTAATTTCCCTTTTGAATTGTACTTGGAAGCACATTCCTCGTTCTGCCAATCATTTGGCAGACATTCAGGCTAAGGCAGGCATTTCACTCCAACACCTTGTTGTGGAGGAAGGCCCTCCTTCCTAGGTCTGTTTGTACTTCACTCTTCTTTTAATAGTTTATACACAACATTCTAAAAAAAAAGTGAATGGCGTTGAAATCGCCAGCAAGGGGGGGGGAGGCCAATGTTGGCAGACAGTGAGGAGGTCATCCCAAAATAGTTGCTTGTCATGGTACCTAGTTGGGCAGTAGACTCCAATAAGGTACCAAACGCTTCCAGTATTCTTATCACAGATTTTGACACCAATGGAGAAGGTTCCCAAAATATTATCAGTTACCTCGATAGCTCCCGTGTCCCAAATGAGAAGGATGCCACCAGATAGGCCAACCGCATCAACTTTCAGCCAGCCAAAATCCCGAGATAGACAGTTATGAAACTTTGGTCTCCTGAAGAATGGCAATATTGACCTCAGAGGAAGACAAGAGATTTTGAATGGCTGCTCAACGCCTGGCAGAGCCAATTCCGCAAGTATTCCAGGAAACAATAATCATTTGTCACGCTTCTTTTGGACTTCGAAAGGGCATTGGTCGCCAAGAAGAGGGCCAAAGTAGACAACCCCCATCAATTTGGCCAATTCCATCATTTGGTCCCAAGTTTCAGCATCGAACTCATGCTTATTGGACTGGAGCGCTTCAACAAAGTGATGGAAGCACTCACCAAGTTCCAAAAAGATGAAGCCCCCGGTTATTGGGTTCCTATGGTAGCGGTTTTGGGCACTAGGTTATCCTTGTAGGAGTTGCCTGGGTTGGGTTCGGTTTCGTCGCTGATAAGTGGCAATGAGGTGGGGGGACAAATTTTGTTGTCACTAGGGAGGTTGACTCAGGATTTTGGTGCTTGATTCAGAGTTGGACGGGTACTGGTGATTTGTGAGCTGACGGAGTGGAGAGAGAGAGGTGAAGTGTCCATAATAGGAAGGTAAGTCATTGGGTGATTTCGTGAGGGGGATTGGAAGATATAGGAAGAGGGTTGGTGCTAGGAGAGGAGGGGGGTGGGGGGTGGGAGGGGAGGCGGGGTAATTGATGCTAGTTGTGGGGTGGTCTTCATTTTTTGGATACTGTAATCTAATCGTCCTCCATCCTTAGGGTATCAGTTGAAGCAGCACTTCGTCTCGTCTTCAGAGGGCTATCCAGTCTGTTCAAGTCAAAGCCAGGTATCGGCGCTTCACGGCAGGCGTAAAATCATCTTGCCGGAACCCAGCAATTGCACCGTCAATAGGTGGGGAGGACTGCCGTCGGTATTGGCCACCACAATTGTCGGGGCCATCAGACGCAGTTGCCCACGCTGTCCCCATCATCCAGTCACAGTCGCCATCACTATGGACTGTTGTTGCTGTACAAATTATGAACCATGTTGTTACTTTGTCTCTTGAAGTATTTGAGATCAAAGGTGGTCTTCTTAGAAGCAGTTTGGAGTAGGGCATTGGTCTTACAATGAGTAAGTAGTCATCACATGCTGACTGGAAGCCAACCAAGGAAGGCACTATTAAACTCAACTTTAATGGATCCTCCAACGGCAACCCAGGGCCTCCAGATTTTGGGGGCATCTTTAGAAGTTGTAATGGTAACATTCTCACTTCCTTTGCTGGTCCTATTGGGTTCCAGACTCTACATCAGCTAAGCTTCAAGCATTGACACATGGGGTAAATATCTGTCATGAGTGTTTTAATGGAAAAGATTCAAGGTAGAGGATGATTCTAGCTGTGTCATTAGGTAGTGTTCTAGTAAGAAGGATCCTCCTTGGCATCATTGGTCTACTTTTTATGAAATTCAGGACTTGTCTAAAGATCTGTTTGTAATTGGACTCATGTTCTTCGATCAGTAAATGATCTTTTTGACTCACTAAGCTAAAAGGAGGTTACCCTCCAATCCTTTATTGTAAGGGTCCCCTCCTTCAATAATGCATGTTAAGTTAAACTGTTGTTGAATCAATAAGGGATTAGGGCCCAACCCTAATCTCATTCTAACATCCTTCCAGAAAAACCAAAAGAAGATGCTGTTCCTCTTTCCTCTTTTTGATCATTTTACGGTTCAAATGCAACATACTGAACATTTACACCTGTGTCTTACATTGCCAGGTATAAAGTACCTTTTCACCTGCGGCAACTTCCCTCAATGCATGCAATGTCGTCACACCATATGAAATCAAACCACCTACACAAGTGGGATCAACCTCAGCTAGTGCACGCAATGCCAAAGCAGCTTCGATCCTCACCTGTGCACAAATGAAACAAGTTGATTAGCCTCAAAGAAAGGCCAAACTTAGCAATCAAAATTTTAAATAAAATAATCATCCCACAAGTATTGTCTGCCAAGCACTGAAAAGCATATCAAACATGTCATCATCATTACATTCCACTTGTATAACTGTATCACAACTCTACACCACCCTATACATTCTACTTGTATAACTGTATCACAATTCTTCACCACCCTAACAAAGTATACTCATTTGTACTACCACAAGATCCTACATTCCATATTTATGAAAATCGTAAGGAGATTCTATTTCTAATGAAACTTTTTTTATGAAAATGAAGAGAAAGATATTGCACTTCATTCATCATTAAGTAAAATTCGGATGGCTCAATGCTCTCTCCAGTTTTTTGAAATGATGATTGTTAAAATACAAGTTCAGGGGTATTTTGTTCATTTATTAGATTTTCAATATTACATTTTTCTCTTATAGTATGGCTATTAGATAGACAATGTCTTATTTTATCTCTAGTTAAATTTTCATTTAATTTAGACAAGTATTTTAGGAGATAAGTAATTTTGAGTATTGAGGGTCATTTTTGTCCTATTGTAAAATTTCACTTAAACCCTGATTATAAAGAAGCAGGAAGGGCCTGTCTGGCTCGGATTCCAAGGCAGCAAAGCTGCCTCTCTTCTAGAAATCCCTTTTTTCTTCTATTTTCTCCCCAAATCACCTATTGTTCATGGTATCAGAGCAGTAACGCAAGTCTTGGGCAAGTTTCTTTGGATTTTGTGGATCTTCTCTCCATTTTTAGCAATCTCCTTAAAGGTTTTCCCCACATTTCTGGACTGATAGGGCAAAAGTTTCATTTTTTTCCCTTTTCCTGCCTATCTTAGCCTATTAGCTAATGATTACTGCTTCTATTTGACTGAATGTTGGGATTTAGAAGTGTTTAATGATCCCAATTTGAGGAAATTTCTCAAATCTGCCTGCGTCATTAACCTAATGCTTGCGTCATCATCCATATAGCCTACGCCATCTTGATTTCTTGCAATTAGGTCATTCTTTCATTGATTTATGGTCTCAATTGCTGGAATTGATCACTATTGGTTCTAAATTGAATGAATTGGGTGCTGCATTGCCCTAATTGAATTCGGTTTGGGGCCCACTTGACTACGCAAATATTGAAATTTGGGGAAAGTGTTTCCCTTTGGTTAATTGACGCTCCAGTGTACTGAATTGTGGTGTTTGGTGATATTTAATGGCTGATTCTAGCACACAGGTTGCTGTCCAAAGGACTGCTGAGAACTCAGATGTAAAATTCACTCAGTCTATTCAGATAACTACGATCCGGTTGAATGGATCGAATTATGTAAACTGGTCTAGATCAGTTTTGATATATTTAAGGGCCAGAAGAATGGCAAAATATATAAATGATGATCCCCCGGTACCTGTTACTAAAGATTGGGTGGCAGAAGATAATTTAGTAATGACCTGGTTGGTCAATAGTATGGAATCCAGATTTAGTGATCAGATTTTGAGTTGCAATACTGCTAAGGCAATGTGGACTACATTGGCTTCCATTTTGTGTCAAAAAAGTAATTTATCAAGGATCTATGAGTTATATGTGAAGTTCTTTAATATGAAGCGTGGAGGTAGATCAGTGACAGATTATTTCACTGAGATGAGGGGAGTACTATAGGAGATTAGTACATTCCATCCTTTTACTACGAATGTTGAAGACATCCATAAGAAAGAAAATCAGATTCAAGTAGCCCGATTTTTGGATGGTTTGGGGCATGAGTATGATGCTATAAGAGCCCAATTGTTGGTTAATGAAAATGTGACCACTCTTGAGCAAGCTTTTAATAGAGTTCTTCGAGCTGAAGGTGCAGTTGTAAATAAGAATGAGTCACCTGGAGCCCTCTCAAAAGCAGCTACTCTTAACCTTCAATCTTCTACTGGTAAGCCCGACAGTCAGTTTCATGGAGGTAATAATAGAAGTAGAGGTCACTCTTACACAACCCGTGGTCATGGCCTAAATGATCGGGGGGATAAAAAATGTGTTTATTGTGGTAGGACTAATCATATTTCTGAGAAATGCTTGGACAAATTTGGTAAACCTACCTGGGCCAATTCTATAGTCACAGATAAGGACGCCACCTCGCACACTGGATCGTATGAGAAAATTAAGCAGTTATTACGACGACTGGGTCAACTGACTGCTTCATCTACTGCTTCTTAGACTACCGAGACTCCTCCTTCAACGAGTGCCACGATGGCTGGTACAGGTATGAATGCACTAAATGTGTCTCATTCCCCCTCATGGATCATTGATTCAGGAGCCTCTACACACATCTCAGGTATGCCCTCTCTATTTCAGTCCATTAATCCATCTCATTCATATCGTCGAGTTACTTTAGCTGATGGATCCACCACTCCCATTCAGGGGAAGGGTATAGTTCGCACTACTCCACAAATATCCTTAGATTCTATTTTATTTGTACCAAAGTTTCACGTTAATCTCTTGTCTGTGAGTCATATAACTAAATCCTTAAATTGTTCAGTAACCTTTTATCCTACTTCTTGTGCTTTCCAGGACTTGCAGACGAAGAGGGCGACTGGTTCAGGACATGAGAAGGCAGGGCTCTACATGCTGGATGATGTATCCGTTTCTCGAGTTGTAGCTCTCACTACTATAGATTCTTCTTACTTATGGTATTTGCGCTTGGGACATCCCTCACCAGCTAAGTTGCGTCAATCTTTTCCTTCTTTGCCAGCCGATATTTCATTTGATTGTGAATCTTGTCAGTTGGGAAAGCATCGTCGCTCCAGTTTCCCAGTTAGTTCTAGTCAAAGCACCAAGTTGTTTGAATTAGTCCACTCTGATGTATGGGGTCCATGTCGGGTTCCTAGCCCATTTGGTTTTAAGTTTTTTGTGTCGTTCAATGATGATTTCAGCAGAGTCACTTGGGTGTATCTCCTACGGGAGAAGTCCGAAGTATTTTATGAATTCCTCAATTTTTTCAATGAAATAAAAAATCAATTTGGTGCATGTGTTCATGTACTCCGTACTGACAATGGTTTGGAATATCTTAACCATAAATTTTCAGTATTTTGTGATTCTCATGGTATTACCCATCAAACATCCTACCCTTATACACCACAACAAAATGGGGTGGCTGAATGTAAAAATAGATATTTCCTTGAGGTTACAAGGACACTATTATTGCATATGAATGTACCTAAATCTTTTTGGGGAAATGCAGTTTTAACTTCGTGCTACTTGGTTAATCGTACGCCCTCAACTGTATTGAGTGGTCAAGTTCTACTTCAGGTTCTAAAACCCAATTGTAAATTGTTTGGTGTGGTTCCTCATATTTTTGGGTATACCTGTTTTGTTCATATGCTTGGAACTTCGGTCGATAAATTGTCACCTCGGACTGTCAAATGTGTTTTTTTGGGATATTCTCGTCAACAAAAAGGATACAAATGTTATGATCCTATTCGGCGGAAAACATATGTGTCAGCCGATGTGACCTTTTTTTAACATACTCCATATTTTTCATCATCTACTGAGCTTCCTGTATCACCTGAATCTCCTTTAGATTGTCTTGTTCCTATTGCAGTTTTGGATGTACCAACGTCGTCGAGTTCTTCATTGCCTCTTCGTGTTTACAGTCGTCGCTCTCATACTCCTGCAGTGCCTCTAGCAGTTACCTCTACAGAGCTCTCTTCTCATGATCTACCAACTTCCTCATTGCCTGCAGATCCTGTTGTCTCTGATTTGGACCTACCTATTAGTCTACGAAAAGGTAAACAGTCTTGTACTTCTCATCCGATATCCAAATATGTGTAACTTGATTTTTTGTCTTCATCCTTCAAGTCCTTTGCTATATCATTGTCTACTTCCCATATATCTCATTCAGTGCAGGAAGCCAGTACTTTGGTGTCTCGGGGAACATGGAACCTATGAGATCCACCTGCAGGAGCAGCTATTGTGGGTGTCGTTGGGTTTATACTATCAAATATAATGTTGATGGCTCTATTGAACGGTACAAAGCTCGGCTGGAAGCGAAAGGGTATACGCAAACTTTTGGAGTTGATGTCTTTGAGACATTCTCACCTGTCGCCCGACTTACTTCGGTACGTATCTTAATATATGTGGTTGTTAATAAGGGTTGACCTCTCTTTCAACTCGATGTGAAGAATGCCTTTTTATATGGGGATCTACAAGAGGAAGTGTATATGGAGCAACCTCCTGGGTATGTTGCTCAGGGGGAGACAGAAAAGGTGTGTAAGCTGCAGAAGGCTATTTATGGACTTAAACAGAGTCCACGGGCCTGGTTTGAAAAGCTTAGTGATGTGGTACTACAATTTGGGTTCTATAGGAGTTATTGTGATCATTCTATGTTCCTACTTAAAAGGAAGACTGGTATGGTGGTTTTGGTTGTCTATGTAGATGACATTGTGTTATTTGGTGATGATCTTGATGGTATTACAGAAGTTAAACAATATCTGGCCACACATTTCAGACAAAGGATTTGGGCTCTCTCAAGTACTTCCATGGCATTGAAGTCGCTCGTAGCAAGCGAGGTATTGTTCTTTCTCATAGAAAATATAGATTGGATATGTTACAGGAGTATGGTTTATTAGGTGCTAAACCCATAGACACCCCCATGGAAGTTAATCATAATCTACATGACACCCAAGGTCCTACACTCAAGGATAAAACTCAATACCGACGGTTAGTAGGTAAACTGATCTATGCTACAGTTACCAAGCCGGATATTTCATTTACTGTGGGAGTTATGAGCCAGTTCATGGAAAATCCTCAAAAAGTCCATCTAGAAGCTGCTCAGAGGATTTTGAAGTACTTGAAGGGTGCACATGGAAAAGGTCTTTTGTATACTCATAATGGGAAAATTGATGTACTTGGGTATTCTGATGCCGATTATGCTGGGTATAAGATGGATAGACGTTCTACATCATGCTATTGTTGTTTTGTTGGAGGCAACTTGATAAGTTGAAAAAGTAAGAAACAAACAGATGTGGTTAGGTCCATTGCAGAGGCTGAGTATCGAGCAATGGTTCATACAGTTAGTAAGCTTATGTGGATTAAGTGTGTACTTCTTGAGTTTGGTTTTATGTTATCTGACCCTATGGTTATGAATTGTGATAACCAGGCAACCATTTTTATTGCCAGCAACCTTGTATTCCATGAGAGAACGAAACATATATAGGTTGACTGCTACTTCATTAGAGATGTAGTTATGCAGGGGAAGGTGGTAACTCCTTATGTAAAGTCTTTAGACTAGTTGGGATATATATTTACCAAGTCTTTGGGGAGACGTGAACATGTATCCTTTAGTGACAAGCTGGGATTGTTTGATATCATCCAACTTGAGGGGGAGTGTTAAAATACAAGTTCAGGGGTATTTTGGTCATTTCTTAGATTTTCAATATTATGTTTTTTCTCTTATAGTATGGCTATTAGATAGACAATGTCTTATTTTATCTCTAGTTAAATTTTCATTCAATTTAGACTTGTATTTTAGGAGATATGTAATTTTGAGTATTTGAGGCATTTTTGTCCTATTGTAAAATTTCACTTAAACCCTGATTATAAAGAACCAGGAAGGGCCTTTCTGGCTCGATTCCAAGGCAGCAAAGCTGTCTCTCTTCCGGAAATCCGTTTTCTCTTCTATTTTCTCCCCAAATCACCTATTTTTCAATGATAATTTTATTTCAAAGAAAGGGAAGATACATCAAGGGAGGTCTCCCCTAACAACAAGAGATTGAAGGGAGGGCCAAGCTTAGCACACGAATCAGCAACCGAATTGGCAGATTTAAGAACATAAGACCAAGTACAAGAAATGGTGGAAGCAATGTCCAAAATATCAAGAAAAATCTGCCAGTGACGCCATCGGGGGGAAGGATGAGGTGGAGCACCATCCGATGACAACCTTGGAATCTGCCTCCACAATAAGGGGACCACTGAAGTGGTCCTGAAAGATACGCAAGCCATTAAGGAGAGCAAAGAGGTCAGCAATGCTCTCTCCTGTTGCTTGCATGTTATTTGTTGGGCAAATTATGCCATTGTAAGGAAGGAGACCAAAGAGCTCAGCAACGCTCTCTCATATTGACAATATCTAGGTGTTAGGCAGACACTCTCCTCAATTGTTAGCTTGTTTCATTGGTTATAATTGTGTTTTTGTGGCCCCCTTTTGTATAATCATCATTCTTCCCAAAAAAAAGCAAGAAAACAAAAAAATAGCCAGTTTTTGTGTTGTTGCTAATCATCATTACCCAATTAACATTTTACCCCCTGAAAAGGATTATTGTTCAGAAGTGTTGAAAAATATGATGTAATTAGGGTGACACTAATGTAATTAGTTTATGTTTCTTGTCTCTTCTTCACTCTTACTAGGGTGAAGGACATAATTGTAACATTTACATTTATTCATTTATAAATAGAGCTTAAGGGGGAGGGTTTGGATATAAGTCCATAACCTCTTTTTCCTCTTGTTTTCTCTCAATGAAGCCTCTCTCTTTTTCTTCATGACCTAAATCATGGAGTCCTACAAATCAACATAGTATCAGAGATTTTATTTTCAGGACTCGTAGCTATGGTTTTCAGGATTCCAAAAACCCATTTTGGTTCATTTTTTCATAGTTATTAGAACTTTGTTTTTTACATTATTGCTCGATTTCTTCTACTGCCCGACTACGTGGATGGCAGTAACCAGTAGGTTATTCTGATGATTCGAAGAAGACAGTTTTTCTGATGGTGCCTCATCTTTATCGTTGACAGTTGCAGCAACCAAACCATGCAACTCGAAGCCTTTTAAATGCCTACGATGAAATCAAGAATGGCCTATGATGAATCGCAATGTTCTGATTTGAAGCTGTTTTTTTTCCAGCCCCAAGACTCCTCGTTGGTACAGTTTCATCACTTTCCTCGCCCGAACCGACGATTCATCACCGACAACTCGACTCTACCACTGGAATCTGATCCAGCTCAAGGGTCGGTGCACTGAACAAGGAAAAGTGCTCGTCAGCTTGATGAAGTCATGCAAAGAAAAAAACCACGAGAAGAGTTTTGGATATTATTCTAGGAAGTTGTAAATCCTTACTGCTGCAAACTCGCCGTCCCCTGTTCGAGTTGCTGTATTTTATTTCTTTCCCTAGAACCAGCACTTCACCATCTCTCTAGCGTCTTCTACAGAGAAGAGGACAATGGTGATAATACGAAGAACTTGAAGAATATTGTTGGAAAACGTATCCAAGCAAGTTTCCAAAAATGGTGCTCCAATGCCATATATAGAGAGCTATTTTTTTTCCAGAAACTCTTCTGCTGCTGCTTATCCTGGATCTTTGATTCAGAGGCTGCTGATTTCCCGTAATTTAGAGACTGGATTGATTAATTTGCAAGCAAAATTATCTTCGGAGATTTATACAAAGATCCATACAATCTACAATTGTTTCCAATATCTTGGGTTGATCTTAGTTTCCAAAAATATTTGATCTTCCTTTGTTCGGAAAGATCACGAATATGTTCGGAATCTTGCGTCTCACTATGTTGGAAGACGGACTCAAGCCCACAAGCTCAAGGCTAGAAGCCCACAAGTCAAAGAAGTGGCAAAGTGATTATTTATGGTATGTTCAATAAGGATGGCATGAAGATGTAAATACATTGTCTTAGTATGTCTTTTAATCTATTGAGTTGTAACCCTAAGGACTTTATAACACTATAAATAAGAGCATTGGCTAAGAGGTAAGGCATTCAAGCCTTTTCCTCTCTTTGAGAAAACAGCCAGCCTCCCTCTCTTCCCCCTTGACGCATTCTCTCCTTCCCTTAATCCAACTCTCTTCTCTAACGTCTTTCTCCTTTCTCCTTCTTTTGTCTCTTCTCTCCTTCTTTTTCCACGTTAACCTAGAGTCATTCTCATAGGTCCTAACTTCTACATGGTATCAGCGCTTGGAGGTTTGGATCCCTATTCAAGTAGTTATGTCATCCATTCAAGAAGTTGTGTATAGGAGTTCTACCATGAAGAGATAGGTAAAATCTGGTATTTTTTTTGCATATTCTCTCTTTACGGTTTCAATTTTTTTTCCCTCTTCTTGAATTCTTGATTCACGTCAAGACAAGATAATCTTCATAAACATTGTGAAGATCTATCTTGTATGACTAAAAGGATATTGTAGTCTTGATCAACTTGTAGCAAAATTACATGATTGATCAACGGATTTTTCTTCGGTTTGTTATTTGGATTCAGCTACCTTAATATAACGGGAATCAAAAATTGTTGATATGGGATTCCAGCATATATTGTTGTTAATTCTATAATCTAACGTTACTCATGGGAGTGTGTTATGTTGTTGGATGCCCGTTATATGTTTGATGAAATTCCAGCACTCACCTATCCCTATTATTTTTTACATTTGAACTTCAGCAATTGAATCTTTTTTTGTGTTTAAGTATTCCCAAGAGTTGGAATTTATTTTGCCAAGAAAGGCCTTGTCTAAAGTTGCTCTCGGTTTTGTGGTTGAGTTTGGATTAAGGATAAGAGTTGCATCTATTCTCTTCTCTATATTTTTTTGATAAATATAAGAGAAGTTGACTAGTGGCTGGTTCTTGTTATCACTTGACAAAAGCACTAATTTTCCCATGATTTGGTGCTTATTCTCGTGAAAATATTCTCTACTTAGTTTTGGTGGCTAATTTGGTCTACGGGTGCTTCAAATTACATTGTGTAATTGTTATTTGAGCCCCTTTGACAATTGACCTTACTAGTTGATTTGCGTCAACATGGAGAGTGGACATATGAGTAATAAGAGTGACATACTCCGAATTACTACAATTCCACTAAGAGGTCTTTCCAATTACCTCAGCTGGTCACAATCGGTACAGACGGTTCTCATTACTCGTGACCTTCTCAATCATGTTATCAAAATCCCTCCTCCGATTGATGAAGAAGATGAAGTCTACCGTAAATAGGTCAAAAATGATAACATGGTAATTAGTTGGCTTATTAATAGCATGGAAGAGCATGTTGCTAACAATGTGGTCTACTTGGAAACTTCCAAGGATATTTGGGACATATGTGTTAAGCTCTATTCTAGTACCGCCCCCTTGCCAAGAGTATATGATGTTTTCCAAAGTATGCTGGCTACCAAACAAGGAGATAATATTCATGAGTTTTTGGCTCAGTTTCATGGCCTTCTCCAAGAATAGAAAATTGTTCAACCATACTCTACCGACATTGTTGTCCAAGAAAAACAGCACGAGGCCCGGGCAGCGGCTATTTACCTTACCAATATTAAGCCGTATCTAGAGGTAGCTAAGACTCAGCTTCTTAGTTCCTCTGCCCTTCCCTCTTTTGATGACATCAGTGCTACGTTGTTACAGATTCCTGATCCATCTCCTCCTTCTCCAAATGATGCTCCATTCCCGCACTGAGCCTCGACTGTGCACTTACTGTGGTGGTCAGAACCACCTTGTGGATTCATGCTGGAAACTCCATGGTAAGCCTGATTGGGCGACAGCCAATCCAGCCTCAGTTAATGTTGAGAAAAAGGAGGATAGGACTAATTCTCATTCCGGGAATGAGACTATTTTTGCGGAATCAGAAGCTGAAATCCTTATTGGATCAGTCCTCTACTCCACCAGGCCCTACTGCTATCATTGCCTTAGTTATGTTTTCTTCTGCTTTAACCCCATCCTCTTGGATCATTGACTCCGAGGCTTCCGAACACTTGTCAGGTAACAAACACATGCTTCACTCATTGTCTCCATGTCTTCCTCATAAATTGGTCACTATTGCTAATGGTTCCCAAACCAAGGTGCTTGGCAAGGGTTCCTCCTCTCTTACCGCGTCTATTCCTCTCCAAGATGTGTTATTTGTTCCTTAATTTCCGTTAAATTTGCACTCCGTTAGTCAACTAACAAAACAATTTAATTTTTCTGTCACCTTCTCACCATCTTCGTGTATATTTCAGGATCTAACTACAAAACAGGTGATTGGTGGCGGCCATGAAAAAGGGGGTTTATACTATTTTACTCTTCCACCAGTAGCTGTTATTTCATCCATTACATCCGAGGCTCAACAGTCGCACAACCTGCTTGGTCATCCATCTACCTCGTCACTTCGTTCTTTAGTTCCATCTCTTAAATCTTTGTCTAATTTTAATTGTGAGGCATGTCAATTAAGTAAGCATGTTCGGAGTACATATTCTCCTCGTCTTACAACTACTAGTACTGCTCTGTTTGTATTAATACATTCTGATGTATGGGGCCCTTTAAAGGTCTCTAACATTTCTCTGGTTCAATATTTTGTTACTTTTGTGGACGATTTTACCCGAGTGACTTGGTTCTTTTTGTTTAAAGAACGATCAGAAATTCTTTCTATTTTTATAAACTTTCATGCAATGGCTCTAACGCAATTTGGAAAAAAATTCAAATCCTTAGTTCCGATAATGCTACGGAATATTTGTCTAATGAGTTTAAATCATTTTGTGAGGGTAATGGGCTTCTTCATCAAATATCATGTGCCTATACCCCTCAACAAAATGGATAGGCTAGAGGGGTCAAAAGAGGGATCCACCATCCAAGCATTGTTGAAGCTGAAAAGGGGGGGGGGGGGGAGTGTGCTGCTGCTGAAGTGGGTATCTACCTTAATCGGCCAATGATCGGAAACAACCCTATTGAGAACTTTTCCTGTGGCGTTGCTATATAACTGGAGCCAGTCGTTGTTGGCTAAGAAGCGGTCAAGCTTGGAGAGGACGGGGGGTTGTCTGCCATTTGACCAGGTGAAGGTCTTCCCAGATAGGGTAACCTCATAAAGATCCCAGCTGCCAATAAAGTCTGCAAATAATCGTTGGCTTTTTGCTCTCTCCTCACCAAACTCAGCAATACTATTATCCGGGAGCACTCAATTGATAAGCTGATTTGGAAGCCCAGTAATAATAGCCGATTCACTGTCACTTTGGCTTACTCTCATATCAAAAAGCAAGACTACAGTACTCATGAGCACAAGGCGAATCTGGCTTTGAAACTCTCAGCGCCAAGCAAAATCAAATTTTTCGTACAGTCAGCCATCAAAGAACAGATTCTTATTTCAGACAACCTTCATAGAAGAGGCTTCACTGCCCCCGATCTTTCTTGTCCCCTTTGCAGTGAGTGCGAAGAGAGAGTCCAGCACGTCCTCTTATACTGTGGATTTTCGTGGCAAGTTTGGATGAAGATCTTTCAGAAAATCGGGCTCCAACTGAGGCTACATCAGGACTTCTTTGGCACCTTTGAAATGGTTCGAGGGATTCTCCTTCCTCGATTGGGCAAGTTAATTCTTTCGGCCTGTCTTGCGCATGTTCCATGGTGCATTTACCTCGAGTGGAATAACCAAAGATTCAACTCCAAAGCTAGCACCCCAGACAACACGGCTTCTCATGCCGTCAGCCTCATCTCGAGCTGGCATCATACAAAGAAGGATTTTGCCACTCTATCGGGGGTTTCCCTTCGGGAAAATTGGAATTTGATCACTCACATGTCTGGCCCCAGCAGAGCTCCAAGTATGGCTATCTGGGATCCTCCCCCTTGTGACTACATAAAATTGAATTTTGATGGTAGTGCTATTGGATGTCCTGGTCCAGCAGCAGCAGGTGGTGTGTTCAGAGGTCACAATGGAGACCCTATTCTTTTTTATGCTGGTCTGGTGGGCATTGCCGATTCTAATACTGTTGAAGTTAGTACTCTGTTGTTCGGCCTCCAAATCTTCAGGGATCGTCTCCATGGCAAGTTACTCATTGAAGGCGACTCGAAGACGGTTATTAATTGGTGTTCCAAGGATAGCCTCCCCCCTTGGCGCCACTGGCCCATCACTGATAGTATTGCTGACAATGTATCTTCTATTCATTGTAATTGGAATCTCATTCCTAGATTAGCCAACTCTTTTGCTGATAAATTGGTAAAACTCGGAACTTCCCAGCAATCTCTTTGGGAAGGTTTCCCTCCCTTGTAATATGCTCTATTGAGCTTTTGCCTTAATAAAATCAGCATCATTTCAAAAAAAAAAAAAAAAAAAAATCACCATGTGATTGAGTGCCTTTCAACATTGAGTGGAAGGAAAAAACAGCCATTGTATATAACAATACTCTTAAGAAGAGCCTCTACTTACAATTTCAGAGGAATCAACAATTCCCAAAGGTCCAATTTAAGTGAGTACTATCTTCCCTGTATGATCCTAAACAACACCACCATAACCACCAAATTCTAGGATTCCCAATAGAACTAACATCAAAGTTCAATTTTAAACTGTCATTCAGGGGAAGGGTCCACCCTTGATTTTTCAAAAATTTATTTGGGTCAAGTCTAGCGACAGTTCTCCAATTCTTATGAAGCCTATAAAACACAAATAACCTGACAAGTTGAGCCCAGTTTCATCGCAAAATGACTAGCCACTTCGGAGGCTTACTATTCAATCTTATAACTCATTCACTTCTCTTAAAACCTTTTCCCACTTCATATTCCCCTTCACATCCAAGCTTATACGTAATGGGTCTGTGACAGATCTATAACACATAAACAACCTAACTTTTAACTCAAAGAGCCCACAATAATAACCTAAGGATATCACACTAAGCATCTGCCCATGCACTCAACCTTGCTCTGATACCACTGTTGAATTGAGACTTATCCCAAAATGACTAGCCACTTAGTAGGTCCTTTTGTCAACCTTATAACTTATTCACTTCTCTTAAGATTTCTCAATATAGGACTTTTTACTTCACATTATGGATTCACATATCATACTAATCAAATTATACGGCAGATTCTTTAGCACACATGCCAGTCAATTGCATTCCATCGTGGAAGGAGATTCATTTCATGTACTTTTGATTTTTTTTGTTTTGCAGAGTTTTCCTCTAGCTTCTGTTTTTTATTTCTTGATATGATTCTAATGTACCTTTGTTATTCTTTCCCTCAATGAAATTCTGACACTTATCAAAAGAACACATCTGGATACTACTATGTTCTAGTTAGTAGGCCATGGAAGATCCAAAAACAAGTTTTCTTCAGCTTCACCCATCACAAACTAAAAGGGCAGAAATTGTGCTTTCAGATTTTACACTTGCACTACTGAAGAATAATGCCAGCAAATTTCAGCCCACTCCCCCTTCTTGTTTACCTTCTAACATGTTTAATAGAATCACCCAATATTTGAAAAAAAATAAAAGTAAAAACTACAGAAGAAAAAGAGTTAAAGTAAATGTCATACCAGCAATGAAGAGCAAGAAAGTGCTCCAATGACTGTGTTATCAAGGATTTCCTTGAAATCACCAGGAACCTGCAAAAAAATTGAACCAAAACCATTTCCATGAGGCAAAAGAATTCCATGCTAAGAAGAAACATAAATTAGAACAAGAAGCCATAGTCTGATGCAAAAATTTGAAGCCTCTAAAATGATAAATACTGTATTTATTCCGGATTTTGTGTGTAAAACATTAAAACAACAAAAACCATGTTTCCTCTATTCCCTGTAATTGGTTTAAAAGTCCATGATCAACTACCCATGTTGTTGACTCTTTAGCTAAACAAGGAATGTCCCTCCAATCTCTCATTGTAAGAGGACCTCTCATTTAATTTTTTTGTTGAAGTTAGGGGTATGATAGACATTTTACACACGTAATATAGTCCCACTAGTTTACATAAAAGTCATGCAGTAGCAGGGTACAAGAGTCTTTTGGGTTTTACTTCTATTTTTCTTTATTATTGACTCAGACATATATGCTGGACTAGAGGGACAATTGTTGTTAGGGGAGGTCTCCCTTGATGTATCTTCTTTTTCTTTGAAATAAAATTATCAACATTTCAAAAAAAAAAAAATATAAAGTTTAGAGGTCGTATCCAGGCCTCTAACCAAGTGCTGCTGCAGCCAGAGTTTCTCTCCCTCTCTCCTATTCAATCTCTCTCATTCTATATTTCTCTTGTACTTCTTCTTTCCAGACTTTTACATGGTATTAGAGCGTTAGGTCCACAAAGGAGTTCGAGTTTAAGTTCTGGTTTTTTCTTCTCTTTGGTGCCAACACCTCCTCAGAAAGAAGGGATCTCTTTCTCTTCTGCTCATAGACTCTAAAGCTCAAATTTTTCTTTTATCTCTGTGCGCGAACCTGTTGATTCATGGCTTTGTTTGTTGTGTGAATAGCTAAATTATGTGTTGTGCTATCCAGAAGGTTGTGTAGATCCCTATTTTTGGGACCTACATCAGTGCAGATCTATCACGTATGTGTCTTTCTTGAACCTGTGATGATTTGAGACTCATTATTGCAAACTTCTGCTTCCAGATTGTGTTTGTGGTGTTTACAAAAAACATTCTTTAAATATTAGATTTTGGATTGAAGTCTGAGGTTTAGATATTGTGATTACTATGGCCCAAGCTGTTTTATTTGATTGATATTTGAAATTTGGCCTGTTTTCTGTTGTTACTGGATCCGTTCAGTTATTTTTATCTGCACAGACTTGTGGATTGTGGTTTAATTATTCTCTTTGCTGCTCCAATTGAGTGTGTGTGGAGAGTTGCTTAATGGCAAATCAACGTGAAGGTGTTGCACTTGCTAGGGACTCGGAGAAGTCTAAAATTACAGATTCTGCCTCAATTCAAATAACATTTGTAAAGCTGAATTGTTCGAACTAGATGTATTGGTCAAATTCTGTTGAAATGTATCTTGAAGAGAAGAGGAAATTGAAGTATCTCTAGGGAAGATCCACCAGATCCTATGACTGATGATTGGGAGCCTGACAATTATCAAGTAATGATGTGGTAGATCAATAAAATAGGACCTAGGATCGGTTCTCAGGTCACGACCCACAAGACAGCTAAAAGGATATGAATACCCTTTAAGTCAGTATACTCTCATCAGAGTAATTTGTCTAGAATCTACGAATTGTATTCTTATTTTCATTCTATGATGTATGGGAAGAGGAGTGTCATTCAGTATTCCGGTGCAATGCAAATGAGTTTGTAGGAAATTAGCATCTACCAAACACATTTCACTAATGAAGACAAACTAAGGAAGAAGGAAAATCAGAGGCATGTTGGTCGATTTCTACATGGATAGGGACATGAAAACAATGCTATATAAGCTCAATTACTAGCAGACGAGGATGTTCCTACTCTTGAAATGAAAGTGTTGTTATTCCCTAGATCAACAGAGGTCTTAAGTCCAATGATTATCAGCCTTAAGTTCTACTCCCACATTCAATTGGGCTGAAAAGCAAGGGGATGTGGAAGCGGTGGAAGAGAAAGAGGAAAAATGGGGCTGATAGTGGCTGAATAAGAGATGATAGGAAGGGTATTCATTGTGAATAATCCAACCATATTTCTTAAAATTGCTAGGATAAATTTGGTAAGCCGGCAAGGGCTAATTCCAATGTACCCGATGCTCGAGAAATGAATAAATGGAACTGAAGGTGATGTGATTTATTGCCTTTATACAATCTCAGATTCAGCACTTGGTCCAGAAATTGGGTCAGATGTCTTCATCCTCTAGTAGCTCTTTGACTGTTTCTACATCTACTACCAGTGGCACCTTGGCTAGTGTAGGTATGTCTAATTTATACTTGTCATCTCCTTCTTGCATCATTCATTCCAGTGTGTCTGCTCATATGTCAGGTATGTCATCTCATTTCTCATCTCTTACTGAGCCTTCTCCTCATAAGTTTGTTGTTTTGGCTGATGGGTCTACATCAGTATTTCATGGGGAGTACATGATTTGTGCCACATCTACCATGTCTTTATTATTCGTTCTTTATATTCCAAAATTTCCTATTAACTTACAGTTTGTGACTTAGTTAACTAAGCTTTTAAATTTTATTGTAACCTTTTTCTTGTTCTGGTTGTGTTTTTCAAGACTTAAGAACAAAGCGGATGATTTGCGGGAGACACAAACATTATGGTCTCTACTATCTCGAGGAGAATTTGAAATAGAAGAATAGTGCAATGCATGCTGTGGTTTCTCCTAATCAATGGCAACTTTGATTAGGACCTCCATCCTTAGGTAAGTTCCCCTCTTGTCTTCCTTCTTATCCTACAGATGTTTGATTCAATTGTAAGACATGACAGCTTGGAAGCACTGGACTATCTATCATGAGATTATGAATAGTGTAGCTAGTTTTCAAAGTTCATGGCATAATATACCGAGATCAGCTAATTGTGTTGCTGACTCTTTAGCTAAAGAAGGGGTGTCCATCAAATCCCTCATTGTAAGGAGACCCCCTTCCTAAGATTTTATTCTTGTTAGCCTTGCTATGGAATAAAATTTTCACCTTCACAAAAAAAAGGGACTCTGGGCATTATGAGCTGCTATTCTAAGGCCATTGTTCAGACATTTGCTTCAGCCATGTAGAATATGTATGAGCCAAGCGACCCTGAAAATAAAAAGAGACTAGAGCAAGCATGATCGTTTAGGCTGCCACCAAAACCACTAGCCCTGGATCACCATCATTTAGATTGCCGTGGGCAGAGTGTAAGCAGTGAGTTAATTTTAGTCACTTACTCTCATTGTTTGGGAAAGCTTACCCCCCTTGTAATCTGCTCGTTTGAGCTTTTGATTTAATAAAATCCAGCATCACTTCAAAAAAAAAAACAAATAGTCACTTACTAATGTTTAGGTCTTCTCTTTAATAACCATAGCAGTTTTACCAAGCCTGGGCGAAACCAGCTGATTGACCTGACTGTTCCTTCTCCGAGTTAGGACAAGAAGAAAACCAGCTAACTCAGCCACTTTGCACTTGTTGACCATGCAAACCAAACCCATCTCCCCCAAACCCTACAATTACACCCAACGACAGGCAAGAACCACCCTCCCTAGCAGTGAGAGATACAAGGAGAAGCAGGGCAGGTACTCCTCCCCATCACTCACCCTGTTTCCAGTCCAACAAGGAAGCCAAATGCTCTCTCCCCCATCAAAAAGATAAGATAGTAAAGGGGGACTTCGCCCATCCCACCCCCTTTATTTCAGCACAAGCTCCACATGTCAGTGCTAATGGTAGATCCCCTCCTAGTGTGCAGACAGGAGGGGTTTCTATTGCTTTTTTCACTTCTTTTAAAAATTTATTTTTAGCTTAATTATGACATCATCTAGCTCAACAGCAGTCTTATTGTCATTAAACGGGTTGAAGCAAATCCAAACACATTTTTAGTTTGATGATTAGGCTGATTTTGACAAGTGGTAACAGCAGATCAAAGGATCAAAGCCCCTATATCAAGAATGCCCAGACCTAGGAGGATGTTTCGCGTCATTTGAGTCCAAAATCTTCCAAAACCAAGAACAAAAACATTTTCTTTTAACAATTTTGCTAGAGCTCATTCAACCTTAGAGATCATGGTCACCATCTTGGAGATTCCCTCAAAAGTAAGCTTTAGGTAAACTCCTTTTGGTGCAAGTCTAGAAAATGTCCATCATGTCCTGTTGACTGTGGGACCACAAAGGTCTATGTGTGTAGACAGGCAAAACATAATAAAGCCAACTAATTTCCAACACGAGTGCTAGATCTGCTGACTTGTCTACTAAAAGACAAACTTGATCATTAGTTTAGTTAGTTCTCATGTAAAAATTTGAACGTTTTTAATGTGTAAAGAGGGAGGGGGAATCTAATGTGAACAATTGACTTATTGAAGATAGTCATTGTGTTTTCTTTTTGAAATGATCATTTTTTTCTATTGAATTTTATTATTCTTTTCTTTAATTGTGCCCCATGCTTTGACATAGATCATTTTCCTCCAACACACATAAACTGGAACGTTTGCTATCTTTTAGTTTCTATTTATAATTTGAACAGAGAAATTTATTATACAAACCAAGAAGTTTATGAGGCTAAAACCAAGGGCATTGAAACCAAAAGACCCAAGAACTAAAGACAACCACGAAATTTTGGTTTTTATACTAAACATGTATATATGGCATTAGTTGTGCAGTAATCTTTTGTAAGTGCCAACTTTGTACTAAATAGATTATCAAAAAAATACTGTACCAAACAGAAGTTAGAAAGTCAAGAATACATTCACTTTCTCAAAAAATTGTGCAATTATAAAATTCCTCTCACCTCCCCTATAGTTGTTAGAAGATATGACAATGTGCGTAAAGCAGAAACTGCCTTATAAGGACTAATTTCAGGAAACTCCAACTGCAACAAAGAAAAACACATCATCATTCACATCATACACAAACAGAATGAAAAGTTAGAGAGATCCATGTGCCAAAACCTGTCTCCCTAAAAGAACCAAAAAGCTCCTCTGTGTCGGTTCAGTCATTTGATCAACTACTCCTATCCGGAGAATGTACAGAACGCATGCCTGAATGGACAAGAAAAGGAACTCAGTATAACAGGGACTCACATTACGACTCAAAATTAATGTAAAATATGGTCCACTAAAATATCAAAATAATTTCAATTATTTTTAGCTGATAATTTTTTTACTTCAAATACAGATAATACTAAGTCCTCTTCAACATGTTGTTGAGGGTTTTCAACCAAATAGGATAACATTTTTACTGAATAATGGATCACTAAAACAGAATCCACAGCTCAGGGGATGACAAAGCTCCATCTCCCTTAAGAGGAGGCAGAAACCCCCATAGAAATAAGAGAGAAGAAGCAAAAAGCAGAAAAAAATAAAACATACCAATGAATGAGCATCTGCTGAATTTCCTTCAAGCATGTCCATGGCCTGAAATCCAAAACTTTGAAGCTCACCATCGGGTAGACGATACTTTAGATGCATGGCCTACAAACATATGATTACATCACTGAAATGAGCAAGCAACGCATAACAGACTATTTACATAGTCGTATGACACTCTTTTCCAAATGGCATTACAAGGTATTTCCACACCAGCCCACAAAAGAGACTATTTAGTTAGATGTTACGGCTTCAAAAAGGTAGACCTGATAAAGAGGGGAAAAAAGGTACTAGCTCGTTCATACCAGAGAAATTTTCAATAAAAAAATGAAAAAAAATCTTTTTTTATGAATAATAATGAGAAAGATATGCAACTAAGAGGGGCTCTGAGGAAAAGTAAAACAAGCTACAAAGAAATTGCACAAAAAACAAAAAGAAAAAAAAAGACTAAGACAATACTACTTGAGCAAAAAGTCCAGCCCCACAACAAAGTGCTGATAGGAGGCTCCAATTTAGCTAAATTGTCATTAAGACCATTAACAATTCTCCGCATCATTTCAAAAAAAAAAAAATCTCGGCATTATTAACACCCAACCTAGTCACTGACTCAGAGAGATGACCGGATCCAGTTCAACTTGGTTTAAGTGCTGGTTGAACTAAGGCTGATGTCATTATGACATAATTAATTTTTTCCTAACAAAAATATGTTAAATCAAGGGAAAGTCCTTCCCCCTATCCTTGAGGTTGATGAACCCCCTTCTTTGGGCAGCGGGGGCCCTTCCCCTTCCGGCTAAGGAAGGGAGGAAGACGACCCCCTCCCTCCTCACAACCCCCCCCCCCCCCCCCCCCCCCCCTCCATTTTTCATTGGCTGGGGAGGGATCCCTCGTCCTCCCTGGCATCAAGGCCCCTAGTGTCATCTACAAAGGGACAAAGAGAGGTGGCAATCCCCATCCCCCTCTCTCTATCCTCTCTAGTTTTACAGAGATACTGAAACAAGGGGACAAAGAGAGGCGGCAATCCCCATCCCCCTCTCTCTATCCTCTCTATCCTCCTTTTTCACATTTGCAGGGGAGAAGCCCTTGCCCTCCATACCATTGTAGGTAGGGTCGATGGATCCTCCTCCCTAGTAGCGTCAAACGCAGAGGAAGGGGTGAAACCCCGCTTCCTTGTTCATGTCCTACAGCCCCCATATGTGAGAAGTCACCTAGTTGACTAAGTCGGGTCAAATGGTTCACAATTGAACTGGCCAACCCGGTCGAGTCAGTTGGGTTTTTAAAAAATTTCGGGCTTGTAAGACCCATAACTCGGACAAGGGACCACATCCAATTGAACCTAGTTCAACCAGCCAGTCCGATCTGGGTATTATAATAAGGATTCTAGGAGTGCAACCCTAAGAGATTATTAAATGACATCAATTTCCAAAGCCCAAATTTTTTTTTTATTTTTTTTTTTGAAATGGTGCTGAATTTTATTTTATTTTGAAATGATGCTGATTTTTATTAAGACAAAAGCTCAAAAGAGCAAATTACAAAAGAGGGAATCCTTCCCATACAATGAGAGATTGTTAGAAGTTCCAAATTTTGCCAATTTATCAGCCAAAGAGTTGGCTTATCTAGGAATGAGATTCCAATTACAATGCGTAGAAGATACAATGTCAGCAATACTATCAGTGAAGGCCAGTAGCGCCAAGGGAGAAGGTTGTCTTTGGAACACCAACTAATAACCGTCTTCGAGTCGCCTTCAATGATTAACTTGCCATGGAGACGATCCCTAATGATTTGGAGGCCGAACAACAGAGCACTAACTTCAGCAGTATTAGAATCGGCAATGCCCACCGGACCAGCATAAGAAAAAATGGGATTTCTATTGCGCCCTCTAAATACACCACCTGCTCCTGCTGGACCAGGATATCCAATAGCACTACCATCAAAATTCAGTTTTATGCAGTCGCAAGGGGGAGGATCCCTGATAGCCATTCTGGGAGCTCTGCTAGGGCCAGACATGTGAGCGATCAAATTCTAATTTTCCCGAAGGGAAACACCCGATAACAAGAACAAGCTGATACCACCCTCAGAGTCCCTGATGAACCCAACCCCTTTTAGCTGGATCTTAATGACCTTTCGAGCTGCCATCAAAATCAAGTTTTAACCAATTGTGCAAGAGAATTAGCAACCTTTTTGAATTAGCGACCTTTTTGAAATTGCTTCGGGGCAGAAAGTTAACTGACAGAAGACCACTTTATTGGGGTTTAACATCAACTCTAAGGACCTTCGATCCATGGCTGATCTTTTGGGTTGCTCTCTCTACCCTTCGAGCCACTTACCTCGGTCTCCCCCTTTTCACCTCTCATATCAGCACGGATCTATGGAACCTGGTTATTGAGAGGACGGAGTCTCGTTTGGCTACTTGGAGGGGTCGTCTTCTCTCAAAAGCAGGGAGGCTTACCCTTCTCAAATGCATGTTTGACTGGTATCCCAAATTATTCTCTCTCATTCATGCATTGTCCTACTTTGATTTGCCATAAAATTGATAGTTTGATGAGGAGATACCTTTGGCGTAGTACCTCTACAGATTTTAAGTATCATTTGGTGGGTTGGAAGGATGTTTGCACTTCCAAATATAGGCGAGTTTGGGTGTCAAGCTCACCAAGGATATGACTATGGCCCTCCTCAAGTGGATTTGGAAATTCAACACTACTGGCAACATCCTTTGGAGACCAATGGAGACTTTAGCAAGAGCCTTGGTGAACCTCAAGAGGAAGGAGAACTGCCCTATCTCCAATTGGGATAGTGATTTTTCCTTTTCTCCCTTTATTCCGCTCGGGTATTCGCTTCCACACTGGTAATGGTCGCTTGATTCACTTCTCGGAGGATTGGTGAGTTAGCTCTGGGCCTCTGAAGGCTGCTTTTGGTAGCATTTGGAGGGCCTCGTAGTGTAGTCTGTCGGCCGCGGATGCTTGGGGTTCGAGCTTGGGACCTCCAGCTTCATCGTGGTCTTGATGATGTGGATGCCCTTCTTGCTTCTCGCCTGTTGGAGGTGATTTCCTCTTCTAGGCCTCATGTTGCTTTGGATGATTTGTTGGTTTGGTGGCCAGAGGCTAGTGGTATGTTTTTTGTCTCCTCCACCTACTCCCTCATCAAGGGATGGACTTTGGCAACCCCCAACCATGATTTGGCTCTTATTTGGCATCTTTGTGCTCCCCCGAAGATTAAATTCTTCCTATGGGGTGTCAAGCTTAAGAGAATTCTCACTACAGTCAACCTCCACTGTCGTGGTAATCTTAGCACGTGCACCTCTTGCCCTCTGTGTGGTCTTGAGGAGGAGACTACCTGCCACCTCCCTATTTCCTGCCCCTTTTCTTGGTCCGTTTGGATGAGCATTCTCAGTTGGTTCAGGCGTCAACTATGCTTTCCAACTAGTGTTCATCTCCCTTAGCTCGGAAAATTGCTTATCTCTAGTTGCGTTGGTCTTATCATTTGGGCCTTATGAAAGGTAAGAAATAACCACAAATTCAATCTAAAATCTCTTCCTTGCAACATTCTTATTGAAAATTTTGTGGGCCAAGTTTCTACGTGGATACTCATGTGTAAGGAATTTTGAAATTTAAAAGGCTCCAAGTTACAAGGAAATTGACAATTGATAGCTGACATGTCATACCCACCCCCCCCCCCCCAGCTATGGAAACTTGGACCCTTCCTCCGATGGGACATTTTAAATTAAATTTTGATAGAAGCGCATTTGGGTGCCCAGCCCCTACTAGGTATGGGGGAGTTATCCATGACGAAAAATGGAAATCTTCTTTTCTCCTTCACTGTGCTAATCGGACTGTTTGACTCTACCACTACTGAGCTTTCTGGATTGTTTAATGGGCTAAAACTTTTCAAGCAAAGTCTGGTGGGCCCTCTCTGCATTAAAGGCGACTCAAAAATCGTTATCAACTGGTGTGAGAAGTCCTCTACACCTCCTTGGCGGCATTCGGATCTTTTTTATGATATTTGTAATTTAATTTTTCAATTGCAATGTAATTGGAAATACATTCCTAGATCAGTTAATCATCTAGCAGATACTCAGGCTAAATTTGGCGTTTCACTCCAACACCTTGTTGTGGAGGAATGTCCTTCTTAGCCAGGTATTGTAATCTTCGCTCTTTTATTAAACATTCACACCTTTTACATAAAAAAAAAAAAAAAAAAAAAACTATGCATGACAAATAATCTCCTCTCGGTAGGGTGCTTGCTCCTTGGGGTTACCTTCCCTAAATTGGGTAGGATGATCATTTCAGCTCGTGTTTGTTAAGGAATGTCCCACATGGATTAATGAGTACAAAGATCTTGAGTTTATTAATTAAGAAAGAGGTTTCCTAAGTTGGCTAGTCATTTTGGGATGGGCCTTGGACCCAACTTCACACGGTATCAGAGCAAGTACTCGTATCTGGGCCTACACCTAAATTATCCACTTATAGAGCCACAAAAAGAGGGCCTACACCTAAACTATCCACTTGTAGAACCACAAAAAGAGGGCCTACACCTAAACTATCCACTTGTAAAGCCACAAAATAGGGACTAGACCTAAAACTATCCACTTGTAGAGCCACAAAAAGGTCCTACACGTGAGCGGGAGTGTTAAAGAATAGTCCCACATGGATTAATGAGTACAAAGATCTTGAGTTTATTAGTTAGGAAAGAGGTTTCCTAAGTTGGCTAGTCATTTTTGGATGGGCCTTGGACCCAACTTAGCAGCCTTCATCCCATGGGGTTTTGGCTGGAACGCAATAATAGTCGCTTCAGCACCAAGCATCTCTCTTGGGATCAAGTCACGTCATCCATCATTGGCCTCATCTCCTCGTGGCTTCATTCTAGAAAGGAGTTTTCCACTTTCTCTGGGCTCTCGCTCAGGGACAACTGGAGTATCATTGCTCAAATGGGAGCCCTGACTAAACCTCCCACTATGCAGGAATGGCAACCTCCTCAACCAGACATCATCAAGCTGAATTTTGATGGTAGTTCTCTTGCCAATCCCGACATGGCGGGCTATGGTGGTGTCTTTCATGATTCGGGTGGCAACCAGCTCATGTCTTATTCTGGACCTATGGGAATTTCAAACTCCACAGTTGTCGAGCTTCAGGCCCTTTTTTTTTTTTATAAAGATGTATTAATATTTTAAAGGGGTGCAACACGAAGACTTCCCAGGAGGTCCTCGGAAGCCTCATCATCTTCCGCAAGCACTTCTCCGGTTTGTTCCACATTGAGAGAGACTCTACGGTGATAGTTGGATGGTTCTCCTCTCCCTCTTCTCCGTTGTGGCGTCATTGGGATGTTTACTATTTTTTTTTAGACATTCTTCCCCACCTTATCTGTATTTGGTCTCATGTACCCAGATCTACAAATTTTGTGGATATTGCTTTTGCTAAGCAGGGAGCCTCTCTCCATTCCCTTCTTGTAAGGGGGATGCCTCCCTAGTTTTTTGTTTTGCTTATTGGTTTAATAAAATCATCACTTTCCTAAAAAAAACCAGTTGGCAGACTCTCATCGGTTCGTATGCTGGTTTTTGTGATAGTTAACAAAGGATGGCTACTATTTCACATGCACGTTAAAATGTGTTCCTATACGGTGACTTAAATGAGGAGGTATATATGGAGCAGCCTCCTAGGTATGCTGCTCAAGGGGAGACAGGGAAAGTGTGTCAATTAAAGAAAGCTATTTATGGACTTAAACAAAGTCCTAGAGAGTGGTTTGAAAGATTTAGCACTGTGGTGATGAAATTTGGTTTCTATAGATGCCATTATGATGATTCTATGTTCTTGCTGAAGAGGAAGACCGGTCTTGTGATTTTGGTAATATATGTGGATCATATTGTCTTATGGAGAGTGATCTTGAAGGAAGTGAGCAGATAAAAACATATTCGACCACACACTTTCAAACAAAGGATTTGGGACAATTGAAATATTGTCTTAGCATTGAAGTGACTTGAAGTAAAAAAAGGATTGTTCTCTCTCAAAATAAATACATTTTAGATATACTACAAGAATATGGTCTCTTAGGTGCAATGGACACTCCTATGGAAGTTAAAACTAGTCTTTACAACTCTCATAGTCATGTACTCAAGGATAAGAAACAGTGTAGACGTCTAGTGGGAAAATTGATTTATGCTAGGTCACTAGGCTCAATATATCATTTATTGTGGCAGTAGTGGACAAATTCATGGAAATCTTAGGAATGATACACTTAGAAGCTGCTCAAAGGATTCTGAAGGATTTGAAGGGTGCTCCTAGAAAAACCTGTTCTATACTCGAAGTGAGAAAATTAATATGTTGAGTTATTCTGATGTAGACTATGCTGGAAGCAAGATGGATAGGATGTCCACCATTGGTTATTGTTGTTTCGTTGGAGGTAACTTGGTGAGTTAGAAGAGTAAGAAACAAGTTGTAATTGCTAGATCCAACATTGAGGCTGAGTATAGGGCAATGGCTCACACAATTAGTGAGTTTATGTGGTGAAGTCGGTCTTTGTTGAGTTTGGATTTTCTTTTCCAGAGCCCATGGTTGTGAAATGTGACAATCAGGCTGCCACATTTATAGCAAGAAACTTAGTATTCCACGAATGGACAAAACACATAAGGTTGATTGTCATTTTATTAGAGATGTAGTCATGCAAGGGAAGGTGGTTAATCAGTATGTGAAGTCCTTTAAACAACTTAGAAATGTGTTTATAAAACCTCTTGGAAGGCATGAACATCTGATGTATTGTAACAAACTGGGACTATTTGACATTTTCAGGGGCATTTTGGCCATTTCATCATTTCACATGGGTCCCATCTTGTTACAGAAAGCTTGAATACCTGTCATGATTTTATGTTTCAAGTTACACTAAATTTTGATATGTATTCATAGAGTTATGAGACTATTTCTGCTGAAGGGCATAATTGTCTTTTTATGTAAAAGACAACTTAAGTGACATATTAAAAGGAAGAGCTCGATGTTTTTAAGTTCTAAACCCAATGCAGCCTTTAACGCTGCTCTCTCATCTCTTTTCCTCTCTATTTTCTTCCTACTCATCTTCTATTCTTCCCAATTTTACAATTTTACAAAACCAAATGATGTTTGTCTACTCAGTTTGTCCAATAATCCCAGGAATTTTTTGCAGCCAATCAATGGATAGAAAATATAACGTAGAATTCAAACCTCATAGGATTGCAGACAATTGCTGGGGCAATTTTCAGGCAACGACAATTTCAGTATCAGCTCACTAGGATATGGCTAGCAGAACTCCTTTTTTCTTATATTTTCGAGTTTTTTCAGTCACTAATATAAATAAGTTTTTCGAGAGGGAAATATGTACTGCTTTTAACAAAAATTAACATCCAAAGTGAGTACACCAGACAGGTAAAGAGCAAGATGATCACTCATGAATAAGCACAAAAATCCGAGACAGTTTAATTAGTTGTTTACATTAATAAAATTTTAAAAATAGAAATCCTAAGATCAATCCATTGTTTATATTTCTAATCTTTCATATTCTAGATTGAACAAGACCAAGATCATACAAGGACCTGACCCAGTACTCGATCCAATTCAATCCATAATGACACAACTGAAGTGCAAATGAACCAGTAACTTGGACCAAGTTCCAATGGTGAGTAGAAGTTTATTGAACTATGACTCAGGGTAAAAAGTGTGGTGAAAATTTCAACAAAAGAGCTTTTCATAAATACACTGAAGCAAGCAAATGAACATCTCATACTCATACCTGTAAAAAAAACACCCATGATAAAGACAATCCAATCCGGAGGTCCTTCAAGCGTAGCCCACTTGCTGCAGAACAGAAAAGAGTAGCAAATTTATTTTTATTTTTTTGAAATGAGAGTAGCAAATTTATCAACTAAACAAAGTAATGATAGCATATCATATTTAGTTTTAAGAGGAATTCTACTCCATTTTTTCCTCTCTGTGGTGTTTTTAATACTATACCATGACATTCATTTATAGTCTACCATAACTCTAAATCTTATAAACCCTTATTAATGATATGCGGAAAGCTATACATGCTTTCCCAATAAGCATTGGCCACCCAAAAAATGATCAGTTCTACTAGTGTCAAATTGTCCAAAGTGCCAAGGGGATGAATCTTCAAGAAGATTTTTTCCAAAGTCATTCATCAGGAAGAAAAGGATCAGGAAGCAAAAGAAAGGTTATTTGAGTTGGAACCCAAGTATTTGAAGCAAAAGATTTGGATGAAAAACTAGATTTAAGAGTAAGAATCCCTCACAAACAACTTCAGATCTAGAGGAAAAAGTAATATGACAAAATCGATCACTACCTCCCCCCAGAAGCTACCTTCAAGAATTCTGAAATCTCAATTAACGAAACCAGAAACAAAGTAAAGAGAACTACCTTTCAGAAATGGCAAGATTAAATGCTTTTGTAAACTGCCTTCAATCTTTTTCAGCAGAACTGGATGACCTTTTCCTTTTGGTTGAACCTAGCAAGAATATGACCATTCCAGAGATATGAAAGAAATAAAGCAAGAAAGGAGAGAGGAACACAGGAACTGTTGTTTTACAAGTAACCATACCTGTGCATCAGGATTCATGCCAAGAGCAAGCAAGGCACCTAAGGCTTCAGCAAAGGCATCCCTAACAGATTGTATAGGATCTTCCAGAGCCTAATAATTTGACTCACAAGGCAAGCAAATCAGAATAATAAAAACACTATCAATAAGAACAAAGACCTGAAACTACAGGTAGAAGAAGGACCAATATGAGAACAACACGGGAACACGTTACAATTTAAAATTTTCTTTTCAGTGACATGACATGTCCCCATCCCATATTGTCTAATGAGTTCTGGTCATGTTATATGTCATCATAAAGAGCTACTGCTAGCATTGCCAGCCTTGCAGCAGGCAGCCGATTCAACCAACACAAAAATGATCACTCTGCTCCATATGTTGAAGATCCATAGGAATTCCTTTCAACACATTTGCCACTGTAAAGAGACTCCAAAGTGTTAAATGACACCCATCTATGTAGGAGTAGTATGGCTAGTAAATAAAGAGAACTTCCAAAGAGATGGCATAGAACTATAACTATGCAAGCTTGTTTATGTCTTCTTATATTTTTTTCCTTCTGAAGCATTTACCCTAAGGCCATTGTAGTCATTATAAACACCTACCCACAACTATGACTACAGCCTCAAGGCATGGGGTAGAGCATTCAAACCTCTTCTTTTTTGTTCAAATTCGTCCTTACACCTCTCTCTTTTTTACTCTTCTTTCACTCCCTTGGTTTCTTTTTTCCTCTCTCCCAAGAGCTAGAGTTCTTCTCTTCTCTCCTTCCCTTGTTTTTTAAATGAAAAAGACAATCTTCTCTCCTTCCCTTGAAATCTCTTGTGTTTATGTGTTAGCCCTAGAAATCAACAACGTATCAGAGCTGATAAAGATCTAACATGGAAAAGGAAAAGAAGATGGAGAAGAAGAGGAGGAAGAAGAAAAAGAAGAAGAAGAAGAAAAAAAAAAGGAAAAAGGAGGAGTTTTTCACTTTACCCTTTAGTCTCATTATTTCTCAATTCCTGTATTTATTTGATTTATCACTCTCTTACCATAAGTTTTATATAGAAAATTATACAAACGTTAGAAAGATCTTTGAGTCTATTTTCAAACACAAAAATAATTTTGCAATCAGAGTTTTGTACAAAGAGAAATTGATATCTGAAGCAACAAAGGTCAAGCAACAAAAAGGTTTAGAGTAGCGGTAGAAAGCCTTAACTTTCTAAATGGTTTGTATCAATATGTCTGAAAAATTATAAAGAGAATTATATTTCAAAAGAAAGCTACGTGAGTCCACTTTCTATTCCACTAAACTATTTTTCAATCTAATCTTTCTAGAGAAAGATATCCACATTGAAAATGTTAAAATACAAGTCTAAGAGTATTTTGGTCAATTCTAAGGGTATTTTGGTCAATTCTCAGATATTCCACATTACAATTGTCTCTTATAGTATGGCAATTAGGTAGAGAATGTCTCATTTTATTTCCATTTAAATTTTCATTCAATTTAGATACGTATTTTAGGAGACATGTAATTTTGAGTATTGAGGGTTATTTTTGTCCTTTTTTCCTTTTAGAGGGGGCTTTTTTTTATGAAAGGATGTAACATTTTTATAAAAGAGGGAGAAAAATATACAAATCCAACTAAGTGGGTCTTCCTCCATAACAAGGTGTTGGAGGGAAACATCCCGTTTAGCTTGAAAATCTCCAAGTCATTGGCAGACCTAGGGATGTGGGTCCAAGTACAATTCAAATGAGATGTTATATTACATATTTCAAAATAAATGTCCCAATGCTGCCAAGGAGGATGATTGGCCTTTGTGCACCACTCAATGACAATCTTTGAAGCGCCTTCGATAAGGAAGGGTCCCTCTAGATGACCCAGGAAGACCTGAATCCCGTTGAGTAATCCGGAGAGTTTTGCAGTGGTGGAGTCGGAGATTCTCAAAGGGCCGGCAAAGGAGTAATGGAGACAACTATTTTCGTCATGGTTTACTCCTCCGAAACCAGCTGGATCTGGACAGCCAAAACCGCTACAATCGAAGTTCAGCTTGTAGTGGCTTGAAGATGGAGGAGACCAGATTGCCATTGTTGGAGAATGAGTAGACTGCGCCATCTCAGCAATCAATCGCTAGTTCCCTTTGAGATTAGTGTCGTTGAGGTAACTGAATTCCTTCCGAGTCATAAGTCAAGTCGTTACTTGATCAACAATTTTATCCACCAGTACTACAATTGTGGAAGATTTGAATTTTAATTTCCGGCTATTCCTTTCCTTCCACAGTGCCCAAAGGATATGGCCCACACAACTTGATATGAGCAATTTTCTGAGTTTTGGAAGCATAGCACTTGTGATTGATAGGATCATGGATGGCAAATTTTTGGGAGATAGAGTATTGAAGTCCGACTTTGTTAAGGAGGCTAGCCCAAACTACATAGGCAAATTGGCAGTAGAGAAGGACATGGTTGGCTGTCCGGGAGTATTTAGGCAAAAGGGACAGGAGGGGTCCTGGACAGAAATGCCGGCTAAACGGGCCTTTCTAGCTTTGATATCATGAAAAATATGTGATTTGGGGAGAAAATAGAAGAGGAAAAAGATTTTTAGAAGAGGAGCAACTTTATTGTCTTGGTAAATATATCTCCCAACTGGTCTAAAGACTTTACATAAGGAGTTACCACTTTTTTTCTTTGGTATCCGAGCCTGTACATCAAAAAATACAAGGAGCCACGTCAAACAATTTACAATTGGGCTTTAAAACCAGAAGAGGAACTTGACCACCTAAAACAGATGAGGGCATACGATCTTGTACTTCTCATCTGATATCCAAATATGTGTCTCTTGATTTTTTGTCCTCATCCTTCAAGTCATTTTCTATGTCATTGTCTACTTCCCATATGTCGTCTTCAGTGCAGGAAGTCTTGTGCACTCCAGAATAGAAACAAGCTATGGATGATGAGATGAGTGTTTTGTTGTCTTGGGGAACATGGCGTCTATGTGATCCACCTGCAGGAGCAGCTATTCTGGGGTATCGTTGGGTTTATACTATCAAATATAATGTTGATGGCTCTATTGAACGGTACAAAGCTTGTCTGGTAGCGAAGGGGTATATGCAAACTTTTGGAGTTGATGTCGTTGAGACATTCCCTCCTATGGCTCGACTTACTTCGGTACGTATCTTAATATATGTGGTTGTTAATAAGGGTTGGCCTCTCTTTCAGCTCGATGTGAAGAATGCTTTTCAATATAGTGATCTACACGAGGAGGTATATATAGAGCAACCTCCTGAGTATGTTGCTCAAGGGGAGACAGGAAAGGTATGTAAACTGCAGAAGCCTGTTTATGGACTTAAACAAACTCCACAGGCCTGGTTTGAAAACTTTAGTGATGTGGTACTACAGTTTGGGATTTGTAGAAGGCATTGTGATCATTCTATGTTCCTACTTAAAAGGAAGACTAGTATGGTGGTTTTGGTTGTCTATGTAGATGACATTGTGTTATCTAGTGATGATGTTGATGGTATTACAGAAGTTAAATACTATCTGGCTACACATTTTCAGACAAAGGATTTGGGATCTCTCAAGTACTTCCTTGGCATTGAAGTCGCTCGTAGCAAGCGAAGTATTGTTCTTTCTCAGAGAATATATATATATATATATATATATATATATATATATATTGGATATGTTACAAGAGTATGATTTGTTAAGTGTTAAACCCATAGACACCCCCATGGAAATTAATCATAATCTACATGACACCCAGGGTCCTACAATCAAGGATAAAACTCAGTACTGACGGTTAGTAGGTAAACTGATCTATAACTAGCCGGAAATCTCATTTGTTGTGAGAGTTGTGAGCCAATTCATGAAAAATCCTCAGAAAGTCCATTTAGAAGCTACTCAGAGGATTTTGAAGTACTTGAAGGGTGCACCTAGAAAAGGTCTTCGGTATACTCAGAATGGGAAAGTTTATGTACTTGGGTGTTTTGATGCCGATTATGCTGAGTGTAAGATGGATAGACGTTCTACATCAGGCTATTGTTGTTTTATTGGATGCCACCTAGTAAGCTAGAAAAGTAATAAACAGACAATTGTGACTAAGTCCAATGCAGAGGCCGAATATCGAGCAATGGCTCATACAGTTAGTGAGCTTATGTGGATTAAGTTTGTGATTCTTGAGTTTGTTTTCAAGTTACCTAACCCTGTGGTTATGAATTGTGATAACCACGCAGCCATTTTTATTCCCAACAACCTTGTATTCCATGAGAGAATGAAACATATAGAGGTTTACTGCCACTACATTAGAGATATAGTTATGCAGTGGAAAGTGGTAACTCCTTATATAAAACATTCAGACCAGTTGGGAGATATATTTACTTAGGCAACAAAGTTGCTCCTCTTCTAGAACTCTTTTTCCTCTTCTATTTTCTCCCCAAATCACATATTTTTCAAAAAAAAAAAAAAAAAGCAAAGGTCATCCCGATAACTTGTTGCATGCGAAAATCTGAATTTAAGCCGATTTTTTTGTTTCACATTTTTAGTTAATAAAATCACTTTTCATCAAAAAAAAAAAAAAAAAAAGAGGCATACAACTGAGAAGATTACCAAAGATCTTCAGGAGTGCATGCTTTGGATACAAAGATTGGCAAAAAGGGAGAATTGTTTCCAAACAAGAAAGAATATTTTTAAAGTTATACTCAGACCTCTCAGAAAGACCTAACTAGACTGAAGCCACTCGTAAGCTTAAGAGAATGTCATTCAACCTTAAGAACCTCGCCATCCAGGCTATCCAGATTCTCCATAAATGAATCAAGAATATTTTTCTTCAGCTTCAATCCAGACATCTAATTGTGCCTCAATAAGGTGATCATTACACCTCCACTGTCACAAATGACTCTACCAAAACATTCAGACAAGGATTCTTATACAACCAACCAAAAATTTACTTTGAAAATGGTGAAACTTTCATTAAGTAGGAGAGAAAATGCTTTGGAAACTCTTGAGGAAGAAGCTTCCTATCAAAGGTCACTTAAGATAGTGTGCCTTTTTTTGAAATGCCTTGCTATATGGTCGCAGTAGAAGATGGTCAGGTCATGTTGCCACTGCAACAATGCACTCTTTAAACCACCCAAACCAACCTCATTGCCATCTCTAAGAAGACAAGCATGTTCTTTTTTTAAACAAGGGATAAGAACAGTTCAGATATCAGGAAGATTTATTCACAGGAAATACTTTCCCGTCAACTTTCTATTGTTTGGAAACTTCAAACACAAATTCTCAACTAATAAAGCTCATGACAAGTTGTAAATCCAAATGGTCAAAAACAAATGACATAAATAAACCACCTAAATTTAAGTCTTTTTCTATAAGAATGAGACAAAAAATCACTAAGAGAGCTTCCAAGGGAAGAGAGTATGAGGAGCCACAAAGTAGTCAGCTCCACTGCTGAAGTTATTTGCACTACCATAAAACGAATGGACAAATGAAACAACAAATAAATTGCCCACCTTAACACAGTGAACAGCACAATTTTCAAATTCTCCAACACCTAGTCCAGGACCCCCTATGTTGGCAACTGTCTTCAAACATCTTGCTGCTGCAAGTCTAACAAAGAACGACTTATCTGCCACACCAAGTCTCATGATGATACGGAGAGCTTCTGAATAGGCTGTTAAAGCTCCACTGCCATCTGAACCTTCCAATGCATTCTGAAGCATTTGCAATGCCTCTTGCCTCACAAAATCCTAAAATTCAGAATTACTAAATATATGCAAGATAAGAAAATAAAAAAATTGATGCTTAAACAAAAGAGACAGTAGAAACCGTAAGACAGAGAACAAAAAAATGCACCATAAGAAAATATTCAGTGGACTTTGGTAAATCATACACAATGACCACAATCCGTTAACTAGCAAACTGATCATTTTTCACTAGAAAATGGTTAGAATATTATAGAAGAGATAATAAAAGGAGAAAAGTAATCGAATAAGAAAATAAATACAAGGAAAAAAAAGAAGCAAATGATTGAAGGTAATAAAAACCAAATGGTTAAAAAGGGACTGAGTACTCCAAGATAAGGTTTTGTTGGAATACTCCAAAACAAGTAATATGTCTGCAATATGACAGGCAATCCTAGGGAAATGATACCAAGTACTGCCAAAGGAGCCAAATGCATATCCACTCGTCAGAAATAGCCACCAAACACCACGAAGAGGATTTCTTAATGGAGCATTGCTGACCAGAACAACTGAATCACCTTCCATGATCAAGGTGTGATCAAGGTGTCTTCTAAGGAAAACAGAAGGTTTAGAGAAGAAGACTGATTGGAAAAATGCCCTTTGCATGGTAGCTCGCGACGTGCGATGTGCGACCCGCGACGAGCGACAAGCGAGTTGATCGGCGCGAGTGAATCGAGCATAGAGAGAGAGAGAGAGAGAGAGAGAGAGAGAGAGAGAGAGAGAGAGAGCTTTGGGAAACCAGAGTGAGAAATGAGAGACACCGGAGCGGGAGGGGCGATCATTGTCCCCGATCAGAAACTCCTTGGCTCCCACAGCCGGCGAGAGCCAGTGACAACCGCCAATGATGATCGAAGACCTGGCAACCCGAGCAACGTTCCGAGGACTGAAGAAGACAGCGGTGACACCAACTAGACTACCGTTCATCGTCGGAATCATCGACAACAGCATCCCCGAGGATCTACAACACCCCCACTGCTACATTTCGCTTCGTTTTTTGCCCTACCTCACTGTCGATCACACGAGTGGCTCTCTGTGACAATCCCTGTGTTCGAGTGACAGTGAGAACAGGGGCTCATAGGGCATTCATCACCATCCCTATGGCCACACTTCCTTCATTTTAAAGTTCTCATGTGCTTATGTTTTAAGTTGTACTAGCTCTGATCATTGGCCCATTCAAATCGATACCAAACTTGACAAATGAGGCTCTGCTCCCTTCAGGTTTGACAATACTTTGTTGATGGATAAGCACTTTGTCGACAATATCACTTCTTGGTGGGGGGCTCTTGGGGACCCCAATTATGATGGTTGGTCCCTCCCGCACAAGCTGAAGTGCCTTAAGGAAAAGCTCAAATCTTGGTCCTTAGAATGTCGCCTCACTGCTACTTCTCACAAGTCCTTGCTTTAGTCTCAGATTGTTAGCTTTGACCTAATTGAAGAGCAAAGGTGTCTTACTTATACTAAACTCTCCAACCACATCTCCCTTCAAAACAATCTACAATAGCAAAGGGCCAACTTCAAGTGGTTGGCCAAGGGCGATGCTAACACAGTTTTTTCATGCTATCACCTCAGCCCGACGGAGGACTAAACGAATCACTTCCTTGTCTATTGACAATGAAGTCACCTTGGATAGGGCTTTTATTACTGATGCTCTTCTCTGTTTTTTCACAGATCTTTACAGGGAAGACTGCCACCACCGCTCCCGCCAATCTAGCCTCTGCTTCACCTTGATCTCTCCCACCTTGGCGGCCTTCATTGAGTTACCTTTCTCGGATTTGGAAGTTGAAGACATGGTCTTGGGCCTACCTCAGAATAAGGCCCTGAGCCCTGACGGGTACAATGAAGAATTCTACAAAACTTGCTGACCTACCTTGAGATCAGACGTTATTTCCATGGTCCGCAGCTTTTATGATCATGGTATCACCTATAAAAGCATTGGTGACTCCCTTATTGTCCTAGTGCCCAAGAAAGCTAATGTTGAGCGCTCCCATGACCTCAGACTGATCAGCCTTGTCTCTAGACCGTGTACAAGATCATTGCTTGCGTCCTGGCTCACCGCTTCAAGGTTGTGCTCCCACCCATCATCTACTTTGGTCAAAGTAATTTTATCAGGGGCCGCGACATCCTCGACTCTGCAATGGCCACTCATGAGATTATTGATCACTTCATCAAGTTGGGCCTCCCGCAGTTTGTCCTCAAGATCGACCTTGAAAAGGCCTTCGACCGTGTGAACTGGTCCCTTCTGGAAGACATTCTTCAACACATGGGCTTTGGGGACAAATGGAGATTATGGATCCACAATTGTATCTCTTCGGCCTCTTACTCTATGCCTCCTCAACAGCACTATCTGCGGGTTCTTTCATGGCTCTCGTGGCATTCGGCAAACCCTCTCCTCGATGCTCTTCAATATAATTGCAGAGTACCAGTTGTTAAGGAATAGTCCCACATAGATTAGTGAGTACAAAGATCTTGAGTTTATTAGTTGGTAAAGAGGTTTCCTAAGTTAGCTAGTCATTTTGGGATAGGGCCTTCGACCCAATTTAACATGGTATCAGAGAGGGTACTCATATGTGGGCCTACACCTAAACTATCTACTTGTAGAGCCACAAAAGATGGCCAACACCTTAAACTATCCACTTGTAGAACCACAACAAAAGGGCGTACACCTAAACTGCCTACTCCTAAATTATCCACTTGTAGAGCCACAAAAGAGGGTCTACACATGAGGGGAAGTGTTAAGGAATAGTCCCACATAGATTAGTGAGTAAAAAGATCTTGAGTTTATTAGTTGGTAAAGAGGTTTCCTAAGTTAGCTAGTCATTTTGGGATAGAGCCTTCGACCCAATTTAACACCTGTCCTCTATGTTCTACTCTACCCATAGCCTTGGCCGGCTCGAAGTCGTTCAGACCGAAGTTGCTTTGATATACCTCTGCTACAGTTTGTTGATGACACTATCTGCTTCAGTACTGGCACGCTCGATCAAGTTCACAATATTAAGGCCCTTCTCAACCAATTTGAGATCGCTTCTGGTCAGAAGGTCAATTGGGGTAAGACAACCATTATGGGTTTCCATATAGACCCTCCCCTCCTTCAGCTCATGGTGGACACTTAGGGATGCTCGATTGCGTCTACGCCATCCTCCTACCTTGGCCTTCCTCTTATTGACTATAGGCTTCGGATGGGATTATGGGCCCTGGTTATTGAGTGGCTTGAGCATCGGCTATCCACATGGAAGGGTAGGATGCACTCCAAAGCTGGTAGACTAACCCTCTTCAACTCTTGCCTTGCGAGTATACCCAATTATTTTCACTCGTTCCTACCTTTCCCCATCTCTATCTGCCAGCGCATTGACATGATCAAGAGACAATTTCTGTGGCATGGTACCAGCAATGATTTTCACTATCATCTTGTCAACTGGGATGATGTTTGTATGCCAAAGTCCTTGATGATTTTCACTATTTGTTCCTTCTGCCCCCCACCAAGTGGTTGTTTGAACGCCCCCTGCTAATCACTTTAAGCTCAACTTTGATGGCAGTGCACTTGGGAATCCTGGGATGGCAGGCTTTGGTGGGGTGATCTTCGATCCCAAAGGCATAGCTATTATCTCATATTAAGGCCCTCTCGGCATTGCAAACTTGACTACAACGAAACTCTCATGCCTTCTTCACGGCCTCCGCATATTTCAAAATCACTCCAGCAATCCACTTATTATGGAAGGGGACTCGAAAGTAGTCATTGGATAATTCTCCACCGCCTCCTTCCCTTTTTGGCATCATTGGCAGCATTTTCTTGATATTATGGATATTGTCTCCTCTACTTCCTGTTTTTGGTCTCATGTACTTAGATCAACCAATGCAGCTACTGACTCTTATGCTAAATTGGGTCCTTCCCTTCAATCTCTTGTTGTTAGGAGAGAGCTCCCTTGATGTATTTTCTTGCTTTCTTTTGAAATAAAATCATAACCGTTTCAAAAAAAAAGGAAAACAGAAGGTTTGTTGTGAGGTAGAAGAAGAGAAGGAAGAAAAATAAGCATGCATGGGTTAGGGTTTGTAAGTAAGAGAAGATTTCAAGAGAAAGAGACAGACATTGAATATGCCTCTCCTCCCATAATCACCTTATTTATAGAGTTCTCTAGAAAATAAAAGTACAATAATGTCCTCATTTAAGGAGGAAACTCTAAGAAACATAACATAAAATAAAAGAATTCTACTAAGGCTAGAATTATGATGGATTCTAAAGCCTTGTTGCCTAACAGGAATAGTAAAACGTAAAGATGGAGAGGGAGAATGGAAAAGAAACGAAAAAAGAAAAATAGGAGATCAAGATTACTTCTCCAGCCCCCTACTGATTGAAGGGGACTTTTCTATGGTTATCTCTTGGTGCTCTTCATCCTTCTAGGAGCCGCCTTGGCGCCACTAGGCTATTATTTGGGGCATCTCCTCCCTCTTTTCCTGTTCATGGCCTCATGTACCGACTGCAGGGAAGGGGGGGGGGGGGGGGGGGGGGGGGGGGGGGGGGGCTCGTTCAATGGACATCGGTGGGGCCGACAGATGGCTGGGTGCCGTAGGGGAAATAAATTTAGTAGATGGAAGGAGGGTGGTGGTTAAAATTGTTATGAGGGTCCCCTCCTAATGATCATTTCTTGGCTTGAATAAGAGGACTTCATTTTATTTTTTTAAATGATGCTGATTTTTATTAAGACAAACTCAAAAGAGCAATTTACAAAAAAGGGAAGTCTTCCCAAATAATGAGAGATTACTGGGAAGTTCCAAATTTTGCCAATTTATCAGTCAAAGAGTTGGCTAATTTTGGAATGAGATTCCAATTACAATGAGAAGAAGATACAATGTCAGCAATACTATCAGTGATGGGCCTGTGGCGCCAAGGGGGGAAGCTGTCTTTGGAACACCAACTAATAACCGTCTTCGAGTCACCTTCAAAGATTAACTTGCCACGGAGATAATCCCTGGAGATTTGAAGGCTGAACAGCAGAGCACTAACTTCAGCAGTATTAGAATTGGCAATGCCCACCGGACCAACATAAGAAAGAATATGGTCTCTATTGTGACCTCTAAACACACCACCTGCTCTAGCCGGCCCAGGACATCCAATAGCACTACCATCAAAATTCAGCTTAATGCAGTCACAAGGGGGAGGATCCTAGATGGCCATACTCGGAATTCTGCTGGAACCAAACATATGAGCGATCAAATTCCAATTTTCTCGAAGGGAAACCCTCGATAGAGTGGCAAAATCCTTCCTTGTATGAAGTCAGCTCGAGATGAGGCCAACGGCATGAGAAGCCGTGTTGTCTAGGGTGCTAGCTTTGGAGTTGAATCTCCGGTTGTTCCGCTCGAGCCAAATGCACCATGGAACATGCGCAAGACAGGCCAAAAGTATTAACTTACCCAGCCAAGGAAGGAGAAACCCTCGAACCATCTCACAGGTGTCAAAGAGGTCCTGATGTAGCCCCACTTGGAGCCCAATTTTCTGAAAAACCTTCATCCAAACTTGCCACGAAAATCTACAGTGTAAGAGGGCATGTTGGACTGTGTCTTCGCACTCACCGCAAAGGGGACAAGAAGGATCGAGGGCGGTGAAGCCTCTTCTATGAAGGTTGTCCGAAGTAAGAATTTGTTCTCTGATGGCCGACCACACGAAAATTTTGATTTTGCTCATGAATATTGTAGTCTTGCTTTCTGATATGAGAGTAAGTCGAAGTAACAGTGAATCAGCCATTATTATTGGGCTTCCAAATCAGCTTATCAACTGAGTGCTTCCGGATAATAGTACTGCTGAGTCTGGTTTGGAGAGAGCAAAAAGCCAATGATTCCTCATCATTTATGTTAAGGAATAGTCCCACATGGATTAGTGAGTACAAAGATCTTGAGTTTATTAGTTGGGAAAGAGGTTTCCTAAGTTGACTAGTCATTTTGGGATAGGGCCTTGGACCCAATTTAACAAGGTATCAGAGCATGTACTCGTATGTGGGCCTACACCAAAAAATATCTACTTTTAAAGCCACAAAAGAGGGCCTACACCTAAAACTATCCACTTGTAGAGCCACAAAAGAGGGCCTACACCTAAACTGCCTACTCCTAAATTATCCACTTGTAGAGCCACAAAAGATAGTCTACACGTGAGGGGAAGTGTTAAGGAATAGTCTCACATGGATTAGTAAGTACAAAGATCTTGAGTTTATTAGTTGGGAAAGAGGTTTCCTAAGTTGACTAGTCATTTTGGGATAGGGCCTTGGACCCAATTTAACAATTTAATCCCCAGCAGAATGGGAGACTCCACAAGTGATCACTCCATGAATCAGCCACAGAGCAAAAGAGGTCGCAAGCCACCCATGCAACCCCGGGAAGTCCTCCGAGAGGGATCGGGGGCTACACCATTCATCTGACCAGAAGAGAAAGGTCCTTCCATTGCCCATGTGAAACGAGGTAGCATCTCTAAATACTGGAAGGAGCTTGAAAATTGATTCCATATCGAAGATAGGAGGCGATCGGCGCCACCCTCTCTCCACCAGGCACCTGAAAAGTGAAAGTAGAATTTCACCATATTCCTCTATAAACTGCTATGCTTGTTGTTGAAATTCCAAATCCATTTTAGCATAAGAGCTTTGTTCATTTCTCTTGTAGGCCGGATGCCCAATCCTCCCCTATTATGAGAAATGCAAATATCCTTCTAACTAACCAAATGGTATCTGAAGGTGTGTTCTGAACCTCTCCATAGAAATCGCCGACGGATGGCATCAATTTTGAAGCAAACGGAGGCCGGACAGTGCATGAATGATAACAGATAATTTGGCAGCCCAGTCAGACAAGATTTGAGGAGAGTGAGACGCCTTGCTATTGATAAGAGTTTACCCCTCCAAGTGGCTAGCCTCTTTTCAAATTTCTCAATGAGGGGGGACCATAGTGACGTCGAAGGCCGAGAATCAAAAAGTGGGATCCCAAAATATATAGCTGGCATATTTCAATAAGAGGACTTTATTGACAAAAGAACAATGCAAGAAAGATGATGAAGAATAAGAACACCTTTAGACTACAACTTGTGCAACACTTTGAAAGCAAATGATGGGCATAAAACTAACAAGAAGTTTTTTTTTTTTTTTTTGTTTTGAATAATGAGAAACTAACATGTAGTTTTAGCCATGCACCTCATGAAATTTCATCAATTTTGCTGCAATGTTGGTTGTCTCAGGCAAGCCTGATGTAATTCTTCGCCCAAAGAAGCGGTACAATTCTCCCAAACATTGTGCTGCACCTGCAAAAAGAATCTCAAAAATAAAAATAAAGAAAAGCAATTGAAGAATAGAATCCATAAGTAAAAAGTATAGTGTGCAAAACTGTTTTCCAATTATAATTATGAAAAGGAAAATTTGTTTTTGAATGGTTCCTAACAAAGCAACAGAATTCACAAAGTATCAAGAGACATTCAGAAATTGATCATCGGTTAGAAGGTTATAAAATATTGTCCAATGCAAAGAAAACAAAGTTCCCAATGAGAAAATCAGAGATTTTGACAAAGACTATCACAAACTCTATGAAGTCACAAAAATATAGTGCTTACAAGTAAAGTCTTCAGAATAGAGGGAAGACATTATTAGATCAAGATGCTTTCAGAAAAAGCAAGCCAATTCACCCACTAAAGGTTACAAATAAAATATCCTCACAGCAATGTGAGAAGGTGCTGTTCTAGCGTTTCAAGAGCCAAATGAAAACAATCTTGTGACCTAATATTTATGCAGTTTAATCGATTCGTAAAGTAAACAAATTAACAATTTTTTCTGTCATTTCATATTTATATACACTTAAGATTTTCTTGAATCCAAGTTGCCTTGTGATAAACCACCTGGGATTTGGCAACAAATTGGCCCATAACATTAGTAACTAATGACATAGGTGGCATGTCCCGACTTAAATCTTTTTCAATACAAAGCAGATTGCAAGTTCTAGGAAATCATAGAAGATGAAAAGCTCAAGTACCAAGTTTTATGAGTGATAATCCATTGCTCAAAATAAAAAAATATTATTACCAACAGAAATGAATTTAACATTTAAATATAACTTTAGATACCAACCAGCATAAGCAATGGCCTCCCCTCGTCTCCCATCTGACAAAAAACCCTGCAGGCTGCTCGCTCTTGAGTATATTGAAATACCATCTCCCTTTGCTATTATCCTACACATAGCTACTGAAGCTAACCGTCGCACCGGACGTCTGGCTCCAAGAATGAGCAGTGAGTGGAGAGCATCTTCACACTTTCTCTGGCAATAGAGGATGGTGTCCTACAAAAAAAACTATACTATCAAAAGCAATTGTACAGTTTTTTTTTTTTTTCTGAGAAAAAATGAAGCTTTCTTAAGGAAGAGAAAATACAATACCAAAAGCCTAGAGGGGTCCTCCCACTACAACAAGGGATTGGAGGGAGGGACCTCTCTTAGCAAGCGAATCCGCAAGGGAATTAGCAGATCAAGGCACATGAGACAATTCATATTAAGAGAGGGTATGTCCAAAATTTGGTTGAAAACCGGCCAGTGCCTCAAAGGGGGACGGATGACGGAAGTGCACCAACTGATGACGACTTTTTTTTTTTTTAAATGATGCTGATTTTTATTAAGACAAAAGCTCAAAAGTGAAATTTACAAAGGGGGGAAGCCTTCCCAAACGATGAGAGATTGCTGGGAAGTTCCGAATTTTGCCAATTTATCAGCCAAAAAGTTGGTTGATCTAGGAATGAGATTCCAATTACAATTGATAGAAGATACAATGTCAGCAATACTATCTGTGATGGGCCAGTGGCGCCAAGGGGTGGAGTCGTCTTTGGAATGCTAACTAATTATAGTCTTCGAGTCGCCTTCAATGATTAACTTGTCATGGAGACGATCCTTGAAGATTTGGAGGCCGAATAGAAGAGTATTAACTTAACCAGTATTAGAATCGGCAATGCCCACCGGACCAGCATAAGAAAGAATAGGGTCTCCATTGTGACCTCTGAAAACACCGCCTACTCCAGCTGGTCCATGACAGCCAATAGCACTAGCATCAAAATTTAGCTTAATTCAGTCACAAGGGGGAGGATCCCAAATGGCCATACTCGGAGTTCTGCAGGGGCCAGACATATGGGCGATCAAGCTCCAATTTTCCCGAAGGGAAACACCCGATAAAGCTGCAAATTCCTTCCTTGTATGAAGCCAGCTCGAGATGAGGCCAACGGCATGAGAAGTAGTGTTGTCCGGGGTGCAAGCTTTTGAGTTGAATCTCTAGTTATTTTGTTCGAGCCAAATGCACCATAGAACATGCGCAAGACAAGCCGAAAGTTGTTGGGACATTTTTTGGGAGATTATTGAAAGTTGTTCTTTATTATCTTGTAATTGGTCTCACATTCCAAGATCCGCAAATTTGGCAGCCGATGCACTTGCTAAAAACGGAGCTACCCTACAATCCATGGTTGTCAGGGACATGCTCTCCTCTTTGTAATTTCTGTAATTCTCTTGTTTATATATATACACATCCTTTTCAAAGAAAAAAAGACAGGCCGAAAGTATTAACTTGCCCAGTCGAGGAAGGTGAATCCCTCTAACCATCTCAAAGGTGTCAAACGGGTCCTGATGTAACCCCACTTGGAGCCCAATCTTTTGAAAAATCTTCATCCAGACCTGCCATGAAAATCCAGTGTAAGAGGACATGTTGGACTGTCTCATTGCACTCACCACAAAGGGGACAAGAAAGATCAGGGACGGTGAAACCTCTTCTATGAAGGTTGTCAAAAGTAAGAATTTGTTCTCTGATGGCCGACCACACAAAAATTTTGATTTTGCTTGGCGCTGAGAGTTTCCAAGCCAGATTTGCCTTGTGCTCATGTATATTGTAGTCCTGTTTTCTGATATGAGAGTAAGCAGAAGTAACAGTGAATCGGTCATTAATGTTGGGTTTCCAAATCAGCTTATCAACTGAATGCTCCCGGATAATAGAACTATCTAGTCTGGTAAGGAGAGAGCAAAAAGCCGACGATTCCTCATATTTAGTCCCCAGCGGAACGGGAGACTCCATGACTGATCTCTCCATGAATCAGCCACAGAGCAAGAGAGGTCTCTAGCCACCCTATGTAGCCCCGAAAAGTCCTCCCAGAGGGATTAGAGGCCACACCATTCATCTAACCAGAAGAGTAGGGTCCTTCCATTGCCTGTGTGAAACAAGATAGCATCTCTGAATATTGGAAGGAGCTTGAAAATTGATTTCCATATCGAGGATAGGAGGCGAGCGGCGCCACCCTCTCTCCACCAGGCACCCGAAAACTGAAATTAGAATTTAACCATATTCTTCCATAAACTGTTATGCTTGTTGTTGAAGTTTCGAATCCATGTGGGCATAAGAGCTTTGTTCATTTCCCTCGTAGGCCGACGCCTAATCCTCCCCTATTATGAGGCATGCAAATATCCTTCCAATTAAACAAATGGTATTTGAAAGTGTCTTCTGATCCGCTTCAAAGAAATCGTCGACGGATGGCATCAATTTTGGAGCATACAGAGGCCGGACAATGCATGAATGATAACAGATAATTTGGTAGCCTTGCCAGACAAGAGGAGAGTGAGACACCCCACTGTAGATAAGAGTTTACTCCTCCAAGTGGTAGCCTCTTTTCAAATTTTTCAATGAGGGGAGACCATAGTGACGCCGAAGGCTGAGAATCAAAAAGTGGGAGCCCAAGATATGTAGTTGGCATATTTCCCACTGAGCATCCCAAGTAGTCCGCCATATCCCCAAGCCCAGCTGGATCAATGTGGTAGCCAAGAAGAGTGATTTTTTCCCAGTTTATGTTCTGACTAGAAGCCAATTCAAATAATCCCAAAACAACACGCAGTTTTCTGATCTGATCCATAGTACCAACCCCGAAGCAAATAGTATCATCTGCAAACTGGAGGATCGGAATATCAAAGGTTGTGCAATCTGTCGTGGGGAGGAGCCATCCCATGTTCTTGGCCGAGTAGATCAAGGAGGATAGATATTCTGCTACCACGTTGAAGAGCAAGGAGGAGAGGGGGTTTCCCTGTCTAATTCCCATGGTTCCCTTAAAATACCTACAAATTGTTCCATTGAGTAGCTTGCAGAGGAGATGCAGCTTTGGATCCAAAAGCACCATTTTTCCCCGAATCCCATCTTCCCCAGGAGGGTGTCCAGAAACTTCCATTTAACTTTGTCAGATGCTTTTTTTAAATCTAGCTTGAGGATGAATTTAGGGAGCTTGAGAACCTTGAAATGATGACTAAGTTCATGACATGCCATGGTTGAATCAAGAATGTTCCTTCCCTTAATAAAAAGAACTTTGGCCATGGTGAATGGCAATAGGGAGGACTGCCCTAAGTCGACTAGTAAGGAGGCACGCAATCACCTTATATGCACTGGTGGTAAGACTTACAGCCGGAAGTCGAATGGGAGCTCTACCCCATCTTTTCTAGGGATGAGGGCAATTAAAAAGACTCCAATGCTCCTATATTTGATGACAACTTGAGAGTCACCCTCAATAATTAAGTGCATGCTGAGGTGATCAAAGAAGATGAGGAGCTCATTAAGGATTGCAAGGAGCTTGCCTAATGTAGTGTCACTCATCCCCAAGGGTCCAGGGAAGGAGAGGAGAATAATGCCATCAGAATCTCTGAAGACACCTTCGAAACCAGCAGATCCCAAATTCCCCCTGGCACAACTGTCGAAATTGAGCTTGATTGAACTAGGGGGAGGGGGTATCCAAGCCACGGTGGAAGGCAACTTGGGAGGGGTTGACATGCTGGCGACGGCTCTCCAATTGTTGCGCAGCAGGAGCCCAGAAAGGCAGGCAATTGTATAGTTATTGAGATGAAGACCGTTAATCTGAATATACTGGACAAGAACCTATTAATGTCATGAGTAAAAGATATCAACTCCATATCTTTAATTAGTACACCTACTCGGTCACCTGTTCAATTAAGATCTAGGGAAAAGAAATTTGTCTTTCTCAAAAAATAAAATAAGAGAGTTTTGGGTTTTTGTAACAAGCTAGGTCTGTTAGATATTTATAGCCTAGTCTGAGGGGAAATGTAAAAAAATGTCAGCCCTATGGGCATTGTAGTCATTTCAAATATGGATATTTCTGTCCTTCTTTCCAAGATAGATTCATTATATATGTGATTAGAGACGTCTATGTGGTATTATTACAGTATTAGAAGTCATCAGAGACACCTTGTACAAAAGGTACTTTCTCAACTGCTTCAGCCTACAATTTCCTCAGTAACCCCATTTCAAATCAGCCAAGCCACCCAGTGGCCTCCGCCTAGAACCTCCTTGCCCCACCTTGTGCAAAATTCTTTATCTGGAGCGCTTGCAAAAATAAAATCCTCACATCAGACTCCCTAATCTGGACGGAACCACCGTCCCCGATCCTTTTTGCTCTTTTTGACAAATTGCCCCCGAAACGGCCAATCACATACTTTTATCCTACCACTATGCCCATACCATTTGGACCCAACCTTTTAAATAAAATTGGGTTCCAATATTGCGCTGCACAAAATCTCTCATCCACTATTCTCTCAATCATTGGTGCTAGTCTCCCAAATCTCAGAAAAATGCTTCTCTCATGCTTCACTGGTCACATTATGTGGGGTTTATGGAAAGAAAGAAACAGAAGAAAATTCGAATTTAAATCTTCCCCCGCTGAAAATTTGTCTGATAGCATTACGGGCCAAGTTTCTATATGGCTTTTAACCAGAATAGAATTCAGAAACTTCAGCAATTCTAACCTCAGAGGAAATTGGCAGTTGGTCGTTGGGCTGTCTCAGCCTTCCCGTCCACCGATCATGACTACCTGGGCCCCTCCACCAACGGGCCACTTCAAGCTAAACTTTGATAGAAGCGCTCTTGGTTGCCCAGGTCATGCAAGTTATGGAGGGGTCATTCACGATGCAAATGGTTATCTCCTTTTCTCCTTCGCGGACCCTCTTGGCATCTCCGACTCCACAACTATAGAACTCTCTGGATTGCTAAACAGAATCAAAGTATTCACTAGCCGGCTCGTAGGCCCCCTCTGCATCAAAGGGGACTCAAAGACTGTCATTAATTGGTGTGCAAAATCCATCAAACCTCCGTGGCGTCATTGGGATATGAATTCAAAAATCTGTAATTTAATTTTTTCTTTAAATTGTAATTGGAAGCACATTCCTCGCTCTGCCAATCATTTGGTAAACATTCAGGCGAAGACGGGTATTTCACTCCAACACCTTGTTGTGGGGGAAGCACCTCATAGCTAGGTTTGTTTGTTCTCTTCACTCTCTTTTATAGTATATACACTTCATTTCAAAAAAAAAAAAAAAAAGTCATCAGAGATATGTAATAAGAGAGATGAGCATTTATATAATTTTCACTGTGCAGCAAGTGTTTGATAAAAGAGCAGAACACCCTAATGGAGACCTTTCTCTGTTGTGGCAGACCAGGTCTTCTTTTCCCAACTACTCTACTCTCTCTCTACTGTTTCTCACTTTTCAACAACTAACTTTTCAATAAACAAGCTGAATACAAAAACAAGATTCTAGATCTAAAGGATTTCGCATTCCCACTATCATAGCAATGGACAATGTAGAGGATGAGATTCCATGATGGCTATTCTTCACATCGATTTAGCATAAATCATCTCTCTCATTTGAAAAGCTAATCATCCCTTGAAATTACCCCATGAATCTCACCTCACCAAGACAACCCCAACTATCGAGTAGTTAGAACTACCTCGCCAAACATCTGCAGCCATGGCAGCAGCTCCTACAATGTGGCTAAACCTATCAAGAATCCTACTTAATAGTCATCTAATATCCGAAGAATTAATCTCCATGAAACAATTATGATGATTTTATACAGTAGACAAGGAGATGATTCTACATGTCCTTACCACTGAATGTCAGAATTGTCTTCCTTCTTTTGGTCAGCCATCACTGAAACTTCCATACCTAACTTGCAATCAACTTCTATCCAGTTCAATGCTCTATGTTGGGATCAGCAAGTTTGCAGACCAAAATGCCATCTAATCTACATATCTATTTTTTTTCCACTACCACTTGTCAGGGTGGTTCATGCCCATTTATACACAACTGTACAGCTTGTCCATGACCAAGTCAATTATCACTGGTACCATTACTCTATAGGATTGAAACACAATAACCCACTTCACCAACGCCTAGCACAACAACAGACTCACACATGACACAATTTAGAAATGGAAAATACAAAGGGGAGTAGTTAGTTATTTCCAGCAACTCGTGACACTAGATGGGCTTAGGCAAACATAAATAGGATTTAAATAGCTGGATGAAGGGGTAGCTCTCCTCCCTTTGCTTGGAAATTTTTACTTGTTATAAGCAATTTTGCAGATTAAATTTTTTTATTTTTCGTCTGTTTGCTAGTATAGTAACTGATGAAGGTCAGCACCTTCCCCTGTTGAAATTGATCAGCTGCTGAGAGCATATTTCTAAATTATGTTCACCAACCTCTGGCTTGGCTGTATAGCTTAAGATCTGCAAATTCTTAACAGAACCTCTAGCCAAATGAGGAGCCACCCAGCATCTTGCTATTGGTAACACTGATTGTTAGTTGCTCCCTGCCTCTTGTGCTGCTGGGCTTTCTGCAATAAATTGAAAAAGAAAAGCATGCCCCGGCTATAGTAGGTACCCTATTCAGATGTTTTGATCTAAAATAGACCAACATAAGATCCATGATCTTGGAGGTTCTCAAACTTATATATCCAGTTATTTCTTCTGAGAGATGATATGTAAAGCATTTCTGGGTTCCATGACATGAAGCCAATGCTATTTCTTTCCCTCAAGTGCTCTATTTCGAGGCATAAAATGGGATAGAATCAAGATGAAATAGGTGAAATAAAGCTCAATACCCCCTGAACGAGGAGGTAAAAGCACTCAACTGGCGAAGGAAGAAATTTTTTAAGTGTCTCACAGATAAATCCTACGCCTAGAAAGGCCTTCTCGCATGACTGAAAAGCTTTAAGATAATATAAGCACATGTCAGAGTACATGCACAACGTCGCAATAGGCTCCGTATTTGATAGCCTCATGAAATGGCAAGACCAAGTAGGACTTTTTATTAGTGAGAAAATACACTGAACAACTCAACCATAGTAGACGATAGTCCAGAAAGAGAATTCAAGAGAATCAACCAATAAACTACAACGCAGTTCATCAGATTCTTCATTCCGGTAGGACCAATGCTGCATTGTTACTACTAGTCAGAAAGGAATTCAGTTCATTACGATAGCTGTAGTCCACTAACATAAAATGCTAAGCTCACCCACAAATAAAAAAAACCAGTCCAATTAGAGATTCAGATCTAGAAGTTCATAAGAAAAAGTAAAAAAACAAAAAAGACAAAGAACCGAAGGTACTTACCTTGGGCTCGTCTTCGATGACGGCTACAAGATTGGAAAGAAGATCAAAGCAGAGGAGAGGATCTGGTGGTTGCTGAGCCGAGGAAGCAACTATAGATTCGAGCTGGGCGACTAAAACTGATAACCTCGAAAGAGGGATCACCTCTCTGTCCACCCTCTTCGCCATGGAAGATGACAATGAGGAAGAGAGATGCGCAGGCTTGCTCAGAGAAAACGGAGTCTCGAAATCATGCCGGCTACTCCAAGTAACGGCATGAGCGTGGCAGCATGAGCATAAAAATGATGCCTAGGCCTAGAACCAAGAGGCCATGATCAAAGAGTTACCCGTGAAGAATATCTTTAAAGAGTTAAATACATTAAAAATTATATTTTATAAATTTATTATAATAATAAATATAATTTTAAATTAAACTTATTAAAATACCCAATATCTTAATTTTATAACAAAATAAAAAGAATAGATGAATATATTTTAAAATAAGTTACTAAAATACTTCTATTTATATAAACATTTATAATAGAATAAATATAATAAATTGGATAACCAATTTAAACTCTATAATTGAGGACCACCAATTATAGGATTGGTGAGTCTCACATCATGTGGAAATATTCATTAAATAGCCTATTTTTTGTATAAGCCCATATAAAAGTGAAATTTTTGCTATGTTAACAATTATATAAGGGAACATTTGTCAAATAAATTTCTATTATTTCCTTTTTCTTAGTGGGAACTTGTTCTTCTCTACATGGTACCTCAAACTTACAATCAAGGAAATGATAAACAACCAAGATAATCAATCACCGCTTTAGCTCGAATTTTTATAGCGCTTCACAATCACTATTTTAAATTGCTATTCCACTCCCAAATAGCTCTTACCCTGGAATTATTACATCCATTGAAATTCAATCACACAACATTTACAACCTATACCCCAAAAAGGATTTAGAACACCAACCCAACAATTGAACTTTATGATCAAAACTACTAAGTATAGGCACCTAAACCCAATTAAGGGATTTTCAACACCTTGAAATCAACTTTTATAAGTTATGATTATTTTACGAATGCAAGGGATACTTGTTTAGTTAATTAAAGCAAAATCGAGCCTCTTGACAGACAGATATTACAATCAAAATCAAAAAGCATGATTACACCCAATTCTAAGGTGAATCTACTAACAATTCAACAACTTTAATGTATTTGATCTTAAAGTAAATGCACTAAAAAACTCTATTAATGTTGGTTATGTGGAGATGTTTTCAAATCAAATAATCAATGTAAAAATTAGGGCCAATTATGATATGGAAACTAGTAAACAAACATTCACAAATAAAAAAACCAAGTATTCTAATCTAATACTAAAATCAATGCAGAGAAATACTTAGCATTTTCTGAACGCCTCTATTAAAATCACTTCTTGTTGAGCTTTTAATGACACTAGAACTTGTAAATCACTATGGGAGCAATTGAGATCTTTGGAAATCATGTAGGTAAGAATAACTCAAAGTTTAGGAGTTTGATATACATAGCATGATTCCCAATGTTAAAAAAAAACTAAGCATTAAGAATTCATAAGGTTTTTTTTTTCTATTTAATAAAAGTAAGTGAAAACAAGGTTAAAAAATTATGAAAAATAATCATTAAATTGTATTTTTGTTGTGGAACATGTTGGTAGGTCACCAACAAAATTTAAACATCTAAAGCATCTAGATCTGGGTCTAACATTCATGACCTTTGAATTTTCTACAAGATGGGGGCGAATCTTGTGCCTAGGTTTGGCACCATTTCCTTCCAATGACATGATTTTGTATTCTAATCTTCCCCTAGGTTCAACTCCTCTGACTTCTATACTCTACAGGGGTCAACTTCTTTTTCTATCCCAAAACTTTATGTTAGGTGGAATCAAATATTTTTAGCATTTTTAACACAGATGATGTCAAAATCTCTCTTGGGTTTGACTTCTCTTGCTTTTCACCATATAATGGGTCGACTCCCATTTTTATTCCAAATTTTTTTGTACTTAAGGGTTTTCCTTTCTACTTCCTTAAGGTTTTGACTCTTATGCCTGAGGTTGACTCTATTCTTCTTTTCAATGTTCTTTTGTTCTTGGGATTCGTATTCTATTGATTCATGGGCTCAATTCCTATGGAAGGTTCAACACTTTTTTAATTTTAAAACTTATTATAATCGGATTTTTGAGTCCTTTTTTTTCCTTTCGTTATGCAATGGGCTCAAAATCACATATGAGTTTGACCTCTTTTTTAAGAATTTTTTGGAGTCTCTTTATTTTATGAAAATTTTTCACTTGAAGATCATTGTAAAATGGTTGAATTTCTTATCATCCAAATTTCAGTACTTAGAGGAGTATTGAGCCTCATTTACAATATTCCTCCCCTTTTTCTTATGAATGCAAGCATAATTAAAGTAATGATGGCAAATGCAATGCAATGCCAATGACTAGTGCAACATATCACATGCATTTGAAACTAACTTACCCTATGTTTATACTCTATGTTTCAATGTGTTTAAGCTTCCTTCATTTGCTCAATTTTGTCCTTTAGATTTAATGAGTTTGCTCCCCCTTAATGAAAAAACTTCCTTTTGTTTTTATAGTCTAAAAATATAAAAGTTCTCAAATTTCTCCCCCTTTTGAGATCATCAAATTTCAAGTGTAGTTGATCTTGTCCAAAGTAAGAATGACCGGAAGAAATTTATATATATATATATGCAACATCAAAACAAAGGTTTCAAAGTAAAATAGAGCCGTAATAATCCATTCATGTCTTTTCTTAGCCAACATCCCCATACTACATCTAAGATATATGCTTCGAGGTCTAATTTGTGACCATGCTTGATATAGTAAATAAAAATGCTATTGACAAAAAAACTAATCTTCTTTAATAACTTGCTCCCTATGTTGTATCCCATAATTAATGAAATCACTCTATCTTGTACAATCATAATTTTGTGGTCATTGGGACAGAGGTCTTCATTTATCTTAGCTAGTGTGAAGCTGATATTGTTGTCTTGAAAATTATTTGGGTGTAAAAAATTATCCATGTGTTCTCTACCTAGAAATAGCCAATAGATGCTTGAATTTCTAATGAAAGTAAAAAAAAAAAAAAAAATTATTCCAAAAAGGGATGAGAGGGAGCCCATGAGTTCATAGTGGTATAACAGTCTTCATTCCAAATTAGCCTTCTTTGTTGCCATTAAATTTGGATTTGCGTTTGGAATGGAGATTAGCATAAAAACAGGGTCTCTAATTTACTTTTAATGTTTGTGAAACTTTCATAGGAAAGTGACTTTGTGAAAATATTAGCAATTTGGTCATTTTTGACAAAACGTTTTAAATTTATCACTCTTTTTTAACACAATCCCTAAGAAAATGTTGCTTAATTTCTATATATTTTGTCCTACTATGATGTAGAAGATTCAAAGATAAATTAATTTCAAATGTAATATCACAGTCAATAGGAATAGAATCAAACTCTAGATTGTAGTCTTATAGAGTTTGTTTCATCCATAGAATTTGAGTGCAACATAGAGCAGCTGACATATATTCAACTTTAGTGATTGAAACTGCCACACAGTGTTACATCTTTGAAAACCAAAACACTAGTCACCTACCCAAAAATGACACGTGTCGAACGTGCTCTTCCTACCATTAAGACTTCTTACAAAATTAGAATTTGAATAGCCTATAAGAGAAAAATCATTAGTTTTGGGATAAAATAAGCTATAATGAAGGGTACCCCTTAGATATCTAATTTTTTTTTACAACCACTATATGAGGTACCATGGGGTCTGATTGAAGCCTAGAACACAGATAAATTACATATTGAATGTGTGTTCTAGTTGTTGTTAAGTAAAGAAGACTTCTAGTCATGTCTCTATACTTTGTTCGTTCAACACTTTTACCAGCCTCATCTTTGCATATCTTGGTTGTAGTGCCAAGTGGAGTTGCACACTTCTTTTGCCACATATATTATATTTCTTTTAAAAGCTTCATTATGTATTTAGTTTGAGAGATGCAAATTCTTTCTTTGGCATGTTTTATTTCACTCAATGAAAATTTTAACTCTCCATCATTGTCATTTCAAATTCACTTTGGTAGAACCAAATACAATGTCATCCACATATTTGACCTTATTTTGATGAAAAAACTAGTTTTACCTTGCCTCAAGTTAAGTCATTATTGATCAAGAAAAGACTCAACCTATTATACTATGCTCTAGGAGTTTGTTTTAAACCATACAAAGCCTTTTTGAGTTTGAACTCATGGCTTGGCTTTGATAGATCTTCAAAACCTGGTGGTTAGGCTACATATACTTCTTCTATGAGGCAATTTAAAAAATAGACTTTACATCCATTTGGCAAAGTTTAAAATATTTGAAATAGGAAAAAGTTTAAAAAATCTTAATGGCTTCTAATCAAGCTACTAGTGCAAAAGTCTCGTCATAGTCAATGTCGTCTTCTTAAGAATAACCTTGAGCTTTTAGTATAGCCTTGTTTCTCACTACCTTGCCTAACTCATTAAATTTGTCTCTAAACACACATTTGGTGCTTATGGCATTTTGACCATTGGGTAATGGAACCAAATTCAATACCTTGCTTCTAGTAAATTATTTTAATTCTTCTTGCCTGCTTCAACCCAATGGAGGTTGTTAAAGGCTTCTCTAAAATATTTGGGCACTATTTGAGAAATAAAGGCCTACTTCACTTCTTTCCTAGCTTGACTTTTAGTAAGTCTTGGATCACTAGGCTTCACATTATGGTTTTTTTTTTTTTTTGGGAAAGTCAAGGGGTAGATGTCTTACTTTATACTTTAGGTTGTGGGTAACTCATGAATTACTTCTTTTTTGTATTTGGCTGGGTTGATTTTTTGATAGGTCAATCTAGATACGTGGCCTAGGTAGATTAGTAGTTGACACCTTATTAGGCTCTGATAAGTTTTGGGAATTTTTTGGATTTTTTTCAAGGTGAACTTCTAATAGTTTTTCCTAGAACTTCATGTGATTTCTCGTCATCTTTTTTTTTTCACTATTTTCGTAGATAAGACCAGTTTTTTGGGATCATTTTCATCAAATTTAACATGAATTGACTCTTCTACAAACAAGTTTCTTCTATTGAACACTATAAGCTTTATTTCTAGTTGACCAACCTATAAAGATTCCCTCATTAGACTTTGAGTCAAGTTTGTCTAGATGATCCTTTATGTTTAGGATGTAATATGGCATCCAAACACCCTAAAGTACCCAATGTTGGGTGCTCCACCATTCTCTCTTCTATAAGAAGCTTTTCCTAAGTTGAATCTCAAATACGCCCTATTGACAATGTAGCAACTTCTGGCAATTGCCTCTACCCATAGATTTTTAGGCAAAGTAAACTCATTTAACATGGTTTTACACATCTCTTGAAGAGTTTATTTTTCCTCTTCACCTCATTTTTTTTTATTTTACACATCTTTTGAAGAGTTTATTTTTCCTCTTCACCTCATTTTTTTATGTATCCTATGGGCTGAGAACTCATGCTTGTACCCTTTCTGATCACACAATATATATCAAAATGTCTCATAAACTCTCCACCTCTATCACTCTTAATCCTAATAATTTTGTTGCATTTCTCATTTAAAACAAATGTGGATCATTTGACAAATTCTCTTAATGCATAATTCTTGTGTGCAATGAACGATACCTATATGTATCTAGAAAAGTCATCAACAATTACAAAAACAAAAAAACATATTTTCCACCTTGACTAGCTACTCCGGTGTCCCCATACAAATCTATATGAAGAAGTTGTAAGGGCATATTGTGGAAATTTCTTTCTTCAGCTCAAATGAAATTTTCATTTTTTTTCCTTTCATGCAAACATCATATAATAATTGATTTTTAAAACGGGGTTTTGGACTTCCTTCAACAATATTTTTATTTGAAAGATTTCTTTTGTAAATTTCATAGTAACATGGCCTAACCTTCAATGCTACAAGAATGTGTCTTCTCTATTAGTTGTGACACATGCAATTTCATGTTTGAATTAATCATCCATTTTAAGAACATACATGTTTCCTTTTCTCTTAGCATTAAATATCAAATTAGATTATAAAAGTACCTTGCACTCATTTAGCCCATATTCAACTTTAAATCCCTTATCACACAATTAACTTATGCTCAATAGATTGTAGTTGAATCCTTCAACAACAACAACAAAAATCATGTATAGTAGGGTAGGGGAGCATAGCTATAGTCATATAGCTTTTATGGCCTTCCCCATTTCCCAACTTGACCACTCTTTCTTCCTTCATATCAAGCTAGATGAATAGGCTCTTGTTTCCAGTTTTATGCTTCCAGCATCCATTTTCTAAGAATCATGGTCCTCCTTTTCCATGACTCTTGAGACATATTTCTTCCTCCTTGACCTACATTCACAAAAGATCTAGGTTGGTATCATACCTTTTCAGTTGGTCAATAATATTTGGCATGTTTCTCTTGACAAGCATGCTAGTTTTACCCTCTTTTCTTTCTATACTAGCAATTTATGTTAGCACATCGACTTTTTCCATAGTAAAATCATGTGACTTATTTTTTCTTAGTGAATTTTGCACCATTAGGCTACACCTTAGAGTTTTGTGAAGTGGTTCTGGGGTTCTTAGAGGAATTGTCGTCTCCTCTGGGATCCCTAGACCCCTTTACCACATTCATTTGTCCCTTTATTTTCTCTTTATCTACTTCTTTGCCTTTTGAAGCCTTTTCTTGGCTTCTTCAGGTGCCAGGTTCTTCAGAGGGATTACCATAAAAATATAAAACCTCAATCATTTCACATCTGTTAGAGAAAACACCCTTCACCTTCTATATCACCTTCTATTTCAATTAAAGAGGAGAATAATTGCAAGAAGTAAGAAGAGAAGCAACAAAAATATCAAAAAGGAAATAGAGACATTTGTTATAGTTCACTTAAATAACCCAAGTGAGCACTTGGATTTTAACAGACTCTTAGTTTCCTTAGACTAGGACAAAAACCTTAGACTAGCACACAATTTTTGTCCTAGTCTAAAAATTGCAGCCAAGGGTTTCCAAACATTAAGGTTAGTGGCCCAAAAAAAATGATAGAGCTTGGAATGTGGTAATCTACATGGATTACCCAATTACATATGGCTGGAGCATCCAATTTTTTTGGTAATTCTTCTCTTCCCATGAAAATAGAAAGGGAACAAGAATGAAACCAACAAAATGGTTGAGGTGACTAGATAATTTCTCACAACTGGGATGTTAGGAAACATAAATTTCAATACACAATTTTGCACAATGCCAATCTCCCAAGAGATTGTTACTAGATTATACCTCCAACAAGACCTTTCTATCTAAATTAATAAGTTCTAAATGAACTTTTCACAATTACATAAAAAGAAAGGGAAAAAATTAAACCCTTACTTGTACAAGGATTACCCAATTACATATGGCTGGAGCATCCAATCTTTTTTGTAATTCTTCTCTTCCCATGAAAATAGAAAGGGAACAAGAATGAAACCAACAAGATGACTGACGTGACTAGATAATTTCTCAAAACTGAGACTCAATACATGATTTTATACAATGCCAATCTCCCAAGAGATTGTTGTTAGATTATAGCTCTAGCAAGACCTTTCTATCTAAATTAATAAGTTCTAGATGAACTTTTCACAATTACATAAAAAGAAAAGGAAAAATTTACACCCTTACTTGGAGAGATTCTTCTCCTTGAGAGATTCAAGTTGTCTCCTCCTTTGTAGCACATTGTGAAATGATCCAGGAGCTTGTACTAGGATGAATACAAGGATGATTGAAAGAGAAGAAGGTTTTTCAAAGTGTATGGTTGTGTCTCTTTCTTTCAAAAGTGTTTTTGATGGAAATTTGCAAGATAAAAGATAGTGGCTTGAAGATATGCCAATAAATGTTCATTCACTCCTTTACCCACGATTTTGTGGGGCATTTATTGCTTCTCCAACTCAAACTAGTCATTAGTTGCCCATTTACAAAAATCAATACTTTAATTGATCGATCGCTTTTAATTGATTGACCGATCAATCGATCACTTTTAATTGATTGACCAATCAATTGATCACTATTTTTCTGTCAAATAGTGACTTATTGATCAATGGATTGATTGATCAATATGTTATTATTGGTTCAGAAAAGTCAAAGTTGATTAATCATAATCAGTGGATTATCGGTCAATCAAGATTCCCACTAGTTGTGCAATGCAAGTATGATCGATCATGTTTTATGTCCCCTACAAGCAAGGTTTTGACCAATCGACCGATCAGGAGGGATGATTGATCATTCCATAAAAATTATGCTTACCTAAACAATAATGATTGGTCAATCCAAGTGGGATGATTGATCATGCGTTATAGCATGAAATGATCATATCTTGTATGATCGATCATCTAACTATGGTTGATCAATTATACTTTATATTTTTGGCCTGCTCAGTTCTGGATGATCGATCATTACCAGTAGCAGATTGATCATTCCAATGCCAGTTTAACAATGTAGACTTTCTAAAGCATGTGAGTTTTTTTATAAGTGCTCTAACATGTTTCTAAATGATGTTTATGATGATCCTAAACATGTCTGTGTGCAATTTATAATCTATAGTTGTGATTCTACAAATGTACTTAAGGAATAGGAAGTTTGAAATTTCTCTCTTACAAAAATTGATATTGTTTAGATATTTGTCTATAATGCTTGAACTCGAGTCTTCTCGCTCTCTTCTTCCTTGTGGGTACTTCTTCAAGAGATGTTCTTCAATTATACTCGAGGTCTTGAATTTGCCTTTGCTGCTTTAGGCCTTGAGATGATCTTGAAGGTGAAGTATTTGAAATACTAGGATTTTCAAGTAATTAGTTCAATTAAGTTTTGTTATCATCAAAAGCAATGTGAGAGTCAACCTAATGTCAATAGAGAGTCACATGATGTAGGACCTTGCAGACATACTCATCACATGTTGCCACATCCAGATGTCGCTTTGTCATCGGGTGATATCGTTGTTCCATTTGATATTGAGGTGCCACCTCCAATAATCAAGTTGTCTCTGCCACCACATCCCTCAACCTTCCGATGAGGCACATGTTCGTCTTGTGCTCAAGAGTACGATATGTCCAAGCATATATACTAGATGGCAAAGAGTTATGATGAAAGAAAGATTAGTTGATGTTGCTTCTGATAGAGATCAAGATCATCAGGTTAAGAGAAGTTGAGATTGTACACGTGTAACTCTACATTCATGTAAATCCTTGATCATCCTGTAACTATAAATACATGTATCAATCAAAGTAATATCATCGGAAAATATTCTTTTTATCATTGTTCAATATGGTATCAGAGCTTACGATCTGATATTTTTTTTCTTCTCTTTGTCGCCCCTGCCATCGCCACCACTGACGATTGGTACCTGAGCTTCGGCATCTCGATACCGAGCTCAGTATTTGGTCTTCTCTGTTGAGCCCATCCACTTTGTCCCGGAAGGTCTCTATAGAGCCCACCTGAGCCGTTGCTGCACACTACCGCTGTCGTTACTACCAATGACTCTGTCATCGTCACCGCAGCCATCTGCCAGTCACCGTATGCCACCGCCGCAGCAAGCCAAAGTTCCAACACTCTGTTTTGCTCATTCGCCCGTTGACGATCCTGCGCAGTCGCCTTCAAAAATCGTTGCCAGCTGAACCTTCCATCGTCAGTCGCTTCCATCGCCGTCGAACCTTCTGTTGTCATTGAAAGTTTCGCTGCCAAGCCCGAACAGGCAGCCTCACACCATCGCAAGCCGCCACTGCTCGTCGCCACTCGCCGCCGCGGTGAGCCAGGTACTTCCTGATTTTATTTTCCTTCAACCTTCGGTTTAATCCGAGGTCGGTTTAATTTTCGGGAAGAAGAAGTTATGCACGTGTGATCTTCACATGTGCAAATTTTACACGCGTGATTTCCACATGAAAAAAAAATTACTCATGGCTTTAGAAGAATCTCGTATTACTATTCCCAATGCTCATGACCCAACCACACCACTGACGGTACTCCACATCCACAACTTGGTCAGGCTCATCTCCACAAATTATTTTTGCTGGAAAGCTCAGATAGAGGCTATTATTTTTGGTTATGATCTCCTCAAGTTCGTTGATGATTTTTATTCTTTGTCGCCTGCCACAAAGATGATCAATAATCATGCATTTCTAAATCCTGAACACACTATGTGGCTTCGTTAGGATAAGCTTATTTATGGTGCTCTTATTGGTACTCTCATGCCATCTATTATTCCACTTATCACTCACTTAAGTACCTTTCATGAAGCCTGAACTATTTTGGCCACTACATATGCTCGGCCCTCGTGAGGTCACATCAAACAGATCAAGGAGCAACTCAAACATACCAATAAGGGATCTCAATCGATTTTCGAGTCTATGCAGTATATTAAAATGCGAGCCGATGAACTTGTGGCCCTAGGCAAACCTAGATCAAAAGGATCTCACTGAGACAATTCTGGATGGGCTCGATGATGAGTACAAACCACTTATTGATAATATCAATGGTCGTGACACGCCCATCTCTTTTAATGAGCTACATGAAAAACTCATTAACAAAGAAGTTTCGCTACGTGTTCAACAAACTCACTCCTCTCCGTTTCCAACTTCTGTAAATCCTACCAGTTCTCTGTCCAATTCTTATAGGACTGGTAATCGCAATCACAGACAACAAGGGGTGCCCTCATCACGCTCACAACCAAGTACTACCTCCAGTCTCTACAATATAGTCAATCCGGATGGTTGATCTCAACCTAGCCCTTATCTCGGTCGTTGCCAGTTGTGCCAGGAAAAAAGACACAACGTTCCACAGTGTCCTATCTTTCACCAGATGCACCAGTCTCTGCCACCTCCCAAGGCTCCTCGCACCACCTCTCATTGGCAACATCATCATGCGACATCATGGCAACCACGTGCTCATCTTGCAACCACCACCGCTTCTACTGGTTCTCCTTGGCTTCTGGATAGTGGAGCTCACACCATGTCACCACCGACTTGAGTAATCTCTCTCTTCATACTCCTTATGACGGTACTGATGACATTACGATTGGTGATGGCACGGGTGTTCCTATCACTCACACTGGTTACAAATCTCTCTCTACACCCTCTCGTACATTTTTATTAAATAATGTTCTTTGTGTTCCCACCATGCAAAAAAATCTTATTTTTATTTCTCAATTTTGCCAAACTAATCATACTTCCAGTAAAATTCTTACCTACTTCTTTTCGTGTGAAGGATCTTTGTACTGGGGTAACACTTTTGCAAGGTCGAACTAAGGATGGTATGTATGAATGGCCATCGTCCCCAGTCCAGTCTCCACCTATAATTTCTTTCTCTAGTGTAAAGACTACTTCGTCTGCTTGGAATCATCGTCTAGGTCATCCATCGTCTCTTATTCTACGACATATCATGTCCACTTTTCAGTTAGACTTGTCTCATCCTCTAAATTTTAATTTTACTTCCAATTCTTGTTAGTGGAATAAGAGTCACAAATTACCTTTTTCCCACTCCACACTTGTCTCTTCTTCCCATCTTGATATTATATTTTCGGATGTCTGGACTTCTCCAATTTATTCTATTGATAATTTCAAGTATTATGTCATTTTTGTGGATCATTTTACAAAGTATATCTAGTTTTTGACAGCGGCTAGCCATTACACCCAAAAGACCGATCTGTTAGGTGCGGAAGACTACCACCTACAAGAGTGGACGGAACCACTTTGACACCCACCCCGCCCATTCTTGACCGCCTCTTGCGGGACGTGGTGTGCCCAGCTCTGATACCATGACTGCGGCTAGCCAATACACCCAAAAGACTGATCTGTTAGTTGCGGAAAGCTACAAGAGTGGATGGAACCACTCTGACAGTTTTATCCTCTCAAACAAAAATCACATGTACTTGATATCTTTATCCGATTTAAATCTATAGTTGAAAATTTCTTTGGTAAACGGATTAAGACACTCTACTCTGATAATGGTGGGGTGGGGGGGTGGGAAGGGGGAAGGGGAATACGAAGCAATGTTGTCTTTTTTGGCATCCAATGGTATCTCTCATCTTACGTCTCACACACCTAAACACAATGGGTATTCTGAACGACGACATCGTCACATTGTAGAAACAGTTTTGTCACTTCTTTCTCATGCCACTATACCTTTTTCTTACTGGTCATATGCTTTCTCCACCATTGTCTATCTCATCAACTGGCTTTCCACACCCACATTAAGTCTTGTTTCTTATGCCACATGTTTTGGCAATCCTCTTAACTATTCTAAACTATGCTATTTTGGTTGTCTTTGTTATCCATGGCTTCGACTATACTCTTCTCACAAACTCACTCCTCGTTCCTCTCTATGTGTTTTCTTAGGGTACTCTACTACTCAAAGAGCATATCTATGTCTTGATCCCACTACATCTCATCTTTAAGTGTCGCGTCATGTTAAATTCATTGAGTCTATTTTCCCCTTCACTTCACTGCGCCCCCGATTCACTATCCCCCTCCTCAGCCCTCTCCATCACCACTCCCCCCTCCAACCCATAGTCCAACTTCGGCTGACCCACACCCATCATCCCTATCTACTTCACCAACTCCCCCCCTCCCACTTGTTATTGTCACCAGATTAGAGAACAACATTTCCAAACTCATCCAAAAACTAAACCTCATAGCCCAAGTTCCCACATCTGCCAACCATGAGCCCACAACTGTAACCCAAGCTCTCACCAATCCCGAATGGCATCAAGCTATGTCTCATGAGTATGATGCTCTTGTTTGGAATGGTACATGGGAACTTGTTCCCTCGGATCCCTTGCAGAATCTGGTTGGTTGCAAATGAATTTTTCGTACTAAATATCATTCTAATGGTTCCATTGACATGTACAAGGCTCGTTTAGTTGCCAAAGGGTTTCACCAGCGCCCTAGAGTTGATTATCATGAAACATTTAGTCCAATTATCAAGCCTACCACTATTCGCATTGCTCTTAGCCTTGTAGTAAGTTGTGGCTGGTCGCTTCGCCAACTTGATGTTAATAATGCGTTTCACTAAGGCACTCTATCTGATGATGTATTTATGACACAACCATCGGGTTTTACTGAACATGATAATCCGAATTATGTGTGCAAACTTCGCAAGGCTATCTACGGTCTTAAGCAGGCACCTTGTGCTTGGTATCATGAGTTGCACCAGTTCCTTATTATCTAGGGCTTCTCCAACTCTCATGCAGACTCATCTCTATTTATCTCACATACAGGTTCAAATGTGGTGTATATTCTGGTCTATGTTGATGACATTATTATTATAGGAAACAATGATCAAGCTATGACGACATTCATTCACCTACTTGCTCAGAGATTCTCACTCAATAATGTTGGCCCCTTGGCTTATTTTCTCGGTATTAAAGTTGTTCCTCATTCTCAAGGCCTTCTTCTCTCTCAATGTCAGTATATTTGTGATCTCCTTGCTCGCACACGCATGACCAATGCAAAACTTGTCGCTACACCACTTGCCACATCATCTACTCTCACACCTCAGTATGGCACGACACTATCTGATACATGTTAATATTAAATGTAATTTATATTCATAATTGTTGTATAATTTGGGATATGTATATAGGGTTATTTGATTAGGCTTAATGGGATGAGGGGGTATTGTCTTGGGCCCATGGGCCATTTTGTAACAGGAAAACCTAAAGGATATATACTTAATGAAAGGGGGAAAATTCCCAACGGACAGAATTTTGGATTTCTTCGTCTGTTTCGTTTCGTCGTGAAACCAGAGAGTTACGCTCTCTCTTGTGGATGTTTGGACTGTTCCGTCAGTCCCTTGATCTTGTTTTGTCATGTTATCAGAGCTCTGAAGAGTAACCCCGACGTATTTCTCGTCCAACGACCTGCATTGTCCAACCAATTTTTTTTCTCTTCGCTTTCGGCATTGATTTCGGGGGCTGTTGGAAATACTTGTCGGGTGGTTCCGTTGCCAGACGAGTTACGGGGGTTCCGTTGCCAAGAAGGGGGTTCTCGCCAGATGGGGAAACGAACCGTAGAGGGCTCTCGCCGGAAGGGGACACGAAAGGGGTTGTTGAAAACGTTGTGGTTCCGTCGTCGAAAAAGCTCCATCGGTGGTTTCGTTGCCGGAGAAGCTACAACGGGACGGGGGTTCTCGACGGAAACTCTCGCGCCTTCGTTTCGGGTGATTAATTGGCATATGGTCATTTTACAATTTGAAAATCTTTGGGGGCCTCTTTACAATTACTGAAAGTTGGGGGGCCGCTTCGCAATATATGAACGTTTGGGGACCGCTTTGAAATTTATGAAAGTTTGGGGGCCGCTTTGCCATTTCTGGAAGCTTAGGGGCCCATTCTGGCATTTCTGAAGGTACGAGGGTGTTTTTCGAATTTCTGAAATTTTGGGGATCTAATTCGAATTTCTGTTAACCTGGGGGCAACTCTTGGATTTCTGTAAGTGTAGGGGTCTATTTGTAATTTCTGAAAAGTGGGGGTATATTTAGAATTTCTTATCTTGCGGGGGTGCATAAGGAATTTTGTTAGATTCAATTTTATCATGTCAGGTGATAAGTCCGATTTCGTTCCTATTCGGTTCACGGGCAAGAACTACGGTACTTTGGAATTTCAGTTCCGGTTATTTGTTCAGGGAAGACGTTTATGGGGTCATATTGATGGGAGTGATCCGGCACCTGGCGATGCTGACACATTGTCAAAATGGATCATCATGGATGCTAGAGTCATGACTTGGATACTTGGATCTCTTGAGCCTCACCTAATCCCAAATCTGAGGCCCTACAAAACTGCCGCCGATATGTGGAATTACCTCCACAAAGTTTATCGTCAAACCAGCACGGCCCGTCGATTTCAAGTTGAATATGAACTTGCAAATTTCACCCAAGGCAGTCGTTCGATTGAAGAATATTTCTCGGGCTTCCAAAATCTATGGGCTGACTACACTAACATTGTTTACGAGGATGTCCTTGTTGCTGCTCTCTCTGCTGTGCAAGCTGTCCATGACACCAGTAAACGGGATCAATTCTTGATGAAGCTTCGTCCCGAGTTTGAGATTGCTCGATCACATCTGATGAATCGTCATCCGGTGCCGTCCCTAGATACCTGTTTGAGTGAACGTCTCTGGGAGGAGCAGTGCCTTACTACTCAGGCTAGCATGGCACCTCGAGTTCAGGATGATCTCTCGGCTCCTGTAGCTTATGTAGCACAAGGAAAGCCTCAGGGTCGGGACACCAGTTCTGTTCAGTGCTTCCACTGCAAGGCTTATGGTCACTTTGTTCGGGACTGCCCCAAGAAGTCGATTCTATTCTGTAGCTACTGTAAGAAGTCGGGTCATCACATCACCGTTTGCCCTACACGACCTCCACGGAGGAAGCCTACAGCTTATCATGCATCCACTGGTACATCTAGTTCTACCACATTGCCACCTGCCGTTTCGGTCCCTATCATTCCTGTTCCACCAGCACCTGCCAGTTCCACCACTCTCACTCCTGAAATGGTACAACAGATGATCATTTTTGCCTTTTCTACTTTTGGTATCTCAGGTAACTGAACCTTTCTACTCACCCATGGTATTTTGATTCTGGTGCCTCTAACCACATGACCAACAATGTGGTATCTCTTTCAAATGTCCGAAAGTATGATGGCAATCTGCACATCAACACTGCTGATGGCAGCACTCTGCCTATCAATGTTGTTGGTGATCTCTCTCCATCTTTAGCTGATGTCTTTGTGTCTCCTGAACTGTCGACAAACCTTTTGTCTGCTGGTCAATTGGTTGATAAAAACTGTAATGTTCAGTTTTCTTGCTTTGGTTGTGTTGTGCAGGATCAAACGTCGGGGAAGGTGATCGCGAAGGGGCCTAAAGTGGGCAGGCTATTTCCACTTAAAGTCTTTCTATCCATTGTTATTCCACGTTCTCCTGTACTTTCTTTTGCTTGTAATGTTGTTGGATCTGGCCCTAAGTTGTGGCATAGACGTCTAGGCCACCCAAACTCGGTTGTACTTCGTACATTATTTAAATCGGGTTTATTAGGCAATCAAGATTGTACGTCTCGTGACACGTCATTTGACTGTTCATCATGTAAACTTGGCAAAAGTAAAACTCTATCATTTCCGCATCATGCCTCGCATGCTTCCCACTGCTTTGACCTTATTCATAGTGATGTTTGGGGAATTGCTCATGTTATCTCGCATGCACACTCTAAGTACTTTGTCACATTTATTGATGACTTTAGTCGATTTACCTGGGTCTACTTCCCACGAGCTAAGTCTGACGTTTTTGTCGTTTTTAAGAGGTTTCTTGCACTCATTGAAACCCAGTTCTCCGTTCACCTTAAAGTACTCCGCTTTGACTCTGGGGGCGAGTACATGTCGGCAGAATTTCAAGAATTTCTTCAAAACAAAGGCATTATCTCTCAACGTTCTTATCTCTCGACACCCCAACAAAATGGTGTTATTGAGCGCAAAAATCTTCACCTTCTTGATATGGTCAGCACACTTCTCATTGAATCATCCATTCCTCCTAGGTTTTGGTGTGAAGCTCTCTCTACCTCCGTCCATTTAATTAACAGCCTGCCCTTGCCTGTCTTGCATCATATCTCTCCCTTTGTTAAATTATTCGGTTATTCTTCGTCCTACACAGCTCTTCGGACGTTCGATTGTATTTGTTTTGTGCATTTACCTGATCATGAACGACATAAACTTGCAGCTCAATCCGTTATGTGTGCATTTCTTGGGTATGCCGGTTCTCAAAAGGGCTATGTTTGCTATGATCCTCAGGCGCGTCGAGTCCGTGTTTCTCGGAATGTGGTCTTCTTTGAAAACCAATATTTCTTTCCCTCTCAACTTACACTTCCGTCTACCTCTTTGTCTAGTTTGCCGAGCTTTGATGAGCCTCAATCCACTGCTTCGCTGTCCTCTTCCACTTCTGACCTAGTGCTTGCTCCTGATCCTCCCTCTGCTTCTGCTCCCCTCCATCTTCGTCGATCCACACGTAGTTCTCACCCTCCTGTCCGGTATGGTTTCCCTCCCCTGTATCTCTGGTAGCTACTTTGTCTTCTATTTCCATTCCTTCTGGATATAAACAGGCTATAGCACATGCGTGTTGGCAAAAGGCCATCCAAACTGAACTACAAGCGCTAGAGGAGAATCACACCTAGGACATTGTGGTTTGCCCTCCCACTATTCGGCCTCGTGGAAGTAAGTGGGTCTTCTCTGTCAAGCTGCGTTCCGATGGATCGTTGGATCGGTACAAAGCCCGCCTTGTGGCCCTGGGGAACAGGCAAGAATATGGGATTGATTATGAGGAAACTTTTGCCCCAGTTGCCAAGATGACCACAGTCTGTACTATCTTAGCCATTACAACCTCTCAATCTTGGCCATTGCATCTGATGGATGTGAAGAATGTTTTTCTCCACGGTGATCTACAGGAAGATGTCTATATGAAGCTTCCCTCGGGTATGTGTACATCCTCTCCTGATCACGTCTGCAAGCTACAACGTCCTTTGTATGGGCTTAAACAAGCCCCCCGGGCTTGGTTTGAGAAATTTTGTAGCACTCTTATCCTCCACCGGTTTACCCAGAGTCAGTATGATTTCTCCCTCTTTTATCATAAGTCTGTTGCAGGCATGGTTATTCTCTTGGTTTATGTAGATGACATCATCATTACTGGCACTGACTCTGGACTGTTTCCCACGCTTCAGAAGGTGTTGCATGCCACTTTTCATATGAAGGATCTTGGAAGCCTCACCTACTTCTTAGGGTTGGAGGTCCATCACACACAAAGGTATTTTCTTAAACCAACATAAGTATATTCAAGATCTTATCACACTCGCTGGGTTGGAGGACACATCTTTGGTGGCTACCCCTATGGAGGTCAATGTCAAATATCGGAAAGATGAAGGGACTCTCCCTGATGATCCGACTATCTATCGACGACTAGTCAGGAGTCTCATCTACTTGACTACTACTCTCCCGGACATTTCCTATGTTGTTCATAAGGTCAGTCAGTTTATGGCATCTCCTCGACACCTTCATCTTGCGGCCGTTCAACGCATCATCCGCTATCTGCGCGGCGCCCCTGCTCGTGGTTTATTCTTTCTACTGGCTCCGCGCTACATCTGGTTGCCTACAGTGATGCTGATTGGGCAGGGTGCCCCGATACCCGTCGATCTACTACAGGCTGGTGTATGTTTTTAGGCGATGCACTGATTTCTTGGAAATGTAAGAAACAAGATCGCGAGTCCAAGTCATCGACCGAGGCCGAGTATTGTGCTATGTCTACTGCGTGTTCAGAAGTTATTTGGCTCTGTGGTCTTCTTGCTGAGCTCCAGTTTTCTCAGCCCTCCTCTACACCGCTTCATGCAGATAATACAAGTGCTATACAGATTGCAACCAATCCGATTTTTCATGAGCGTACCAAGAATATTGAGGTTGACTGTCACTCCATCCGTGATACTTTGGAGCGCCGGGTAATATCTCTACCGTACATTTCTTCGGATCTTCATGTGGCCGATGTCTTCACCAAAGCATTGTCTCAATCCCGACATAATTTTTTGGTTGGCAAATTATTGCTGGTTGACTCACCATCATCAATTTGAGGGGGGATGTTAAGATATGTTAAAATGTATATTAAATGTAATTTATATTCATAATTGTTGTATAATTTGGGATATGTATATAGGGTTATTTGATTAGGCTTAATGGGATGAGGGGGTATTGTCTTGGGCCCATGGGCCATTTTGTAATAGGAAAACCTAAAGGATATATACTTAATGAAAGGGGGAAAATCCCCAACGGACAGAATTTTGGATTTCTTCGTCTGTTTCGTTTCGCCGTGAAACCAGAGAGCTACGCTCTCTCTTGTGGATGTTTGGACTGTTCCGTCAGTCCCTTGATCTTGTTTTATCAATACATTTGAATATCGAACGGTTGTTGGAAGTCTCCAATATTTGTCTCTCACTCGCCTTGACATTGCTAATGTGGTAAATAAGTTATCTCAGTTTATGCATTGCTCCACCATTGATCATTAGGATGTTGTCAAACGTTTGTTACGATATCTCTGTGGGACTCTGGATCATGGTATCGTCTTACATTGACAATCTTCTTTGTCCCTTCATGCGTTCTCTGATGTTGATTGGGCAGGTAACAAAGATGATTTTACTTCAATCGGTGCGTATATTGTTTACCTCGGTCGCAATCCTATCTCTTGGAGTTCTAAGAAGCAACGGACTGTGGCTAGATCCTCTACAGAAGCGAAATATTAATCTGTTGCAACCGTTGTAGCTGAGATTTGTTGGATTTGCTCTCTTCTCACTGACCTTGGTGTTTTTCTTTGACAACAACCAGTCATTTATTGTGACAACATAGGTGCTATCAATTTATGCTCCAATCCAGTTTTTCACTCGCGAATGAAACATGTAACTTTGGATTATTACTTCATTCGAGAACACGTTTAGAGCGGTGCTCTTCGGGCGACTCATGTATCATATGCTGATATATTAGCCGATGCTCTTACTAAACTGATTCCTAGAACACGCTTTCTCTTCTTCAAGACCAAGATTGAAATCTCCTTTCGGAGCTTCATCTTGCAAGGGCATGATAGAGATCAAGATGACCAGGTTAAGAGAAGTTGAGATTGTCTCAACTTCTAACTCTACAGTCATGTACACGTGTAACTCTACATTCATGTAAATCCTTGATCATCCTGTAACTATAAATACATGTATCAATCAAAGTAATATCATTGGAAAATATTCTTTTTATCTTTGTTCAATAGCTTCCACCAGCTCCACCTCCACCTTCACCTTCTTCATTATGTCTCCCAATAGTAGGCTTTTGTCTCTGCCATTACATCAAATCCCTCAACCTTCCGATGAGGTACATGTTCGTCTTGTGTTTGAGAGTACTATATATCCAAGCATATATACAAGATGACAAAGAGCTATAATGAAAGAAAGATTAGTTGATGTTGCTTCCACCGGCTCCACCTCCACCTCCAACTTCACCTTCACCGCTATGTCCACCGATAGTAGGCTTACCTCATCATGACCGTGGACATGCTCGTACATAGATATAGGAATTGTAATGTTCTTTCTTAGTTCACATTAACTAAGTTGTATAATTGAATTATTTCTCATAATGTATTTTCTCATTAATAGAGTGATTTCTCGTGTTTAGTTCTTGAAATTTCATTAGGTTTATATTTGAAATTTACATGTTAATGTAATTTTAACAATTGTGTATTTGATATGTTACATGACCTTGAAACTTCAACATGTGTATATTTGAGTGACATCATGACTTGTAGGCCCATATATATATTTTTAAATTTGTGAGCCCATAGAAATTAAGTCGGACATTCATCTTATCAGGTTTGCATTGAACTAAGCAGGTAGTGTTGCAGAAAATCAACACATATCTATGCCAATGGTTGTATTAAAAAATGCCTCATTCAATGGTTGTCATTTATTCTTCTATAATCTATTTTAATTTTATTCACTTAGTTACTTATGGCAGTAAAAAGATGGGCAATTAAAGGCTTAATAGATAAAATATTATAGAACTTATTTTAAATAGTTATTAAAAGATATAATATTATTTTCTACACGTCTATTTTAAGGCCAAAAGTTCTCTTTTTCATGGAATAATTCTAGCCTTTAAGAGTGAGATATTGTAATTTCAACAATTCAAGTTCCCCTTTTTTTCCATACAAGCTTTTCCATAGGTTTTTGCAATTTGAATTAAATCGATAAAGACTTACATGACCCTACTAAAAATCTAATTATTTTTATATTCCATAGTATTAATTTATTATTATATTAACTCATAATTAATTCAAATATAAATTATTCAAATTTTATGGTATAAGATAATAATATAATATATTTAAAATTATAACTTAACTAATTGACTAAGTATAGCAAAAGGTGATAATTATTAAAAAGGGTATTTTAGCAATAATTAAAATTTTATTAATGTTTAATTATCATGGGTCAATTTAAGCCCTAGAGCAATTGCTAATCACTTAGTCCATTCTTTTGAGAAAGTTTCATTTATGATAAGTACAGGGGAAAAGTGAGATGGAATGTAAAGTACTTTCCCTAGGGAAAATGAGATTGAATGTAAAGTACTTGTTTGAATTAGTGTGCTCAATGAAAAGTGCGGTATAAAGTACTTGTTTGTGTTAGTGTGCACAATGTAAAGTGTGGTGTAAAGTGCAGATAGATTATTTATTAAATAAAATATATTGATATATCTGACTTTCAAAAAATTAAATTAATATTAGTTAATAAATAAAATATATTAAATATAATAATTAAAAAATTGTTTATTTTTATATTATTAAAATTGTACTCAAATTTTAATTTTGTAATATCTAAATATGAAATAATTATACAAATATCATACTACATAGCGTACTACACAAACATCGTAATAATAAAAATAAAAATAATATAAATATAACTCAATCACTTTTTAATATAAAAAAATTATATTTGTTCATACAAAAGTACAACACAAAAAATATTTAATGGCATTAAAACATAATAGTCAATAATTTTGTCACATCTAAATTGCTAAAACATCTCGATAATATGATGCTCTTGCAGATTGTACGACGGACTCCCTCTGAGTACTTCTTTGAGTATCCACATCACCCTCAACATCATCACTACTATCACTGTCTTTATTTTCACTTCCATTGTTATCTTCACAATGTTCTCCATCACAAACACAGTCATTTTCACTGCAAATGAAGCATCAATACTTATATAGTAAACAAAAGTTACCAGAGAAACTTCTTATTCCCTGTTCAGTCAAGCCAACCATGGACGAGGACCAGGTTATTGCAAATTAGAGACATATCCCCATACATGCTTAACTATGTAAAATATATTTCTTTTATTAAATACTAATAATGATTTTTAATAGCAAATGCTCTCAACAAAGACCTACAAGACCAATTAACCATCAATGAACAGGAAGAAAATTTCATCCTACTTTCTTCCGAATCGACCCAGAGAGGTTGCAGAGAGGGAAAGTCACTGACGATCATCGGTGTTGGGGACGATAAGAGGAAGAGAGTCAAGCGTCGGGGGGAGGTCACAGAGGGGGCTATTGAAATCGCCGACAGTTGCTATTGAGGGAGGAGTCGGAGAGGTTGTAGAGAGGGAAGAGATGTTGTCAAGGTCGTCGGTGCTGGGGACAGCGAGAGGAAGAGAGTCAAGCACAGGGGAGAGGTCGCAGAGGGGGCGATTCAAATCGCCGACGGTCGCGAGCGAGTGAGGAGCCAGAGAGGTTGTAGAGAGGGGAGAGATGTTATCGAAGGTCGTCGGTGCTGGGGACGGCAAGAGGATGGGAGTTGAGCGCCAGAGAGAGGTCGCACAGAGGGTGATTGAAATAGCCGAAGGTTGCGAGTGAGCGAGAGAGAAAAAAAAATTTCTCTGAAACCTTCGTTCAACAAAGCCTTCCTTCCCGACAGCCTGCGCCCGATGTAATTGCGGGAGGGAAAGTGAATTCAGAGCTCAACCCCTCTAAATTCACTTTCCCTCCCTTTATGCTTAAAAAGGGGGAAAGTGAAATACATTTGTATTTTACTTTCCCCCATCACTTAACGCTGGGCACTTACGACTTTTGGCTAACAGGGCCAAAGTCACAAAGTCAAGTGATTTTCTTGACTTTGATCTTAGGGTGTTGTATGAGATAAACTCAAAGTCATTAAACATTAAGAAAAAAGTTTATAAAGAGTTAAATAGTTAAACTTAACAAAAATGGATATTTAGTGCAATATATTTAAAATAAAATTAAAAAATATACACAATGAATAATATACCTATTAAATAATCATAAATAATCTTATACTTATTTATATGATATGATATACATAACCGATAACATAAGTATAATAATTTATTTCTTAACAAAATCTATATGATGTCATAGCAACACAAACATCAGTCATACCCGGCTAACTCTTCGATTAGATATGGTCACATCATTAGGTCAGTGACTAAACAATTATAATCTGTAATACCTTATATTGTATATTCATGATATATATTTGAATTTTATGTTCTTAAATTATTGTAGTATATAATTATTTTGAAGTTGATCAGAACAGGATAGGTGATCTTGGGCTAAGCTGATCTTATTTATGGTTATTAAAAAAAACTGAAATCCTTTTGTTGACTTCCAAATATGTGATAGAAGAAGAAAGTAATTTTATTATCCATCATGTGAAAATTCATATATATGTGAATGCATGATAGAAGAACAAATAAATTCATAAAAATCACAAATTTATAAATGTGGACTTTAAAGTCCATATCCTCCATACCATTTCTAATGGTCCTCCCTGACATGAGAAGAGGGTATGAATGAATTTGTATGTATAGAGAAGGGACAAATTAGCACCAAGGGGAGTGAGAAGACTTCTCCTATCATTTAACATCTTTTAAATTTCTAATGTTGTATAGGGCATGTTGGTAAAAACTTCTCATAGTAAAATCTTAGTAATTAAATTCTGCTACTAAACAACAAAAAAATACCTCTCCCTCTTCTTCTCCATTTTTTATTTTTTGTGAGTTCCAAACGATGCGCTGAGTGAAACGAAAATCTCCCGAGATGCTCTGAAATGGAGAAAATTTCCTTTGTTGCGAGTTCTGAACAGGAGTGCGGATTTATCTACTGAATTGAAGAGATGAGAGCAAATTGGTTGAATGGATGGGAGCCATGGTCTACAGTGTCACCCGACAAATCTTGCCAGGGATGCTTACGAAGGCTCTCTCTCGCGTCTGCTCGTTGGTTGTTCAACTACCGAACATGGACAGAGATTTATCTTACATGATGCAACCCCACATATATTAATAACACAGTTTATTATTCAACCGACAAGTTTAAAACATCTACAAACAGCACACAAAGCACAGATCCATGATAGGACTAGCCGTCACGTGGGTGTCCATGGAGCACCACGGCGGCTTCCTTATCCTTATTCTTCTCTCACCGGCTCATGCCTGTTTCCGTCGTTGGCTGTACCATTTGAATTCCTGGTGTCTGTTTCTCCACATTCCCGTGCCATCCTGCAGCCGCGACAGCAAATTCAGTGAGAAACGAGGCAGATATATGACAAGAAAATTAACCCAGAGAAGTAGAGAGAAAAGGCCGACCCATCGTCATGTCGAAGCCGCGGTGCTTGAGTTCTCTGTACTCCTGACACAACGCACAGCTCTCGCAACAACAATGGACCAAAAAATCGTTGCAGGGAGTCTCGTGCAAGGCATATTGACGCCTCAGTTTGGCACGATAGAAACACGAATAAATACAAGAACATCCGGTCACGAACAAGATGAGGGTGTAAAGAGCCCCGCTTACCCCGCATGCTGTACGCAGAAAGTAAAAATAAAATAAAGAAACGATTAAGGAGAAAGAAAGTAGAAATCCATCTGCGGAACAAGCGACAGAAATAACTGAATTCCATGTTATGGCCGACTTACAAGTGGATCCCCTGTCGATAATCTCAGCCATCCGGCCAAAGGTAATACAAGGACACCAACATGTGATGCAACCTGAAAATTGAAAATCATGGACGTAATTAAAACTTTGCCTACAGGAAGAACTTGAAAGGAGATGAAATTGATGCAGACGGTACCCAGTACCGCGATACTTACAGTTACTAACATCGTCTAAGCAATCGCAGAGGCCAGTTGAAAAAGGGCCAGGGGCTGGCGCTTGGATGCTGAGGGGCGGCGGGGGCATGCTCGAGTAAAAATGACTCTCTGAACTTACGGGAACGCCGGTGGCCGTCGGAGGAACCCCAGCATGATAGTTCGGGGGAGAGGGCACCGACGGTTTCATAAAGGAGTTCTTCTCGTAAGAAGACATCTTGAATTAGCAACACAGAGGCGATCGGAAGCGATCGGAAAGTCGTAACTTGGATTAAAAGACGCGAAAGAGTATCAACTCGATCGACCGCCGAATGGAGATAAGAGAAAGAGAAGGAAAATGGGTGTAGGAGGAGAGAGGCACTGATTGACTTTATAGGAACTGAAAAAGTCGAGGCCGTGTTTTATGGTCCAGAGCCGCCAGGAGATAAGAGAAATTAATTCCTTTGCTCTGTTTTGGTTGACTTGGTCTCCCAGCATCATCTTCCTTGCAACTGCTATTCGCCCAACGCATCCCTGCACCCACGTTGTAGTCATTTCTTTAGTTCGTTGCCCTCTCAGCAGCACTCTCTCTCCTCTCTTAACGTTTTTTCCTTTTATCAGGAAACTGCTGCGATCTCAACTTTTTTTCCTTTCCGTCAATATTTGTATCGGATAAGATCATATCTCAAACGCGTGTCTCCCAATTATTCATCTTAATATATATATATATATATATATATATATATGGTCAATTCAATAGGAAAGTCATATGATACGAAACATGTGAAAGGGTTAAGATAAAGTTTCGTGTGTTTTGTACCAAATGATTTTTTTTATTGGATCAATCCTTTATATATATGTCAAAAGATACTGATATCAAGTTTAGCTAACTTTTATTACGTTTAGTTATATTTTTAAAATGAATATTTTTTTAATTTTGAAAATAAATAAAAATAAAAATTTAATTATTATTATATATGATAAGAAATAAGTTTCAAAAAATACAATTTTAAGTAATTTAATTAAAATTTGATTGGTGAAACTAAAAATTAGATGCAGTAAACTTAAACAAACATGGGTTCGTACTCCTTTTTTTATACTTAAAAATTAGATACAATTCTCTACCAGCGATTTTTCAAATTCGTTGTTAGAGGTAATTGTCTGTAACAAATTTAGAAATCGTTGCTTTCCCAGTGAAAATTTGAATTACACTAGGAAAGCATAAAAAAATATAATTTTAAATTTTGATTGAATTTATATTTTCCTTGTTTAGTATAAATATAATAAAATATTTAAAATTTAATTATAAAAAAATTTATATAACTAGAAAATATATGATAAAATCCCAATTTTTTATAAATTATACAATTTTTTAAAAAAAATTATAGAGAAATTTAGAAATTATAAAAAATAATCATAAAATGCATCTTCATGAGGATCTATACGACTTAAGTCTGTAACTACTAAAAAGAACAATGCATCTTATCCTTGTTGTCCTTCATCTTACTTTCGTAGTCTACCGCAACTCCTCCTCTATGTGCAGTTGACCGAGACAAAGATGATTGAGCCATCCTTACTATAGGCAGTTGAGCTAAAATCAACCCCTTAATATACCCAAAACTAGCTCCACAAACACTACACACAAAACTAGCTCACTAGCCTCTTGTACCAAATGTTGCATCTTATCCTATGAAAATAACATAAGACAATTATAATTTTTTTTATAAATTAAATTGTATTATTTATAATAAATTTAAAGTTATAATTGTACTTACATATTGTAGTTCAGATCCCTTAGTCCACTTGTACCTGGATTGATGAGTAATTCAAAATTATTAAATATGAGAATAGGCAAAAGCCACAAAGATTCAGTTAATGGAGTACTAATGGAATTGTCAAAAAAAAGTACCTGATTATCGATTTACCATTTATTAAACAGAATGGAAGTAAGGGTTATTTGGTACTCGATTATCCGATTACCGAATTATATATACGAGTAATTTAGTAAGTTTTTTCTTTGAGTAAAGATTCTATAATGTTCTTTTAGAATTTATATATTAGAATGATATTTTTCTTAAGCTTATGTATATATGATAATATGATTTTTTACTATTTTTATGCTTTTATAAATTTTAAGTCATTTTCATCATATTCCATTTTATTTGCATGATTACCCGATCTACCATTTGATAAATAAAGAAATAAATCATATACGAAATAGCTTAGCTTATTACGCTCTATTTATATATTTTTTATTCCCCTATCTTGGGATGTTTCCTCTCCTTTGATTTTTAAGAATAGTATGAAAAAGTCTCAACTCTCATGGGAAGAAGATATAATTGAGAAGGAAGTTTAATATTTACAGATTTCTACTTTGTTAAGAGTTCTTTAATTATTCTTGGATTTATCTTTAAAATTTATTCTTTAGGTATAATTATATATGGGTAAATTTAATTTAACTCTAATTTATGTATTCTCTCTACAATAAATAGAGACCCACTGTACTCAAAATATATGAACTAATGAATTAATTTTCTTCTTTAGAAATTCAACATGGAATCAAAGTAAGTTCTGTGAATTGACTCGTTCAACTTACAAAGAACATGGAGCCTTATTTCAGTAAGATCTTAATTTTTTGTTTTCTTTGTTTAGTCTTTCATTTGTGACCCAACACTCAAATGTTTATTCTTCTCAACGTACTTAACCTATTTTTCTAATTTTTACTCTAGATTCGATAGTTTAAAAAAAATTGGGTTCGTTCCTGTTGTTTGAGCTTTCAAAAACTCATCTGTTTCTTTTTGCTACTATAAAGTCTGATTTATCTCCTAATGTTGTTGGTACTTGATTATACCTTGAACTTCCTTTCTTTGGTGTTTCCAAAAGGTTTTTAAAGGATTGATGTTGTTCATTATTCCTTACTTTGCCATTAAGTTTTTTTTTTTCTTTTCTTAAAATTTCATGCTCCACTATTTTGTCTAGTTGTTGTTGTTTATTCATGCAAAGTCAGGTATTTTATTCCCCACTATTTCAAGGATTTCAAGTCATAGAACCCCTAGAAAAGAAAAAAACGAGAATTTGACTACTGTTATTCCCAAAAATAGTTAGTGAAAATGAGATAATGATCAAATTCTTTTTTTCACTAACTATTTTTGGGAATAAATATTATCAAATTCTCATCTTCTTTTACATGGGGTTCCACACAAACCCCTAGGGTATACTTTACATATGATCAATCAATCTTGGGTCCCTTTGATCAATAATACGTTAGAAATTATCTTTTCTGCTCATTATCTGATTGATCAATTGCGGTCCCGTTGATCGATTAGATGTTATATTATTTGTTTTTTGTTTGTTTGCTCTTTGTTGATCTACCATCCTTTATAAGGGTTGATAGGTTGTCCTATATAACCCTTGTCTATGATTGGTCTTTTCCTTATAATTTTATCACTTTTTGTTTTTTATATCTACCAATCATCGCCCCATAATTTTTTTATTTTTTCTATCTTTTTCTATCGTCTCCTTTTACTTGGACTCTCTCTTACCTTTTTGGACCAATCCCTTATTACGTTTCTTTGGTTGGTTATATTTTTTACTATGTATGGGTCAATTTCAGTTGATTGTGAATTTTTAACGATTGTGCTTAGCAGGTTTTCTATTAGACCAATGGTAAAATCATGTTTAGTCTCTATTATTTTAATGATAATAAACGGGTAGTTTGAAAGCGTGTTATTAATGTTGTTCTTAGTGTATTTTAGACATATGCCTTCCAACACAATTATTATAAGGTCTATGCCAAAAAAAATATTAAATAATAATCAATCAAGGTGCCAAGTCAAGATCTAAAGCAAAAGCACATTGAAGATTGTTGCTGAGAAGAACTTGTTGACCGTAGGTTGATTCTCATGTTGCTTTTGATGATAATAAAAGTTAATTGATCTAACAACTTGAAAATCTAAGTATTTCAATTACTTCAACTTAAAGAGTTGATGCTTCTCAAGGTCTAAAGCTTGAAAATGAAGAAGCCTACATCAAGACCTCAAGTATCATTGAAGGACATATCTTGAAGAAACACCCACAAGGAAGAATATAATAAGAAAGAGTAGAGTTCAAGTGTAATAGTCAAAATGTCAAACTCGATCACTTATGTAAAAGAGTATTATAAACTCCCTTCTATTAGTACAACTGTGAAATCTGAGCTTTATGTTATAATTTGCACTTAGACATATTTAGGAACATCATAAACATCATTTAGAACATGCCAGAGCACTTAGAACAAAAATATTTGAATGCTTTAAAAGTTGACATTACTGAACTAGCATTGGCATGATCGATCAGCCTCTGGTAATGATTGATAATCCAAAACTGTGCATTCCAGAAATATAAAGCATGATCGATCAACCATAATCAATTGATCGATCATCCAAAACATGGCCATTTCATGTTATAAAACTTGATCGATCATCCCACTTGGATTGATCGATCATTTTTCCCAATCAGACATAGTTTTGCTAGTAAGGGACATAATGTATGATCGATCATGGGAAATGCACTGATCGATCATACTTGTATTGCACGACCAGAGGGAATTCTATTCAATTGATCATTCCATTGTCTATAATCTATCAACTTAACTTTTTGAGACCAATGACAACATATTGATCGATTAGTCCATTGATCGATAAGTCACTGTTTGACAGAAAAGTAGTCGTTATGATCGCTTGATCGATCAATCACTTTTTAGTGATCGATTAATCAATGTACTGATTTTTTCAAACAAGCAAATAACGACTAATTTGAGTTGAGGAAGCTATAAATACCCGACCAAACCACGTATAGAGAAGTTAATGAACATTTATTGGCAAATATTCAAGCCATTATTCTCTATCTTGCAAAATTCCTTTGAAAGTGCTTTAGAGTGAAAGAGAGCGCATCAAACTTTAAAAAATCTCATTTCTATTTCATCAAATCTTTGCATTCACATAGTCAGAGCTCCTTCATCATTTAACATCGTGCTATAAAGTAAGAGAAACCTTAAATTTCTCGAGGAGAAGCATCTCTCCAAGTAAGAGTGTATTTTTACCTTTCTTTTTATTGAATTTGTGAGAGATTTATATAAAACATAACGAATCTAGATAGAAATGTGTACCTAAAGCTAGAATCTGGCAGCAATTTCTACGGGAGATTGGCGTTGTAAAAATCATGTATTGAGCTACGCATGGCCAAAGAGAGTTGAAATCTCTTTTGTAACTCCATCTATTAGAGCTTTTGAAAATAACGAAATTTTCCAAAGTAAGGGTTCTTGGGTGATGACTACCACTTGGGAAACATTGATAATATAAAATCTATTTGTCCTTGTGGTGTGTGCATGTTTGATTTTATCTTGAATTGCTCTTATGCATGATTTTTGAGTTACTAGCACACAACTTGTTTTTAATTTGATATTTACAATTCACCCCCTCTTTAAGTCACAAGTAGTCTCAAATACCTGAATTTTTAAATCTCCCCAAAGATTGAATGGCTAGATTCTAGCTCTAGCAAGCTCTCTTTTCTAGATTGCAGGTTCCAGATCAACCTATCGAATAAAAAGGCAAAAGAAAAAAGAAAAAAAAGCTTACACCCTTCGATATATTCCTGATACAACCTACTCCTAGAGAAATATACAAAGTGAGATGATTTTCAGAGCTTGAACTAATGTAATGCAAGGAGTTTGAGAGAGATGTGAATGTTGCAAGATTCTTGCTAGCCCTATGTCTCTCCAAGTGGATTTATAAAGAATTTCAACTTAAAAATGACTTTGAATACACTTTGTTTATAAATAAATGGTCAATCAAAGTATTCAATCCAATGCTCAATGAAAAGTATGATGGATCAATTCGAGTACAATAATGGTAAAAAAATAATTATAGAAATTTTGGAATGAACGATCAACCTGTCAATGATTGCTTGTACTAGCGATTCAGATTTTTAGGTGTCGAGTGCCATGGGAATCCTAAGCACATAGGCTGACGCACTCAATGTGAAACCAGGTTGCTGATGTTACTATGGAATGTGTGCTAAACCTCATATCACATCAGAAAGTGTGAACCACACACTCACATCAGCCTCAAACACACGACCTTATCCAATTATGTAAATTGTTTTCCGAATGCTTGGCTTCCATTGACCTGAAACCAGCATCAGCCGACTCATTAGAATCTCCTACTGCCCAGTTCCCACCTGGTAGTAGCTGTTTAGGTGGACATGATCCTAAATATGATCATCTACATGATGTATAGGTTGGGGTCAGGTTGGGTTTAGGTGGGATCTTAGAACTTGCACCCACACTATAGTGAAAAGTACTTTTAACTATGATTTTTAAGCACAAAGTGAATTTTATCACTAAATACCATATTTACTAATGGAAAACTATGACTTGTAATAATGAAAATGTTATTCCATTGATGGAAAATGGTTAATTTTGTTATTAAAAGTTTCAATTTATTTGGCCCTAAGTCTGGCCCTCCCACAATTTCGCCTTAACCTCCTGTTGTCCACCTGCGGCTACCCCTATCAGTCATTTCTGAGTGTGGGCATTGGGTCGGGTTTCACAGGGAATTCTAACCGACCTAACCCAAATTAAAGGAGAAGACATCTCAAAGTGGTATCAAAGTAAATATCTCTGCCACGTCAAAGAGGTGGCAAATGAGGTAATTAAAAAAGATGATGTATGTATTTTCTTTTACAAAGCTCGTAGTCATTGTAAATCTCCTTCACAACTATAAATAGAAGCTCAAGGTAAAGGCTAGATCATTAAGTTTTTCATCTTTTCTCTCAAATTTGTCCCTAGAATTTTCTTCTTTCTTCTCCTCATTTTCTTCCTATCCTCTTCCACTTCCTTGGTTGAAGACCTTCATGGGATCCTAAATTCAACATGGTAAGAAAAAAGTTTATTAAAAGTTAAATCGTTAAACTTAACAAAAATGGATATTCAATGCAACATATTTTAAATAAAAATAAAAATTATACACAATGAATAATATTAAAATAAAATAATCATAAATAATATTATACTTGTTTATATGATATGATATACATAACCCATAACATAAGTTTCATAATTTTTGTTTTTAAAAAAATCTATATAATGTCCTACCAACACAAACATATTTCATACCCGGTCGAGTCTTCGATTAGATATGGTCACTTCATTAGGTAAGTGACTAGACATTTATAATATGTAATAAATTTTATCGTATATTTATGATAAATAATCGAAAGAGAAAGAGAAAAGAAATGAAAAGAAAAGAAATAAGGTTTCTTTTTTCTTGTTTCGTTAACGATGAAAAATGCGAGAGAAAATGGAAGATAAATATATTTTCTCTTATTTAAATACAATTAGAATATGGGAATAAAGAAAAAAATAGTAATATTTTAAAATTTTGACGATTAAAATAGTTTATTTTTCTTTTCTTTTTCCCAATTTCCTTCATTTTGAGAGAAAATTTATTGAGTATAGCAGAATTTTTTTTTTCTTTTTTTCATTTCCTTTCTCTCAAGCTCTGAATTGGAGAAAATGTCGCAGTTGCGAGCTCTGAACAGGAGTGCGGATTTATCTGATAAATTGAAGTGATGAGAGCTAGTTCGTGGAATGGATGCTTTTGAAGGCTCTCTCTCTCTCTGGCTTCTGCTCGTTGGTTAACCAACAGCTTATTAGTTCAACCAAGAGTTTGAATAACACAATTTATTATTCAACCAACAGTTCGAAACAAACTCCAAACAGCACACAAAGCACAGATCCATGACAGGACTAGCCGTGGGGGGGACGTCGATGGAGCACCACGGCGGGTTCCCTGTCCTTATTCTTCTCTCATCGACTCATGCCTGTTTCCGATGTCGGCGGTACCGTTTGAAATCCTGGTGTCTGTTTCTCCACATTCCCTTGCCATCCTGCAGCCGCGACACCAAATTCAGTGAGAAACAAGGCAGATATATATATCATGAAAATTAACCCAGAGAAGTAGAGAGAGAAAAAGCCGACCGAGAGCCATGTTAAAGCCGCGGTGCTTGAGTTCTCTGTACTCCTGACACAACGCACAGATCTCGCAACAACAATGGACCAAACAATCGTTGCAGGGAGTCTCGTGCAAGGTATATTGACGCCTCAGTTTGGACCGATAGAAACACGAATAAATCCAAGAACATCCGGTCAAACACGTGATGAGGGTGTAAAGAGCCCCGCTTGCACAGCATGCTGGATGCAAAAAGTAGAAATAAAGCAAAGAAACGATTAACGAGAAAGAAAGTTGAAATCCATCTCTGGAACAAGCAACAGAAATAATTGAATTCCATGTTATGGCCGACTTACACGTGGATCCCCTGTCGAGAATCTCAGCGATCTTGCCAAAGGTGACACATGGACACCAAAATGTGATGCAACCTGAAAACTCAAAATCATGGACGTAATTAAAACTTTACCAACAGGAAGAACTTGAAAGGAGATGAAATTGATCCAGACGGAACCAAGTACCGCGATACTTACAGTTACTAACATCGTCGCAGCAATCGCAGAGGCCAGTTGACCATGGGCCAGGGGTAGGCGAATGGATGCTGAAGGGCGGGAGAGAGGCTTCCGACGGTGACATAGCGGACTTCTTCACGTTAGAAGACATCTTGAATTAGCAACACAGAGGCAATCGGAAAGTCTTAACTTGGATTAAAAGACGCGAAGAGTATCAACTCGATCGACCGCCGAAAGGAAAAGAGAAGGAAAATCGGCGTAGGCGGAGTGAGGCACTGACTGCATTCATAGGGACGGAGTAAGTCGGGACCGTGTTTTCTGGTCTCTATATTTCTTACGGCCTTTTCATTTATTAAATATAATAAATCAGAAATAATACATTTTAATTTTTTATTGAATTTATATTTTCCTTGTTTAGTATAAATGAAATAAATATAAAAAAATTAATTATAAATTAAAATTTATATAACTTAAAATATACAATAAAATTCCATTTTTAATAAAGTATACATTTAAAAAAAATTATATAAATTTTAGAAATTATAAAAAAATAAAAACCGATTTTTAAATCTGTATCTACTAAAAAACCCAATGCATCTTATCCTTGATGTCCTTCATCTTATTTTCGTAATCATTTCGTAGGTTATTCAACAGCTCTTTAATATGGTGATTAGACTCCTCAACAAGATACTCAAACTCCTCGGTCAGATACTGTAAATTTTTTAGCTGCTTCTGAGCTCAGGTCTATGCCTCTATAGTCTACCGCAACTCCTCCTCTATGTGCAATTGCTTGAGACGAAGATGATCTACCCATTCTTACTATAGGCCGTTGAGCTAAACTCAACCCCTTAATATACCAAAAATTAGTTCCATGAACACTATGCACAATGACACACTCATCAACCTGCTCACTAGCCTCTTGTATCTCTCGTACCAAGTGCTACATCTTATCCTATGAAAAATAACATAAGATAGTTATAATTATTTTTTTATTAATTAGAGTGTATTATTTATAATAAATTTAAACTTATAATTGTACTTACATATTGTTGTTCAAGTCCCTCAATCCACTTGTACTTGATTGATGAGTAATTCAAAATTATTCAATATGAGAGCAATTTGTACCCTACACTTACCTTAGTAGTACAATTGTAAGATAATATATTCCAATGTAAATATATACATGTCCTCTCTCATACACATAAACATCTTTGATTCCATTGTATGTCAAACTTGTGATTGTGTCTACAAATGAAAATTGTACATGAGTAAAACAAAAAAAATTGAGACTTTGAAACACAACTCCTAGAAGTAGTTCACTACCATGCATCTTCGTGTTTGCCATGTGGCTTCTCAAGAGGGGGGTCAATTGAGTTTTTACAAATTTAAACTTAAGTGTGCAAGAATTTAAGTAAATAAAAATGCAAGTATTGAGATCAAAATTCACCCAACAGTAATAGACATCAAATATTTTGTTATCGATGTTCCCCTATGGGTATTCACCGCCCAAGAACCTGTGCTTGCGAAATTCCATTAATATCAGCTCTATTAACTTGAAATTTTACAAGAAAAAAGATCTTGACTCTCATTCAAGCCACATATATGCCCAAATACATGATTAGACAATCTCTCCAAGAGATTAACTAGATTTTAGCACTTGCAAGTCTTCTTATATAGATTGAGCAAGGTTCTAGATGAACCTATCGAGAAAAAAAAAAATTATACAAGAAAGAAAAACCTACACCCATTGATTTGTTGAGAGAGCCTTCCACATCAAATTCCGTTTTTTTTAGTCTGGTTTCTGTTGGCCCAAGTGACTTCTCAAGAGGGGGTGAATTAAGATAATCAAATTAAAAGCAGGTTGTGCATGTAACTAAAAATTCATGCGTACAAGCAATTCATGATAAATATGACATGCAAACACCACAAAGACAAATAGATTTTTTTGTTATCGATGTTTCTTTAGTCGTAATCACCACCCAAGAACCCTTGCTCAGGAAAATTCCACTATTATCAAAAGTTGTAATAGCTGGAATTGCAAAAGAGATTTCGGCTATCTTTAGCCACGTGTAGCTCAATACACGGGTTTTACAAAGTCAATCTCCCCAAAAGATTACTGCTAGATTCTAGCTCTAGCTCGGCCTTTCAATCTAGATTAGATAGGTTCTAGCTCGACCTTTCAATCGAATGGGGTTGAGAGTCCAACTCCGGCCCGTCGTTTCTTCTCTCCCACAAACCGTATGATTAACTTGTATGATTGTCACAGAATTATTGCTAGGGGACCACTGATGGGGATTGGGCTTTGCCATAAGGACTGAAAATTTATGATAATTTTTTTTTTCAAAAACTATATTTTCTTAAAATGCCATTTGCCTCTCCATGTGAACAATGGGAGGGGGAGGGTCCACTCCCTCCTAAAGGGCAGCTTTCTTTCCCATGCATAGAGCCAAGGCCCGTCTTCTCTAGCTGAAATGGAATGTCCCATTCAGTTGAAGTAGTGCGCATAGCACTTTCTTTTGGCTAATTCTCATATCAACCTAACGTTGGATTTCTTTTTGTATCCCTTTTTTCTCTTTTGCAGGATATCCCGTTCCATTTTCCATCATTAGCCATGTCATGTCTTCTCTGTCATTATGCATTTTCTTCTCCACCAACCATGTCGTTTCTTTCGGATAGGTTTTTTACGAGAGGGAAAAAGCCTTTGAAATGTAGAAGACAAGTGAATCCGCTGTGCTGGTTGTAAGAAGAGAATGGAAATTCTACTGGTTATAAGAAATTATACAAGATGGAAGGCTGTCTTTCAATTTCAACTTAAGACAATTTTTACTTGTATCTCTCTCTCTTTGCCCAGGAGTAGGGGAAGAGAACGAATCAAACAGAGAAGAGAAGATTTTTTCTTTTTTTCCTTTTCAGTTCTTCAGGTTCTCGTTTATCTTTTGTTCATTGCTTCATATGATGCCAATACTGTAGAATTACTTCACGTATGGAGACGGACAAGATATAGCTTAATCATATGAAGCTTACAGCTCGCCTACTTTTGGCTGGCATCGTTTGTTTCTCAGCATCTGGGCTCCAATGGAAAAGCTGTCGTCTTCGGAACTTTTATTTTGGGACGGGAGTATCACAAAAAAGTAAAATACAAGAGGACACCTAATGAGAACAGACATTGACGTCACATGATCGAAATGATGAAAGACCAACTCTTTTGAGAACAATTTCCACAGCAGAATGTGAAAGAGCTTTAACGTGTCATCGCCTGCGCCACAACCGGTGCTGCCGTCGCTCCGCGGTTCCACTTTGCTACATTCCCTTGCCAACCTTTGCAAATGAACAAAGTCAGCGCATTCAACCGCGATCAAAGCAAGATAGAACGCCCCACTCTTTTTCCAGTGAATGGCCATTGCACAGGATGAAGATAAAAAATGAAAACGAGCTGGGTTTGCTTTGATTTACCTAAGGAGGGATCAACTCCGCGGTTCCTCAGCTCCCTGTACTCCTGACAAAGAGCACAAGCTGTGCAACACCAATGGACGAGGCAGTCGTTACATGGCGCTTCCTGCAACTGGTACTGTGATCTTAGCTTAGCTCGATACCCAGAAGCGTATAAACAGATACAACCGATGGAGCCCATGAGATAATACAGACAACCTGCCGCTCCACAGGCTACAGAACACAAAGGAGAGAGGAGTCAAAAACGGGAAATGGTGGAAGCCTACATGTTAATGGACTTACATGTTGTTCCTTGGTCTAAAACCTCAGCAATCTGTCCAAACGTGACGCAGGGAAAACACCACGTAATGCAGGCTGGAAGAGAAGGGACCAAGCTGTTAGCAAATAAGGACAAATTCACCATGAATCACGTTCAGAAGAGGGGAAAGTTTTGCCACTAATTGCTTACAGTGGCAAGGATCCTCGCAGCAGTCACAGATGCCAGTGGTCCACTGTCCAGGAATGCTACCATTGGGAACCGACTGGTTTGGAATTGATTGATGGAATTGGGTTCCTTGGGCAGGATACTGAAGTGGCTCTGGTATTGGAGATTTCTCATGATGCCCATTACCAGGATACATTGCTGAGAGAGAGAGAGAGAGAAGGAAAGCTGTGGAACGAGAGAGTTTCAGCCTTTCTGGGTCTTAAATAAGAGAAATCTACGTTGCTGAGCCAAAGGTTGACCAAGAACTGAATAGATATACATGTCAACGAACAACACGTCCATGGATGATCCTTTTTCTTTATCTGTAATCCGTTAGATTCCAGGAACAAAATTAAAATAAAGATATCCTTTCAAGAACAGTTAAGACAAAGAGTTGGTAGGAATCAACAGCTCCATAGACAGCTAATTAAGCTGTGATGATCACGGCCCCTAGTCAACGAGAAGCAAGTTCGTGGGAGGATAAATGTTTGCTTCAATAAAGATGTATGAAATTTAGAACAACTGGCTTGACTTTGTTAGTTCTTTCATACTTCCCTTAAACTTCAGCTTTCATCGTAAACATAATTTTTGTGAAAAATTCGGTGTTTGTTCCTAGAAGTCAAATGAAACATGTGAATTTAAAATTCAGGGTTCTATAATTGACGGATTCTTCTATCGATCATATAAAACTGTGTGCCCAGAAAGAGTGCTGGAATCTGAAATGTTCGTGCTTGTGTTATTTAAGCAGAAGAGACGACTTTTATACAATATAAGTAAACCCATAATTTCTGGGTCAAGAGAGATTACACAGTGGACATGATCTCCATCAATTTGCTAGCTGTACAGCTCATAACGTATTGAAACTACAATCTCGAGCTGACGATGAGAAGAAACTCATGATTCCGGTAACCCCTTTCGGAGTCCACTCTTTCATCTTTGAAGTACTGCATTTGAATTCTCAAAAGGGAATTTTATTAAATTACTCATTTTAAATAAATATTATAAAAAATAACCAATTTTTGAACTTAATATAAAAAATACCCAACTTTGACCGGTCAACTATACATGTGTAAAATCCAAGATAACACATAAGCTTTGACCGTTTATGTGTTGCCATGTCATCAAGCGAGTCAGCAACACAAGGAATTAACTACAATATTTTTTTAAAATAATTAATATAAAGTTTTGATATTTTTTTTACAATAAATAGAAGTTACTTAAACACATGTCAATAAAAAATATTTTTTAAAAAAAAAATTATTTTTAAATTATTTTTAGATTAAAAATATCTATAATCGATAATGAAATGTGTAAGACTTTTAAAATCTGAAATTGATATTTTTCAAATATTTATAAATTATAAAATTACTTAAATCAATAATAAAAGGTAAAAAGGGTGGAAAAAAGGTATGCTGGCGTGTTATGATGATATGTCGTACATATATTTGATGGCGTTAATTCATTGACCGGTCAAAGTTGGGTATTTTTTATTAAATTTAAAAGTTTAGTAATTTTTGTTAATATTTATTAAACATAAGTAATTTAATATTTTTCCCTTTCTCAAAAAAGAGGAGGCGGATTTTCCATTTGTTTGGAAAATCGTTTTGGTTCAATTACATAAATTCGTGTGATAATCAACTCTTCTAATATTGTATTTTTGATGGTATGGCGTTAATTCCTTGGACAATACACATGTGCGGTTGATTGGTCAAAGTTGGGTATTTTTTATTAAATTACAAAGTTTTGTAATTTTTGTTAATATTTATTTAAAATAAGTAATTTAATAAAATTCTTTTTCTCAAAAAAGGGGAGGCGGGTTTTCCTTTTGTTTGGAAACTCGTTTTGGTTCAATTACATAAATTCGTGTGATGATCACCTCTTCAAATATTGTATTTTTTATGATTTGGCGTTAATTCCTTGGACATACACATGTGCGGTTGACTGGTCAAAATTGGGTATTTTTTATTAAATTTAAAAGTTTGGTAATTTTTTTTATAATATTTATTAAAAATAAATAATTTAATAAATTTCCTTTCTAAAAAACATGGGGAGGCGGGTTTTCCTTTTGTTTGGAAACTCGTTTTGGATCAATTACATAAATTCGTGTGATGATCAGCTCTTCAATAAGAAAACGAAATGACCCAAGCACAAATTTTTCTTCAAATGAGCGTGTCTGAGACGAGCCTTTTTCAATAAAGCAAGAGAAACCGCAATGGACGTACGTATCGTTGACACCCTTCAGGTCGCCATTAACTGATTACCATAATTTCGACGAAAGTTCCGAAACACACAGAGCGAGATATCTCGATTCTACGTTTGCATTGTAACCGTTAGCAATTTCATTTCTTTTATCAATCTGAGAGCGATTCGCTTCGTAAGTGGGAAGAGATAAAAAGTCCAAGTGGGAGCCTATGATTAATCCATTCGGTAAAAAATGTTATCCATTTGCGTTTCCGCGGTTCAACCGCGAATGGTTCTCGTTGATATTTGCTGCTAGGAAGATAAGCTTTTGACCCTAATTTCCATGGCGAGCCATATACGTCGACAACGTGCCCACTTGCGTCTTGTCCCACATGCGATTTTCCGGCGCCGGAGTTTCTACAAACGCGTCCTGATACGGATTACAAACAATCCAATCCAGTCCAATCCGGTCGCAACCTTACCGTTTGACCTTTTGCCGAATCGTGAGTTCAGACTAGGAGACTTAAAAGGATACCGATCACTTGCCTCGGCATTCAATGCATCTTTTTGCGAAAAGATCCCATTTTGGAAAGTTCCACTTTTTGGATGAATCGTCTTATTTGCAGGTCTCTCTTTCCATCAATAATGGAATACATAAGAGACAAGGCGACGACTTTGTATATCAAGTGAAAGTCCGCCACCTTTTTTAGTGCAAGTGTGCTCGTTTTCTAAGCTCACCAACTCTCCCGTCTCCTCAGGCTCTCTCTTATAATCCCTTCCCAACACTCAATGTACCACGAAGTACAACAGCTACAACAAGACTCCATTGTCTTTAGCTGTTATAGCAGCCGTAGCAAGAGAGAATGGGTCGCCCTGAAGAAGAGTTCCAGCCCGAGCCGGATTCTGGTGCTGCCTCTTACCCCCCAGAAGAGATCTCTCCTCCTGCCTATGGCCCATCCTACACCGACGAAGCCCCCCAACCTGGGTACCAAGACCCAGCTTCGTACCCGCCGCAAAATGATCCCCGTAACCAGGCTCCAGCTTCATACCCACCGGCGGTCACCAACCAACAGCAGTACCCTCCACCAAATCGGACTTACCCAGCTCAGCCGGCAACTTACCCGCCCGTCAATCCACAAGCTTACCCGCCAGCGGTGAAGTTCCCTCCGGCGAGTCCAATGACCGCCGGCCAACAACAGTACCAAGGCCCCTCGATGTCACCGCACAAGCCATACCAGCAAACTGGAGTGGCCGCTTCAGGGATCCCGGTGCAATCTTACCCCCAGCCGTATCAAGCTGTACCTATTGGCACGGGAGGATGGACGAGCGGTCTCTTTGATTGTATGAATGATCCTACCAACGGTAAGGATCTCTGTTCACATTGACACTTGACACAGTCTCAGACTCTGGCAGAAATAATAACTGAAGCGATTTTTTTTTTTTTTTTTTGTTTCTCTGTGTGTGTGTGTTGCAGCTCTTATAACAGCCATCTTCCCATGCCTTACTTTCGGGCAGATAGCAGAGATTATCGACAATGGCCACACAAGTGAGTATAGATCGCCATTTTATGTTTGTCGGAGTCTTTTTATTTAGTCAAGTAGAAGATTGTATTAACTGAGCTGTTTGTTCACCTCTGAAGCTTGTGGGACGAGTGGGATCTTGTACGGCGCTATAGCCTTCTGTATCGCGATGCCCTGCCTGTTGTCATGCACTTATCGCACCAAGCTCAGGAGCAAATATGATCTGGTGGAGGCTCCGGCTCCAGACTGGGTGTCGCACTTCTTCTGCGAGTGGTGTGCCCTCTGCCAGGAGTATAGAGAACTAAAAGCCAGAGGTTTAGACCCTGAACTAGGTACAGATCTCAGCCTCAACTCTTTTGATGCTCCGAGCTTTTCTGACCTTCTCTCTTGTCCCCTCCTTTTTCTTTTTTTTCTTTTTTCTTAAAAAGCTTTCATTAGATTATCTCTTATCAAGGACGCAGAAGGGTTGATGGTTCAGGTTCATTTTTTTGGGTGTAGGTTGGCAGGGAAATATGGCCAAGTACCAGAACCAGCAACAACAGGCCGCCATGATGCCGCCGGCAAACCAGACGATGATGGGATGAGTTTTGAGGAACCTAAGATGAAGCCTTCTTCTCAATGTTGGGTCTTGTTTCCGTATTGCTTGTGTGTGAAATTTTAAGTCATTTTTCTTAAATTAATGTCTCCATCTTGTTATACTTGATGTCTAATAATAATATAAACATCATAGAAAATAGATATTAAATCCTCCATAATTCCATTATCATGAAAACCATACATATATCATAGAATTGAAATAAGAAGAATAAAGAGAGCGTACCTTTCATCTTGAAGAATATAAACAGAACTTGAAGTGCACAAGATAATCTTTTATACTTCGTTTACAAGTGATAAGCTTGCTCCCGTTCAGCCAGACTGGGTGTGCATATAGCCTTAGCCTCACTTGTAAGACCATGGAGGTTTATATAGAATTTCAAAGGGTGCACTAATGACTTTTCATAAGGACACATCCTCTTAGAAGAGATACATCCTCTCAGGAGGGATACATCCCCTCAAGAGAGACATATCTCCTTAGTCCCAAGGGATGTGTCCACTAAGTCAATGTACCCATTTAATCTACCTCTACAGGGGGATGTGCTGGCCATTATTCCCTGTACTGAACATCCAATGACAACATCCAGGAGTGGGCCCCACGCCTCTAATATCATGGTAATTTATTTTATAAATTATCTATTTGAAACCATAATTCTAACACATCTATGGATATTCATTCTGTATTTCCTGTTTCAAGTTGGATATATATGTATAATATCGGCCAAGGGAAAAGTTGAGAACAATAAAAGCAAACAATTTTGCAATATGTTCTACTTGCAATTGTGAAGCAACAAGCGTTTTAAGAAATACTGAATCTTCAGTTATTAGATATTGGAGCTCTGTCACAGCTATTTCTTCTCTGGTCTCCTCAGAGAAACCTACTAATGAGTTTAAAGGAGGGAGAAAGGGTGCTTGATAATCATAGGAAAAAATTGTAAAATTGAAAAAACATTCATTTGACTAACTTTTTTGGATATTTGTACCAGTTTTAGGATATTGGAAAACTTTCATCCCAATTCCTCTTGTCCCACAAAAAATTAAAAGGGGATAGAAAATAAGTTTTGTGTTATGCTTCAATTAGAAATGATGAGAAAAATAAATTGAGAAGGCACAAAATAATAAAAATTATCAAAGACCAATTCTTGACAAACTCAAAGGCCTATGTGCCTTAGGTCACAATGAGTTCAATAGAGTATCCACTTACAAAATCGACAAACACATTTGGGACAAGTTGGAGGTTTATGTCCCAATGAGTTCAATAAAGTATCCACTTAAAAAATCGTCAAAGACATTTTGGACAAGTTGAAGGTTTAGGTCCCAAGAGTTCAATAGAGTATCCACTTACAAAATTGACAAAGACATTTGGGACAAGTTGGAGGTGACCCCATGAAGGTACTACTTGGGTCAAGGACTCTAGGATTATCTTGCTTGTTGCCCAATACGATGAATTTAAAATAAAGATGGGCAAGACAATAGCTGATATGAACTCCAGATTCATCCATATTTTAAATGAGTAGAACATTATTGGGGATAAAATTTCCTTTATAGGAGAAATGACAAGCTCTTTAATTCACTTTTCAAATCATGGGACATGAGAAAGACTGTCATTCACAGGAACACGAATTTTAGATCTATGAGCTCGGAAAGGCTACTAGACATTCTCCTCACCTACGAGATGAAACTAGAAGAAAAGAATGAAAAGCAGCCCAAAAGGAAAAAAAAAAAAAGCATTGCTCTCAAAGTCAAATCAAGTGAAGGCTCTATGAAAGAAAGATATGGTGAAGTGAGTTTCATCACTAGGCATCTTCAAAAAATGTATAGGAAGAATAAGAACTTTAGGAGAGGCCAATTCAAGGGTCAAAATGAATAATCTTTTAAGAAATCCGTTGTTTGTTATGAGTGTGGTAAAACAGGGCGTAGAACAAACCACTCCTGAGAACACTTACAAGTTGAAATCAGAATATGACTTTGATTTTGAGTCTTCCAAAAGACATTCTCCAAGTAGCTAAGTATATTTGTACTATTACTTTCAAAGTTTTATTTATTTACCGTTATCTTTGCTAGAACAATTACACCTTTATTATAGAACCATATTTTGCATTATAGTAAATCAATTTGAAAGTTATATTTCTAATGGATTGAATTTGACATTTCAAGGAACTATATGCATGTACTTTGAAATCAACTAATGTCTTGCTTAAGTAATTCTGAAGAAGAGTTGTCTTACTTTGAAAACTAATCACAATGTTTAGATTATTACATATGAGCTGAAATTTTGATATCACTCTTTGCTTTGCATTGGCTGCTTGAGTGAACCCTAAATAAAAAACTAATGTAAACTTTGAATTGAGCCTTGAATTTTGATATCTCATCAATTAAGGACTTATGGAGTTGCTTCCACATAGATTTGACATGTGGTATTTTTCAGCAATGATTCCCGACGGTGAAGCATGACCACTGATTAGTTATGGCCAGCGTTTACGCTCTGCTTTCTTTGAAGCGAAAGCGACGTTCATCGGACGGAGGTTGACGGCACAACGAGAGCTCTTGACTCTTAAGGCGGTGGACGGAACCACCACCACCTCACGGGACTGACGGGACAGTCCAAAAGGAGAGCATCGTGCTCTCTGGACTCTCGGCGAAGACTACGACGTAGGAGAAGATGAACAGTCTCTTTGAAATGCTCTTGTGCCTTCCTCTCTCTTCATTAGCTATTCAAGCTTAGGTTTTAGAGATTATTACAAACTGACTCATGGGCCCAATACAACGCCCCCAACCCATTAAGCATACTCTAAATACCCTATTTACATAACCCAAATTGTAAAACAATTATAATAAGAAATTCTATCTAAAATACAATGCAAGATATCGTAACATCCTCCTCAAATTGATGTTGGTGAGTCAACCAGCAACAATTTGCCAACTAGAAAATTATGTCGTGGTTGAAACAATGCTTTGATGAAGATATCAACCACTTGAAGATCCGAAGAGATGTACGAAAGTGATATTACCCGACGCTCCAAAGTGTCACGGATAGAGTGATAGTCAACCTCAATGTGCTTGGTGCCTTCAAGGATAATAAGATTGGCCGCAATCTGAATAACACTTGTATTATCCGCATGAAGTGGTGTAGAGGAGGCTTGAGGAAACTGGAGCTCAGCAAGAAGACCACAGAGCGAAATAACTTCAGAACACGCAGTAGACATGGCGTGATACTCGGCTTTGGTAGATGACTTGGACACCCAATCCTGTTTCTTACATTTCCAAGAAATCAATACATCCCTTAAAAACATACACCAACCTGTAGTAGAGCGACGGGTAAAGGGGCACCTTGCCCAATCGGCATCATTGTATGCAACCAGTTGAAGCTCTGAGCCGGTAGGAAAGAATAATTCACTAGCAGAGGAGCCACTTAGATAGCAGATGATATACCGAACTGTCGGAAGATGAAGGTGCTGATGAGATGACATAAGTTGACTGACCTGATGAACTGCATAGCAGATGTTCAGCCGAATAGTGGTCAAATATATAAGACTCCTTACTAGTCGGCGATAGAGAGTCGAATCTTCAAGGAGAGTCTGTTCATCTTTTCTATATTTGACATTGACTTTCATAGGGGTAGCCACCGAAGATGTGTCCTCCAACCCAGCGAGAGTAATAAGATCTTGAATATACTTATGCTGGTATAAGAAAATATCAGTGGGTTGTTGATATACCTCCAGCCCTAAGAAATACGTGAGTTGTCCAAGATCCTTCATATGAAAGGTGGCATGTAACACCTGCTGCAGCTTGGTAATCAGTCCATAGTCAGTGCCAAAAATGATATTGTTGTCCACATAAACCAGGAGAATGACTATGCCTGCAGCAGACTTATGATAAAATAAAGATGAATCATACGAACTTTGTGTAAACCAGTGGAGAATGAGTGTTCCACAAAACTTCTCAAACCAATCCCAGGGGGTTTGCTTAAGTTCATATAGAGGATGACGAAGCTTGCAAACCTGATCAGGAAAGGAGGGAGTCATACCCGAGGGGAGCTTCATGTATACATCTTCCTGGAGGTCATCGTGGAGAAAGACATTTTTTACATCTATCTGATGCAGCATCCAGGATTGAGAGGCTGCAATGGCTAATATAGTACGGACAATGGTCATCTTGGCAACCGGCGCAAATGTTTCCTCATAATCAATCGCAAATACCTGCTTGTTCCCTAGGGCTACAAGGCGGGCTTTGTACCTATCCAACGATCAATCTGAACGCAACTTGACAGAGAATACCAAGTTACTCTAAAGAGGGCGAATAGGAGGGCAAGTAACAATGTCCTAAGTGTGATTTTCCTCTAGCGCTTGTAGTTCTGTTTGCATTGCCTTTTGCCAACACTCATGTGCCATAACCTGGTTATAGCCAGAGAGAATGGAAATAGAAGATAAAGTAGCTGCAAATGATACAGGGAAGGGAAAACCATACCTGGCAGGAGGGTAAGAACGACGCGTGGATCTACGAAGAGTGATGGGAGCAGCAACAGAGGGAGGATCGGGAGCAGCAGCAGAGGGAGGATCAGGAGCAAAAGGTAACTCGAGAGAGAAAGAAATATTGATTTTCAAAGAAGACCAGATTCTGAGAAACACGGACACAACTCGCCTGGGGATCATAGCTAACATAGCCCTTTTGAGAAACGACATACCTAAGGAATGCACACATAACTGATTGGGTTGTTAGTTTATGTCATTCATGATCAGGTAGATGCACAAAACAAACACAACCAAAGGCCTGAAGACCAGTGTAAGTCAAAGAATAACCAAATAATTTAACAAATGGAGAGACATGATGCAGGGTAAGCGAGGGCTGGTGGTTGATTAAATGAACGGAGGTAGAGAGTGCTTCACACCAAAACAGAGGAGGAACGGATGATTCAATGAGAAAGGTGTAGACCATATCAAGAAGGTGACAATGTTTTCACTCAGCAACGCCATTTTGTTGCAGTGTCAAGGGACAAGAACGCTAAGAGATAATACCTTTGCTTTAAATAAATTCATGGAATTCAGTCGATATGTACTCACTACTAGAGTCAGAGCGTAGTACTTTAATGTGAGCAGAGAATTGTGTTCCAATAAGTGTAAGAAACCTCTTAAAAATGATAAAAACTTCAGACTTAGCCCGTAAGAAGTAGACCCAGGTAAACCGACTAAAACCGTCAATAAAGGTGACAAAGTACTTATTTTGTGCATGCGAGACAACAGGAGAAATTCCCTAGACATCACTATGAATAAGGTCAAAGTGGTGGTAGGCATGCGAGGCATGATGAGGAAATAGTAGTACTTTACTTTTGCCAAGTTTGCATGATGAACAATCAAAATAAGTATTAAGAGAAGTGTGGTCTTGATTGCCTAATAAACCCAAGTTAAACAATGTACGAAAGACATTCGAGTTTGAGTGGCCTAGACGTCTATGCCACATCTTAGTGCTAGAGCCAACAACATTACATGCAATAGAAAGTATAGGAGAACGTGGAATAAAGGTGGATAAAAAGACTTTAAGTGGAAATAGTTGCCACTTTAGACCCCTTCGTGATCACCTTCCCCGACGCTTGATCCTACACAACATAGCTAGAGCGAGAAAACCGAACATTACAATTTTTATCAACCAGTTGACCAACAGACAGAAGGTTTGTCGATAGGTCAGGAGACACAAAGACATTAACTAAAGAAAGAGAGAGATCACCAACAACACTGATAGGCAAAGAGCTGCCATCAGCAATGTTGATGTGAAGGTTTCCATCACACTATCTGACATTAGAAAGAGACACTACATTGTTGGTCATGTGGTTAGAGGCACCAGAATCAAAATACCATGGCTGAGTAGAGATTTTCTGCTTACCTGATATACCAAAAGTATAAAAAGCAGATATGATTATCTGTTGTACCATTTCAGCAGTGAGAGAGGTCGAACTCGCAGGTGCTTGAGAAATCAGAAATGTAGTGATTGGGACGGTAGTCGGCAATGTTGCAGAACTAAAAGTATCAATGGTGGCATAATAAGTTGTATTCTTCTTCTTTTCAGGGCGAGTAGGGCAAGCTACGATGAGATGACCCATCTTCTTGCAGTAGTTACAAGAATTTTTGGAGCATTCCCGAGCAAAGTGACCATATACCTTGCAGTGGAAGCGCTGAACAAAACTCATGTCCCGACCCTTATTTTTCCCTTGTGCTACATAAGCCACTGGAGCCAAGATATCAGTCTGGACTCGATGTTCCATCCCGGCCTGAGTAGCAAGGCGCTGCTCTTACCTCAGAAATTCACTCAAATAGGCATGCAATGACGGCATTGGATGACGATTCATCAGATGTGATCGAGCAATCTTAAATTCTGGTCGTAGCTTCATCAAGAATTGGTCCTATTTATTGGTCTCATATACTGCTTGTACTGCAGAGATTTTGGAAGCCCAAAAAATATTCTTCAATGAAACGGTCTCCTTGTGTGAAATTTATCATTTCATATTCTACTTGAAATCGATGCAACGTGCTGGTTTGGTGATAAACCTTGTGGAGGTAATCCTCATATCAGCTGCAGTTTTGTAGGGCCTCAGATTACAGACTAGATGAGGCTCAATAGATCCAAATATCCAGGTCATGACTCTAGCATCCATGGTAGTCCATTTTGACAACGTTTCAGTATTGAGAGGTGTCAGATCACTCCGATCAATATGACCCCATAAATCTTTTCCCATGACAAATAACCATAACTGAAATTCCCAAGAGTTGTAGTTGTAACCCATGAACCGAATATGAGCAAAATCTAACTTGTCTGTTGACAAGATAAGATCAAAATTTTCCTGAGATTTTTAGAAATACCATCCCGCTGAAAAATCCAGATTTGCCCCTATGGTTGCCAACAAATTCCAAATCTATACCCATAATTTCAAAAATTCCAAATCTGTTCTCACATTTTCAAAATTTTCAGATCTACCCCCACCCTTTCAGAATTACTAGATCTGCCCCCACATTTTCAAAAATTCCAAATCTACCCCACAGTTTCTGAAAATTTCAAAAATAAACTTATGCAAATAATTTCATTCCAAACTTAGGAAAACAGTGCTGGCAGACGTCGAAAAAAAAACTAACCTGTTCGTTCTCCTTTCCGGCGAGGGACACTCCTCGTCGCTAGAATAGAGAATTCTGACCACTCCTTTGAGCTCGGATGTTGTTTTTCGACCACCCCCAAGAGCTCTGTTGAACTCTGAGTCGTCAGAAACAGCTCGTCAGATAGACGTTCGTCGGGCAGAAACTCTTCGGATGGAGCGAGCTCTGATACGATGTTAGCAAAGATTCCCGATGGTAAAGCAAGACCACTGATTAGCTACGACTAGAGTTTATGCTCTGGTTTCTCGAGAACGAAAGCGACATTTGTCGAACGAAGGCTGACGACATAGCGAGAGCTCTCGGCTCTTACGACAGTGGATAGAACCACCACCACCTCACGGGACTTACGGGACAGTTCAGACGGAGAGCGACGAGCTCTCTGGTCTCTCGGCGAAGACGACGGTGCTGGAGAAGATGAACAGTCTCTCTGAAATACTCTCGTGCCTTTCTCTCTCTTCATTAGCTATTTAAGCTTAGGTTTTAGAGATTATTACAAACTAGCCAATGGGCCCAATACAATGCCCCCAACCCATTAAGCCTACTCTAAATACCCTTTTTACAAATATTACAACCATTATAATCAGAAATTCTATCTAAAATACAATGCAAGATATCGTAACAGGAGTAGTTGTTTCTTTGACTTATGCTTGTAATTTTTGAAATTAACCTATTGAGATACATTGTATATGAGCTTAAGTGTGAGCAAGTAGCCCTTGCGTCAAATTGTTCTATCCTTGTGACAATAAGACCTCCTATCAACTCAACTCTTTGAGAATGTTGTAGTGGTTGAGTTATGGAACTGAAATCCCTAATGTGGGTCCAAGCTAAAGACCCTAGCTAGTTGCTAAAATGTCCATTTGTAAGTCTAGGCTTACATTACCTGGTTTGTTGTTGTGAAATCCCAAGTATGGGTCTAGACTAGAGAGTTTAGTGCACTATAACATGTGTGAAGGTGTATTGTGTAAATGGGTTGTTGTGACCAAGTATGTGGGCAGTTTTTTAATTTGGCCCTTATGGTCTTTTGTCGTAGATGTATTTGGCTTGTTGAATATTGTGATTTAATTCTAAGGCGAAAATAATTCGGAAGTGATATAGCCACCTGAATTTTGGCTATGAACCACTATAAAAATTAGTGTAACTCTTGTGTGATACCAAATTGTTCCTTGTATTTTTCGCCATGAGCTTTGATCTTACATAAATTTGCAAACACATCGTCTTATAAAATTAAAATTAGATAAGGTTTAGTAAAAAAAACATAAACTTAAAATATAGATACAAACCAGTTCTAGGTTTCAAGCTCTTGATACATAATAAGCTTTATGGCTTTATATGTTTCTTTAAACTTTTCACTTACATGTTCCTTAGTCCCACTCACCTTTATGGTTTGTTTGGAATCTACAGAAAAGAAAAGAAAACAAACAAAAATGAGAGAGAAAGTTATATCTTGTTGTTTGGCAACAAAGAATCATTTAGAGAAAAGAAAATAAAAGAGAAAATTACTTTCTCTCTTAGTTAATAAATTTTCTCTCACAAAATGGAGGAATTTGGAGAGAAAAAAAAATGAAATCGAAATTTGAGAGAAAATTTTAATATAAAAAATTTTAAAATTTATTAATTTCCTTTTTCTTTTCATTTTCCACATGTATTCAAACTAGAAAAACTATATTTATCATCCATTTTCTCTCTCATTTTCCATGGGCACACAAACAAGAGAAAAGAACCTTTTTCTCTTTTCTGTCTCTTTATTTTCTCTTTCTTTGTTTTCTCTCCACTTTCTTTGTTCCAAACACAACCTTAGAGAATATGCGTAGCTAGTCTTGAAAATAAAAACCCTAAAACCAAACTCAAATATGTATAAATTTTACAGTGTTGGAATCTGAGTGTCGAGTTGATTGACTTCTTCTCTTCCAAAATTTATGAATAAAATAAATTTGACATTAAAATTAAGAAAACACCCAACTACACTTACAATTAATAAATTAGTTATTATATTATCTTTTAGCACAAAATTGTTTAATAAAAACAACATTTCTTCATACACTCTACTCTCGAGCCAATGGTGATCCACGACCATATCCCTAACAGGATTATTTGGAAGCCGAACAAGAGTAGCCTCTTCTCAGTGGCCTCTACGTATAATAATATCAGAGGATAGACGGCTAACATCAGAGAGAAGATACTTACCTCGATACTACTGCCCTCTCTGAGGCACTTGCTAGGGAGATAAAAAATTACAAAAACACCCTTTTTCTTTTTTCAATCAGACTAATGCATGCCTTCATGTCCAATTGCTTGCTCTTTACCAATCATGGCATTTATGTTAGTAGGACAGAAGATGCAGTCCATTGTCCCACGCACCATAAAATGCAAATAACACACCCTTTAGAGAGCTTAAAGTGGACTCTTTGAGAAGCCATTAATGTAGGTATGGTAATAACTGAAATTAGTATATCATGAGCTACAATTAAAGATGAGAAAGACCTCCATAATTGTTGTTCATGTAGATAATTGAAGAAAATATGTGATTTGGGGGAAAGAAAAAAGAGCAAAAAGAGTTCTGGAAGATGAGCAACTTTGCTACCTTGGAATCCAAGCCAGAAAAGCCCGTCGACCTTCTTTATAATTAGGGTTTAAATAAAAATTTATAAAAGGATAAAAATACACCTTAATACTCAAATTACATATTTCATAAAATACATGTCTAAATTGAATAAAAATTTAATTAGAGATAAAATAAGACATTCTCTATCTAATAACCATACTATATGAGAAAAATGTAATGTGAAAATGTGGAAAATAATCAAAAATACCCATAGACTTGTATTTTAACACTCCATCTTAAGCTGGAGAGTAGATATCAAACAATCTCAACTTATCACTAATGGATACATGTTCACGCTTTCCCAATAGATTAGTAAATATATCTCTCAATTGGCCTGAAAAGTCTACATAAGTTATTACCACCTTCCCCTGCATAAGTGTATCTCTAACGAAGTGACTGTTAACCTCTACATGTTTCATTTCCTCATGGAATACAAGGTTGCTGACAATAAAAACGATTGCCTAGTTGTCATATTTTATAACCATAGGGTCAGGTAACATAAAACCAACCTCAATAAATACAAACTTCATCCACATAAGCTCACTAACTCTATGAGTCATTGCTCGATACTCAGCCTCGACACTGGACTTAGCCACAACTATCTATTTCCTACTTCTCCATCTTACCAGGTTGCCTCCAACAAAACAACAATAGCCTAACATAGAACGTATGTCCATCTTGTACCCAACATAATCGGCATCAGAAACCCAATAAGAAGACCTTTTCCAATCACGGTTAGGGTTTAGGGTTAGAATTAAGATTCGAGTTAGGATAGGGTTTAGGATTAGTGTTAGTGTTTAACAATTAGGGTTAGAGTTTATAGTTTAAGATCAAAATATTAGGGTCAAGATTAGAGTTTGCGATTTAGGGTTAGGGTTAGAGGATTAGGATTAGGGTTAGGGTTAAGATTAGAGGATTAGGGTTGGGGTTATTCATGAGTAGGTAATTAAATGTACTCTTCTTTTTCATATTATGTACTCCTCTAGGTAATTATGTACTCTTTTTCTTTTATTTTTTAATACTAATAATAACTTAATATTTAAATTTACTAAAAATAATTTAAATATATAGTTGATCCAAATTAACTTAGTTAACATGATATAATAATTATACATTTAAGATTACGTTTAACTTAATTATAAATAATTATTTCATAAAATGGTTAAAATATTGTATATTATTTAGTTTTATGTTAATTTAATAGTAGTAACTCTTTCAATAAGTCTGAATAATAATAACCTAGTTATTATTAAAAAAATTACTTAATTAAATGACTAAGATAATTTAAATCAACATATGTATAAAATAATTATAATCTTGTTATTTGGGTTTTAAATTTAAAATTTAAAATGGTTAAACTATTGTATATTATTTATTTTTATATTAATTTAATAGTACCTTCAATAAGTCTGAATAATAATAACCTAGTTATTATTAAAAAAATACTTAATTAAACGACTAAGGTAAACTAAATCAACATATTTATACAATAATTATAATTTTTTTATTTAGGTTTTAAAATTTAAATTAAATAAAACTATAAATTATTGCTAAACGTGTAAATGGATCTTGGAACCAACCACAAGTTTGGATCTAGTTTGAACCTTCACGGCTTCATATCGCTAAAACCATCAGTGGCAAATTGTCAAATACGTGCGCACACCGGTCTTTTCGGCGCGGGATGCGGATCGTAAACTCGACCAGGCCGGCCGGCGAGGAAGAACACGTTGACCTTAATGCCAGCTTTGGGTTGACCGATGGCAAGTTGCAATGTCGCACAGTTGACATCTACAGAAACATTGATCGCTGAAAAAATTAGTCCACAGAACAAGCTTATTCTCTTCGAATCTGAGCTTAAGAGGATAATCATTAATGGCGCCAGCCATTTTCCGCTTGCAGAGCGGAGAAATAAAAAAAAAAGAAAGTCTTCTTAAAGCTGCAAGTGGGTGTAACAAGCTACCATAAAATGATTAATTCACGCTTAAATATTGAGTCTTCTTCTCTGTCACAGTGCAAGAAGGCCGACTTAAGGCACGCAAAGCACTACGATGGCAGGTCCTGTTCTTCAGCCTCCACCGTACACATACCCGTCGACACCACCTCCTCAATATGGGTTCTCCCATCCACCCGCGAATTATGGCCCCAATAACTATCTCCATAATGCAGGGACGGATCCAACACTGGTTTCTCCAGTGGTGTTGCCACAACCAACTGTTGCAAATGGCATCCCTACCCACACCCCGGCGATGTCCATTTCAACGCCGGTGCAACAAATGGCTGGCGGTGCTGTTGCCGGTACGATGCCTTGGACCACCGGTCTCTTCGACTGCATGGAAGATCCCACCAATGGTGCTCTTCTTCAACACTCAACACTACTATCTACCATATATCGTCCATCTTCCTTTCATTATTCAGAACGTTATTCAGAAAAAAAGATATCTGGGTGAAATCGTTTTGCAGCTCTCGCGACGGCCTTCTTTCCATGCGTGACATTCGGGCAGATCGCTGAGATCCTCGACAACGGTAACAGCAGTGAGTAGTGGAATCATTTAAACACCCATTTTTTGTTACTCGATCGAGCGGATTTCTTCTTCGTATCCTAAATTTCTAACGCGATGGATCTGCAGCTTGTGCGACCAGTGGAATCATCTATGCAGTGACACCATGCATGTTGTCCCGTGGTTATCGAAGAAAGTTGAGAAGAGCCTTCGGTCTGGTGGAAGCTCCGGCGCCGGATTGGCTGACTCATTCTCTCTTTGAGTGGTGCGCTCTCTGCCAAGAATACAGAGAACTCAACAACAGGGGTATAAATCCTGCACTGGGTAAGTCGCACTTGTTTAACAGTAACAGAGTCGTCTCCTTACTTCCATCTAGTAGTTTGAAGAAAATCCCTCCTCATTAATGGCTTCAATGCAATCAACCGTACGTAACAAGGACGACGATGATGGCCTGGGTTCTTGCAGGCTGGCGTGGAAATGTGGACAAGACACTCCAGAGTCGACAGCAGACCATCTCCACGGCACCTCCGATGAACCAAACCATGAACTATCCAAAGCCACTCTTCTGAGTTCTGCACCGAAGCAGGGCAGATTAATAATCGGTTTGTCATCAATTCTTCGTAGAAACATCAATTGCTTGAGTAATAATCAAAGATGATAACTCTTCGTGGGAACAAGTAGAAACACAGATCAGATCGATCTCCAGAAAACTGACAATCGTATATATTCTGTTCAGAAAGGACCCTGAAAAATCCGATTCAAAACATAGAAATCTAATGATGCAAACCAAAAAAAAAAAAAACCCCATCAAACGATCACATCAAAGGATACTCTGTCATCGTGATTGGGTCCAGGAAAGAGAGAAAGGAAGAGCATCCTGACAGTATTTTATTTTCCATTTTTGTCCGAAACGAGACAGTAGGCGGCAGCGGAACATCCCCCGGGCGCCCATCCTTTTTATGGAAAGCTCCAAATCTCGAGTCTCGAAGTGAATAGAATTGCCTTCGGTGGGTGTTTTCGTCAAATTTAAGTTCCCTCGTTTTTTCTATGAACCCATTCGCCATTGGGCTCGCCATTGCCACACCAGACTCCGGTTCGTAACCCATTAAAATGACTGAGATTATTATTGATAGGACGGTTGAGATAATCGTTGATCATGATCTGAAGATTGATATAGTGTTTTGTCGTATCAAAGCAGCTAATTAAAGATTTTTTTTCAAAATTAATAGGAAGATCTGATCATAAGCAAACATAATCATCTAAAATATTTAGATTGCATGGAGTGTGGTCAGGTTTGTACTAATTAGATCGGTCTGGTTCAAAGAGAATAAGGTTAGATCGGGCTGGATTGAGTTGATTACTGTCGAGGGACGTAAGCAGTGGAGGATAACGCAGCGTGGATAAATTGCGGCATTTAGGGGGGTTCTGCAAGATGTTCCTTCCAAGCAAGGCCTGTGTTTCCATCATCGTCTCTCGTCTTACCTCACTACCCAGTACAGAGACTTCAGTGCTCAGGCGAACGCAGAGCGAGAGCGAACTGAAGCAAAAAGAAAAAACTAATAAACAAATACCTGCTTTGGGAAACTGAAATCCTGCTACCAGACGTATCAGAGATATTAAAAACCAACTTATTAAAACTGACGAGGTCGAGGAGAGAGATGCCGCAGAGTCATCGCCTGAGACTCTCTGAGAGAGAGAGAGAGAGCTGCGGCCGTACCGATACGCCATCTACCCGAAAACGATCGAAAGTCTGTCTTCTTTCTTGGCTGGTGTTACGACCACCTTCTTCTTACTGGTTGAAAAAGCTCTGATGCTCTCACTTCTTCCCAGAAGCGCCGAGGATGCAAAAACAGCTCTTAATGTAGAGATGCAGTGCTTTGAGTCGTCTTCTTCTTTTTTTCCAATGTATTCTAGCTTCTTTCGGTATTTTTTCTCTTTACTCTCTCTTTTATATCTGAGTGTCGAGAGTGCTTTTATCTGGTCTTTCATTCATTTAAGCATAAATGCACCCTTTGATCTGAGAGTTTCTTTTACGGCTTTGTGCTTTTGTGAAGGAGCGCGGATGGCGGTGGCCGCAGCCTCTCCGAGCTCGAACAGGATTTTCAATTACAGAATGCTGCCACCTTGAGCCGAAGTATTACATGTTTAAAATTTCTTTATCGGTTTGTTAGTTTTTCCTGTTTCTAAGCCTCTACCCATCACTGCTACGGTTATTTATTTCCATTTCCTTAGGCTCGTTTTCTTCACCGACGTGTCAAGGTTCCCTTCCTGGGTCCAAGTCCACCTGCGTCGAGTTTGATACGTCTCCGCCACTACATTTTGGGGGCTTAAATACGGTAAAACGTCGCCGCCTCTTTCTTAGCGCGCGTCTTCTTGAACATGTATCCAATGGTTGTCAAATCCGAGCATCTGATTCTAAGTGCTCTCTCTGTTGGTAGAACATCAATTGCTCGGACGTATCCGTGGTAGAATCGAGCCAGTTCAGTTTCCTGAAGAGAACTGCAGGCCCGGTTGTGGGTATGTTTGAGAGCTGGGGAGACTCGGGCATGGTTCCAACTAGTCCCAGGACAGATACTTCAACGGACATCGACACAGACGAGAGGAACCAAATTTTGGTGGTGAGGATGATGTTTTCGGTTTTATTTTCGCTTCTCTCTACGGCCAACTGTTCTTCATTACAATGATCAGTATTATCATTTATTATAGAATTATTTGTTGGGTTATTACTTGTATCATTTTCTGCTCGTTTCAGTATGGAGGTGTTCAAAATGGCAGTCTTCCGTCTTTGGATTCCATCGATAGGCCAAAAGAAAGACCAGGGGATCAAAAAGTAATAACCCGATCCTATCCACCTGAAAAAACTTGGTTATTCTTCTACCTCTCTCTTTGAAAGCTCATTTCATCCTTTGATCAATAATTACAGACTCTTCGGAGGCTTGCCCAGAACCGTGAAGCAGCAAGGAAGAGTCGTTTGAGGAAGAAAGTGAGATGATTTAGTTGGTGTAGAACTATAATCTCTATTTCCTTAGTCCCAGGGCAATGTTACTTCACTCTGTCTTTTCATTTCTTGCTTTTGCTTGAGGTGTTTGGATTATTGATAGCCTCTTTTAATTTGTGGGATAGGCATATGTTTATCAGCTTGAAAGTAGCCGCTTGAAGTTGGCCCAACTTGAACAAGAGCTTCAACGAGCAAGGCAACAGGTATATTTGATCAATGATCCCGAACGAGATACCTTGCTGTTAGTATGATTTCCTACTTCTTGATCTATTTGATCCCAACGAGAGCTCCTTTGGGTTATGGATTATAATCTGTGATGCAGGGTATTTTTATCTCCAGTGGATGTTCTGGAGATCAAGCTCATTCAGCAGGATTGAATGGTGTGTGCCTTATGTGTATAATTGCTTCTTGTTAGTGATTTCATTGTTGCGAGACACCAGAAGCTAAGACTTGGTAAATTAACTTAAAATGAATCTCTGGCTAGAGACTGGATTCTTTGGCCTTTTTCTTGGGGAAGACAACATTAAGATAGAGTTCTCGTTGCTTGGAGCTCGAAATTGTTCTGATCATCTTCTTTTTTTTTTTACGAATTTTTAGGAGGCATGGCTTTTGATATAGAGTATGCTCGGTGGCTAGAGGAGCATCAACGGCAAATTACTGATCTCAGATCAGCGATCGATTCTCGAGTGGGTGATACTGAGCTTCGCCTTCTGGTCGATGGAGTCCTGGCACACTATGACGAGATTTTCAAACTCAAGAGCATTGCTGCAAAATCAGATGTATTCCACATGCTATCGGGCATGTGGAAGACACCTGCAGAGCGATGCTTCATGTGGTTGGGTGGCTTCCGATCCTCTGAACTTCTCAAGGTGACTGGTTTCTCTCCATCAGTAATTTTCTTCGTTCTGCTCCTTTCCAGTTCTGTTAATCCTGGTGAGCGCTTGATGTTTCTTAAATCTCGATATAAGATTGCATTTGTATCCCAGAAAGAAAAATCTACCATAGCAAAATGAAGTGAAGTTCTATTGGTTTTAAATGGGGCGACTCTGAACTGCAGCTACTGGCCAACCAACTTGAACCATTAACAGATCAACAGCTAGTGGGCATATGTAATCTGCAACAGTCTTCTCAGCAAGCTGAAGATGCTTTGTCACTGGGGATGGAGGCCCTGCAACAGTCTCTTGCAGAGACCCTTGCTTCTGGGTCTTTAGGCCCTAGCAGTTCAGGCATTGTTGCCGATTATATGGGTCAGATGGCAATTGCAATGAGCAAGCTAGGCAAATTGGAGGACTTTCTTCGCCAGGTACAGAACTAAAACCATCTACTTCACTTGAGCTCCCCGGTTGATCTCGTTCTTGAGTAAGATTATCACGGGATTCCCGTTGCAACCAGTAGTTTGGGAGCTGGTTTAATAAGTACAAAGATCTTGAGTTCATTAGTTGAAGAGGTTTTCCCAAAATTCTAATATGTATGAACCCCAAGCAATATTGTTTGATGTCGGTGTTTAACATGTAATTTCTGGCGAGAGTGTAGGCTGATCTGTTGAGGCAGCAGACATTGCAGCAAATGCATAGGATACTGACCACGCGGCAAGCAGCCCGAGCCCTCCTTGCAATTGGTGACTACTTCTCACGCTTGCGGGCACTCAGTTCCCTCTGGTTGGCCCGCCCAAGGGAATGAAATGCTTCTAACTAGCTTCAGACCCTCATGCATGTGGTAACCTATAATATTGATTGTTTCAACAGGAGTTACATTTTCAATTGCGTGCAATTTGGTCTGGTTCGATTGCTCTATCATACTGGCACCGTAGCCATTGATGACCATGGATTTTAATATATTTTTATCAATACTTGTTGCTGTATCATTGGAAGTTCTCCATTTTAGCTTCTGTTTGTTCGTTCTGCATCCAAATCCTCTTCTGGTGCCGAGAGACCTGGCTAAAGCACTAAATTCTCCTCTTTCTGGTCTAACCCCGTTTAACAAGGGAATTTAATTCTTGCTAAAGATGCCGACGGTTTCATTTGAGAAATAGATTACTTAGATGCAAAGGTCGGAGAAATCTCCAATATTGTATGTAATTAATGGCTCTGAAATAACACCTCAAAGGGATCTGTTTTGAGCTTCAGTAATCAAAGAAGGCGTGTAGAAGGACGAATACAAGAATCATGTTTATTTCCATTATTGTTATAAAACATATACTGGGATGCAAGCTGTATGATCTCTCTCTCGACACTGAAGTGTTAAGAATTAGAAGTCCAATGAGCATCTACAAATGCGTACTTCGTCTGTTCTTCACTTGTTTTTGTTTTGAACTCCCATGGTTGTTTGGCCCTGTTAGGATTTGAGATTAATATTTTGATCAGTTTCTGATATGAGACTCAAATCTCAATGATAATAACAATTCCTAGTCGAAGATAAACACGATTTTTGCCTACCTCCTTTCGATTGCGTTCTTGTTTGACGTAATTGTGGGATGAAAACACCCGTGCCCAGATTCTCTCTCTGCGAGCAAACCTGCAATTTTGTCATTCCCAATCCGTTGAAACTAACATGCGAGGTCAATTATGGTCGCTAAAGAAGAACGACAGAGGAGTTTTTCTTACATTGGGCATGTTGGGGTCTTTTACGGCAATGGGCGGAGACCATTGTTGGCGGCGATTGAAAAACTCCCAGGAGACTGACTATTTGCATGACAAGGGAAAAAAGGGGAAATAGCAGTGAAGTTTAGTTTCTCAAGTTTGTGTAATTCTGGACAAAAGAAATGGAGTTCAGTTCTTTGCTGTGCTCACCTGATTTCCTACTGTTGTTGGAAGGTATTCGTCGGGTGCAGCAACAGAAGACTTGGGTTGGAACTCATCGTCCTCGTCCACCATCAGCAGCAGAATCTGTCTTTTGAGATGGAGGAAGAAGAGATCATCATCGAATTCTGTGTAAGAATCCATGTTCGAGTCCAGGAAAAGTGGGGGAGAAAGAGGGAAGAATGGTAAGAGGTAAGATTTTTTAGCAAGGAAGTAGAATATATATATATAAGTAAAAACAGAGAGAGAGAGAGAGAGAGAGAGAGAGAGAGAGAGAGAGAGACGTTATAGGGAAGAATGGTAAGAGGTGAGATTTCTTAGCAAGGAAGTAGAATATATATATAAGTAAAAACAGAGAGAGAGAGAGAGAGAGAGAGAGGGAGAGGGAGGCGTTATGTTTGAGGATCAAAGTGACGGGTCCAGGTGAAGTGGTGGGATGTGATATGAATCGCTTCCATAACGTTAATTCTTCGTCCTCATTCATGATTTGATTCGTCTCACACGTTCTTATCAATAAATAAGGAAAATTCCTCCTCTGTTTCCTTTCTGGTTCACTCGGCTCCAGGATGCCATCTGTCGTTTGCTTTTCAGTCTTTATTAGAAGAAGAAGAAACCAGTGAACAGCCCTCTCGTTTCTGTGATTCTTCCTACTAGATTCTGTAAAAGATGAAAGCTTAGGATAGAAGGAAGAAAGATCCAGGGGATTGACCAACAGGGGAAATGGTGATGTCTCCTAGTTGCGTCGTTTTGTTTATGTTGTCCGATCCATCGTTTCTCTCTCTGGTTTGTCCATTTTCAACCAAGCACGGAAACGTGTTGAAGAAATCAGCAGTAAGTCTGTAGGGTGTGTGGGCACTGAGGACGGCTACGTCTCCATTTTTGAGAGTTTTTAAGCTTTCCAGATGCCGTTTCGTCTCATTCCGATGTCTTCATCCCAACGAAGCTACCCTAATCGTCAACCTTTCCTCATTAACATCTATAAAATATTAAATATTAAAATAAATACACTAACTAAGCCCTTAAACCCATCTCTCATACTAGATTAATCCAATTTTAGGCTGATTGTTCCTACTTTTGCATGCCATCTTGTGAAAGAACTGAAACCAAGTTCTTGAGACATGTTTTAAACCATAAACTGCAAAATTGAGTTTGTAGACTCACTCGTTTTGTAGGTATCGAGAGCGAGTTGCCAAAATCGGTGCCGCCCCAAGGTGTCAAATAGTCTCAAGCTCGGTTGTTCTACTAGGCTATCAAATGAAAGTAAATTAGGCTCATTAGTAATAGTGAATCACTATTTGATACAAACCCTTGCAATGGCCTACACTCTGAACCCCACTGTAAGAGAAAGATCGATTAACTTTTTCAAATGAAGGATTTAAAAGGGGGTCAGTGTACTTGAAAAGTAGATCACTCAGGGAAAGAGAAAGTGAATGTGAATTCTAGGGTGATTTACTTTCTTTGAAGAATATAGCTTTTTTATGTTAGTATGTTGTGTAGGAAGTGTAATGGAATGTCTTTTTTGTGTGTTAGTGTAACCTCATGAAAAGTGTTATGGAATTCATTCATGAAATGAATTGAGGATGAAATAATTGGAAGAACATGGAAGCTCATGCAACTATTGCCTTCTCCAAGTCAGTAATAACTTGAATTTAGCTTTTATAAATAAATATGGATAAAAAAATATAAAAATAAAATTAGTGATCAAATTTAAATAAAATATTATATATAATAAATAAATAAAAAATAAAAATATATGATTAATGTAACATATTTGAATTTTATATAAATTTTAATTAAATTGATAATAATTTCATTTAATTAAAATAGCTAGAAATGATTAATAACCAAGGTTTTTCCAAAGGTATTAATTTATATAATAAAGTAGTAATTTAATTTATTAAATAATCATCAACGGAATGTATTAAGTTACATACACTATTGATTTCATTTATTATCTTATTTAAGTAATTAATAAAAAAATTATAAATTATTATTGTCAAGCATATTTTAAATTTCATAAAGATTATATGTAATTTAAACCAATTAATTTTATATTTATTAGTTATTAATTAAAAGAAGAGGATAAGCTTTCTGTCGCCACGACAGGGGGAGAGTATCCCATCTCTGATGCTATCTCGTCGTCGGAAGGGATGGGCGATGGCGGGAGGGGAAGGTCCTTTCATACCCCTTTTCCCATTCTTTGTTGTTCTTTGTGAGTTGTAGAGTACGGTCGAGAAGAAGAAGGGGGCGGGGGAGGCCTTTCCACCGCCGTTGCCTACTGTTCAAGCAGAAAGACCAGGTGAGGGTTGGGGGATGAGCCTCCTCCGTCCCGTTCTTCGCTGGCATCCTCTCAAGCAAGGGCGAAGGAAGAGCATTCCCTTCGCCATCTTCGCCTCCCCGTTCGATAACGCTAAAGAGAAGATCCTCTTTTGTCCTCTTGCATTGCTTACATAAAAAAAAAAATATGAAGGGAGAATGAGGAAGAACGACATTTGCAGAGAAGATCTTTAATTTTTTATTATCAATGTTCCATTATTGTATTCACCATTGAGAAATTTCATTAATAAACGCTATTAATTGGGATATTACACAAAAAAGATTCTAATTCTTTTTTAAGCCACATATAATACTCCCACCTTAATACATTTAGGCTAATAAATGTGAGCTTAAAAGACACATCTCATAGTAGCAATATTATAAGAGTGAAATAGAAATCAAAATATTACATTTCAATAACTCTGCAAAGGGTATTGATCGATCAATCAGTGTATGCGGATTGATCAATCAACTTAAATGATTAATTGATCAATCGAGATACAATGATCGATTTTTCACGGAGCAAAATGAAAAGTTGAAAGGTTTTACATGACGTTTCACTTCACTTTTCTTTCCAAAAACCCTTCCAACATCAAGTTGTGCGATTTCTTTGCATTACAGAGTGTTTATCTTCAATCCCATTTTGATTTTAGAGGCATTCCACCTCTAAAACCGAGAAGAAACACTTTTTCCTTTCTACCTCCACTAAATCCGAGCTTTTCAAGATAGTTTGCAAAAATGTCATGGCCAAGACGCGCACTCCATCAAAATAAACCGATACATGCGAGGAAATGCCAAATTGGAGAGAATATTTCCGTATTCGCTAACAATGGAGTAAGTGTCTTCAAATTTTTGCTTCAGAGAGCATTGTGGAGCCTAGAGGAGTAGATTTGGAGTTTTGCTTGAGAGAAATAAAACATTTTGAAGAGTTGTTCTTCCCATACATGGGGATTTTTGAGAGAGAGGAGGCCGTTGACTCTTTATGTTAGTAAAAGTTTTCTAATGAAACTTGGGAAGTAGAGGAACATTCTCCAAATAATTCGAGAATCACTTCCTATGTGAAGAAAACAACAATGACCATTTAGTCTATTGAACTGAATAATCTCTTGGGAAGCAACTTCATGGGAACGACGAAATATGTAGGAAAATTGGTGAGTCAACATACTTGGCCACCTCCCACAAAACATTCAAGATGCCATTCAATTGGTTTTTTGGCAAGCGGCCAGAAATTCATACAAAGTGAAGATCAAAGACCTCACCATGGTGTAGAGAGTCATCATAGAGATTGTCACCCATGCCCGCAACTTGATGAAGGGAAATTTTCCCGATCGATTACAACTGGCATCTTTTGGATGTGGGTTATCACTTAGAAGGTCTGATCGAACTTCGATTACTTTATGGCAAGTAGAATGATGGTCATTGCCACTACAAGCTCACGAGTGGACGACCTCCCATTTGCTCAATAGATTACCGCCATTTTATCGGCTTCGGGGGATGAGATGAGCCCGGAACCTCAAGTTGAGCAATTCAAGTTTTCTAATAGGTGAAGGACCATGGGCGAGGCTTCTTCCTCTTTAGACCGAAAGAGAGCTCTTGAGGACTCAATGGATGATATTCGGGCCACTCAAGCAGTCATTCTTGCTACGCAAGGGTAGCATAAGACTGGCCAGATCGAGATTAGAGCGAGTAAATAGAGGATTGAGAGAATGCTCGAGACTTTCGAGACTCTACTCAGCTGATCTACGCTGCCATCCTAGTTTCCTAGTTGCCTTCCAACCTCACCTTTTGACTCTCTTGTGTATTTACTTATGCTTACTATACTTTTATTTTTATTTAGCATTTGTATCTACTAAAATTTTGTAGATTTGAAATCATATGTGAAATGGCCTTTGAGCCACCTTTTATTACTCTTGTTTGCAATTTCTATATCTATTTGAGTATCACAAAAAGGGAAAAAAATGAATGACTCATTCGACACACTAAAAATCACAAGAAAATTTTAAAATGTGAAATCAGACATCCATAAATTAAGGGGGAGCCATTTCCCAAACTTGCACATTTTATTTATCTACGAACTTTAGGGATGTTGTAATTTTTAATTTTTCAACATTAGGTTTTATTATCATAAAAAAAGGGAGATTGTTGACCGAATGTTGACTCCCTTCTTGATTTTGATGATAACAAAACTTAATCGAGGTGACAATTACAAATCTAGTATTTCATATACTTTTTCTTCAAGAGATCAATTTCAAGGTCTAAAACATTGAATTGATATAAGCTTCTCAAAAGACCTCAAGCTTCATGGAATGTCAAATAACCCTTGAAGAAGCACCCCAAGGAGATGAAGAAAAATTGAAAACTAGAGTTTTAGGAATTACTGAGAAAAGTCAAAAAGTTAGTCTATGTAAGAGAGCAGTCCACTCCTTCTAAAACTTGAGGTACAATGCAAATTTGGAGTCTTAGGACATATTTTGTATTCAAACATGGTTTTAAAAATATATACATACGTATTTATATATGTTAGAATCACTTAGGATTATTAATTCTCATGCTTTAAAAGTCTACATAGCGAACTGGCACTGGAATGATCGATCAACAAAAAGTGCACAAGCCAAAAATATAAAGTATGAAAAATCAACTAAGGTTGATTGAACGATCATCTAGAACATGACCAATATGTGTTATAACTTATGATCGATAGATACTAAGCATGCAAAACAAATTCATGCTGATTGATCAAATAATACTAAACAAGCAAAGTAAATTCATGCAAATTGATCGATCAATACTAAACAAGCAAAACAAATTCCCATTGATTGATGGATCAACTTCAAAGACTAATCAATCATATTGAACTTTCTCAGTCAGGGACATAAATCATGATCGATCGTAGCAAAGTCATTGAATGATCGTACTTGCAATTCATTGTCAGTGGGAATTTTGATTGACCGATCATACCATGTACATTAATGAATCAACTTAAAATACTAGACCCAATGTGAACATATTGTTTGGTCATACCATCGATCAATAAGTCAAACTCTTATAGAAAAATAGTCGTTACGCACAATTAATCGATCTTTCATTTTACACAGATTGATCAATGTAAACTCAACTCTTTACATATAGGCAAAAAATGGCTAATTTGGCTTGGAGAACATATAAATACCCCACTAACCCTCCCATCGAGAAGTTAATGTACTTTTATTGGCATATCCACCAACATTTATTCTCAATCTCTTGAAATTCTTCCTAAAGTGCATTTTTGACAAAGCATGAGCCAAAACCTTGCAAGATTTCATTCTCTTTTCTCATACTATCTCCTAGCATACATCATACTCAAGTTCCCACATTCTACATTATGCTACAAAGGCCGGAAGCTTGGATTTCTCAATGGAGAAGGTTTTCTCTCCAATTGATAAAGGTGTTAGTTTTTACCCTTCTTTTGTATTTTAAATTTAACATAGGCTCATCAAGAAACTAATTAAATTTAGATAGAAAAGGCCTAGCTATAGCTAGAATCTAGCCAATCTCTTGGGGAGATTGAATTGTAAATCGTGTAGTTGAGCATACACGTAGCTTAAAGGAGAGCTGAATCTCTGTTGTGTAATTTCTAACGAATAGAGCTAAATTAGAGGAATTTTCCAAACAGGAATTCTTGGGCGGTAAATACCAATAGAGAAACATCGATAACAAAACATTTGGTGTCTAAGTTATTACAAGCATCCCATCCCCCCTTCTTAAGATGCCTCCTGAGCCAACAACATGACAATGGATAATTTTAGACAAGGAACACAATATTTAATGAAAATTTTAAAAAATATATCTTATAAAAATTTAAATAAAACTATCTTATAAAAATATAAGTATATTAGAGTAATTTTATATAATAAAATATATTATTTTTTATTTATATAAATTCATGATTTTTAATATTATATTTGATTACTAATTTAAGAGTGAGAATTTAGATATTGTAAAAGTAATAATTTGATTAAGTATTTGGATATTATAAAAGTAAGCATTTGTTTAATTAGTTTACTTATATATATAAATAAAAATAATCTTAATTATTTATTAATTTAAACAAACAAAAATCTATCTTAACAATTTAGATATTGTAGATATTGTAACAATTTGATTAAGTATTTAAATATTGAAAATTAAGTATTTTTAATGATTTTATTTTAAAAATTATATTAAATAATTAATTTTTTATTAGTTTAAATAATGAACATTTTATTTTAGCTTATTAAAAAATTAAAGAAAACCATCTTTAAAAGTCAAAACTATCAAAAAAAATTATTAATAAATTTCTTCTGCATTTTCTACTGTATTTTTATTATACATACAATATAAAAAAGTAATCTACACAATACTTTATATTATACGATTAACACCAAAACGTAATTTATTTTCACTTTCATTTTTACTTTTACGTAATTTAGTTTCGCTTTCACTTCCAAAGTGGACTGAGCCTCAGATATCGGTACTCCACGACTCCGCAAGGTAGATCCTTAGCTCCGCTCCGCTCGAGTCGAGGAAAGAAGGGGAGAAGACAGAAAAGAAGAAATGAACACGGACATTACAGCGTCGGTTAAGCCAGAGTACCCTGTCGTCGATCGAAACCCTCCATTTACCAAGACAGTAGCTAACTTCAGCATTCTCGACTATTGCCGTTTTCTCACGATTACTGGCGTATCCATCTCCGTCGGATATCTTTCAGGTAGGTTACCCCTTCTATTCATTCTCTAGGGTTTTAACAAACTCTCATGTTTTTTTATGGGTTTGTGACACTTATGAAATCTCAGGGATAAAACCCAACATTCGAGGGCCATCAATGGTGACCGGCGGTCTGATCGGAGTGATGGGCGGCTTTATGTACGCCTACCAGAACTCAGTTGGTCGTCTAATGGGTTTTTTTCCCAATGATGAAGAGGTCAAGAGGTACAAGAAATAAAAGACTGGAATATCGCATCAAATGTGTAGGGCTTTTTACCTGAGTGTTTCCATTTTCAGAGCTGTTGAGAATAGGCGTCAAACTTGTTGCTTGAGATAAAAACTTGCAGATTGAATAATTGGATTGACCATGATGACAGCGGTTTTTGGCATAGGCACTTCCCTCGCTGGAGGAAATTTTTCGTAGTGGGCATTTGACGATTTTTGGGTTAGATTGATTCCTCAATTTAGAAATTTTGGGAAGTCAGTAGGATATCAACAATTTAAGATGGTTTTCCTGTCTGTTTGCACTCGTAGATTTCTGTCGTTGATCCTTTTTCTTTGAGAGGAGAAATTAAGGCCCCTCCTCTATAGTGTTATCTACCGCTTCTTCACCTTCCTGGAGTTTTAGGATAAGCTACATTTGCTTTTTCCGATGGTATCTTAGATCCTAGTCAGTATTGGTTCAAAGGGAAAAGTATCTCCCTGCTCAATCACTAAGATATTTTACCATTGAAGAAATTCGCATACTCAGACAGTTTCAAAGAAAGAAAAAGAAAAATCTCAAACCCAGTTTCCTTTTATAGCTTATTCAAGATTCTAATCATTGATATATGAAGAGATGGTAAAGGGGTTTTATGAGGCCTTCTTTCAGGTGGTTCTTCATTGGGAGGATATGGTGAAACCATTTGAGAGCGAGCTCTGTGGTAAAATTGTGACTACCACAGATATGATTTATAATTACTGGATTTAGACTGGATTATACCGTGTAATACAGACTATCAGTGTTATCACTAAAGATGTTGTTTATTTGCTTCTTCAAAGTGGAATTTAGATGTGTTTCAGTAGGTTATTGATGCTCGAAGTTCAGCAAGTATAGAGCTTGCCTCCACTCATCCAGTGTACATATCAACTAAACTGCAGTTCCATAAATTATCTAAAATCTTCAAGCATCTTTGCTCTAATTTTTTCATAATTTAATTCTGAGGAATGGCTTTGCTGTTGATTGTGAAAATCAACTTATATTATTTGGCTTTTACTTTTTATTTTTCGGTTGCTCATTCTGTTTTTACTTTGATAAGAATGGCATCAGTTGGCAGTTACAATATGGTGTTTGTTTGGGAAGCCATAATAACCAACTTTTTTGGTTCAACAAAATTGAAAAGGAATGTAGGGAAGTTAGATGTCATGGATAGAAATGTTTGCTAGGACAACCCAACTGTAAATTTGGAGGTTTAGATTGGATGTTATCAAAGAGGGGATGAAAATGCTCAAGGAAAGCAAAAAGAGACAGACAAGACTCCTAATCTCATATTGGATGAGGAGAGAAGTAAGAGCTAATTTGATGTTCAGAACTGTCAAACTTCCATGCTTTTCTCAATAATTTCGTGCATGTGTTTTCTGTCATATGAAGTGCATCATAATGACTGTTCAAAGATCATTTGTTGAAATCTGAAAATACTAAACTTCCTCCTTAGCTGCAGCTTCTTCCCATGAAACTCCTTTCCTTGAGAGTCATATAAGACTCTGCCATATTTATTCCTCAGCATTCCTCCTCAAGCAGGAATTTGTAACTTCAGCTTGCAAAGAAAAATATCTGTGGTTTTTAATCTGCTTTTGCTGAAAAAATTCTTTATCCATGCAAATTTTTCATCTTCTATTTTCCTCCTTAGTTGGAGTATTAAGATCTTGGTCAACATCTATTGCAATGAAAGAGTACAAAAAAAAGATGGGTGGTAGCCATGCATGAGGAACATTATTAAATATGCAGATCAATACAACAAGGACAATTTTCCTGTTAACAATCGAAATGTCAAGTTCTTTGTGATAAAGTCATATAGTGAAGATGATGTGCATAAAAGCATTAAATACAGCGTCTGGTCAAGCACTCTTACTAGAAATAAAAAAACTTGATACTGCTTTTGAGGAAGCTCACAGAATATCTTGTGGGAAGCCAGGAACTTGTCTTGTTTTTCTCTTTTGCTCGGTCAAAGAAAGTGGGCAGGTTTGTGGGGCTGCTGAGATGATAAGTCTTGTGGATTATGGCAAAGACATGGATTTTTGACACCAAGACAAATGGAGTGGCAATTATTCTGTCAAGTGGCACTTTGTAAAACATGTGTCTGATAGTGGCTATCTTGTGATATTAGAGAACAATGAAAATAAGCCAGTGAAAAATAGCAGAGACACTCAGATGTACTGTATTCCCCAGGTGGTACGGGGATGTTGAAGATCTTCAAGAATTATTCATCAAAGTTATCTTTACTAGACGATTTCATGTATTATGAGGAAAACCAGAAGATTAGCCAAGATGAGAAGTTGCGGCTGCTTAAGGGCTATGAGTCATCTTTTTTTCTTCCCTCTTTTGTGCCTCTACCCAATGTGACCAATTGTCAGCCCTTGAAAGCAAATGAAAACCTTCTTAATCAGAAGGAGAACTGCTTGGAAACGTTGGTAGTAGGTAGTGATCAAGCTATACCAAAGACAAAATGTGTAGGATTCTTCGTTAAATAGTAAAGGCATGGTAAAAAAGGTGGTTGAAGAGAATAAGGATACAACTTAAGTCACACAAAAAAAAGAGTTTGCTCTCCCTTGATTCATCTGAAGGGAGTCTTACCATATGTGGGCTTGTCTCAATGGGACCTATTGTTGATGTTGTTGCCATCAGATCAAGACCTGCTAGAGTGAATGGGTTCAATAACAACACTATTTTGGCAATATGGACTATACTTTTTGATCTCAGATCTGCCAGGCTTGAAAAGTAGATCTTCTTGACAAATGAGTTACTCTTTGTCGAGTTCATAAAAATTCTGGTGACGTTACCTTTTTTGGCATAAAATGTATTGGAAGCTTTCATGTGGTTCCTATGGTTGTGATGTTACTGATGGTGTAATGACAAATTGTGGCTGTTAAGCTTCTTATGCTTTGTAGATCTGATAGTTCATGGCTATGGAAATTGTTAGTGACAAGAGTTTACTGGGGAGAAAAGAGACCTGGACTAGTAATCGAGATATGTATACGTTCTGAATAGTTTCTGTTTTTGTTTCAAATATGTGCTTCTTACTCTTGCGTTTGCCTCTGGGTCAACATTAAGCGCCTTTGCCAACACCACCATATTCCTATACTTTCTCTCCCACAGGCTGGGGAGCAAAAGTATTCAAAGCCCCAACTTGGATGAAAGAAGAAAACACATGCATTTCTCTCCAAATAATAAACCACTTTCAAACCAGATAGATAAGAGGTAAGTGAAGACAATGACTCTCAAAAAACCCTGCTTGTAGAGTAGACGCTAAAAAGAAGGATGGGTGATAGATAAAATCAAATCCAATGCTAGGACTTCTAAAAATAACTTGAATAGGCTGGGGTGCCACTTGCAGCATCCTAAACACCTTTGAAGTAAGAAAAGCTTACCCATATCAAAGGGTAGTAAACAAGTCATGAGGATATAATAAAGTCACCCATATAAAATGAGAATATCAACTTAAGGAACTCAACTAAAAGGGATAGGCACACTCAACTCCAGAACATGAGACAATTTCTCAAGATTTTTTTTTGAAAGAAGATGTATAAAATTTTGAACTATAGATGAATACTAAGCCAGTCGAACAAAAGGAGTTCCATAAAAAAAAAGAGTTTGATTTTTGGCAAATAAAGGAGAGTAAACTTCACAATATGAGATGTCATGAGAGATAAACAAAACATATAATCAAATATTAGAAAACTTATGGTAAGGCAAAGAGCTTTACAAGAACCATTAACACATACCAGGAATAAATCACTGAAAGTTGACCAAGATCTTGGAAATAAGGACTTGAAAGGACTATGATGTGCTGCAAACGAAAAACTGACAATTGCTTCTGATTTTCAATCTTCAATTCTTCCCCTTGGATACTTTTGACCACAATATGTTGATTCCTTCATGATAGGTTTTGTCACCTACCTCATGCTTATTACTTCTCCTTTTATTCTCCCCGTCAAGCTTGGAGGTAGCAGAAGTTATCCTAGCTTGAACATAAAAGAACAATAGCAATCATCTCCTCTATCATCTCAAGGTGTCCCAAGAATAAGTAGTAAAGCGGACCAAACTCTTGGTAAATAGTAGAAAATATGGGTGATAAATAAAGAAAAGTATTTGAAACCAATGCAATAGATTTCAAACTCAAAAGTTAATGCCCGCCACTCAAAGGACGATGGTAGTAGTAGAAAACCCACTTAAGGGCAGTATTTAAAAGGTCAAAAAGGACTAAAATATCACCCGTATATAGCAAAAAAATAGGAACCAACCTAAGAAGCTCAACAAGGGATTGGTCTGAAAAGTTAAGAGAGAGTCCAAAGTAAAAAGAGATAGTAGGAGAAAGGTAGACAAAATAATAAATTTATTGGGATGAAAGGCAGATATAACTACAAAGTAATAGAATTAGAAGAAGACCAATAAAAAACAAAGGTTATAAAGGGTGATCGATCAAACCCTTTTAAAGAATGATCGATCAGACGAAGGGCAACAAAAACAATTTATATGTATCATTAGGGTTGGCTTTGAACCGAGCCGGCTCGGTTCGGCTCGGTACCTACTCGGTTCGATTCGTTATCTATCGAGCTCGAGCACCGAAATCGGCTCGTTTACCTTAACGAGTCGAGCTTGACCGAAGCTAGGTTCGGTTCGTCGGCTCGCAAGCCGGCTCGAAGTGAGTCGGATCGATAACGGGATTGCGAGCGAGCGGGGGAGCGGGAGCGGGAACGAGAGCGAGGGGGGGGAAATTTTTTCCTCCCCCCTCGTCACCGCCGACCCCTCCCATCTGTTGTTGTCGTCGCCTCTACTGCCGTCGCAGCTGCTCGTCGGCCGCCTCTGTGGCCGTCCGTTCGATTTCTTCCTCTCCTCGTCATCACCTCTGTTTTCGTCGCCGCCGCTTCCGTCACCGCCACTTCAGTCGCCGACGCCTCCGTCGTGGCCGTCATCCCCGATGATAGGTCCTCCCCGGCGCCGTAGCCCCCTTCCCTCCGTGTCGTCTCGGCGGAAAACCAGAACAGGGGAGAAATAATCTCCCCCCTCCCTCGCGAGAAGATGATCTCGCACGTGTGAGATCATAAAATAAAAAAATAAAAAAAACTTTTTCCTCTAGAAAAAATTTAAAATAAATTTTATAGAAATAATTTTCTATAAACTATTAGTGTCTCATATTTTTTTAAACATTTTTATAATAGAAATTTTTTATTAAAAATCATATAATTTTCTAAGTAAGATTTTTCGTACCAAGATGGTGTAGAAAACTGTATAGAAAATTTTTGAATAAGTATTTAACAGTTGATGCTGTAATACTTTTAGCATGAAGCAATTTTCATTGCAATTTTGTGTTTGATATTTTATTTAATTAAAATTTTATCGATAAGTATAATAATATATTAGATTGATTATTAATTTTTATTTATTTCCCTAGAAGAGACAATAAAAGGTCCATTTAACTTTCCTAAGAAAATTTAAAAATATTTCCTGTAATTTTCTAATAAGTCACTAATAGTAATAAGATTTTATTTAAAGGTTTTTTTGGGAATATGTATCATAGGAAAAATATTTTTAGTTTTTCCTAGAATATAAATTTTTATCTAGGGGAACTAAGAAGGCCATAATAAATTATGGCCAGATTAAAAAATTACAAAACAAGCTAGACAACAATTGGAGTAAAAAAGATTAATATTGGTGCATTTTAATCCATTATTGAAATTCAATCCTGAACCTCCCCTATCATTATATTTTTTAAAAATGTATGTATAATTTTATATATAATTTATTCAAAGCCACCGCTAGAGATCATAAACAAGGGAAAAAAAAACTTTTTGTCCCTTCCTCATGGCTCTTAAATAAATTGAAAAGATATTTTAGTAGAAATACGTTTCTAGAGACTATTAGTGGTTTTTTCAATAAATGTTGAAAAAACATTTTTAATAGAAACATAGGGACCATTAGTGCCTCATGTTTTTTCAAAATATTTTTCTAATTATAAATTCTTTTTAAAAAATCATATAATTTTCTACGTAAGATTTTCTTGCCAAGATGGATTAGAAAACCATATAGAAAAAATTTGAATAAGTATTTGACAGTTGATGATATAATACTTTGAGCATGAGGCAATTTTCATAGCAATTTTGTGTTTGACATTTGATGTGATTAAAAATTTATCGATAAGTATAATAATATATTATATTAATTATTAATTTTTATTTATTTCCTTAGATAAGGCAATAAGAGGTCCATTTAACTTTCCTAAGAAAAATTTAAAATATTTCTTGTAATTTTCTAGTAAGTCTATAATAGTAATAGGATTTTATTTAAAGGATTTATAGTTGTTATTTGGGTGATTGTAAATTGATAGTGATATTTTATTTAATTTTGTTGTGTTTGATTATTGTTGGTTGTCCAAGTCAATTCACAAAAATTACTCTAATACCATACTGAATTTATAAAGAAGAAATTAATTCATTGATTGTTGTATATTGAGTTCACTGGGTTATATTTAGAATAAAAAGAATTCATAGAATCAAAGTTGAATTAAACTACTATTGTCCCAGTTATACAACCAATATAACTCTTAAAGATAAATCTTAGAATAATTAAACAACTCTTAACAAAGTAGAAATATGAAAGTAATAAACTCTTTTCTATGAGAGTTATGTAAGACTTTTTCATATTTATTCTTCAACAGGGATGGGTACTGATAATAGCTTTGAACTTTTAAGTCTTGTAATCTTTAGAATATTACGTTTCGATTGTTTACTATATGGACTTCAAAATGGCCTTCAGAGGCCTTGTAAGTCTTTAGTTTGTTCCTATGTTTGTAAAGATACTTAGTGAACATATTCTAGTGCATGGTTATTGAGTAAACGGGTAGATTAAATGATGTTTATTTAAGCTTTCTTCAGATTAAGTTGATATTTTCTTTCTTACTCTTGCTTTGCAGCACAAAGGAGTGACTTAAATTACAAAATACTCTATTTATTAGAGTAATGGATAGAGTATAAAGTAACATTTTGTCCATATTTGTTCTATCTAATATATTATTTAACCCTTATTTCATGTTCCTATTTAAACGGATGGGTTGGATAATAGAATGCTTAATTGGGTAAAATTACTAGCTATAGCGTTTGCTAGATTTCATAAGCTCAAACTGAACATTTTGCATATCTATCGGTAGCCATTGTTAAGAAAATGCTTCTATTTTGGAACATTGAGCTTTCTTCTTATTTCAGCAATGTTTGTCTCATTTCAAATAAGAAGGATTGTTACAGGCACAAACAACTTCCCCAAAGGTGTCTCACACTTTCAAATCATTAAATCACAATTCAAAGCTCATTCTCACTGCTTAAATTTCAAATTTCTGATTGTCTTAGCTCTAAATCTTGTTGCACTTGATTCTTAAATAATCTTGCATTGTCCAATAATAAATCCTTGTAGCCATTAACCTGTAAGTGTGGTAACACAAATCTGTATTTGTGGATTAACAGTTTGAGTTCAAGCTTGTTATGTCTCACAAGGACAAACCTGTTGATATCATTAATTCATTTTTATGGTTTTGATGAAGTAAACTACTTAAAAACTAATATATGTCTTGGGGAATTTTTTAATATAAAAAAATTATATTATTTTTTTTTTTAAAATATTTCATTGACTTAATGTAATTTGAATACGTTGAAACTCTATTTATAATAAAGGAAACAAGTAGATTCTAATTATAATTAAATTATCCTTATCTCAGTTACATCCATAGTTAAACACTAAAAGATAAGTCTTATAACATTTGAACAATTGGACATAAATAGAAGACTAACATAACTAAAACATTTTTAACTAAGGTTTTTTGTGAGATAATTTCATAAAATATTCAACCATATTAGTTTCGACTTTGTGAGACCTTTTACCGTGAGAATAAATTATTTTTTTAATAACATAAGATATATTTTAACATTAAACTCACTAATTTAATATAGTAATAAATAAATAAATATACTAATTTATCAATAACATAATATATATTTTTATGTATTATTAATTAATAATATATTACCACAAAATGTAAACCCATTGGTTTAATTAATTATACCAATGGGATCATTAAATAAATTAATGATTACAATTTATTATAAACTAATATACTAATTATGTGTGACTAGAATAAATTATAAATTTTTTTTTTAAAAATTAAAAAATACTAGAAGCAAATATAATATTGAATATAATAAATATATTATTTTATTAATAAACTGGGATAAAATATTAATAACACACACACACGCACACACACACACACAATTTACAACATAAAAGCTAACGTTTATGCCCTGGAATATAACAACGACTTCGTGCATTTAATATTTAATATTAGTTTAGTACATACGAACGATAACATACATGTTAAAAAGCAATAAGATACAACCATCAATGATTATTCTACATACTAGTCGCTATGACATTTCAAAATTGTATGACTCTTGTGGATTCTAATGCACGTCGCCTCCGCAAGTTTATTGATAGGTTGTCTTCATCCACAAGATCATTGCTATTATTGCTATCCTCATTTATACCTGCTAATTGGACCTCATCACCTCCTCCACCAAGCTCATCAGCCGAATTATCATCTTCCAATTCAAACACATTATTGTAATCCTCTCTACATATATAATTATGTAATATGCAACAAGTTATTATAATTTTTATCTGGATCTTATAAGAAAACGAAGGAGCGCCTTTCAACATTTGAAATCAAGCGTTTAAAGCACCAAAAGTTCGTTCAATAGAATTCCTCAAAGATGAGTGCCTTCAGTTGAATAACTATTTATCATTTCTAGGAAGGTTGTCTCCAAATTCTTGCAGATGATAATAAGTTCCTCGATATGGAGCCAAAAATCCTTGCATATTTGCATAACCAACATCGACTAGATAATATTTACTTATAATACAAAATATATTCAACCTAAAATAATTGAAGATAATAATAGTTAAAAAGAGATTGAATAAAAAATATTATTTACCTTCAAGTACAAAAAGTCTATCTTCCTGAGTCAATGCGTTCTTCAGTACACGGGAATCAGCTGCTGATCCCTCCCATCCAGCAATTACATAAGTGAATTGCATGTTAAATGTACATACTACCATCACGTTTTGTGATAGATAACCCTTTTTGTTCCAGAACCTTTGTTGTTCTTCAAGTGGGGTGTTTACTTTGATATGAGTTCCATCAATAGCCCAATACAATCCTAATTATAAAATTTCAATTAATACAAAGTAACTTTGTATATTAATCTAAAATTGTTCATTAGAGGCCAAATGATGTTACCTTAAAATACGAATAAAACATTGGATTGTTTAAAACTTTCGAGTGAGTGCGTTCTGAAGACCGTTTGATGTAATTAGATTGAAGTTTGACAATAGTATTCAACACCTTATTGAAATACCTACTTATGGTCTAGTTTGATCTATCAAACATCTCTACTATAACACTATACGATTGTTGTTGATCAACGGTTAGGGGAAATATGTAATTTGTTCTTCCACTGATGGTCTTTGTGGGTGATATAAATCCTTTACTATAAAGTATCTTTGCTAATTTATGAAACACAATTTGATTCATCCTGTAAACTTTTCAAAATTTAACAAGTGATTTCTCTGATGCCTTTTGCAAAAATCGGACCACCAATCCCACGAGGACGTAGTGCACGTCTATTCCTGTGGCTGAGATAGTATCTTCCCATGATGTACAACATACATGTGAATGCTATCATACTTACAATCCTTTCTTTGTCTTTCTTAATATCCACGAAAACCTGCAAATACAATCACCACAAGCACAATGACGACTACAAAAATAATTCATGTTCCTTCCTAAAAGTCATAAACACAAAAACATACCTTTATCTTCAATCATAACCTATCTTCAATCACACCTTTACACAACCATTTCCAATCACACATCCACAATATTCATCCACACAATAAGAACACAACAATCATGAAAACCCAAACCATAACCATAATAACATTCATAATCTATCAATGATAAGTCCTACAATGTCATAATTAAAAAAACATCAATAAAAAGTAAAACACTCATCTCAAAATAGATAGTGTACTTAAAACTCATTACTACATTTCTTCATTAAAAAAATCTTGAAGTCACTCGAGCCGCTCTTCCACTGTTCGCTTAGTAAACATGTCCCTTTTAATTTTCGTATCCAACCATCAAGGAGCGTGAAACTTCAAATTTTTTGACAAGTCCGGGATTTCCTTGAGGGCTTCAAACCAATTATCTCCGACTTTACCATCTTTAGTTTTGATAGCATCACGCAATACCGCAAAAAATTCCTTCATTGTATCAAGGAACATGAAAGTGTCATCAGTGGACATTTTTGGTCTCTTTCTACGACGACTTAAAGTTGACGATTTACCACTTCGAGACTAATCAGGTGCTGACTCTTTCCCGCTAAATAATGGTGATGGAGTATCTCTATCGACATCCTCGAGCCTGTCCAAGGGTGAATTTTCTTCTCATGCTGGACATCATTGCACACGTCTACGCTAGTTTGACTTAGTGTCCCCATCGCTATTGAGTTTCCCACTACCAAAGCCAATTTGTCATAAAGGGGGTAGCCTTGTTGTCTATATTTTTCAGCATCTTTATGCTCCTACAAGAATAAAACATCATTTAGATGACTGGGAATAGGGTTCTAGTAATGTGGATAACATACAAAATATTTTACAGTACATCATAATTTACTGACCTTGATATTGTCTTGCCATATAAAATAACATGTAATAACTTGGTGTGTGGTTGCATCCCAGCCAAACCCACTAGTGTTGAGACAATTCGTTACTGTTTGGTAACTTTTCTTCCATGATCTTGTTCGATTCTTGAGCTGCTCAACAATTTTTTTATTAGCTGCGTCTTTATTGAACCTATCGACACAATCCAAATACACCTCATGCTTCGTGTTCCCCATATTGACCTGTTCAACCAAGAGATCAAGCATTTTGCTGTCATCCTCGAAGGTCCAAATGTCATATGATCGAGGAGTTTGTTGTTTTCTTCCAACCATTTATAATCTAAATCCGACATGGACTTCATGCACAATTTTTTTATCAGCCAACCATTACCCGTCATAATAACTAGGGACACACATAAACACAAAAAAAAAAAAAAAAATACCATGTGTTGGATATTTATAACACCCAAATCTCCTCACCACATGGCAAGATCATTCCATAGCACTTCAAAAATATTCAACAACATTCTAAAATATTTCAAAATTAATCAAACTAATTCCGTTGCAAATGACTTGAACCATGCAAAAACACACCCATCAAGTCCAAATTCACCGAATACCCCTGGTAGAGCCCCATATGACTTCGCAGTCACTACGAACCGTACATCGTCAGTGATGGGGGTCGGGTTTCGTTGGCTAATAGACGTCCATGTAGGCGACTCAACCTTTTTTGAACTGGACTAAACACCCAAACCCTAAACCCTATCACCCCAAACTCTAAACCCTAATTGAGAACCCTAACAAATTAAAAAGAACCAAAAACCCTAAACCCTATCACCCTTAAATCGAGAACCCTATTTTTTTAAAAAACCTTAAACCCTAATTCAGACCTGAAGGCTAAACCGTAGACCTTAAAAACCCTAAACCCTAAACCCTATTACCCCAAAAACTGAAAACCCAATTTCATTTAAAAAAAAAAACCCTCTTGGACAACTTTTTTTTTAACTAACCATTACCCGTCATAGTAACTAGGGACACACATAAACACACACACACAAAAAAAAACCATGTGGTGGATATTTATAACACCCAAATCTCCTCACCACATGTCAAGATCATTCCATAACACTTCAAAAATATTCAACAACATTATAAAACATTTCAAAATTAATCAAACTAATTGCATTGCAGCTAACTAGAACAATGCAAAAACACACTCATCAAGTCCAAATTCACCGAATACCCTTGGTAGAGCCCCATATTACTTCACAGTCACTACGAACCATGCATCGTCGGTGATGGGGGTCAGGTTTCGTTGGCTAATGGATGCCCGTGTAGGCGACTTAGCCTTGTTTGAACTGGTCTAAACACCCCAAACCATAAACCCTAACTGAAAACCCTAAAAAATTAAAATAAACCCTAAACCCTAGACCTTAAACCCCCTAAAAACTCCAAACCCTAAACACTAAACCCTTAAAAGCCTATCACCCAAAAAATTGAGAACCCTAATTTTTTTGAAAAAAACCCTAAACCCTAATTCCAGACCTAAAGGCTAAACCCTAGACCTTAAAAACCCTAAAAGCCCCAAACCCTAACTCTAATCCCGAAATTAAACCCTATCAAGATGAAATTGAACTCTGAAAGCCCAAAACCCTAACTCTAATCCCGAAATTAATCCCTATCAAGACGAAATTGAACCCTAAATCCCATAATTAGGCCACAATCAATACAAATTACGCACATAAATTAAAATTAAATAAAATATAACACTAAATCATTTGAAATTAGGGTTTCGGCTTACCTTCTAAGAAGGGAGAGGGAGGCCGAGAGTGAGAAGAGAGGGAGGCCGAGATAGAGAAGAGAAAGGGAGACGAGAGAGGGAGAAGGAAGAGGGAGGCCGAGAGAGACAGGGAGAGGAGATGCGTAGACGAGAAGAAAGGAGAGGGGAGAGGAGATGCGAAGGGAGTGCGAAGACGAGAGGAAGAAGAGGGCGAAGACGAGAGGAAGAAATGAGGGGGCGAAAAAATTCGTCGGGAGAGGAAGGCCGAGGGAGAGGGAGAATGGAAGGGAAATGAGGGAATTCATTAAGATGACTCGCAAAATAGGTATGAAACTTAATTTTCCCATTTTTGCCTGAGAACATTACCTGACATGGTTCAAATGAAGTGGAAATCATTCAAAACTAACAGCCTAATCTAATGAACGGAGCAATGCGGGAGTAATTCAAGTACACTTCATTTTGGACTAACCCCCCCTTACCTAGACCAACAAAAGGGATTTTCATCTTCCAATCAGTTTATCCAAGCTAATAGATCGAATTTACATTGCAAAAATTGCTTGCTTTACAAGTATAGTTCAAGTTTGCCTCCTTAATAGCCTGATATTGCAAGAACAGCAATGAAATTGATTAGATCTAGTCTTAGGCAATTCTACCAAGATAAACAAGAAGAACAGTCGAAATGTTTTTGGACTTAAAAGCCATTAGTGGACCAATAGAAGGCATTAGTCAGCTAACAACAATCCAGAACTGAGTTAATTGAAACTTAGAATTGTGAGTAGTCGACCAACAAGGGCTTCTTTGGTTAACTCCGTGAAACTGCAACTGAAATCTCTGGGTCCTCAACTAAAAAATCATTTGACGATTAGTCCAAAGTTACACTACCATATCAAGGCCTGGAGGAAGCTCAATGAGTGGAGGAGAAAAGAAGGCTCACGCCTGAACTCCTCTCCACCAATCAAACATGGTTTTATTGGTTTAATCGATGGCATTTGTCACAGCACATGAAACAGTTCGACAGAGTCTAAAAACTCGGCCCTACCTGTCCTCCCCTCTTGGTCTAATTCAACTCCAAGGACCTCTTTTCTCTGCTTCTATAATTTTGTCCGTGAAGACGGCTCCTCCCTGTTTTAGGCCTAGAATTATTTGATGTTGCTGGAGTTCCCTAGACCAATTCTGTATTCCCCATTGCAAACATGGGGGGTCTCTACGTGCCCCTTCCGATGCATCAGAATGCACGGACCTTTATCAAGTAAGAAACTGTTGTGGGAGCATTTCTTCAAACAGTTGGCTATAAGTGGGCAGCTGGGCTTCAGTATCTTCGTTTTCTACTCTCAGATGAACCCTTTGAAGATGGAGTGCAGGATTTTTAGTGCTCGACATCACAAGCTTGGCAGCAGAAAAAAGATGAACTGGTGAAGCTTTCCACTATCTGTAAAGGACGGGAGTATTATTTGCGAGTTTGAATATAATTTGGTGCCCCTGAGTCCATCACCGTGACTGATGAACCTTGCCGATCACGTTAATGGATTCTCTCAAGCATACCCATAAATTAAAGAAAAAGAAATCTTTATTTCTGTTTCCAAAGCCCTCCAAACAAGTTTTGTGACTCTCCAGATTCAAACTCAAATCCATGCAGACTTATTCATGATATATGTGCTCCTCTAATTATAAATCAGAAAGAAAGTTGGATTCGATATTGAAAAACATCTCCCATTACCTTTGACATTTGAGGAACCTATATATTGGAGCATTTTTTTTTTTTTTGGAAATAGGGACCACCTTGAATAATGCACTTTTCCCTATCTCAATCACTTACAGCTTCACATGGGTTCTTCTTGTCACTTCTTGACTTGTTCTCAAGGCTCCTTACCAAGGTCTGCATAGACGGCTACTAGTGGATTATGACCTACTTGCATTATAGAGGAGACGGATTGAAAAGTGAAGACACTTGTCTGGCTTTAATTACCTATAACTCATGCTTCCATAGATGTATTAGTAAATGTATTCTAATTGGTGTCTATGTCAATGAATATACCAGACATGAGCTATTCTGGATTCCTCTTGTTCTTGCCATTCCACTGCTTTTTAAACCAAGTAAAATTACCCTTGATGTTGTATGAAAAACCTCATAGAAAGGAAATTAAACAAGAACGAGTTACAGATCACAGAAGGACTGAATTTGGGTATCTTCTAATGAATTCACCAAATCTGCAGAATAATGTAAGAAAATGGTGATATCTTACATTTTAGTGACATGACATGTTTTTTCAAAGAGATCACCTAAAAAGAGGAGGAATCGTTTAAAGATTTATCAGCTGATGAAGGCCTTGATATGTGCTATCATTTCATGAGTACGAGTTTGGGAGTTGGGACAGTTATGGAGAATCTGGAAGGCGTGACCTACTCCTGTGTAAACGATCTGTTCCACGCTCTTCCCTGCGCTCTTCATGGCAGCACAAAACTCCAAGTTCCGGTCCTTCAATATGTCAAGATCCGAGATGCAGACCATCGTGGGCGGCAGACTCAGATTTTCCAGGTTAGGGGCTCCTTTGGACAGAGGGTTGCACCAGGAGTGATCCCGATTTGCCCCTGGGGGGAGGGCCAACCTCCAGTAGGCGTCCGATGCTCGGAGGCTGAGGGCGGAGCTCGCAGGCTGCACCATGTTCCTCTCAGACGCGGTTCGAGCCTCCCCAGCAAAGAATGGCTGTATAAGAACAACCCCTTTTACGCTCACCGGTTCGAGTGCTGTCGACAATCGGAGGCGAGTGGCCACATTGTACGCTAAACAAGCGCCGGCGCTGTCGCCACCAACAAACACCTTCGAAAAGTTGCACCGGGCGGACCACCAGCTCTGCTCTTCGCTGTTGCTGACAGCTTGCTGGCGCACCCATTTGACCGCAGATATGCCATCCTCAAACGCGGCCGGAAGGCAGTGTTCCGGTGCTAGGCGGTACTTCACGGACATGATCATACACACGGCTGCAGAAGCTAACTTGGCGAGGAACTCGTGGTAGCTTCTCCATGCAGCGGAGCCGACACAAAATCCTCCTCCATGGAAGTAAACAAGCAAGGGTAGCTTGGTTTGGCATTTGGGGACATAAAACCTCGCCCATACGCCATTGAAATCGTCCACGGTAACGTCCTTGCAGGTCACATCCGGCACGGTGGAAAAGGTTGCGGACACATTCTGGACGATGGGTGATCGTTCTACATGCCCATCTTTATAAACTCTAATGAGCCCTTCAATCTCCTCGACCACCGGGCCATGCTGACCATGGCCGTTCCCAACATAGGAACTAAACCTTGAGTCTCTCAGAGAAATGGCACCCATTCTTCTCCTTCTCAAATAACGGCTAAGACTAGGACTCCACCCTAAAGGCTATTAGAGAGATATAAACTATTCTTTAGAATTGGTTGTGCCAATGGCTCGGAGATAGGTCTCCTTATATAGCACAAATGAGGATAAGGCCTGGCCGAAAGTTCAAGAGGAAGAAGAAGTGTCCCTTCAATTTCTAAAAAAGTGGGCAAGAGGAACTGAACCGCAGGCCCAAATGTATAGGGATGCCAGTGGCGGGTCCTCCATCTCTATTTGACTTTTCTCCACTTCCTAATTCACGTCACCCGGCCTTAATGTGAGCTGTATCATCTCTCATGAGTGGGTTGGTTGTGGTTTTTCCACAAATGGATGCAAGCCTTTTCTTCACTCTCTTTCTCTTTCTCTTTCCCTCTGGTAGAAGCGAAGGTGAACCGCCGATGTCACCTCCTACTTTTTCTGAGCCGATTAATTAAATGGAGATATAACAATGGCGGGATATAGATAATGCTTCAGTGTGTCAAAGTCAGCAAATTATTTAATCAGAAGACCCTTTCGTAGTTGCTACTGGAACCAGCAATTTTTTGTCATTTGTTGAACAGAGGAACCAGTAAAGATATCATTGCATTTGAGAAATTTCCAAGCTGCTACTGGAAGCAAAGACGCAGTGGAGGGGGACAAAGAAGAAGTAGCTCGAACAGAAAGCAAGCGTGAATGCTTTTCAATAGATTAAGATAGAGCTTGATGATTTATCGGTTACACACCCATTTTCATTTTCAAGCTCTGAATTAATCTCCTTTGATTAGCTCCAGCATTGTCTCGACGGATCAAAAAACATCTTTTCCGGCTTCTGGAAAACTGTTTTTTACTGTTCCAGATTGTTTCTCTTTGAGGGAATTAAACGCTCTCAGATTCACAGTTCTGATGTTCAGATGGTACCGGACTTGGGGGACTTTCTGGTATTCTACTTTTCAATCCAATGTGCTCTTTTGCCTCACCTTTTTCTCCAGAATAAAGGCGGGTTGAGTAGTACACGAGCAGAATGTTTATAAACGCACACATCGTCTTCCCCCTCAAAAAAGTCTTCACAAGTACACATGGGTAGACATCTTTATTCCTGTAAAACATTCGCTCTTTTTATTCTCTCCTTTTTGACCAACCCTCTTGCTTGCAGCTTCTGAGACTATCTCAATTCGTCCGACCTGAAGATATTGGTTCATTTCTTTCTTTCTTTTGAAAGTAAATTGATCTCAATGTTTTACCTTCTTGTGAATCTTGTCTTTTGGCTTCTACCACTCAAGGAGGGACAATAACAAAGGTCAAAAGAATGGGGAAGCTTCAGTTTTCTTTGATGGTTTCAGGAATCCAAGAAATCTTTTTCTCCTCGACGAATAAGTAAAGAAGAACAAAATACAAATGATTCAACTGAAAATAGAAGAAACAATTCAGAAGATGTGATAAGATGGGGAAATGGTCAAGGAATGAAAGACTTGTGACTTGAGAGTGATCAATGGAAAAGCGTAAAGACGACGAAATCAAAGTCGATTGAGATGCGATATGATTTTCTGCAATCTTTGATAAAATTTCAGTCACTATCGATCAAATGCTAGGACGGTTGGGGCTTCCATAAATCGGAATCCAGAGGCACCACGACAAGCTCAATGTTCGTCAGGGGTCAGCTTCAATTTGCAGACTTGCAGTCTTGACTGAAGATGACCCGGTATCTTGACCCAGCTGCGAATATCTTCTCAAGATTGTATTCATGTGAGGCACAAGAATATTTTGCAAAATCTGAATTAGTCGGACGCAAAAATGCTCTTCCTTTCTGAGCTGAGATTCTTGTGGTAGAGAAGTCGACGAACAAGCACACTGAAAACCATATTCGGAGAATTTGTATCTGCTTTCGTCCTTTCTTTTTTCTTTTCCAAATCTTCTCGGAAACCTTTTCATCAAGTCCAGCCGACTTCAATCCATTAGATTTACCCATTTAATTTAATACTGTGGATTCATGAAGCCCAGAAGGGGGGTTTGTAGAATTGCCTTCAATAAACATCTGCTAGCAGAAATGGATATAAATATTTTCCTACGGGCTTTAAAATTCTCTTTCAATCCCTGGTTGGAAGTCCCGTGACATGGTTCTAATTTCAAACTTTGAACTAGAAAACCACTCAAAAAACCTGACAAACGCCACCAACTCAGACACAGAAAACCTGACTCAAGTTCACTTCTGGCTAAAAAATAAAGAGACGCATCAGCTGACCTTAGCCTTATTTACTGAAGAAAGTTATCAGGAGTAGGCAAATTTTTCAGCGTCCAGCGACCAGCCCTTCCACCTGAGGGATCTGCCAGGAACAAGAAATGCACTCACAGCCGGTGGGATTTTCTGCTCCTGCTTTGTCAATTACAGGATCAATTAACATTTCCAGACTGAAATTGCTGAGCCCTTAACTGAAAGCCTTAACATCTTCAACCTGCAACCTGGTCTTTCAGAAAAACACAATGAGAGAAACAATTTAGTCAAACCAAAAACCAAGCACATACAGGATACTCGACAAAATGCTGCAAAGGGATCTATCATCTCTCCTAAAGTACCTAGGGAGTGCCCTTAATTACCACAAAGAATACTGCACAAAACTTGACTTAAACTTTGTTGGCTCCTTTCATTGTTTAGCCTTGAAAACCGGAGATCTTGCCAATGTCTCAACATCTACCTCTTTTGTCACCTTGTATGCCAGAAGAGGTTATTTGGATTCTTCATGATCTCTCTTTCATGGCATCTCTAACAAAGATGTCATAGCATGAAATGCAATGATGAGTGCATGCCTTCATAATAAATGCTTCATTAGTGCATTAAGATTATTTGGATACATGCTGACAGATATGGACTTCGATTCTACCACTCTACTCATTGTTATATCTGCACTGTCTAATTTGAAAAAGTTACAGCAAGGCAGGGTTTTGCATGGAATAACCTTAAAATGGGAGCTGAACTCAAATCGTTTCCTTGGTAATGCACTATTAGACATGTAGGCAAGGTGTGGAGAGTTGAATTGTGCTGAGCTTATGTTTGCAAAGATGGAATTTAGAGACTCGACTTCTTGGAATTCAATGATTGGTGGGTATCCTGAGAAATCATTAAGTTGTTTTACCAAGATGCACTTCTTGGGTATCCATCCTGATAGCACTAGTCTTTGTAGTGCCATCTCTGCATGTTCTTGTCTAGGAGAACTGTCTTGGTGCATCTATTCATGGGCTAGGGATAAAGCTAGGGTATGATGAAACAAGCAATCTTTCAGTCACCACCGCCCTGATTTCGTTCTACTCAAAATGTGACTTCATGGATGCAGCAGAAAAGCTATTTACAGGGCTCACACACAGTGATGTGATTTCATGGAACTCAATGATTGATGGGCTAGCAGAGCAAGGAATAGCCACAGAAGCCTTCGATTTTTTTGCATAAAATGCAATTAAACTGGACTCAGCCAGATTCAGTTACAGTGCTAGCCTTACTACAACTATGCACAAAGTATGGTTTGTTACGTGAAGGAAAAACCGTTCATGGATTTGCAGTACGTAGAGAGTTACGGTTCGATTTGCCAGTAACTAACAGCCTTTTGGACATGTACATGAATTGTTATGGTTTAAGATTTGCTTACCATCTGTTTACATCCATGGACCACAGAGATTTTATCTCATGGAATACAATGATTGGCGGATACTCGTATAATGGGGAGTCAAAAGAAGCTAAAATGTTGTTTCAAGAATTGCTTCAGGTCCACAATGCAGGTTGTCTACTGTTTTAGTCATTCTCCCTTCATGCAACTCTGAAAAAGACGTCCAGTTTGGAGAATCTACTCATTGTTGGATTGTCAAATCTGGATTTCTCGAAGATTTTTTGGCTGTTAATGCACTGATGCTGATGTATCTTAACTGTAGAGACGTGAGATCTTCTATCTCATTGTTGGAGACCAACAAGGATATAGCTGATATTGTTTCCTGGAACACGATTATAGTGGGTTCTGTGCAAAATGGTTGTTACATTGAGTCACTGAAAGCTTTCAACAAAATGCAGTCTGATACAGACATCGGTCCAGATTCTATAACACTGGTGAGTGTTATCTCAGCCTCAGGAAATCTTGAACTCAAGTACTATGGAGCCTTTATTCATGGACTTGCTCAGAAAACACTGAGCGAAAATGATATTCAGGTGAAAAATGCATTAATAACTATGTATTGTCGGTGTAGAGACATTAGAATTATTGTTTTATAAGAGTCCCTACAAGAACGTTTGCTCATGGAATTGTATGTTATCTGGTCTGGCACTGAACAAGGATGGTAAACAGGCCATAGAACTCTTCCATCATCTTGAATTTAAACCAAATGAGTTTACGCTCGTTAGTATACTAACTGCTTGCACTAAATTGGGAGCTCTAAGAATGGTCGTGAAATTGATGGTTATGTGGTTCGATATGGTTTTCAGGGGAATAGTTTTATATATTCAGCACTTGTGGATATGTACAGTAAGTGTGGAAGGTTGGAAGCAGCTGTTAAAATATTCAGAAGTTCATTGGACAAATCAGTTGCATCAAATGATTTCTGCATATGGATTTCATGGGTATGGTACAAAAGCAATCAAACTATCTAACTAGATGTGTGATTTAGGAATTGTAGTTACTTCAAGCACCTTCATCGCCCTAATATCAGCTTGTACCCACTCTGGGTTCGTTGATGAAGGTTGGAAACATTATAACTGCTTGGTGAGGAAATTTGGAATTAAGCCCACCATAAAGCACCATGTTTGTATGGTGCACATGCTTGGTCGAGCTGGAAGGCTAGATGAGGCTTATGAGTGTATTAAGAGGATCGCAAATCCACCAGAATCAGGTGTTTGGGGGGCTCTTCTGAGTGCTTGCAAGGATCATGGAGATCTTGAAATGGAAAAATCTGTTGCTGAACATCTAATTGCCTTAGAACCTGAGAATACTGGCTATTATATTTTGCTGGCAAATATGTACTCTGCAGCAGGAAGGTGGAATGATGTAATAGAAGTTAGGAAAGAAATTCAAGATAAGCAGTTGAGGAAGCCACCAGGTTGGAGTTCTATTGACCTTTTGCCCTGAGAATACTGGCTATTACATTTTGCTGGCAAATATGTACTCTCCAGCGGGTCGGGCCAACTCGGACCGAGCCAACCCGGTTCGGTCAACCTGACTCGGCCCACTTATTTTCTGCCTCGGTTATACGTCCTGGTCCCGAGTTCTATACCTATTTCTTCGGCAGTAGGTTTGAATTTCTAGATTCATAATTTTTTCTTTTTCCACCTTTAGTTTTAGTGTGAATCTAGTGTTGAATTTGTAACATAATCATTGGAGGTGTAAGTAAAACAGATTCAAAGGATGGTAGTAGTTGAAGTTGAGCCGATAGATTAGATGGTCTTTGTACTGAGAATGGAAGACACTATGAACTCAGGATGCATCCATGAAGAAATACAACAACCAGAACAAATTAGAAATCAGTCTCCCAGATAGGAAGAGCATTGGTAACTCAGTTCTAATTACCTTAAAAAGAGTTGCCAGATCTTTCATATTCAAGCATGATATGGGCAGCCTTACAACAACTCTGAGAGACCATAGGCTTGGGTTCCTTTTAAAAAATCACATCTTGTTTAATATCTTGCAAATTCATATCTAGTAACTCATATCTTGTTTGACATCAGTATGATTGGATTACATGGACAGAAATGATGGTTTGAGTTACTTTAATTACTTAATTTTATGTTTAATATATTTTTATTGCACTGGAGTCGAGGAAAGATACCACCCACTCTAAACAAGGGCAGTCTTTAGGGCAAGAGGGATGACAAGATGGAGAAGGTGGTTTCATCTGATGCGGAGGTGTGGTCATATGCTGAAAAACTGGGTGCCAGAAGAGATTCTAGAGATGCCCTGAGCGTATCTGGTGTTATATATACATTTGTTTTATTTGCAGTGTTAGCAGCAGTAACCATGAATTTGATCTTGTATAAAAATGAAGTTAATACAGTTTCAAGTGCTGTTCACATCAGCTTTAATGTAGCAGTTTTTACTCTTAGCCTAGTTCTATGTTCATAAAATGTTTCAGATTATCTGTATCCTCCATGAGTTGTATTTTACCTCATTTTGGAAAGAAAAGGCTCCATAGGAATCAAGGATAACTCTGTGTAGCATAGCTTATATACTTGTTCAGTGGTATTCCAGCATTCCTGTTTATCTGTTGCTTCCTTTGGACCTCCATGGTCAAATTAGTCTTATTAGTCCAGATTAAGATTGTTAAAATCAATCTAGTTTTCTTTGTTGGTTTTTCAAGGTGAGTCCAACGCAGCAAAGGCATGTGAAGAAGGATTTTCTGGTCTTGGGGCATGAAAGACTTACTTGAGATTCATCTGGGAGTTGTTCTACCTGAATTTGGGGGTGAGTGTTTGTAACTAGTAAAGCTTGGCTATTTAGGAGCAGCCTTCTCATTTTTGTGACCTTAGTTCATTTGAGAAGAAAGATAGAACTAGGGTAGGTCTAGGGATTATAGAAGGGAAGGCAAGAGCGTTACTTTCAGTAGTAAACTCACCCAACTAGCAAGGCCCCATAAGACCCCAACCCATCATAATTTGGTTTAGGTCAATTCAGTTTAAATGACCCATTGCGGAACAAAATTCATATTACATAACTGGAATGAGCAATATTATAAAATCCATATGGATGATTTACTATTCTGACAAGGTTTACACTACTTTAATTCTAGCCTGAATATGATATAGAGTTGGTTGTTCACGTAATCAAATTCTTGTTACATAAGACCTGAATTATTTGATTCTCAAGGCAGTTTAATTCCTCTGCTGTTGGTACAAAACTTCAAGAATCTAATCCACCAACAAGCTAGCTGGGGCAAAAACAAAACAACACAAAAAATCATACCCAGAGAGCATCTACAATGTCAGATTGTCTGGATTCTCAATTATCTTTGCAAACGTCTGAAGGAAGGCTGCCAAATCAGCACCATAGATAATCCGATGATCGCCGGTAACATTTACCTGATAAAATTGAAGAACACTCAGAAATCAGTGTGAGGCCATCAACTCCAATGGTCTATAACGAGAAAAATAAAAGAAGAAAACAGAAATTCAAGGAATTGATACTAGAAGAAATAACTGGTAGAAACCCATAACCCATCTTGCTCTAAGAAGGATCTACTAAATTCATCAAGTTGCTCCAAAGGATCAAAACTGTGAAAATAACCAACCCTCGCTAAAGATGGAAGGTATAGTAATAGTATTAATGACACATTATCTAACACTGGTGACAATATCAGCAAAAGAACGTTTAGCATCACTTGCGTTTCGACTAGCATTCGGATTTATATGCACTGGAAGTCCCCTCATTTAACTTTGACTTACAATGCTTGAGGAGCTAACATAACATTGAACAAATAATTTTTTCGTCTTTTTCTTTGAAAATTTGGTAAGTAATGCATCAACAAGTAGCATTTAGTAAGTAGTTTACCGTCAACTAAATCTACTTCTGTTGAGTACGACAGTGTTCCAGTTGCGTTTCTCCTCAATATCCATTACAGATAAAAAATGTAGTTACCATTAGGCAGAACCTACCATTATGTGCTCAAAGTTTTCAAGGTCAGAACTCTCACATTTATGCTCCTTTACCTCTAAAACATGGACCCATCCATCGCTCAGAATAAAAAAAACAAAAAAAAATACCCCTGCTTCGCTAAAAAAAAAAATGACATTAAGGAAGCTACTTGGGCCCGCACAAAAGATCCCTTCAAAGGTTAATATATGCTAACATAATGTGGATAAGTTTACCTCAATATTACAAACAGAATCAAAGGTCACTCACTGTTTATGACAGAAGGGGGGGGGGGGGGGGGGGGGAGGCTCAAATTATGAGAGGAGTCTAAAAGAAAAAAGAGCTGACTTTCTGGTTATATCATGGGTGTGAACACTTTAAGATTTCAAAGATCTCTCAGGCAGTTTAATAAAAAGTAATTGGAGGCTTCTGGCCAGTCACTTGGCATACATGTATAAGGAAGGCATTGAATGGAATACCCCTCCAGGTTTTTACTGTGTAACTTGCAGGTGCTCATAAGGCAACCTGGGACCTGCTGGCATTGGAGTGGGGTGGGGGTGTTGCCACATCAACCAGTAATTGACTGATACAAGCTAAACCATCTAACAGATAATTGGACCAAAGAAACTTTGAATGCATTTTTTTGATTCCATATTAAGATGCTAGGCATCAATCAAAGATTGCATATCTTTACGTTATTCATCAATCTCTTGAATCAAGATAAGCATGAGATGCAGAAGCTATGCTTTGACAAAGACACTTCCTGTATGCTCACAAAGGTACAAAAAATATGCAATTGTAACAGGTACAAAAAATTGTCAAGACCAGTTGCTTGATCAGTAATCAGACACAAAATGAAAACTATCCGCTCCGAGACTGCAGTGCAATTTCTCACTTTATCCAATAGAGCTAGGAAGCATGATATAACATAACAGTAAATCCAAATATCGATACCATTTGAATTGGGCCTAGGCCTTTGGGCTCAACTGCAACATGGGGTTAACTGGTGTGAGGTCCTGGGATCAGGCCTACCGTGGTATGGGGTGTGGTATGCATGAGTGATCAACACTAAAGCAAAAAAAAAAAAAAAATCATGATGCCACAGTAACTAAGTCGCTTGTTTACAACATTAATTTCCCTAACTTTATGTTCAGGGTGGCTTCCTCTAGTTTATTAAGTATGACAATACCAATCATATTTGAATTCCAACTATGAGAGATCATCAGCAACCCTCTATATCAAGGAGTGAAAGCGGCAGTGGGAAAGACATTTAAGCATAAGCCAAGGCATGACAGAATCATGCGCTCAAAGCCAAGGTAAATATCAAACACTAACAGGTATTGCCATATCAAGGGACCTCTGGCAACCAGCCAAATTTTCCCAAAAAGAATAGCAAAGGTTTCTAACTTATTAGTTTTCAGATGGTTTAACAAGTGTCTCATTAGCACCTAGCACCTTGTTTAAAGACAATTTTTTTTAAAATTTATTTATGATAATGAGAACAGAGAATTTGTTAGGAAGGAAACTCCTGAGGGAGGAAGTACAAGCAAAGAAACAAAAGCTATGAAAAAGGGAAAGTTTAGATGGGAGGGAGGTGCAAACAATGAGGTGTTACTGGGTGACTCCTCCCCTAGCTAAAGTGTCTGTCATGCTGCTGGTACACCTTAAAGTGTGCTGCCAAGAGATGGCTGCCCATTACGATGTCCGCAATTTCATCAAACACACTAAAAAGTGCTCTAAAGGGCTTTTGGCCCCAGCAACCCACAATTCATAACAGTGACAGAGTCTCCCTCAACAATGAGGAGGCTGGTGATTCTATCCACAATGAATCAAAGGCCTTGAAAGAGGGCTATTAACTCCATCACCGTTGCATCCCACCAGCCAAAAGGAGCAGGGAAAATAAGAAAAACATTACCAGTAAAACCTTTGACCAAACCTCCACCATCAATAGGGCCCAGATAGCCCCTTGAGCTGTCATCAAAATTTAGCTTTATAGATCCGTCAGAAGGGAACGCCCAAATAACAAGAGAGGGGACGTGAGGGTCAACATGATTGATCACAGCTCTCCTGTTTCTAAAAATAATGGAGCTAGGGATATGCAATGCGCCATAGAATTTACTCACCCATAAGATTACACAGTTGATAGCTGCTTTTGACTGCCCACGATTTTTTGCCAACCTTCAAATGTTCTTTTATTTCTTTCTTTTAAATGTTCCAAGTTACGGCAGCAACAACATCCTGAAAGCTTTCTCGATTTTGCCCCATGGAATGAAAATTGGTTGTTCAAGTTGCGCTTGGTTGGATTCCAGGAGGCAAAGTTGAAGAACAAACATGAGAGCAAACGTGTTCCAAAGCTGTCTGGAGAAGGGGCAATGGAGGAGGTGATGGTTTTTGCTTTCAAAAACTCTGTCACAAAGTTTACAGGTCGTTTTTATTGTATAAGAAAGTTTACAAGTTTGGTATCGTTTGCCCTTTTGCACAAATGATTCATCGTCCCTTGAAGCACACCATAGAAAGCGCTTGTCTTTGGGGGAGATCTAAAGTTTTCCATGAGATAGCATTGCTTGAGGTCATAACCACAAATATGTGCATATTGGGAGGCAATTGTGTATGCTCCAAAAGCCTCATGCCTCTAAATCCATCCTAACCAAAACCTCTAACATGTGTATTCTCTAGGAGGGACAAGAAGTTGTTTGCTTCTGATGTTCCATGGTCCCTAAGCACTCTTCTTAAGTTTAGGCTTCAAATAAGAGACTTACTGGCCCCAGTGAACAAATCTTTAACCGATATGCTACTGCCTGTAGCAACTCTAAAGATTCTCGGCTAAGAATCAGACTGATGCCACTCCTAATCCAAGTGTCGAGCCAAAAAGAGGTACAATCACGACTTCTGACATGGATAGATAAGCCATCTTCCATGTGATGCCCTCAATCTACAAATATGCTTCCAAATGCTTGATGCTTAGGCCGGAGGCCATGGAAAGGGCAGCCAAAGACAAATCGCATATTGGTACTTCCTCACTACTATCTTTCTCCACATGCTCTATTTATTGTCGCCAAACTTCCAAAGCTATTTAGTCAAAAGTTTCAATCTACTTATGACTGGACCAGACTGGCAAATATCTTCAAGAAGTAGGTGGGGAAAATTCACTCAGAAACTACCCAAACTGACCTAGAGAAATAGGCAAAGACACACTAGACATTTCCCGTCACAGTTTTCCTGTACTCTAATATCCTAGAATGTACTTTGAGCCCCTAATGGACTGCACAACCAACAGCATTAATCAAAATTAAGTAAAAAACACTCCAGCAAAGAGAAGTCATCAGCTTTTATGACACATGGAAAAGACCATCATCATTGTAAGAGCTGTATCTCAACTAGATTGTGGTTAGCAACTTCATTGAAGTACCTAAATTATCTATGATATAAATAATGGACTAAATTACCCTTAGACATACATACTTTCTCAATTTTCTGACTTCAACTACTTCTTGCCAATCAACCATCAACAAAGGTTTTTCTCCATTGAACACTGCCTACATGATCTACAGCCACAACTCTTGGCATCCTAATAAGTGAAATCCAGATCTGTCTTTCCGTGTTTTGCATGTATCTAAAAATTCTCACATCTGTCACCTTGATCTTTGTAGATGCTACTTCTTCACTTCCATACATCCCATTCTGAAAAACTTGGCTGGTCTAACAACTATTTTACAGAATTTTACACCACCTTTTCAATGTTACTTACCTTAGGCACCATATGAGTAGGACAGGGAAAACCCTTGCATGGCTTGTTATATATGTTCTTAATAAAAAAAATTGAAGTCAAGCCATCCATCATATAGAGATGGTATCTTTCCTTATACTTCCTTACTTCTCAGCACATCTGCGTAATTGGGTATGGAATGGCTTTAAGCAGGACATGGAGGGGGTTTCTAGTTTGAGGCTTTTGTGTCCATGTCTCACCAAAGGCTTGGAGTGTAGCATGCTTGAGTAATCAATGTTTACGAACAAAAGAAATAAAGTGCACAGCAGATGGATAGGTCACCATAACAAAGCCTGACATGGATAAGGATTTTTTCTCCATATCTCTATTTAATAACACAAGTAGTAGAACAGTGTAATTAGCTAGTGTTGCCAACCCTACATTTCTAAAATATAGGAACCAAAAATGAGTAGTTCCTTAATACTGCCAGCAGTTTAGCTTTCATTCCCAATACTTACGTGCCATATTTTCAAATAAGACCAGATTCTGAATAGGACCAGTAGAAATTAGTGAGAATTTGCCAATTTGAAAGGTAATTTTTTTCACTGATTTGTTTGATTAAATTTTTTTCCTCCAAGAAAAAGGTGGTTTCCTGACTCTCTCCCCTTATCTCCCAGTGCTTAAGGAGAGAAAGGGTGAATAAATGAAATTACCTGCAAGAATACAGGACTAACAAGTATGCTACCTTGGTGAACTTTTTTCTTTCTCTAGCAATCTTTGAGGATGAAGTACCCTACTTCACTACACAAAAGGTTCTGAATCCAGACTCCAGAACAAAACAAGATCAGTCTTGAAAGAGTTTCTTTTGCCAGTCCCAATTGTCTATAGACATAGAAGCATCATCTAATTCTACAACCCACCTAATACCCTCTGGCCAAAAACAAAAATACCAGAGGTGAAGACCATGCAGTTCTTGAGAAGGACAGGAAGGGAACCAAAGTAATCCAATCTGGAAGCACCATATCTGTGGATGTGCATACCGTGGTTCTGATAATCAAACACTTCTAGATAAGAGAAGATGAAGGCATTGCCATATATAGGGTAAACCAGAGGAAAGAAAAGGCAGGTTATTGACAGGTAAACCAGGGTTATCCATCTCGACGAGTTGACTCACATGTCAGGCAAATCATCTCGGATTTGACCAGTTCTGCAACAAATCAAAAGGTCTAAGCCTAGGCAAAGAGACATCTCAAGTTTTGGGTACACTGATATAGACAAGAGGGGTAAGCTTGGGGTAAACTGACAGTTAGTTTTTGCAAAATAGGAGAACCAGTAAAAGAGGAGGGGACAGCTGCAAACTCTCTACTCTATTTAATATGTCAAACCATGAAAGCAGGCCCATCAAGACCCTTTTATTGTACATCTTACATGGTTTAACAGACAAAAGGTATTACTTTAAGAGAACAAAAGTATTCCATAGAGCAACTTTCTATAGAAATGAAAACTCCAAAACATTTCAAGATTTTCCAACCAAACAGGAAAACTAAAATTTAAAAGTTATAAGAAAAGACTTAAGTTCACACTACAATACATTACTCAACCAACCACAAAGAGAGAATGCCACAATTAATAGCTAAAATTGTCATAAGAATTGAAGTGAAAGAAGAAGAATACTAACTGTTTCTTTTTTTTTTTTTTTTTGAAAACAAGAAGAATAATACAAGACCGCGAACTGTTAATGTGCCCCTCAACATTTGAATGGAATAAAAGAACATTCACCAAGATTTTCAGCCTCTTTTGCACCATGAAATTTGCACCCAGTCACATTTATACATGTCACCATCAAGACTCATAATAGGAGTTGTTTTCTATTTTGGATGGTGAATTCATTAATGAAAGGCTCCTACTAGGACTTGTTATACTCTTTTATAAATTTGAAAAAACAAAAGAAGAAACATACTAAATTTACCTGCATTTTACTCTTAACGCTGAAAAAACCATCTGCATCTGCCACAACTGTTGGTTTTGATGCTCCCACAGCCATAATAGCCCCCTGCAAAAAAATCAACCACGAGTAGCTTAACATGTTTCATGTTAACTTCACAAGAAATCCACTAAACCAAGAAAGCCATCCAAGCAACTGACCTGGCCTGGAGGAAGGATTGCATCAAATCTGTCAACTCCAAACATACCCAGATTGGACAGAGTAAAGGTGCCTATAAAAAAAATTGAAGAGTTCATGGCATTGACCTCATACCTCAAAATGCAGAAGAAAGTAGAAAATATCAAAACTAAAGTTAGAAACCTGAATTGTACTCTTGAGGCTGAAGTTGCTTTGCTCGAGCTTTATTTACCAATTCTTTCCATTTTTTAGAGAGCAAGTAAAGGTCCAACTGCAGAGATGAGTGGAAGATTTAAAACTTGTAAACTTATATTAGAAACAAAGACCACATAATTTTAAGGTTTCCAGTATAGACCTTATCTGCATCCTGAAGAACAGGAGTGATAAGGCCACCATCGATCGCAACTGCTACAGAAATATTAATGTTGCTACTGTATGTGAAACTCTTCCCATCTTTGCAACTCGCGTTCACAATCGGATGTTGAACCAGGGCCATAGCTGCTGCTTTCGACAATATTGCCGTCATTGTTACCCCCTTAGGTTTCACCTGAATTCGAACAGGAAAAAAAATAATCATTTTCAAATAAATGGCAAAAAAAAAACGAAATCCTCCTTAAACCACAGGAAAGAAATGGTGGAATGTAATAGTGAAAATTAAGAGTCAATAGATGTAACCCACCAGAATCAATAAGGACCAGCAAAAAGGAAAAATACAGTAAATGGAGCACTTCACGAGAATTTAAAGAAGAAATTTCAAGTTTCCTCAAAGTTCAAGTGATTAAAGGACGGAGAGAGACAGAGACAGAGAGAGGTAGAGAGAGAGAACCTTTTCATAAAGAGCGTCCAGTGCATCTGTTGCAATCGGATAGCCAACACGGAATGTAGGCACAGAGAGACTTTCAACCATGTTTTTGGAAACAGCGGCTTGCATGGTGGTAAAAGGGACAACTGACGCCCCTGGAATTTCAGGAAGAGGAATGGTTTTAGAAGGCGGGGTTGGCGCAGATACAGAGGTGGGAGCAGTAGCAGAATCCAGAGTTTTTCCCACGCTCACATTCTCCTTGGGCTTAATTCCCGCGGCAGCCTCAATATCAGCTGGGGTAATTCTCCCATATGATCCACTCCCCACAATCGAATTGATATCGATCTTATGCTGCTTTGCGAGCTTTTTGGCGTAAGGCGTTGCAACAATCTTCCTCGGCCCTTCCGGAGGTGCGGCTGAGGGAGCTGCCGGGAAAGGAGGAGCAACCTTGGCCGGAGGAGGAGGAGGAGGAGGAGGAGGAGAAGGCGAAGGGGAAGGGGCAGCAGAAGCCGCGGAACCGCTGTTAGCGGCTTTGGCTTTGGCCTCAGCAATCTCCTCCTCAGTCTCCGCGAGAATCCCAATGGGAGCTCCAACAGGAGCAGTCTCACCATCCCCGACAACAATAGCAGCGAGAATGCCATCATAGAAGGTCTCAACGTCCATGTCAGCCTTGTCAGATTCGACAACAACGACACTCTCACCCTTGGAGAGAACGTCACCCTCGGATTTGATCCACGACACGATTTTCCCTTCGGTCATGGTAGAGCTGAGAGCGGGCATGAAGATCTCCCGGATCTTGGCACGCACGGTGAGGCCTCTGCTACGCAGGTGGCGTCGGTTGCCCCGGCACGAGAAAGGGGCCGTAGGGGAGAGGGAGGAAGAGAAGGAAATGGACGGGGATGAGGACGAGAATTTGGCGAGCAGCGCAGATGACCCAGCGGCAGCCATGATGGATTCAAATCACAGCTCTTGAGTCTGCAGTCTTCACAGAGCTGCTGAGGGAGAAAACCGGAGACGGATCTCAGAGCTCAAAATCACTGCTTGGGATGCGAACGTGGAAATAGGACTACAGAATGAGCATTTGAGGAGTAAGGAAAAAACAAGAAGAGAGACGGAGGCGGAGAAGTCGAGGAGAGAGTTGGATGGTGTTCGTTGGGGAAGATACAGCGCGATTCAGTGGTAACATCGCTCTGGGCGTCCCTTCTCTCCTCTCTCTCTCTCTTCGAGTCTATCGGGCCTAGTGAAATTTATTTCGGTGTCCATTTATTTCATTAAATTAGTAATAAAAATTAATATTAAATAAAAGTATAGGTTAATACTTAGTTATAATATGTTACGAATTGGAATTACAGCCAAATATAATTTATTAATTAAATTGAATATTATAAATATTTATTATTTTTATTTATAAATCAAACTTATTAATAATATACATTACTAAGTATTTAATATAAATATTAATGTGACCCGAAATTGAATTAATATAACTAACTTAATTTAATTTGAACTTATATCCATATTTATTAGTTATGGTTGGTATTTAATGTTGATCACTCATCCATAATATTTAATATTATAATAATAATTATTATTATTTAATATAATATTTTAGATTATATTAGAAATTTGATATTAGTATTAGTGTGTTAAATTAAAGATTAATACTTTTTAGAATTTTTTAAAAGAAAAATATGGGAGAGATTCGGGTTTACAGACTCCTCTCCCGTATTTATAACTTAAAAAATACTAAAAATTATATTTACATTCTTGATCTCTCTTAAACCCGAGGAAATGACTTTCCTAAAAAACAAAGTAAATAATTAGATATACCTTATAACAATCTCCCTCGAGCTAGAGCATAGAGCTTCACTTTGTTATAAAATATGTCTCTCGATTCCCATTTCAACCATAAAAATAAAATAAAAAATTTGGTCTTCAACAAAACGTTTATTTCAAAAATTATGTCAATGTGATTTCACTCTTTAAAATTTTAAAATCTTGTGATTTTTGGGTCTTCGGCTTTTGAGCTTGCACTTACCATAAGTATTCTTCTTTTTATCCCCCTCAAGTTGAAGAGTATAAGGCAATGATACTATCTTGAATATAAAAAATATATAAAGAGACAATAACAATCATCTTCCACCATCTCCATCTAAATAATAGACCATCTTGAAGTGTTTTAAATACTATAGCACACATGGACTCTCACAACTCTAACTAGAAGGCAAAACATAGAAGGTTTTTCGGATGTAGATTGGGTTGGATCATCTGATAACAGGACGTCCACTTCTGGGTATTGTACCTTAGTTTGAGGTAACCTGGTTACATGAATAAGCAAAAAACATAATGTTTTTGTGAGATCTAGTGCAGAAGCCACCACTGAAGCTGAATACATTGTATGTGGAAGTTGTAGTGTTCAACTTTTTTGGAAAAAACAACAACTAGATAACTATAGCTTAGAGCAAAAGGAAATTTCACTCTATTGTGACAACATGAGTGCCATAAGTCTAAGTAAGAACCCGGTTCACCATTCTCGATTAAAACACAGAGAGATTAAACATCACTTTATCATAGAGTTGGTTCAAACCAAAGTTATTAGAATTGAGTTTGTTCCCATTGGAAATCAATTAGCAGATATATTTACAAAGCCATTAGGACTTGACCGTTTCTCTAAGGTTCGAGGAGAACTAGGCATCAGCAATCCACCTTGACTCACTTAGGGTGAAAATTATGAGCTTAATGAACAAATTCCACCTTAATAGTGCCAAAAGAGTGAGGTGAAAATAAAAAAAAATGCATTTTTATCACTCTATATAGGTCATTGATCGATCAATGCCTATTGGTTGATCAATCAACTTGAATGATTTATCGAACAATCAACACAGAATGATTGATCATTCATGGCAAAAAATGAAAAGTTGAACAGACAAACAATTGTTAACCTAATCTCTTCACTCCAAATCATTCCAAAACCCTATTCCAACATTTCTCAAGAGCCCTAGAGCCCTATTGCCTCATTTCTCTTTTAGGTTTTGAGTGCTTCCCACTCACATCCGAGGTTAAAACTTCTTTTCCCTCAAAAACATAAACTCTCCATATGGTACGCACCAAGGTCACGACAAAGAAGAAAACCCAGACCAAGGAACCAAAAATCTTCAAAGATATGCCCAACTAGATAGATTACTTTCTGACAAGGTAACAATGGGGTAGGTACTTCTCCAACTTTGTGAATAAAAGCATAATGGAACCATGCAAAGTTGACATGAGTTCTTGCACGAGATAAATTGATAGATTTGAGAGGATGTTCTCCTCTTACAAGGGATTCCTTGAACTGGATGAGCGAGTCTATCCCCTCCTCGTGAAGGTATTTTATTCAAACATTGCAATCAAGGAAGTTGGACCAAATAATTTGAAATTTTTTTCCTATGCGAAGAAGACCTCAATTTCAATTCACTTTATGGATTTGAATGACCTTCTCGGAACCACATTCATGGGGATGACCAGTTACGTGAAGGAAAACTGGCCTATTGACCTTCACCCTGACTACCCCCAAAACATTCAAGATGGAATTATGCTTGTTTTCGGGCAACAAGCCGAAAGCTCTTACGATGTCAAAATTAAGGACTTCACAATGGCTCACCGAGTAATCATGAAAGTTACTACTCACATTCTCAATCCAAGGAAGGGACGTACTCAAGATTGGTGATTGTTGACATTTCTTGGATGTGGGGAATCACTCAAGGAGTGCAACTCAATTTTGGCTAGTTCATGGCCAGTCGGATGACCGACATTGTAGCTAGTTCTAGAGCATACAAATTACCCTTTGTTCAAGCCATCACAACCATCCTTGGATGTTGTGAAGTTGTTTTTCGGATGAGGAGTCGATGTACATCACAAGAAGATATCCATTGGAGAGATGAAAGTTGAAAATTTTAGATCTGCCAATTAGTGAGGTCAATGGGTTCAAAATGATACAATTAAGAAAGATGTCGCCCCTCACCGAGTTGGATATGGAGATGAGCTCAATTTGGAACCTCAAGTGGATCAATTTGAATTCGTAAATTGGAGACGCATCGAAGAAGGCACATCTTCATCCATGAACCATATCTAAGCACTTGAAGACACTTTGGATGACATTAGGATGACACAGGTAGTCGTTCTTGCTACCCAAGAATAGTTGAAGGTTGGGCAAATCGAACTTCACCAAAATGAGCGGAGGATTGAGAGTCTACTAGAGACTATCCTTAGCCGCCTCCCACCTCCAACCTAGCTATCTCTCTTTCTAATCCTTAGGACCGCCATTTTTTTACTATGGATGCTTATGTTCCTGTATCTCTAGACATTTTGTAAAGAATTGCATATATCTATATATCTATCTATCTATCTATCTATCTATATATATATATATAATGGCCTTGAGCCATTTTTATTTTATTTTTGTGCCTACTCTTGAGCATTCTTTAGCTATCTTTTTGAGTATGACAAAAAAAAGGGGAGAAAAAGTTGAAAATTTTGGACCTGAAATCCTTAGGCACACAAAAATTACAAATTGACACTTAAAAGGACTTAAACACACTATGCAAAGATTAAGGGGGAACATATGTCAAACTTGCAAAATTAACTTATCTCCAAATCTTAGGGAATGTGCATAGTTTTATTTTTTTTCCAAGTTACGTTTTGTCAAAATAAAAAGGGGGAGATTGTTGACCTTATGTTGACTCCCTTATTGATTTTGATCATAACAAAACTTAATAGAGCTGGCATTTTACAAACTAAGTATTTCATATACTTTAACTTTAAGAGTCAATGCATCTCAAGGTCTAAAGTTTCAAAATGATCAAACCTATTCAAGACCTCAAGCAATATTGAAGGGCATATCTTAAAGAAACACCCATGAAGAAGAAGACAACGAGAAGACGAGAAGACTAGAGTCTAAGTGTTAATTAAATATGTCATGTTGATTTTCAGGACTCTATGGATTTAGCTCATGGAGAAAAGAAGAGAGACACCCATTTGCAAAAAATAGGAATAAAAAGAGGTTATGGACTTATTGTCCTAACCCCCTCCCTAAGTTCAATTTATAGATTAACCAAACTTCAATATTATAACTATGCCCCTGAAACTTAACCTAATTACATCAATACCATCTCTATGGGATGACTCTTTATTTACCATCCTGCCATCATTGTATGGGCATGTGGGCCTTCTCCTTGGTCTATGTGCCTTGAGCCCATCTTTCACATCTCTTAGATGTGTGGGCCTTCCTTGATCTTATGGGTTTGGGCCCATCTTCTAACACAATTGGAAGTGTGGGTCTTCCTTAGTCATGTGGGCTTAGGCCCATCTTCCAACACTCACCGTCAAGCTAGGGTGAGAGAACATCAAAACTCCTAACTTGCTACAAATGGTGTATAGGATATTCTCGCATAAAATGGCAATCCTCCATATCATCCAACACTCCTCCTCACGTTGGTGGTATCTTCCATGAGGCTTAATTGGCATCAGATAAGTGAGATTAAAATCATTCCAAGCCGTATGACATCACTCCATACTCCAGTCATCACTAATGCTGGATGTAGGGCACATTCATATCTTTTGTAGGTAGTGGGTCTATACGCAGTGCTCAGAAGTATAATAAAACTCCTCCATTATCGTGTCCCTCCTCAGGACACCGACTCTCAAATGGTAAGAGTAATAAATACCCGGAAGATAATATTATGGGGCCACCTTGGCTTTCTTCATCATCAGAATAGCCAATGTTGATAAAAATCAGCAATTGAGAAGTCCTTTAATAACAATGTCTCATCCAAAGAGACACAATAACAACAACTAAAATGGGCATGTGCCCATTAACACGTACCAAATAATAAAAATTCTTATAAAAGGACCCATTAAATAATTCAATGCGAGTATTTGCACCTAATAATATGTTGACTAAGGAATATGCTGCCAATACTTCAAAATAATAATCCAGCCAAAGACAAAGAACCGAGTTGCGTCGAGTCAAATAATAGACCAATATAGTCGAACTGCGGAAGAAATACATATAGAACTCGGGACCCAGACACATATAACAGAGGCAAAAAATAAGTGGGCCGAGTTAGGTTGACCAAACCAAGTTGACCAGATCAGTTTCACTCGATCCGAGTTGGCTTGATCCTCTGGGTTAACCCTAGCGGAACAAAATGAGTTTGGCGCCCGCCCGTTGGGTTAACTGAGCCTAGTCCAAATTGGGCAGAACAGGCCCAGCCCGGCACTGGATCAAATAAGTTTCCTAACTTAGGAAACATGTAATTTGGCAACAGTGTCTTCTTCCTCCCCTCGCCAAACAGCTCGAGACAACAACACTAAACCGAAGATCCCGCAGTAGCAGCTGGAAAAAGGAAACTCTAGCGAACAATTTCGGATGACTAGCAAAAACATCAGCAAGTTTCGGGAAGATGCCAGCAGACCACTAGAGTCTACTTCTTCCCCATGATGCTGGTGATTTCGAAGACTCCAGAAACAACAACTTCCTAGTTATTCACGGCAGAGAGTTTCCGAAAAAAATGGCAGAAATGATCCAGTAGACTGGATAGTGTCTTCGTCCTCTCGAAGCGGCTCCTGGTGATTGCCGAACAGTGCGAGATGAGTGACAGAGATAGCTCTGTGATTTCTGCAAAAATAACAGCAGAATGATTCAACTGAAGGATCAGTAGATAGCAAAAAAGACACGACCAAAGGAGTTTTCGGAAAAAATAGCAGTAACTTTTGAGATTGAAAATCACGTAGAAATCTATTATGGAAAGTCTCACACATACTTAGTGAGTACAAAGACCTTGCATTTATTAGTTGGCAAAAGAGGTTTTCTAAGGTGGTTAGTCATTTTGAGATAGGCCTTGGACCCAATTTAATATGGTATCAGACCAAAGTTGTCATATGTGGGCATCTACCCAAATTATCCACGTGCTTACACATGAGGGCCTCTACCCAAATTATCTATGTGCCTACACATAAGGGGGAGTGTTATGGATAATCTCATATTGAGTACAAAGATCTTCCATTTATTAGTTGGCAAAAGAGGTTTCCTAAGGTGGCTAGTCATTTTGGGATAAACCTTGGACACAATTTAATGAAACCTTCATTCCTTTTTTCTACAGTGGAGCACTAGCAAAAGAGATGTGATATAATTTCTCCATGCTTGACAATCTTTCCAAAATAAACCAGCTTGTAGGCTGGATCAAGTAGAGGAATATGAAAGGCAATGAAGATTGTCCAGAAAAATCGGCAACGATCCAGGCAACAGAAATATGATCTTATGAAAGTAGCAACGTCCTAAAAAACAGTGATGGTAATTGGCACGAAAGACAACAGAGAAACAATAGCAAGATCATCGTCGTAGACAGTGGGCAACAACGGAATTGCTTGCGCCGCCTGTCGATGGTTGTTGGAGTGCATTTAGGCCAACCAGAGCAGTGCGGTTTTCGGGATGATCATACAGTGTAGTAGTAGAAATATTTTCATTCTGCTCACACCAACCATTAGCAAAAAACATAATTCTCCTCACCTTTCTCTTTTCTGCTACTTCTTTGTATTTGGACAGTAGATGTGTGCGTTGATGATCAACTTGTCGATATACAAAATATATGATGATCGAAAGGTAGAAAAACAACATTGTGTAATGTTGGGCAGCAGGAAAAATGAGCAAAAAAATAAACAAAAATAAGTTCCAAAAATTATGAAAAAAAAAAGAAAAAATGAATCTTGAAAAACCATAGTCGGAATCCTGAAAAATCAATGCTCTAATACCATGTTGATTTTCAGGACTCCGTGGATTTAGCTCATGGAGAAAAAAAAGGGACTTATTGGGAGAAAATAGGAGTAAGAAGAGGTTATGTCTCCCCCTAAGCACAATCTATAGATTAATCAAACTTTAATATTACAATTATGCCCTTAGAACTTAACATAATTACATCAATGACATCTCTATGAGATGACTCTTTATTTACCATTATGCCATAATTGTATGGGCATGTGGGCCTTCTCCTTTGTCTATAGGCCTTGATCCCATCTTCCACATCTCTTGGATGTGTGGGCCTTCCTTGGTCTTATGGGATTGGGCCCATTTTCCATTACACTTGGATATGTGGGCCTTCCTTGGTCGTGTGGGTTGGGGCCCATCCTCCAACATGTCAAAACTTAGTCAAAAATATAAGAGACCTATCCTAACTCCTTTCTTTGAAGTACAATGGTATGCGTGGAGCTTTAGACATATAATACATATAAACATGTTTAAGAACATCATACACATCTTCTAGAACATGTCAGAGCACTTAGAGTAATTCACTCTATTTCTTTAAAAGTCAATTTTGTTAAACTGACACGGGAATGATTGATCATCCAAAAGTGTGCAAGCATGATCGATTAACCTTAGTCGATTGATTGATCATCCAAGACATAGCTATTATCATGTTATAATACATGATCGATCATCCTATTTGGATTGTTCGATCAATGTTGTCCAAACAAGCAAAAATTATATGGAATGACCAATCATCCTACCTGATTGATCAATTAGACAAAATTTTGCCAGTCAAAGACATAAAGCATGATCGATCAAAGGAAGTTTAATGATCAATCATATTTGCAGTGCACAACCATGTGTGAATTTTGATCTTTGATCATCCCCAATGATCAATCAAAGCATCGATCAATAAGTCACATCATGACACAAAAAGAGTTGTTATGATCCATTGATCGATCAATCACTGGATCGATCAATCAACGGTCTGATTTTTACAAATGGGCAAAAAACGGCTAGTTTGGCTTGGAAAAGTTATAAATACCCCATTAAACCACACAGAGAGAGAAATTAATAAGCATTTATTGTCAAATCTTTGAAGTCTTTATTCTCAATCTTACTATACTTTTCACAAGTGCTCTTTGAGTGAAAAAGCGATTCCCAATTACTTTTTAAAGCCTCTTTCTTCCACCTATTCTTTGCATATCATCATAGACAAGCTCCCAAACACCTTACAATGTGCTCAAAAGAAGTGAAAACTTGGATCTCTCAAAGAGAAGGTACTCTCAAAATTTTTGGTATAAGGTTTCCTTTCTTTATTTTCATTTGAGAAAGGTTCATCTAGAACCGATTTAATCTAGAAATAAAGGGTCGGTTAGAGCTAGAATTTACCCAATCTCTTGGGGAGATTGTGTGTAAAAAACATGTATTGAGCTACACATAGACTAAAGAGAGATGATTTTTTTTTTTTTTTTTGTTGTAAATTCCAACTATTAGAGATATTAAGAATAGTGAAATTTTCCAAACAAGGGTTCTTGGGTAATGAATACCAATAGGGGAACATTGATAATAAAAATTGCATATTTACTTTACCTTGAAACTACTTTGATGCATAATTTTTTGTTACACACACTACTTAGTTTTAATTTAAAATTCTCAATTCACCCCCTATTGAGAAGCCACCTAGGCCAACAACGACTTGCTTTAGACTCCAAAAAATCAACTTCTTTTAACGCAAAATTTGACGAATAACTAGCACATGTGGACATTTTATCTGTCTTGAATTCTAGGTTGTAAAGTACAATATTATCAATTTTACATGTTATTTTTGCTTGGTGGCATTAGAACTCAGAATTTTACAAACTTGCATAAGAACTTCACCATTTTTTTTTTTTAATGATTATACCTATTTTCTATTGCTTAGGCAAGTCAAAGTGACTTGAATTCAAACATGTTTTATTACATTATTTGAGTACAACAAGTTGAAATAATTTATCTTTAAGAAACATGAACCTTTACTAAGTACTTCTCCATGTGGTTCAACAAAAGCTATTGGGAAATATTTATAGGAGCAAAGCATTTTTTTTAAAGCAAACATTTCCTTAATTTTGAAGCTCTTGATGTGTAGACCACCAATGCGTCCTTGCCCTGCTTCTTCTTTCTTATAAAGAGAATATCAAAGATCAGGTTCTAGAGTCCCCGCTGAACGCTCGAGTAATCACACAGGCTTACTCAGTTCGGTTTCCTGTGCTTCTGCTGCTCCTATTTACACCACCAATGGGTTACGTCCAAGAAGCTAGAGAAAATCATGTAAAGAAGAAAGAGGAAGAAGGTCCCCAAAATCCTCGCCTTTTGCTTCATTTTCTGTGCAGTCCACCTACACGTTTTATCTTTGTTTTGTTTATGGTAGTTGTCAATAGCATCATATGACAGAGCTGGTTATTTCATTATGGCTTCAATCTGTTTAATTTCTTGGAAAGCACAAATCCTGTATTTTTTTTTTTATCTAGCTTTGGCTCTTGGTGGAATCTGACACTAAATTATATTGACGGAAAAATTTCGTATGTTACGGTTGGTTTAGTTTATGCATTTAAGCGATCGGTTAGACTGCTTTATTCAATCAAATTTAGAGTAATCAGTGCATCCATATGTTTCGCGTTCCTATGAGGAGATTAATAGAACTAATGTAACATCTGAGAGTTCCGGATAAAGATATGCTTTGGTTGCTTGTTATTGATTGCTTATCCGCGTGTTCATTCCCGTTTTCGAGTCTTTTGGTTGGGATGAATACTAAATCATGATGTTTTCAGCTCTACGCAGCATGATGAAGCAAAGGGCGCTTAAAGAGTGCAGCCACTATGCCTCCAAGTACGCTGAATGTGCTACCGGAAGAACCATATCCGTTGTTTGGGAATGTCGGAAACAAGCAAGAGAACTTAATGACTGTCTTCACCAGTAGTGAGTTTTTACTTCCATGCGACATCTTTTCTTATCATTATAGAGCGTAGATATTGTGCAGTGGCACACATTGCATTGGTCTTGTGCACTCATGACTCTTTTGTATCTATTCAAGCATGTGTTTGGAAGGTTTTTATTCACATTAGTTCCTATTTAATGACTTAAATGCAAAACTACTTTCATTTCTTCAGTTGCTAAAGTGAAATAGGCCATTGCATACTGCAATGTTGTATGTTCCACAGCTATCACGCTTCTGACTAAGGCTAGATAACACCAACTTAAAATTAATTTTGCAAGTTTACCCTTTTATTCATGACATTCTTATTCACTTGGTCAAGGACTTGCATCTTATTCACTTTCTTCAGGTTTGCAAATTAAACACATTCACTTTTAGTTTTTATTTTATGATAAAAGTGAGAATTTTTTTAGATGAAGATATACAAGAAATAAAAAAGGCCTAAACAAAGAAGGGCCCCAAATCAAACCCAGTCAATGGGGAATGAATTACTCTAAACAGGGTGATGAAGAGTGACTCCAGACCGAGCTAAAGAATCAATCACAAAATTTGGACTGTGAACAACATGAGACCAAATAACAAAGAATTAAACATGTTCATGTTATTTTTAATTTGATCGATTACTGAAATTGAGGTACTCCCATCTCTTTTCTCTGCCTTGCACTGTTTTTTTTTTTTTTTTTCTTTTTCCAATAACTATGAAGCAGTTAGGAGAACCGTGAAAGAAAATTAATAATTCTGATTTTGAAGTCTTAAACTCAACACAGATTAGACAGTGTCTCATCACTTGGCATCATCAATTTGCATGTCACCTGCAGCTGGATACCAAAATTTTTATCCCTTACATATTGTCTTCTTTCCACATTTCATAACCCTCTTGTGAACCTATTTCTCCTAGCCACTTTTCCTTTCATATCACAGTGAATGGCTTAATTCTATCTATTTTTCAGTACTCAAGATTTTTGGGTTCTGTTAATGGGGTTTTTGAAGTTGTGAGATCTTCACAATTGTGCATAATCTAGTGGGTATCTTAATGTTTGATGCGGCCATATTGCCTGCTTGAATTGAACATACTCTGATGGGAGCCTTTTGAAAATCACGATAAGCTTCTGAACTTTTACTGGTTGAGAATCTTATTCCTCTGTTCGCTCTTGGCAGCACCAATGATTCTGTATTAGAAGAAATGAAGAAAAACTACATGCTTGTGCAAGAAAGTAAAGGAGCTCATAAGATTGGCACGGATTATACCTCATCAAGAGTCCAAGTAAACTAGGAGTGCCAATGAAGGTACACAAATTGATTTCAGAAACTGTTTTGTGTAATGTCAAGTGAAACATTACTGGCATAAATGTGAAGATTTCTATTTATCTTTCCATGTTCTTGGTTAGTTACGTTAAATGCATCAGAGAGGTTAACATCTGAATTTGTCACGAGTGTTTTCTCATTGATCAACATGAGCAGCGAAACAAGAGAACCTCTACTATGAGGTTCTTAAGTTTTGGGTAGCAAACACATCTATTTGCATGAGCTGGCATTGTTTGTGTAATCCACTGAATTAGCTGCTCATTGAGCTGAAATTCTGTTTACTCTTGTACATCAAATAATAATATTTTTTTTCTGATCAAACTATCAAAGCCATTTATGCGGTAACATTATCTTCTAGAACAATCATGTTGTGCAGTCCCTCTCACAGTTTATTTTGTTCCATTCCGAAGTGATCCTTCTGGGATGGAATCCTCATGAATGTGCTCCTTCTTTGTCAGCTCCCAGCAGATAATTTAAGAATTAGGATCATAACCAATAAAACTACTACTGGAGCCTTCTTTAATCACATATTTCAAACTTCATTCCAACACCAAAATAAATTATACCGTATCTCTACTTCCCGATACATGTTTTCTTGTGGATGGCAGTAGCCAATATTCACAGGTTTTGAATAAAATGAAAGTTCAGCAGCAGAGTTTACCATTTCAAGGTGTCCATAATCTGTGCAGCACTGAGGACTGCTCACCAGACATTAATACAGTTGTAAAGAATCTTACATAAAAATTTGTAATCCTGGTCTAGTAGCAGATCTACCATTCAAATGTGGTTCTTGGAGATCATAATGCTTCCAACCTGATCAACCGGCCTATAGTTTGCACATGCAGATACAAGGTATTGAAAGTGCTTCTGGTGATTTTCTGTGACGAATTTAACAGTTCATTTACTTACTGCACTGCCGAGGAACCTTTGTGAGGAAATGGCTACAATCAAGTGCAACAGATTTGTCCTCCGAAGCTTTTCAATATATGCACAACATATCTGATCTCCTATAAGCACTTCACATATCGACAATTTTGTGAGGATATCAGACCATTCACCTGACTGGGGATCTGATCACTGGACCTCTAATTTCTGCCGTCTCTAATTGCTCCTAATATGGTTGAAAAGAGAGAATATAATAGTCTTGCCATATGCGGTTCTATGCATAGTTTCTATATGTGTAGACTCAGACTCGTCCAGATTTCTTGATGGATGTCATTATAACCTGCAACTTCCTATCATCTGAAAGGTGAAAGTGAGAACTAGGGCAGAAGATCAATAGAACTCCAACCTGGTGGCTTCCTCAATTGCTTATCTTGAATTTCTTTCCTAACTTCTATTACATCATTCCACCTTCCTGCTGCAGAGTATATATTTGCCAGCAAAATGTAATAGCCAGCATTCTCAGGGCAAAAGATCAATAGAACTCCAACCCGGTGGTTTCCTCAACTGCTTTTCTTGAATTACTTTCCTAACTTCTATGACATCATTCCACCTTCCTGCTGCAGAGTACATATTTGCCATCAAAATATAATAGCCAGTATTCTCAGGTTCTAAGGCAAATAGATGTTCAGCAACAGATTTTCCCATTTCAAGATCTCCATGATCCTTGCAAGCACTTAGAAGAGCCCCCCAAACACCTGATTCTGGTGGATTTGCAATCCTCTTAATAAACTCATAAGCCTCATCTAGCCTTCCAGCTCGACCAAGCATGTGCACCATACAAACATGATGCTTTATGGTGGGCTTAATTCCAAATTTCTCCACCATGCAGTTATAATGTTTCCAACCTTCATCAACCAACCCAGAGTGCGTACAAGCTGATAATAGGGCGATGAAGGTGCTTGAAGTAACTTCAATTCCTAAATCACACATCTCGTTAGATAGTTTAATTGCTTTTGTACCATACCCATGAAATCCATATGCAGAAATCATTGAATTCCATGATGCAACTGATTTGTCCAATGAACTTCTGAATATTTTAACAGCTGCTTCCAACCTTCCACACTTACTGTACATATCCACAAGTGCTGAATATATAAAACTATTCCCCTGAAAACCATATCGAACCACATAACCATTAATTTCACGACCATGTCTTAGTGCTCCCAATTGAGTGCAAGCAGTTAGTATACTAACGAGTGTAAACTCATTTGGTTTAAATTCAAGATGATGGAAGAGTTCTAAGGCCCGTTTACCATCCTTGTTCAGTGCCAGACCAGATAACATACAATTCCATGAGCAAAGGTTCTTGTAGGGACTCTTATAAAACAATAATTCTGCACTACTAATGTCTCTACACCGACAATACATAGTTATTAATGCATTTTTCACCTGAATATCATTTTCGCTCAGTGTTTTCTGAGCAAGTCCATGAATAAGTGCTCCATAGTACTTGAGTTCAAGATTTCCTGAGGCTGAGATAACACTCACCAGTGTTATTGAATCTGGACCGAAGTCTGTATCAGACCGCATTTTGTTGAAAGCTTTCAGTGGCTCAATGTAGCAACCATTCTGCACAGAACCCACTATAATTGTGTTCCAGGAAACAATATCAGCTATGTCCTTGTTAGTCTCCAACAATGAAATAGAAGCTCTCATGTCTCTACAGTTAAGATACATCAGCATCAGTGCATTAACAGCCAAAACATCTTCGAGAAATCCAGATTTGACCATCCAACAATGAGTAGATTCTCCAAACTGGACGTCTTTTTCAGAGTTGCATGAAGGAAGAATGACTAAAACAGTAGACAACCTGCATTGTGGGCCTGATCGAAGCAGTTCTCGAAACAACATTTTAGGTTCTTTTGACTCCCCATTATACGAGTATCCACCAATCATTGTATTCCATGAGATCAAATCTCTGTGGTCCATAGATGTAAACAGATGGTAAGCAAATCTTAAACCATAACAATTCATGTACATGTCCAAAAGGCTGTTAGTTACTGGCAAATCGAACTGTAACTCTCTACGTAATGCAAATCCATGAACTGTTTTACCTTCCCGTAACAAACCATACTTTGTGCAGAGTTGTAGTAAGGCTAGCACTGTAACTGAATCTGGTTGAGTCCTGTTTAATTGCATTTTCTGCAAAAGATCGAAGGCTTCTGTGACTCTTCCTTGCTCTGCTAGCCCATCAATCATTGAGTTCCATGAAATCACATCCCTGTGTGTTAGCCCTGTAAATAACTTCTCTGCTGCATCCATGAAGTCACATTTTGAGTAGAATGAAATCAGGGCATTGGTGACTGAAAGATTGCTCGTTTCATCATACCCTAACTTTATCCCTAGCCCATGAATAGATGCACCAAGACACAGTTCTCCTAGACAAGAACATGCTGAGATGGCACTAGAAAGACTAGTACTATCAGGATGGACACCCAAGAAGTGCATCTTGGTAAAACAACTTAATGATTTCTCAGGATACCCATTATGAAGATACCCACCAATCATTGAATTCCAAGAAGTCGAGTCTCTAAATTCCATCTTTGCAAACATAAGCTCAGCACAATTCAAATCTCCACACCTTGCATACATGTCTAATAGTGCATTACCAAGGAAACGATTTGAGTTCAGCTCCCATTTTAAGGTTATTCCATGCAAAACCCTGCCTTGCTGTAACTTTTTCAAATTAGACAGTGCAGATATAACAATGAGTAGAGTGGTAGAATCGAAGTCCATATCTGTCAGCATGTATCCAAATAATCTTAATGCACTAATGAAGCATTTATTATGAAGGCATGCACTCATCATTGCATTCCATGCTATGACATCTTTGTTAGAGATGCCATGAAAGAGAGACCATGAAGAATTCAAATAACCTCTTCTGGCATACAAGGTGACAAAAGAGGTAGATGTTGAGACATGGGCAAGATCTCCAGTTTTCAAGGCTAAACAATGAAAGGAGCCAATAAATTTTAAGTCAAGTTTTGTGCAGTATTCTTTGTGGTAATTAAGGACACTCCCTAGGTACTTTAGGAGAGATGATAGATCCCTTTGAAGCATTTTGTCGAGTATCCTGTATGTGCTTGGTTTTTGGTTTGACTAGATTGTTTCTCTTATTGTGTTTTTCTGAAAGACCAGGTAGCAGGGTGCCGATGTTAAGGCTTTCAGTTAAGGGCTCAGCAATTTCAGTCTCGAAATGTTACTTGATCCTGTAATTGACAAAGCAAGAGCAGAAAATCCCACTGGCTGTGAGTGCATTTCTCTCTTGTTCCTGGCCGATCCCTCTGCTGGACCCGTAAGGCTACACACCATTTACCTCTATCCTCACTTACCTTTAGAAAATAATCAGTTACAGGTCCATGATGAGTGACCGTTGTAATGGAGAAGTGCGACCCTCAGCTGGAAGGGCTGGTCGCTGGACGCTGGAAAATTTGCCAACTCCTGATAACTTGCTTCAGTAAATAAGGCTAAGGTCAGCTGATGCGTCTCTTTATTTTCTAGCCAGAAGTGAACTTGAGTCAGGTTTTCTGGGTCTGAGTTGGTGTCGTTTGACAGGTTTTTTGAATGATTTTCTAGTTCAAAGTTTGAAATTAGAACCATGTCACGGGACTTCCAACCAGGGATTGAAAGAGAATTTTAAAGCCATTCGGAAAATATTTATATCCATTTCTGCTAGCAGACGTTTATTGAAGGCAATTCTACAAACCCCCCTTCTGGGCTTTATGAATCCACAGTATTAAATTAAATCATGAGTAACTTGCACTCCCCCAAATGGGTAAATCTAATGGATTGAAGTCGGCAGGACTTGATGAAAAGGTTTCTGAGAAGATTTGGAAAAGAAAAAAGAAAGGACGAAAGCAGATACAAATTCTCCGAATATGGTTTTCAGTGTGCTTGTTCGTCGACTTCTCTACCACAAGAATCTCAGCTCAGGAAGGAAAACCATTTTTGCGTCGGACTAATTCGGATTTTGCAAAATATTCTTGTGCCTCACATGAATACAATCTTGAGAAGATATTGGCAGCTGGGTCAAGATACCGGGTCATCTTCAGTCAAGACTGCAAGTCTGCAAATTGAAACTGACCCCTGCCGAACATTGAGCTTGTCGTGGTGCCTCTGGATTCCGATTTATGGAAGCCCCAACCGTTCAAGCATTTGATCGATAGTGACTGAAATTGTATCAAAGATTGCAGAAAATCATATCGCATCTCAATCGACTTTGATTTCGTCGTCTTTATACTACTTCTCGCTTTTCCATCGATCACTCTCAAGTCACAAGTCTCTCATTCCTTGACCATTTCCCCAGCTTATCACATCTGCTGAATTGTTTCTTCTATTTTTTGCTGAATCATTTGTATTTTGTTCTTCTTCACTTATTCGTCGAGGAGAAAAAGATTTCTTGGATTCCTGAAACCATCAAAGAAAACTGAAGCTTCCCCATTCTTTTGACCTTTGTTATTGTCCCTCCTTGAGTGGTAGAAGCCAAAAGACAAAGATTCACAAGAAGGTAAAACATTGAGATCAATTTACTTTCAAAAGAAAGAAAGAAATGAACCAATATCTTCAGGTCGGACGAATTGAGATAGTCTCAGAAGCTGCAAGCAAGAGGGTTGGTCAAAAAGGAGAGAATAAAAAGAGCGAATATTTTACAGGAATAAAGATGTCTACCCATGTGTACTTGTGAAGACTCTTTTTTGGGGGAGAAGACGATGTGTGCGTTTATAAACATTTCCTAGTTCGAAATCGTTCATCTACAGAAATTGCAGGGATTCTACTTTCTTCTTCCTACGCGTTCTGCTCGTGCACTACTCAACCCGCCTTTATTCTGGAGAAAAAGGTGAGGCAAAAGAGCACATTGGATTGAAAAGTAGAATACCAGAAAGTTCACCCAAGTCCCTTGTGGTACCATCGGAACGTCAGAACTGTGAATCTGAGAGCGTTTAATTGTTTCAAAGAGAAACAATCTGGAACAGTAAAAAACAGTTTTCCAGAAGCAGGAAAAGCAGGAAAAGATGTTTTTTGATCCGTCGAGAAAATGCTGGTGCTAATCAAAGGAGATTAATTCAGAGCTTGGAAATGAAAATGGGTGTGTAACTGATAAATCATCAAGCTCTATCTTAATCTATTGAAAAGCATTCACGCTTGCTTTCTGTTCGAGCTACTTCTTCTTTGTCCCCCCTCCACTGCGTCTTTTCTTCCAGTAGCAGTTTGGAAATTTCTCAAATGCAATGATATCTTTACTTGTTTTCTGTTCAACAAATGTTCAACAAATGACAAAAAATTGAATACCCTGATTCAAGGAACTACGAAAGGGTCTTCTGATTAAATAATTTGCTGACTTTGACACACAGAAGCATTTTCTATGTCCCGCCATTGTTATATCTCCATTTAATTAATCAGCTCAGAAAAAGTGGGAGGTGACATCGGCGGCTCACCTTCGCTTCTACCAGAGAGGGAATGAGAAAGAGAAAGAGAGTGAAGAAAAGGCTTGCATCCATTTGTGGAAAAACCACAACCAACCCACTCATGAGAGATGAGTAAGCTCACATTACGGCCGGGTGATGTGAATTAGGAAGTGGAGAAAAGTCAATAGGGATGGAGGACCCGCCACTGGCATCCCTATACATTTGGGTCTGCAGTTCAGTTCCTCTTGCCCACTTGTTTGGAAATTGAAGGGACTCTTCTTCTTCCTCTTGAACTTTCGGCCAGGCCTTATCCTCATTTGTGCTATATAAGGAGACCTGTCTCCGAGCCCAAGGAGCAAAGGCCATTGGCACTACCAATTCTAAAGAATAGTTTATTTCTCTCTAATAGCCTTTGGGGTGGAGTCCTAGTCTTAGCCGTTATATGAGAAGGAGAAGAATGGGTGCCATTTCTCTGAGTGACTCAAGGTTTAGTTCCTGTGTTGGGAACGGCCATGGTCAGCATGGCCCGGTGGTCGAGGAGATTGAAGGGCTCATTAGAGTTTATAAAGATGGGCATGTAGAACGATCAGCCATCGTCCAGAATGTGTCCGCAGCCTTCTCCACCGAGCGTGATGTGACCTGCAGGGACGTTACCGTGGACGATTTCAATGGCGTATGGGCGCGATTTCAACGTCCAAACCAAACTACCCTTGCTTGTTTACTTCCATGGAGGAGGATTTTGTGTCGGCTCCGCTGCATGGAGAAGCTACCATGAGTTCCTCACCAAGTTAGCTTCTGCAGCCGGGTGTGTGATCATGTCCGTGAATTACCGCCTAGCGCCGGAACACCGCCTTCCGGCGGCGTTTGAGGATGGCATTTCTGCGGTCAAATGGGTGCGCCAGCAAGCTGTCAGAAGCAGCGAAGAGCAGAGCTGGTGGTCCGCCCGGTGCAACTTTTCGAAGGTGTTTGTTGGTGGCGACAGCGCCGGCGCTTGTTTAGCATACAATGTGGCCACTCGCCTCCGATTGTCGACAGCACTCAAGCCGGTGAGCGTAAAAGGGGTTGTTCTTATACAGCCATTCTTTGCTGGGGAGGCTCGAACCGCGTCGGAGAGGAACATGGTGCAGCCTGCGAGCTCCGCCCTCAGCCTCCGAGCATCGGACGCCTACTGGAGGTTGGCCCTCCCCCCAGGGGCAAATCGGGATCACTCCTGGTGCAACCCTCTGTCCAAAGGAGCCCCTAACCTGGAAAATCTGAATCTGCCGCCCACGATGGTCTGCATCTCGGATCTTGACATATTGAAGGACCGGAACTTGGAGTTTTGTGCAGCCATGAAGAGCGCAGGGAAGAGCGTGGAACAGATCGTTTACACAGGAGTAGGTCACGCCTTCCAGATTCTCCATAACTGTCCCATCTCCCAAACTCGTACTCATGAAATGATAGCTCATATCAAGGCCTTCATCAGCTGATAAATCTTTAAACGATTCCTCCTCTTTTTAGGTGATCTCTTTGAAAAAACATGTCATGTCACTACAATGTAAGATATCACCATTTTCTTACATTATTCTGCAGATTTGGTGGATTCATTAGAAGATACCCAAATGCAGTCCTTCTGTGATCATTAACTCGTTCTTGTTTAATTTCCTTTCTATGAGGTTTTTTATACAACAGCAAGGGTAATTTTACTTGGTTTAAGAGTAAGTTCAGAAGCTAAAGCAGTGGAATGGCTAGAACAAGAGGAATCCAGAATAGCTCATGTCTAGTATATTCATTGGCATAGACACCAATTAGAATACATTTACTAATACATCTATGGAAGCATGAGTTATAGGTAATTAAAGCCAGACAAGTGTCTTCACTTTTCAATCCTTCTCCTCTATAATGCAAGTAGGTCATCATCCACTAGTAGCCATCTATGCAGACCTTGGTAAGGAGCCTTGAGAACAAGTCAAGAAGTGACAAGAAGAACCCATAATGTGAAGAAGTGATTGAGATAGGGAGAAGTGCATTATTGAAGGTGGTCCTTATTGGTGCATCTCGAAACAAAAATGCTCCAATATATAGGTTCCTCAAATGTCAAAGGTAATGGGAGATGTTTTTCAATATCAATTCCAACTTTCTTTCTGATTCATAAATAAGTGTAGATTGCTGCATGGATTTGACTTTGAATCTGGAGAGTCATAAAACTTGAAAGCTCATATGTTTGGAAACAGAAATAAAGATTTCTTTTTCTTTAATTTATGGGTATGTTTGAGAGAATCCATTAACGTGATCGGCAAGGAGGCCTGAAGGTTGCACTAAAATAGTGCCAGACTGGGTGTTAAAAGAAAGAAACTCTTCTTGGTCCCACGTTCGTTCGTGGAAAGGTCTGTTCCTGGATATTGCTTCCAAGTTCCTGCTTCTTGAAGAAACGCCCACTTGGTACTGCCGAAACTACTTTTCGCTCGGAGTTAAAAGAGTCAAACAAGGACAATCATCAGTCACGGTGATGGACTCAGGGGCACCAAATCATATTCAAACTCACAAATAATACTGCCGACCCTTGCAGATGGTGGAAAGCATCACCAGTTCATCTTTTTTCTGCTTTTTTCTGCTGCCAACCTTGTGATGTCGAGCACTAAAAATCCTGCACTCCATCTTCAAAGGGTTCATCCGAGAGTAGAAAACGCAGACACTGAAGCCCAGCTGCCCACTTATAGCCAACAGTTTGAAGAAATGTTCCAACGACAGTTTCTTACTTGATAAAGGTCCGTGCATTCTGATGCATCGGAAGGGGCACGTAGACCCCCCATGTTTGCAATGGGGAAGGCAGAATTGTTATAGGGAACCCAGCAGCATCAAATAATTCTAGGCCTAAAGAAGGGAGGAACCGTCTTCACAGACAAAATGATAGAAGCAGAGAAAAGAGGTCCTTGGAGTTGCATTGGACCAAGAGGGGAGGACAGGTGGGGCCGAGATTTTAGACTCTGTCGAACTGTTTCATGTGCTGTGACAAATGCCATCGATTAAACCTATAAAACCATGTTTGATTGGTGGAGAGGAGTTCAGGCGTGAGCCTTCTTTTCTCCTCCACTCATTGTGCTTCCTCCAGGCCTTGATGGGGTGGCTTAACTTTCGATTAATCGTCAAATGCTTTTTTAGTTGAGGACCCAGAGACTTCACTTGCAGTTTCACGGAGTTAACAAAAAACGCCCTTGTTGGTCGACTAATCACAATTCTAAGTTTCAATGAACTCACTTCTGGATTGTTGTTTGCTGACTAACGCCTTCTATATGTCCACTAATGGCTTTTAAGTCTAAAAACATTTCGACTGATGTTCTTCTTGTTTATCTTGGTAGAATCGCCTAAGACTAGATCTAATCAATTTTATTGCTGTTCTTGTAATATCAGGCTATTAAGGAGGCAAACTTGAACTATACTTGTAAAGCAAGAAATATTTGCAATGTAAATTCGATCAATTAGCTTGGATAAACTGATTGGAAGATGAAAATCCCTTTTGTTGGTTGAGGTAAGTGCATCTAGTTTGTATTGACCGTAAGTCCCAATAGTGATGGATGTTTGTGATCCTTCGCTATAGATATCGTTGGGTTAAAGAACCTTTGAGGAGTAAAAAACTTTGGAGTTGATGTACATTCAATTTCTATATGCTCTGTCATTTTAGGAATTGTAGACAAGACATAGTCTCTTCTAATATTTGGAATAAGACTATTAATACTCGTTCCATTTAATGAATTGTGATCATAGGGGTAGTATATTGTATTACTAGATCCTTGATCTGTTAGAATGTTGATTTAGGTCAATAGTTGGGTTCCATCAACATTTTGAAGTTTTTTAGTTTCAACTATTTTTATTATAACAACTTGAATTTATTCTTTACTAGTTTTTTTTTAAAACCTTTGTTTTTAATTCTTTGATGGGTTCTAGAATCGGAGAATTTTAAATTGATTTTCTACATAGATTTGTAGATAATTTAAAATATTTACCATTGGTTTGGTAAAATTTTCTTTTAACTCTTCTAGATGAGTTATTAGTTATTCTTGAAGAAATTTTATTATATTTTTTATTTCGATTTCTAAGCTTTGGCATAAGAAACTAACATATTTTGGAGAATATTTTTCACTATAACTTTTCAAGAAAAACTATGGTGTATGTCTCCCACTAAATCAACGATATTATTTAATACTGGATTTTCTTCACTATGTCATCCAAGTGGATAGGACACACTTGAGTTTGTCTTGTTTTGAGCACAGTGCTGCTCGAAGGACCATTAAGTCCATTTTGACACACAAATTGTGATTTTTGATACATCTTGTTTCAAATGTTTGGGATTTGACCTAGACCAGGTTGTAACTTTTGGGAGTATGTTTTCTAATTAAACATTCTAATCCTAGGCTCTGATACCATTGGTCGTTAACATGTTTTACACTATACATTTATTAACTTCTGTTAATAGTATTATATGCTCACATTATATCATTGACCAATCTAATAACTTTTAACTACTAATAACATTTAACTAATAATATTTTTGACAACATTTCCCTTTTGAATGGGAAGTTAGTTACGTGGCATTGTTAAACCAATGATATTAGCCTTTTTAAAGCTCTTTTAGACCAGTAGGCATGCGATCTTGGGTTTCTATCCGATATAACCAACTTGATTTCTTACGAAATCATATTATCAGTGATATTACGTTCCTATCCTCACATTTACCTATATATGCCCAACACGTCTTCTGTTATCACCTAATAGTACTTGGGTTTTGACCCTATTATTGCAGGGCTTAACACTATGTTGGATAAATTGCATTTCTCAACCTCGCGGTTTTCAGAGGTCCATAAGCTGTACATGCTAACCGATGCAGCTCCATAGTTGCTTCAGTAAGGTAGAGCACAACTCAATTTCATTTTCTACCTCAGAGCGTAATTGACACTATTAAGTTCCTAACACCAACATAGTTTCACATATTTTATAACACTATTTAAATAGTATTACAAATTACAAATCACTATTCAAAAAATTACTATTCATAAATTACTATTTCAAAATTACTATTCATGATTACTATTCAAACAGGATAACACTGTTCATATATACTATTCATGAACACTGTTTATACATACTGAGAAAATAAAAATACAACAATGCATACAAAAACTACAACATTACTCCCTAAGGTTACAGACCGGTCACCAGTTGGTTCCCTGTTTTACTCTAGCCATAGAGGCTTAAGAGGCACATACTGTGCGGTGGTTGAAAATCTCCTTCTTCTTCACTCCGATTTCTTCTTCGGTTTTTTATTCGATGATCTGTTCTGAGTCGAAGCATCGAATTTATAGTTTTGGTTTCGAAAAACTTTTCGATTGTACCCTTAAAAGGAATGGTCTAGAGTAAAAGGTAGAGGATATTTCTGACCTTTTCTTTAATTCTATTTTTACCCTTGCATTATTGGTTTTCGACATCGAAAGTAGGGGTAATTTTATCTTTTCATTCTTTGACGTCACAATTGCTGACGTTGAAGAATCTTTCCTCCAATCACTTTGTTGATGCGGATTTTTCACGTTAACTAATGTCGTTTGCCGACGCCGTGCTATCATTGCATCAACAAGTCTTTTGCGAAAATCATTTTCTCGCATTATTTGCAGGAGTGGCGACTGCGAAAGGCTTCTTGAGCTATCTTGCAAAATTTCTCCTTGGTGCTTTTACTGCCTAGGAAATTTCCAAGACGAAATTTGAGTTCGACTTCTTCAAGGGCCTTTTGAACTGGAGCAACAATCTCCTTGAAGCTCTTCGACACTACTGTCACTGGTACTGATGTTTTGTAGACGAAATACTTCTTCTTCAATATTAGCTTCTACATGTATTGTACTATATTTCGGATGTCGTTGATGCGTTGATTCATCCACATAGCTTCCGGTTATACCTTTGCCTTGGGCTTTACTTTAGGTTTGAACTGAGGTAGTTCTCCATCGTTTACCAAGGGTTCGATGGTTATTACTGACATGCTTGGTAACAGCTTATCGGACCCAATTATTTTAGCAATGGCATATACGAATTTAATATCGTCTTGCTTTTTTATTACTGGGCAAAATGCCTTGCAAGCCTCAGTAATTTCTCTTGATAATTTCTTCAGTGGGTTAAATCTGTCACATGTAGGAGAATCTGACCAATTAATTCGTAGTCATACAACATCCAAATGTATTTTAAATCCATTTCTGGATAAATGATTGTCCTGTTCCAGCGTTTGTTAGAATCAATAGTCATAAAGGGAGTGTGAATCCCTACACCAATTTTTTCATTCCAATTCTGGAACTGAGTTTGGTGATTGATTGTCTCTTTGGAACTTTCACTGGTAGATTGTTGAGGTCTTAGCAATAGTTCTTTTGACATAATGTCAATGAGTCTGAGTGGTTGTATTTTTCGAAGAAAGTCAAACTCACTTTGGGCTTGACTTTCTTACCCAGGCTTTTCAACCTAGTGAACTCTGAAGGGGTTATTAACCGTGCTTTGAAAGATTTCTCTTTTGCTGGCACATCCTTTTCATTTAGTAAAGGATCCGTTATCACAACTTCCTTTCCATCTCGAGACTAGTAGGTAGAAGCCCCTAATTCCTCTACCTTTTGGGAAGACTGAGTTTTGATTTCCTTTTCATGTTGTGCATGACCGATAGAAATCCCGGTTTGACCTTTACTCAAATGAGTAGTACAACATGACCGATAGAAATCCCGGTTTGACCTTTACTCAAATGAGTAGTACAGCCAGCCATCTGCACAAGTGCAATCATTATGGCTTCTTTCTCTTGCTGAGGAGATCAGGAAGAACTTGGCATGACACACCATTTGTGGAGTTCTTGAAGATTGTTAGTTAATTGCTTAACTTTGAGTTGTAAGTCTCAGTATTAAACCCTAAGTGGGTGCAGTTCTCATTGATTTCTCCTCGTTCGGAAAGAACCAAGAGGTTGTCAAATAGAGATTGGAGTGTAGAGAGCAATACCGTGAGAGTCGTTATTGCTGCTATGAGATCGTTCAAGCAGTCGCTAAGAGGATCCATTTTCTTTTTTGCTGTTTATAGCACAAGCAAATTCTCGTGTCAAAGTATTAGGCAAGTAATTATTTTCTCCTTTAATATGTTCAACAGCAAAAGAGAATTGAAAAACCATTGTTGCCAGCGGAGTAATCAACCACGACAAAGTGAATCTTTGAGGTTTCGTTTCATAAAACCTGCAAAGTTTTTGCAGTCGGTACGAACTAAAAATTCCTTAGGTGCAAGATAAATAAAGAATTTTTTATACCATTTTTTACAGCTAAAATTTCTTTCTCATAAGAATGATAACTTATTTCTGCTAATCTAGAAGTGTATTTACATATCTTTTCTGAATCATTGTCTTCATATTTTAGTACAATTGCCCAAGTGGGATATGAAGCATCTATTTCTAAACTTAGGGAGATATCTGGATCGGGTAATGTTAAGGTTGGAAGTTTAGTTAATATTTTTTTTATCCTAAAAACCTTTGAAGTTGTTTTATATTCTCTATATCATTTGGAAATGATGATATTTTTTCGGGAATATGATTTTGGAGAATTATTTCTCCTGAGGAAATGTGTAAGCCTAAGAAGTCTATCTTAGTACTGAACATTTCTGTTTTCTTTTTGCTGAGGGTTATCCCCGTAGTTTTTAAGTCTTCTAAGACCTTGTTTAATGGTTTTGTATGTTGTTCCCTAGTTTCAGGAAAAAACTAAGATGCCATCAACATACACAAAGCATAATTTAAAGAATAGTTTGAGGATATCATCCATTCTTCTTTGGAAAATGTTTGGAGCTTGTTTTAACCCGAAGGGCATAACAAGCCATTCAGTGTTCAAATGGACAACTGAATGCAGTCATTGGTATGGCAGTTCCGCAAGATGAATTTGCCAAAATCCTGATTTGCAATCAAATTTGGAAAACCATAGTTTTCCTCTGATGGATGCTATTAACCGTTCATTTTTAAAGAGATAATAACCATCAATTTTGGTGGCTTCATTAACCTTTTTATAGTTAATGACCATCCTGACTTTTCTGTGTTTAATCTCTGCATGATTTCTTACCAGAAATACAAGAGATGCATGCGGAGAGTGACTTGATCAGATTAATCCATGGGAGAGCGGAGAGTGACTTGCTCAGATTAATCCATGGGAGAGCGGAGAGTGACTTGTTGAGAATTCCTCAACACCTAAAGGTGTATAAACTATTGGTTTTACTCGAGTTTCTTTATCTGGATCGATATGTTCGAGATTTGCAAATAGCTTTTGTTTGAACCACCATTTTTTAGAACAGGTTGATTTAAGAAGTGTTTGAACTTCTTTTTCGCAAGTTTCTGCGATGAGGAGGGATTATAAGGGTGAAATCTCATCACCATGCTTGCTGCATTTATTGAAGTGCTCATGGAGATTATGTGCATGTCTAGAAATTGTAGAAGCCTTGGAGGGTTTTATGGCATAAGGAAATACGACATCTCCATTTATTTCTCGTCTTGTTTGACTTTGAAGATGATAATATTTTGGTGTTTGTTCAACAGGTGTGTGGAACATTAACCATTCATTTCTTAGGACTAGATCGGGTCCTGCATTTATTGATGTTCCTAGACTGAGTAGTGAAGGAATTAAAAAACTTTCGCCTCCAATGTCGAGGTGAATTTTTCTTGCTTTACAGGGAAGCGTCAAGCTTTCTCCTAAACCAATCATGACTCGAGGTGGTTCGGGAAGAGGTTTCCATAGATTTCTGGAAGTAAAGCATGTCGGGCTAGACAAAATGTACTTCCTGTATCGACTAGAGCATGAATATGAAATGTGATATATCCTTGTAGTTTTAAAACGACCGTGATATAAGAAGTTCTAGAGGCTACATGCTCAACATTTATTCAGATACTCATTCGTCAGGTCCAGAAGAGTCCAACATATTTTCAGAATTGTCCATTTTAGATGATTTTGTGTTTAGATGAAGTTTGTAAACTTCATCTTCGGATTGTATGTCATCGTAATGACATGTTTCTAATCCTTCCATTTCGGCAAGTACCATATAGGTATTGTATTGCTGTTTTTTCTTGTCATTAGGACAATCTCTAGCAAAATGTCCTTCTTTTTGACAAATCCAGCATTTGCATTTGCCTAAAGGTTTCCCTTTTGGGCAATATGAATTAGGATTTGTTTTCTTTTTCAGAAATATCTCTTTTTTGGAAAATATTTATTTTGAAAACTTCTTCGAATTTTAAATTTCTTTTTTGAAAATTTCTTATGATGTTTTCTTTCTTTTGAACTATAGTACTTACAACCATAAGCTGTTACACTCTTGTTCTGTTCTGAATAACAAAGTGTTTGTTTATATGCACGACTGCTTTTCTTTTGAAGTTGTTGCGTTTCGCATAGATTAGCAAGCTTGTCTTGCATAAATCTGTCTTCTTCCTAGAGTATCTGCTCGTAAGAAGGCTTCCATGGAATTTTCTGGGAATTCCATGTTGACTTATTTTTTGGGAGTCAACTCACAGAACTTACTCTGATACTATGTTGAATTTATGGAAAGAAAAATACTTCATTGACTTATTTTAATTAGAGTACATGAACCTCTATTTATAATATATGAAGGTAGCAGAGTCCAATTACCATAGAACTACATTTGTCCCAATTACTCCCAAACTCTAACACTTAAAGATATGTTCTAGCATAATTAAATAACTCAATATAAATATAAGACAACATAACTCAAACTAGAACTCTTCTATGAGGACGTGACCATAAGATAAAGATGTAATCTCGTGGCTATCTTTGTGGATCCCACTTGATCTTCTAACTAGCTCATGGTTATATTTGTGAGTCCTTCTTTATCTTCCAACTAGCTTGTGGTTATCTTTGTGAGTCTCATAATTAAATTTATGTGAGAAGGATGCCAGCTCATGGTAATCATGGTAGGTTCTACTTTTTATGGGTTTGGGCCCATCTTACAATACTCTTATATATGTGGGTCTTCCTTGGTTGTGTGAGTTTTAAACCATCTTCCAACACTCCCCCTTAAGCTGGGGGTGAGAGAACATCATGAACTCCCTGCTTGTTGCAACTAATGTATATGATCTTTTTATATAAAATAGTAGTCATCGATATCTTCCAACACTCCCCCTCACGATGGTGGCTCTCCCATGAGGCCCAACTGGCAAAAATCACTCCAAGCCGTATGCTATGTCTCCATACTCTAGTAGGTTGGAGCACACTACTATGGACAATGACTCTCAAGTGGTAGGAGTAATAAATACCAATTAAGGGGGGGGGGGGGGTGGGAGTATAACATAGATGTAGTAATAAACTCTTCCACCACGGTGATGTAACATAGATGTAGTAATAAACTCGTTCATCACGGTGTCCCAACCCGAACTCCAACTCTCACAGGTAGAAATTAACGGGTAGTAGATGTAGTAATAAGGTCCTCTGTCACGGTGTCCCAACCGAAGCAACATTCATAAGGTTACAATAAGGGTTGACCCAAAGATATTTGTGAGAGTCAAATAAAGAACGTATGAGAAAGGATATTAAAGCTACCTCTTCTTTAATAATAATGTCTCATCCAAAGAGACATAATAGTTGCGACTAAAATGGGCTTGGGCCCATATAACACGAACCAAAATAATAAACATTGTAAAAGGACTTATGAAATAATCTGATGCAAAAATTTATTCTTAGATGCAAAAGCTTCATCTTTTGTGCTCTCCCTTTCTTGAATATTTTAGTCACATAAAACTTATCCACAATATATGGAATAAAATACCTCTTTCTTGTACTTCTTCTACTTCTCCCCCTCAAGTTGGGAGGTAATGGCAGTGATCCCAGTTTGAACCAAATATCATAGATGTAGTAATAAACCCTCAAACCAGGGAGAAGAGAGATATTTTCCTGATATAATAACTCAAAAAGTGACGCAAAACTATCAACTTAAATTAGGATTTTTCAATGCAACAGGATACCAGTATGACCTTTGATTCTTCCAATGTGAATATATCTTTAAATATATATCAGATTGATATTAAATTTTCTCCTTCTAAAACTAGACTTAAATACCTTTCATTACAGTATAACTTCTCTTCATAAATTATACTTCTTTTGAGATAAATAATTTGATAGGTTTCAGTCACTATAATCTGGTCGAACTATGTATTTTTCTCTCCTTTTGCCAGCATGACCATTAACTCTTCTAAGATCAATATCTCCTTATAAAAAACTCAAATCGAGAATTGGTTGAATAGGTAAGAAAATAGACTTAAAAAAATTTCTTTTTATATATAATTCTCCATATAAAGTCTCGTTCTTGATAGCATAAAGTACCTTGAAAGTTGAAGCTTTTAGCTACTACACGAACCTCTTTTGCAATATGACCTTCGATGTTTCAAATATTGATTTCTGTTTGTAGACAACTCAGATCTAGAATTGGTTGAATAGGTAAGAAAATAGACTTACAAATATTTATTTTGATATATAATTCTCCATATAAAGTCTCATTCTTGATAGCATAAAATACCTCAAAAATTGAAGCTTTCTATTGCAGCTAGAACCTTTTTTTGCAATCTGACATTCACTGCTTCAAATATCGATTTCTCTTTGTAAATAGCTCCGATTGGAAAAAAATCATTTTTCTTTGGAAAGTAGACTTGAATATCTTTCCGTCAATATATAATTTGTAATATTAAAAGCTCAATATAGAGGTGAAAATATCACATTAACTCTGTGGGTTGTCGGAGTCAAGTCACAGAACCTGTTCTGATACCGTGTTGAATTTATGGAAAATAGAAATACTTCATTGACTTATTTTAATTAGAATACATGAACATCTATTTATAATATATGAAGGTAGCAAAGTCCAATTACAATTAAACTACATTTGTCCAATTACACCCAAACTCTAACATTTAAAGAATAAATTCTAGCATAATTAAATAACTCAATATAAATAGAAGACAACATAACTCAAATTAGAACTCTTCTATGAGGATGTGACCATAAGATTAAGATGCCAACTTGAGGCTATCTTTATAGGTCCCACTTGATCTGCTATCCAGCTCATGGTTATCTTTGTGAGTCCTTGATCTTCTAAACAACTCGTGGTTATCTTTGTGAGTCCTTCTTGATCTTCCAACCAGCTTATGGTTATCTTTGTGAGTCTCACTTGATCTTCTAACTTATGTGATAAGGACGCCAACTCGTGGTAATCATGGTGGGTCATACTTCTTATGAACTTGAGTTCATCTTACAATACGCTTAGATATGTGGGCCTTCCTTGGTCGTGTAGGTTTGAGCCCATCTTCCAATAAAGCCATCCTGTTATGCTAGGAAGACCTAAAGGTAGTGGAGTCTCTAAGTCTGTTAGATAGAAAAACTTATTCATTTTATGGAGCCCAAGGGGTAAAAGGATTTGTATACCTTGAGTTTGTTATTCTAGAACCTAATTGTTCTTTTAAAACTAAAATTTCTTCTAAGATATCTTGTATTTTATCTTTGTATAGATTTTCTAAACTTTGTCCAAGTTCTATTAATTCTCTAAAGAAAACAGGACTCGTTTCTTCATTGACCTTTTCTAGAATTGATTATAGAATATTTTGGCAATTTAAAACTTCTTTATGTCTAAATTCATTATACATGAAGTTTATTTTGGTGTAAAGGTTGTCTATTTTTGTTAGGGTCTTGCAACAAGATTCTAACGTTTGTTGGGAATAAATGACTATTTTTTGTAAGTCACTATTTTGTAAAGGAGCTAGAGCTCTTGTAAACTGATTATGTTCCATCCTCTATATGAAGTGGAACATAGGCATTTGGCTTGGGACTATTCCTTCGAATTTGGAACTAGTAGACTCTCTACTGGTAGAGGGTCTATCTAGTTCGAGGGAAAAGTTGTTTCTAGTGTTGGTGATTACCAGTTTTCCTTCTATCTCCTTTATGGCTTTTCGAGATACAAGCATATATGTCTTGGTGCCATTGGACTACCCATTCTATTGGCCAAGTTAATTCTCTTGGGTTGAGTTCTTCGACCGTTATGCTTTCTGAATATCCAATATTTTTGGATAATTCTGTAAATTTCTTTGAATCTTTAGCTAAAACCTTTCCAGTGTTGATTCCTCTAGCTACTATGCATACCAGTATGCACATAACTCTTCTTCCTGGTTGAATTCTGTTTTTCGACCAGTTGTCTGTGTAAATTTTTAATGACAAAGTATCATGGATATATTTGTTATTTAGATCTATCTGAAGGTTGGGCCAAGTCATAAAGGATACTAGGCTTAATCCTAAGTTTGCTCTTATTCCTCTTAGAAGAGTTTTTCCAAAAAAAAATTTTTACCGAGTTATCAACGATTGCTGCGATAAAAGTATGAGATTTCTTGGAATTTGAATTGCTTGAGCTCTTGGAGGGTGTAACTACTTCACCAATGTCAACCATTGAGAAATTCTCAACAAACTTTAGTAACACACGGTCGAATACAATATCAAAGATACCAGTATCAAAAAAATTCACAAAAAAATCCATGTATTAGCCTGCGTAGTTAAGGTGGCACCCAAACTGCAATTGATACAATTGCACTAATACAATCCAATAATCCAAGGAAAACAACATCAAAAGAAGATAATTAGGCTGACATCAGCCCTAATGCTGATGATGAAGGCAAGCTCAGAGTCTATATGACTGGGTAAGCACTAAATAGGGATCAGAGATCCAAAACAACCCTCTAGGGGCACAAAATCACATCTAACTGTTCAATCAACAACATAAGTCATCAAACCTAGGGCAACCTAAGGTTATGGCACAAAGAAACAAAAAAATATCTAATCTTGAACTTCTATAACTGCAATTCTGGAGAATCCCTTTTTCTGGAGAGTTTACAATTTCCTGGAGAAGAAAAAACTTGTTAAAAACCCACAACAATTAGATCGAGATACCATTAAAACTAAGAAAAAAGGAAGAATTTAAGAGGAAGTGGAAGAGAAGAAGAAGAGAGGGAAGAGAATGATTGCGTTGAGAAAGCGGTCTTGTTAGGGTGTCTAGTCAGCCCCTAACTCTTTTTATAAAACAACTTAAGTGATTGCAAGAAAAAAAAGACCATATTTCCCCTATGACACTTATCTCACTTACGGACAAAAATTACATTGTTGAACATATCTAATTAACATCTTTCCAACTAAACTTTAGGACACAATACACTAGTTAAATAATCAAAATACCCCTAAACTTTAATAAGAATCTTTGGCTAGAATTTGAAACATTGTGACACAAATATCATCAAAGGAAGGTAGGGCAGTAGATCTGAGAATCTGTTTTGGCTAGGTATAACTTCAAGTTTGCAAGACATATATAGCAGCACTCTTATACAATTTAACACGTCTTCCAAATCATTTTTGTGGTCTTTAAGTGCACTACATTACTTGCCACATATTCTTCTATACTGTTAATCAACCAGCTGATTACAAGTGCATCCTCTTTTAACTATTTTTTATATGATGCATCATCTTCATCAATCACAAGAGGAGACTTAGTTAAGTGATCAGATAAGTTTCTGGTAATCAAGAAACATTTAACGGACTGTAACCAGCTCAAGTCTTTTGACAATCCCTTAAAGAGGAATTATTGTGATTTTCAAAAGTTCATTTTTTCCAAGTAGGTGAGTTAGGCCCTCTTCAACCATGACCCCAGGTAGAAGACTTATGTCTAAGTGTGAAATAACATAGACTTTCAGAGGTTAGAAAATGAATAAATATGCTGCAAAGACCTCAATGTAAGTGAAACTTTTCATGCAAGCTTCCATGCCAAGTCCAGCATGCACTAGGAAGCTTCGTAAACTGGTTGTATTCTACCAGAGCAAGACTTCTTCAAGTATCAGAAAACAACTACACAGCAACTTAATTGGAATCAGGAGTTTTCAAAAACTCCTTAGGTTGCCAACAATCAGGGTTTGAGGGAAAAAAGGACCCACGAACAGCTGCTCTACTCGTCCAACCAGTTTATCACACATTATAAAAAAACAACCTTTCTCAATTCCAGCAATCCAACGACAAGCAAGGAAAGGAAAAAACAACTCAGAGGACAAGCATGGAGGATTTCTGAGTCAAAAACATGAGCTTATGTGCCAGAAAACACAACCTTTCAAATACTATGATTAGGTAATGAAGGAGAAAAACAGTCAAACTCGATTATTCGAGTAGTGTTGTTATCGTGCATGAAAACAAGAGCTCAACGAGCAGAGGCATGGGAATCCAGAATAACCTCTGGTAATATAAAAAGATATACATTTTCCTTATTCTCATACAAGGAAAAAAGGAAAGAGAAAATTTGAAAATTTATCTGAATTCTGGAAGAAGAAGCTCATTGAATAGGCAGCAAACTGCTGTCTTAATAGTGCATGAGCAGTGAAAGATAATCGGATCCTAGAACCCCTACTCTGGTACTATATTAAATTCTACTATCCATGATTTAATCTTTGTGAACTCTCTTAACTGTACATTTAGTGAAAAAGAGAAGAGAAGAGAGAGAGAGATTGAGAAGGAACTGGTGAGAAGTGAGCAGGAAGAGGTGCTTGAACGAGGGAAGAGAGTGTGGGAAGAAGAAGAGCTTAGGCTTTTTCCTTGCCTAGCTCGTCCCCTTAGCATTCTATTTATAATGTTCACTAAATAAGATATTACAACAATACACCTTTACATGAGCTGGACTAGGAGGGGTAAACATAAGCAGAAAACATAAATTAATTACAACTTAGCCCTCTTATCTGTAACTTTCCAACACTTTGTTTTCGAATAATGTTAATAAGGTGAATCTTGGTTTGCTGATAAAACTTCCAATTATGTGAAACAGAGATAAGCAGTGGGTCACATTTAGCACACGTAATCAAGAAAATGCATGCTAGGTTCCAAGATGAAGTATGTTCAGAGAACATCTAAAAGTCACCAAAAAAAGATGATAAAAGAAAAAAAGTAGCGAAATGCAGCAAATATATTGATGTATTTTATTACTGCAAGTTGAGGTCAACAGCAAAAACACTTCACCAAATCAACTCGTACAGAGAAAGTACAACTTGTAGCTCAGAATGATGTGTTAAGATCTAATTGGATACTGTATCCACAATCATCTGCTCTACTTTTATTTTTTCTCCACTGTTTTCCATCCCTAATACCATTTAACACCTTTTACTCATGCTTCTGCAAATACACCAATTCTGTAAAAGTTCAGTCAGTTCAAGTGGAGTTGGCAATACAAACAAATAAGATACAAAAGAATGGAAAAATGTCAATCCATGTCTCCTCACTGAAAAGAAAGTACCTTCAAATTCTAAAAGACAGTTCTTTTATTCAGAGTGTAGTGTATAAAACATAAGTTGCTTCACCTAAATACAACATCTTTTCTTGTTTCTATCCATTCTTCAAAAACACTTTACTCGTCAAACATACACAATTTTTTTTAAAAAAAAAGCAAATATGCAATGTTTCCATAATTAATGTTTTTTTGCCCCTTCCTTAAATAAGAAAAAGAAGAATTCAATTAAATCCCAAATCTAGTAATATACGTTGCATTCACAAAAAGTATCCCAATTCCTACTTTCTAGTGATTGTAAATACATAATTTGAGGGGAAGAAGTAACTAATAAGATAAGATGATAAAGATCACTGATGTTCCATGAGGATACATTACAGAAAATCATCACTAGTTTAGAAAAAGCGTAAAAGCAGATACCTTTTTCTGCATTTGTGGTTTGCTAACAAGCCCTGATTCCAGAAACCCAGGTCCCTCATTCCATCCCTAATTTCATGATGCCGATCACATGTCCTCAAATCTTTAGATTATAACAACATGAGGAGGGCAAGCCAAGTTATTTGATATTTGTAATTGTCTTCAAGAAGGACTAGTGCAGAGATGTCCATCAATATCAGGAATAAACCCTTTCTCCATCATTTCATCCCTAATAATATCATACGTGAATCTGTTAGGGACCAAACCTTTCTCCAACATCTCATTCAGAAGCATGTTTGCTTCTTGAAGCTTACCTTTCTGACAATGTCCCTTAATCATAACATTGTATGTGACAACATTTGCCCGCTTCCCCATCTTCTCCATTCTCTTCCTCAAATTCACCGCTGCCTTTAGATTACCTTCCTTGCAGAATACATCAATCAAAGTATTATAAGTGACATGGCTTGGGTCCAAACCCATGCCAAACATCTCATCCAAGAGCCTAAGTGCCTTATTTGAATGACCTTTCCCATAAAATGTACCAATCAGTATGTTACAAGTCACCAGATCAGCTCTGAGACCCTTTTTCTCCATTTCTTCCAAAAGTTGACTAGCCCTCTTCTTATCTCCTTTCTGGCAAAAGCCTATCAACAAGCAATTATAAGTTGATACACTGAGGGGTACTCCTCTCTCTAACATCAAATCATGCAATTCAATTGCATCGGCCAAATGTCCAGCTTTACAATATCCATCAATTAGCGTATTGTATGTAATATCATTTGGAACCAAATCTTTCGCCACACTATCATCAAATAGCTTCCTAGCTTCATTCAACATCCCTTTCTTACAGAACCCATTAATAATGATATTATAGGTCACGACATTTGGGTTGACACCTGAATTTTCCATCTCATCATGCAATTTGAGAGCCTCATCGATCTTTCCTTCATTACAGAACCCATTTATTAGAGAATGATATGTGAACACGTTTGGTGTTAAATTTTGGTGCATCATCTCTTTGAATAACCTCATGGCAGCATCTGAACTTTCATCTTTGCAGTACCCATCAATCAGAACATTAAAAGTTACCACAGTCGGAGAGATATTCCTTGCAACCATTTCCTTAAGAATGGCATCTGCTTTATATAATTTTCCGGGTCCACCTCTCTTACAGTGACCATCAATTAGTGTATTGTAAGTGATCACTGAGGGCGAACAACCCCAAGATTTCATGTCTTCGATCAAATCTTCAGCTCTTTGCATTTTACCTGCCTTACAGAGGCCATTGATCACAGTATTAAATGTAATTACATTAGGCGTTATTCGCCTCCTAATCATATCCTTATACACAGCCTCAACAAGTTCAATTTTATTCTCTTTAACTAAACCACTCAACAAGGGATTACAGGAAATAATCGACAACCGGAACCTGTAATCACCTGCTCGCTGAAAGGCTTCTACGGCCAGCTCAGTCTTGCAATTTTTTGCATAGGCCAAAACCAGCATGTCTGCCACAACCGAATTGGAACAGAACTGACCAGAAGACATCGAGAGCGTATGAAAAAATGTAGAGACTGAGAAGCGGTCAATCTGCACAGCCCCATGAAGCAGCGCCCTAATTTCTGAGTATTTCTTCTCATGTGCTAGCAAATGTAAGAGCCGGCAGTAAGCGTCAAGACCATACAAAACCCGATTTTCCTTCTCAGACCATTTGAAATACCTAAGAACCGTTTGGCCGCGAAGCTCGGATTCAAACAAGCACTTCAGGAATTGATGAGGATCCGATTGGTCAATTATCTTTTTAAGATGAGTCCAGTGTTGTTTGCTTATGAGTTCGGAAGCTACGGATTTGTCAAAAATGATAGAGTGTGAAGAGGACAAGGATCTAATCATAGCATAGGGAGTTGAGGAGCAGAGAGGAACTGTAATCGAATCACGGGTTAAAGCACTTTTAGTTTTCTCAGAAAGACAACGCGTTCCAGAGAGGAGAAGTTTAGAAGAAACGTACATGTGAAGAGGGAGAAACTCGGGGATATCTGCAGTGCCTCTCGGTGGAGAAAAAACGGGCGATTCAGCAAATATGACAAATTGGCAAGAACGGTCCAAAAGCTAGTGCATATGAGCGTACACCATCCAGCTTCCTTCCTGAAGTTGTTCCAAAATGTGATAGGCTCCGTGATCGGGTTAATCTGCAGCCAAGCCACCCACTTCTATAATTCGATCAATCTATAGATTACTTAAGACTGAATAAAATGAAATTTTTTAGTTGACTAAAATTTTCTAGGTACTTTTGTTTACATAAAAAAAAAAAAAAACTTAATTTTTCTTCTTAAAAAATAGAAAAAATAAGTTTTATATTTCTCCAATAAGAATCTATAAGGAAAATACACCAAGAAGTAGTAGAATAGTTCTTGATCACTTAAATCTACTTCAATCTTATTTTTATTATTTATTAAAAATATTTTATTGCTAGTATAAAAAAAAAATTATAACTAATTTTCTCGACGGCTCCACACAATAACTCGAGGCTTTTCACCTAATACAGCTTGATGATTTTGAATTTACGTGTGGAAAAATTTAATTGCATGGATTGTAAAATCCTCTGGCAGAAATTCTCCTCTATCTGATCCATATAGAAGAGGGAGTTTGATCTTTAATTAAATGAGGAAGTGTGTTGCTAATCTTGGGAGTTTTCGTCTAACTTAGTAACTCGAAGATTGGTAGTGTTATGGTTTTCAATAGTATGGATTAAGGTATTCCTTGCGAAACTCCTATCTCTGTGGTTCTTACTAAGAGGGACTTTATTTATGGTTTGGTGAAGTTAGATGATACTAATTTGAGATCTTTTGTGTATATTATATTAGTCGATGTTGATGATTTCTATTGCATGAGTTATAGGTTGAATCATGGATTCTTTCTATCAAGCTTTGTTATATGCCATTTATTAGAGGGAGTAAATTCTGATCTAGTGGAGCTAATGATATTAAAATTGAGGTCTTTTGTTTATAACAACAAATTATATTAGTTGATGGATTCTTTCTCTATTAAGCTTTGTTATAGGTCATTTATTAGAGAGAGTGAATTCTTATTGGTGAAGCTAATGATACTAAAATTGAGGTCTTTTGTTTATCATAATAAATTATATTAGTTGATGTTGTTGAATTCAATTGCATGGGTTATAGATGGTATTGTGAATTCTACTCGATTAAGCCTTATTGTAGGCTATTTACCTAGAGGGATTGAATTATGATTCAGTGAAGTTGATGACGTTTAAGTTTAGTTATATTATTTTGAAATGATAAAATATATTATTGAATTTATGGAAAAGATAAAAACTTCACTAACTTATTGTAATCTGAGTACATGAACTCCTATTTATAATAGAGGAAAGTTGTAGAGTTCAATTACAAATAAACTACCCTTGTCCTAATTATACCCAAAATCTAACACTTAAAAGATAAGTCATAAAATAATTAAATAATTTAACATAAATAGAATACTAACATAACAAAAACATATTTTATTGCAACTCTTTTATGAAACCTCCTTCCAAAATAATTTTGGCTCTATAAGACTTCTTATTGTGAGAGCTAATGTAAGACTCTTCCATATCTACTCTTCAACATAAACTAGCTTGATGTTACTAAGTTTTACTGCGGAAGTTATGGATGTTCTTCTTGTGAGGATTCGTATCCCTATTGAGCTTTGATGTAGGCCATTTCTTTAGAGGGATTAAATTTTATTTTTGATAGAACTATGGGTATTGAATTTGAAGCATTTATGCTTGTAATGGCATGATGAATTAGTTATTATCATAAAGTTGAATTGCATGAGTTGGAGATTTTTCTTACCTATCATGATCGGTGGATTGAAGGGTGCTCCTGTGAAATCTTCCTTGAGTTATAGACTGCTTTTAGGGTTTAGGGTTACGTATATGCCTTAAGTAGACCATGTTACCATATTTTTGAATTTATATTAATGTTAGTTGTTTAGATATTTACATGTATATAGGTTAACAAGTTATATGGGTTAGATTGTAATTAAGCCCATGGGTTGTATTGTATAACCTAAACCTAATCCTATGTTTAAATAGAAAAGAGAAAGAAAAGAAAAGGGACACTCTCTCATTTTTAAGACTCTCTCTCGTTCTTGGTTGTTCCGTCAGCCTTCGTTGATGATCGTTGCTGCTCTCTCCTGCAATTTGTTTAACATGGTATATCAAAGCCAGTGTATTCTTCTCTCAGAATCTTCCTTCCACTGTCGTGAGGGTGAGTTTTTTTTTTTTTTGGTTCTACCGTGGACAACTGTTTTCCACCAAGAGTTCTTCAGCGCCATGGAAAAGAGGACGTTGACATCTCGAATTGTTTAGCGTCATTTCCAGGGAGGAAGGAGACATTTTCTGAGTCGTTTGACGTCGTTGCTGGGGAAGAAGGAGACTTTGCTATCTTCTGAGTTGTTCGGCGCGAAGAGGACGACGGATTCCGAGTTGTTTAGAGTTGTTGTCGGGGAAGAAGGAGACATTTTTCAAGTCGTTTAGTGTCCTTGTCGGGGAAGAAGGAGACTTTGTTGTCTTTCGTCGTTGCCGGGGACGAAGGAGTTTCGGCACTATTGAAAAATTAGATTTTCCTAAGTTAGGAAAATCTAATCAAGCGTCGGCTCGCCCGCACTTGTTCAACCTGGACCGACCATCACCAATATTAAAAAAAAAAAACTCAGGGTTGGAGTTCTGATTTTGGACTTTGAGTTGGCGTTTTCAGCAAAGGGGTTCATTTTCTTTTCAGAAAGTTTCCTGCCTCAAGGCTTGTATTTCAACAAGGTTTGCCCTCGGATTGTTGTGTCTCTACGTGGCTTGCTGTATTTCATCATGTCGTCTGACAAGTTAGATGTTTTACCTATTCATTTCACGGGTAAGAACAACTCTACATGGGCATTTCAATTCCGTTTATTTGTTATGGGAAAAAAACTATGGGGTCATATAGATGGAAGTAATACGACACCTTGAGAGGCCGTAGCTTTGTCAAAGTGGATAACCATGGATGCTTGGGTAATGACTTGGATAATTGGCTCTATTGAGCCACATTTTTTTCTTAATTTGCGGCCCTATAGAAAGCAGCAGATATGTGGAATTACCTCCACAAGATTTACATCCAAAATAGCACAAGTCGGCGGTTTCAATTGGAGTATGAGATGGCTAATTTCACACAAGGTAGCCAATCTATTAAAGAATACTATTATGGGTTTCTAAACCTTTGAGCCGATTATGTTGAGATTGTTTATGAGAATGTTCTAGTTGCTGCTCTCTTTGTTGTTTAGGTCGTGCATGAGACAAAAAAGAGAGACCAATTCTTGATGAAGCTCCATTCAGAGTTTGACGTTGCCCATTCCAATTTAATGAATCATCACCCTGTACAGTCTTTGGATACTTGTTTGAGTGAGTTTCTAAGGGAGGAACAACGTCTTACCACTCAGGCCCGCATGGAACATCGGGCTCATATTGATGCCCCTATTCCTTTTGCATATGCCGCACAAGGGAGAAATCAGGGTAGGGAGATGAAGTTTGTCCAGTGTTTCAACTGTAAAGAATTTGGTCATTTTGCTCTGGATTGCACGAAGAAGTTTTTTTGGTACTGTAAGCAAACAGATCATCTCCTCGCCGCTTGTCCTATTCGCCCAACAAGGAAGAAGGGCACTACTTATGATGCCCCCACAGGTTCTTCTAATTCTACTGTATTGCCTCTTGCCATGCCAGTTACTCCGAATACTATTTCTCAGTCTCCACAAGTCCGAGTACACTCACTTCTGAAATGGTACAACAGATGATCATTTATGCCCTTTCTACCTTTGGGCTTTTAGGTAAGAATAAAGTTTCTACTCGGCCATGGTATGTTGACTCCGGAGCTTCTAACCATATGACCAACATAGCTATTTCTCTTTGCAATGTCAGAAAGTATGATAGAAATTTGAAAATTAACACTGCTGATGGCAACTCTCTGCCTATCAGTGTCATTGGTGATCTTTCTCCTACCTTAGCTAATATTTTTGTGTCCTCTGATCTCTCCACAAATCTTATTTTTGTTGGTCAGTTGGTTGATGATAATTGTAATGTTTTGTTCTCTCGATTTGGTTGTGTTGTGTAGGATCAAGCGTTAGGGAAGATGATCGCAAAGGGGCCTAAAGTGGGATGACTCTTTCCTTTTCAAGTTTTTCTCTCTACCAGTATTCCTCGTGCTCCTTTAATTTCCTTGGCATGTAATGTTGTTAGTTTTGGAACTACGATGTGGCATAGACGTCTCGGCCACCCAAACTTTGATGTACTTCGTACCGTGTTTAATTCTGGTTTATTAACAAGTACAACATGTTCGCCTCTTGATCTTTCATTTGATTGTTCATCATGCAACCTTGGCGAAAGTAAAGTTCTCCCTTTTTCTCATCATGGATCTCATGCCACACAGTGTTTTGATATTATTCATAGTGATGTTTGGGGAATTACTCCTATTGTTACTCATGCGTATTATAAGTACTTTGTTACTTTTATCGATGACTTTAGCCGTTTTATTTGGGTCTACTTCCCACGGGCTAAGTCTGAAGTTTTTGTCGTATTTAAACACTTTCTTGTACTTATGGAGACTCAATTCTCTGTCAGCACCAAGGTATTGCGCTTTGATTCTGGTGGGGAATACATGTCTAATGAGTTTTAGGATTTTCTTCAAAGCAAAGGTATCATCTCTCAGCGTTCATGTCCTTCGACACCGCAACAAAATGGAGTTGCGAAGAGAAAAAAATCGTCATCTTCTTGATGTGGTACAAACTCTTTTACTTGATTCATCTGTTCTTCCTCTTTTTTTGTGTGAAATGTTGTCCACTTCGGTTCATTTAATCAACCGTTTGCCTTCTCCTACGTTGCATCATGTTTCTCCATTTTTTAAGTTATTTGGTCATTCTCCTACATATATGGATCTTCGAACATTCGGTTGTGTTTGTTTTGTGCATCTACCTGCTCATGAACGACATAAACTTACATCCCAATCCATTAAGTGTGTTTTTCTTGGTTATGCTATATCAAAAAAATGTTATATTTGCTATGATCCCCATGCTCATTGTATGTGTGTTTCTGGGAATGTGGTTTTCTTTGAAAATCAATATTTCTTTCCCTCTCATGATGCGCTACCATCTGCATCTTTATCTATTCTGCCTAGCTTTTATGAGCCCAATCCCACTTCATCTGTGCCCCCTCATGATCCTGACCTGGCGCCTGCTTCTGATCCTCCTCCTGCTCCTGCTTCCATCACTCTTCGTCGATCTACTCGCACTTCTCGCCCCCCTGATAGGTATGTTTGCTCCTCCACTGTCTCTCTTATGGCTACTTTATCATCTATTTCGATTCCCTCTTGCTACAAACAGCCAATGGCACATAAGTGTTGGCAAAAGGCAATGTAAATAGAACTTCAAGCTCTTGAGGAGAATCATACTTGGGATGTTGTTACTTGGCCCCGTACTATTAAGCCTCTTGGAAGTAAATGGTTTTTCTTTGTAAAGCTTCGATCGGATGGTTCTTTGGATCGATACAAAGCTAGCCTCGTAGCTCTGGGAAACACACAAGAATATGGGATTGATTATGAGGATACATTTGCTCCACTTTCCAAGATGACCACAATTCGCACTATTTTAGCTATTGCTACTTCACAATCCTGGCATCAGCATCAGATGGATGTGAAGAATGCATTTCTGCATGGTGATTTACAAGAAGATATTTACATGAAGCTTCCCTCTGGTATGACTACTTCTTCTCTGCAAGATGTCTGCAAGCTACAACGTCCTCTGTATGGGTTTAAGCAAGTTCCCCAGGCTTGGTTTGAGAAGTTACGGAGTACACTTCTTCTCCACTACTTTACACAAAGCCGGTATGACTCTTCTCTATTTTTTCACAAGTCGGCATCAGGCATAGTCCTTCCCTTGGTCTATGTGGATGATATTATCCTTACTGGCACTGATTTTGGCCTGATTACTAAGCTTCAACAGCTTCTGCATTCAACCTTCCATATGAAAGATCTAGGACAACTCACGTACTTCTTAGGACTAGAAGTACATCACTGGGACAAAGGTATTTTCCTAAATCAGCACAAGTATACCCAAAATATTATAACCTTAGCTGGTTTGGCGGACACTTCTTCTGTTGTTACTCCTATGGAGGTTAATGTGAAATACTGTAAAGATGAAGGGGACCTTCTTGATGATCCTACTCTCTATCGGGGTTTAGTTGGAAGTCTCATCTACTTGACTACGACTCGCCTGGATATCTCCTATGTCGTTCATCAGGTCAGTCAATTTATGTCTTCTCCTCGACATCTTCATCTTGTTGCAGTCCGACGCATTATTCGTTATCTTCGAGGTTCTCCTACTGGTGGGTTATTCTTTCATACCGGCCCGTCTCTTCAACTTGTTGCCTATAGTGATGTTGATTGGGCTGGGTGCCCTGATACCCATCGCTCTACTACATGTTGGCGTATATTTTTAGGGAATGCCTTGATTTCAAGATCGTGTGTCCAAGTCATCTACTGAGGCAAAGTATCGAGCCATGTCTACTGCGTGTTCTGAAATTATATGGCTCCGCAGTCTCCTTATAGAATTTGAGTTTCCTCAGACCACCTCGACTCCTCTTCATGCGGAAAACACTAGTACTATTCAGATTGCTACCAATCCTGTTTTCCATGAACGCAACAAACACATTGAGGTTGATTGTCATTCTATTCGTGACACCTTGGAGCGTCGAGTGATATCTCTTCCTCACATCTCTTCGGATCTCCAAGTGGCTGATGTCTTCACCAAAGTCATGACTCAACACCGGCATAAATTTCTGGTTGGTAAATTATTGTTGGTTGACTTACCCGCATCAATTTGAGGGTGGATGTTACCATATTTTAGAATTTATATTAATGTTAGTTGTTTAGATATTTACATGTATAGGTTAATAAGTTATATGGGTTAGATTGTAATTAAGCCCATGGGCTGTATTGTATATAACCTAAACCTAATCCTATGTTTAAATAGAAAAGAGAAAAAAAAGAAAATGGACACTCTCTCATTTTTAAGACTCTCATTCGTGGCTGTTTCGTCAGCCTTCGTTGGTGATCATTGCTACTCTCTCCAACAACTTGTTTAACAAACCACTCTTTCAAAGCGGTTAAATGTGACATAATAAAACTATTAATCTTACTATGAGATTTTTGTGTTTATGATAGTCAAATAAATGAGGTCAATTGCATATGTTATATTACTATTGTGAGTCCTTCTATAATAGGTTCAGTAAAGGGTAATTAAATTTCTGATAAGGAGATAATGATTGTTAAACTGAGGTTTGTTTGTCTATTATGACAAGTAAATTGGTAGATGTGGCTTTATGATTTGAAGGATAAATTTTGCGGGATTGCTAATGTGTATGGTGACATTGGTTTGTCCTTTACTATCAATATTAGTGTAACTTTTGAAGTATTTGTATAGATTATATTATGTTGAGGGGAGTTGAATTATAAGGCGAAGACGTGATTTATCCATTTGCTTTGAATTTAAAGGAGGACCTATTATGGAACTAAGTGATTGGTATTTTGGACCTCACTTCACATGGAGGTGAGGGATGTGAAATCTACCTATTGGGTAGCTAAGAAAGTTATGAACCTTCACTTCTAAAGGTTATATGTGGACTTCTAAACTCAAATGTAAGACAATGTCCCATTTTGTGGTAAGGAGTCGGGACCTCAACTAGGTAATCAGAGAACGAATAAATGACCCTTGTCGGACTAGTGACAAGATGATGTGGACCTCACCTGGGATGCCAAGTGACATGTATAAGGACCTCATTCAATACACTATTGAGGGATAAGAATGTAATTTTTCTAAAATTTGTATGAATAGTATGCCAAGTTGGCTTGGCTTCAAGTGTAACATGCCTCAACTGTAGTGAGGGATAAAGACCTCGTTGAAAAATCAATGAGGGTGTGATTGTGCTCAAATGACACGAATATGTTCCAAATGATAACATTCAAAAGATTGTGTTATGAGTAAATCTTCTTATTTTGTAATACAAATGTGATATGTTGTTGACCTGGTAATATAGGGTGAAGTCTAATGATCTTTATGTTTCCATGTTCATGATTGTATTACATTTTTGTTTACACTCAATGGTGATTAGATACTATGTATTGTCTAAAGGGGTGTATTATTAAAGTGTTAGTTGAAGTATGAAAGTGTTGCATGATATAGGAATTACTATCATTCCTTCTTAATGTATATATGATAGGAGCAGGAATGCTAATTTATTAGCTCAAGTATATATGGTTGTGTGACATAAGAATTGCTACTATTTCTTCTTAACATTTATGATAGGAGCAAGAATTCTAAATTGTTAGTTGAAGAATGAATTGGTTAGGTGATATAAGTACTGCTATTATTTCCCTCTTAATGCACATAATAGATGTTGTATAGTTTCATCGAGTATACCGGCATAGAAGTATTGAAGGATGATCCGTTGAAAATTTGTGTAGGTAGACTTGGACTCCTTTTACCCCAGAATAAAAAAAAGTCGGTATAAGTCTGGAGGGGGCAATATGTAATAGTATAGAGATATTATTTTTGCTTGTGGGTACTATAGAGTAATACGAGAAGGTTATTACTTTTGAAAACATATTGGTAGTGTATGACATATGGAATGTGAGGAAGTTAGACAAGGTAGAACGATTTTGATATCTTTTGAAGACTTTCTTTCTGTCCAGCCTGCTTCCAACATCAATTTCTCTTTGTAAGAAAAAAGGATCCATGAGATGTTGTTAAATTTAAAAGGTGTAAATATATTCAAAATACTCGTGTGACTTCCTCCAACGAATACATACATACTTAGCTTACAATTCATTAAACAAAACTTCTACCCCTCATAAGAAATCAAAATATTGGTTATACTCATAGAAAAGTTGGTCTTTGAGTTGTGCTACATTAATGTAAAAAATTGTAGTAGAGCTCAAATAAGAGGTACTCATATTAGTAATACATCATAAATCTTTTAGTTAAGTGTTACAATAACTCTAAATTATTCTGACATTTTTTAGAATTCTCAAGTACTTCTACCTTTTCATCCTTACAAATGGAACATGATATTGTAAGAATGTTCCTAAATTCAAAAGATAATGATCCAACACTTCATTTATCTTGATAATGTCCCAATATTCTCTAAAGACATGGTTTGTAAGGGTCATAACAGATGTACAGGGTAAGTCTGGTTCAATCTACTTCATACTGAGCAACTAAACCAGGTTAGGTTTACGTCAAATAAATAGCTATCTAGCTTCAATTGGGTCATCAATGGTTGCTTGCCCCATAGAGGTAAACACCCAGGACTTTTTTCGTTAGTTGATAGGGTATCAATGGAGCCTGGGATTCTTAGTCTTCACTAGAAAAATAAACACCGGCTGCCATCGTCTCCCATGGTCCCTGATTTTGAAATGAAAAAAAAAAAAAAACCAGGCTCCACACAGCAAGTTGCTCTCTTGGATTCTGAAGCAGTCCGCGTCGTCTCGAGGGTCATCGATGTCATCTATCTGGGCAGATTAAAGCTGCTCCATTCCTCCATTCTTTATCATACTCTCTCAAGTTGATCTAGATCTTTCTTCTATTTTAATAAAAAAAAGGATCGATTTGTGTTGACAAATCTATGAGAAGACAAACGCATAGGGCAACCAAACCCAAATGGAAACAATGAGAAACCGATTTCTAATCGCCTTGACATTCCCCTTCCATATCATTTTAAGAACCAATCATGGAAGCTCGATTGATTTATAAACGAAGAGATATCACCTTCAACTCTCAGTCTATCAATCCCCACGAAAAGGACTTGAAAATTGCTTTTTAGGATAAGAGCTAAACAAAATGGACAAACTGTTGAATTTTCGTTAACAATTACTAGTCTGGTTTGCGAAGTTTCTTCTTCTTTTAATGCCGGTCCTTCCTTCTTAAATACGCTCTGAAATTGCAGGCAAGAAAATGAAGAGAAGGTCCGGAAGAGCTTTCTTCCATTATTGGCAACGGTGACACTCGTGGGTGGAGAACGCACTCACCTCGCTGCCATGGAAACAATTCTTAAAGAAGACGAGGCTGGGACACCAAGGAAGTGATCGGAAATTTCGTGTTGCTTCCGGACACGAAAAAGCGAAAGCCAAAGTCCAAACAACCATAACTAACATTGTGCGAGCTTTTCTGTCTAATTTCTGTCGCCTTTCGTTTTCCTCTTACCGGCGGGCAAACGCCAATAATTGAGTACAGAAGCAACGAATTCTCGGCCATCACTTCAAGAAAGAGAGCGACATTGTCCTGAACGAAAGAGATAACTGAGTAAAGAACAAGCAAATGCTCAAGCTTGCGTGGTTTTCGAAAGTTACCAACCCTCAGAGGGAATCAGAGAAAGTCCTCCGAATGGACACCGGTATACGCATCAACAAAATCAGAGCTTTCATACTCTAGTGTTTGAGAGTGGCTGTAGAAAAACACGATTTTTCTTATAAATTATTCTATTTTTATAGTGAATTACCTATAAATCTTTTGTTTTTCTTCGTATGTATGTGATTATTATTACTCTTGTTAGTTTTAAATTAGGAAGGAAGGCTTCTCGTTTTGGGTCCAGGAATAATGACAGGAACCTAGACTTGTTCCAGGGATATCTGGATAAGAAGACCAGATCTACCTTTAATAGTTCGATCTAATAAAAATTTGGGGAAGATGAAATTAGAAAGTCGAAGAACAAAACAATGCTCCCAATCGCTCAAAACGTTTTACTATCATCTGGGAAATTAACTAAAACTTCTTAAGCTCAAAGAATAATGAAAGAGAAAGAGGAAGAAGGGAAAAAGAAAATGGAAAAGAAAAAGAGCTCTGTTGTTCTTGTTGCAGAACAGGATCTGATAAAATCAAAGTCTACATAAGCGGGGTTGTTTATTCTTCTGGGTCTTTTCCAGGTTTGAAAAAGGAGAAAACTCAGAACCCATTACGGACTTCGACAACTCAGATGGAAGACGAAAACTAAAAAGAGAAGAAGAAATGTTTGACCTAATAAGCCAAGTTAGAGAGAAGACCATGGTAGGAGCAAGAGACCGCCCGAACTCATGGCAGTTTTATGTGCTGACCCAGCACAAGGACGAGTCCGAGGAAGTTTCCAAGCCTCTTGCTTAGATGTCACCCTCGTCTGAAGCCATATATCAGAGCTCGTTGGTGTGGCAGCAGACGCGCCTCTGGAGGAATTCCAAACGCGTTCAGCTCGTTACCCCTTTCTCCCCTCCTTCTAGATCTCTTTTACCAAGTCTTCGTCTCGACGTAACCGATTACAGTCGTTACACGTATCATAAATACGAAGTTTCTCTTCGTTTGTGTGTGCTATTGCCGCTCATCCCCATATCCTCCAACATCTTGAATTTGTTCTTGTTCTGTGAAACAAGCGCAAGTGAAGGAATGGGGAGGAAATTGGACATGCTTCTTCATAGAAAAAGCTTCAAGACTTCCAAGTTCAAGGCTCTTGTCAGCCTCGCCATCGCCCGTCTTGCCGTTCTTAAGAACCAGAGGGAAGTCAGGTGCTCCCAGGGGCGGAGCGACGTCGCCCAATTACTACGACTCGGCTACCAAGAACGAGCTCTTCTCCGGGTATACTGAGCTCCTCTTCTTTTTTTAATTTGTTTGTGTGTTAATGACAAGTTTCTGATCGTTTTGACTGCATCTTTGATCAGGTTGAGCAACTGATTAAGGACCAAAACATGTTAGATGTCTACGTTATGATTGAAGGCTGCTGCCATATTTTGACAGAAAGATTAACTCTCATCGAAAACCAGAAGTGAGATTCTTTCTTTCTTTCTGCTTTCTTTGTCATTTTGTGGGTAGTTTCTTATATATATGCATCTTAGTGTGATTTCTTCCTCCTTACAGAGATTGTCCTCACGATCTAAGAGAGGCAATATCCAGCATTATTTTTGCTGCTTCCAGATGCGGAGATTTTCCAGAGCTACAGGAGATTCGTTTTGTTTTTACGCAGCGATACGGGAGGGATTTTGCAGCAGCTGCAGTGGAGCTACGCAACAGTTGCGGCGTTAACACCAAGGCAATAATACTTTCTTCTTCCTACTCTTTCACACTTTAAACAGAAAGAATTAGATGATAATGGCTTCTTTCTCTCTATGCAGATGATCCAGAAGATGTCGACCAAACTACCCAGTTACGAAACCAGACTGAAGGTGGTGAGAGGAATTGGAGCAGAGATTGGGATCACAGTGAATGTCGATGAGGCTCCGGTTGGCGTTGCTGAGGTATAGACTGATCACTTCGTTTCGCTTAAGCTGTTCTTCTTTCTCTTTATTCATTTAAATTGTGATTTCAATCTCAAAGGCTTGCTCCGTCAACAGTTTTTTTTTCATTTCGTGAAACAGCCCAAGGTCTCAAACACAGTCCCAAGTACCACAGAAGGGGGAGCTCGTTTGGGTTCTTCCAGTAGCACAATGCAAGAAGAAGAACATTCTATCAAGTTGAATGATCTGGAAGGGGAGGAAAAACTCTCTGGTTCATTCAAAGCGAAGAAATACAGGGACGTTGCTACTGCGGCTCAAGCAGCTTTTGAATCAGCTGCTCACGCTGCGGCGGCCGCCAGAGCAGCTGTAGAACTTGCAAGGCCTGAATACCAACACAGAGGCTCGGGTGATCAGGGTAGTCCTAGTACCGGAAAAAGAGATGAAAGGTCTCCAGTTCAGAGATCCGGCAAGATTGAGCAAACCCATATTCTGAGTCCGGATCAGAACTTCAGCTATGAGACTGAAGATGAGGAGGATCGCACAGAGGAGTTCATAGGTAAGCAAGATGGCCATTTGGAGAGGTCTATATCGAGTTCAAGCTTGGAATTTACTGAAATTGTTGCAGGAGAGAAGGTAGAGGAGAAGGGAGTAGCTTTTGACGAGAGTGATGAAGATTCTGAGAAAGAAGAGGAGACAATTCGAATAAGGGGAAGCCATTTCGAATATGGTCAGAGGTCCAATCTACACGAAGATCCGAAAAACCAATACTCACCAACCCTCAAAGATCACAACTACAGAGGGAGAGCCAGTTTAAGCTCCGAAAAACCTAGACATTTTGATTCATCTTCAGATGGAGGATCAGATGAGAATACTAGCTTCAAGCCACAGTATCGAAGTAAGGGTGAAGACCCAGTAAGATCTCCAGATAATTCTGTTCGTTCAGCATATGAGGGACTCGACTGGAAGGCTTTGAGATCCAACAATGAGGATACTCATGTGAAGTATTATGCTGAAGAGGAGTATAAAATGAGGACTGGGCGCTTGAATTCTGACCTACCAGGTGGACCAAATGCGAACACAGGGAAAAAGCCTGTTTCAGTGAGAACTAGAAGAGGTTTTGGATATTAATCGTCACAGTAAAATGTAATGAATTTTGTACTCAAACACATCAACAAGCTGTATCCAGCTTTTTTTTTGTCTATTTATAATTCATATAAGGATCTCTAGTAATTACTTTTATAGTTCACCTTGCCACAGAGAGATAGAGAGAGAGAGAGAGACTTAAAGAACAAAAAAACTCTTTCCACCACAACTTTACCCTCCAAGGCTCACATAAACCGCAATAGATTCACCTGTATGTATTGAATTACAAGGCACTTAATAAGATACAATCTATCAGTTGTCAATTAGTTTTGCTTCATAATAGACCTTTGCTGAATCATAAAATCGTGAGGCAAATGCTTGATATGCCTCTTCTTAGTGCTAACACCATTCATCTCATTAACTAGCACAAGCATGAGACCAATGAGGATAACACCATCTTTGTGCAAAATCATTTTAACGGGCAAAGGTATATGAAGTAAATGTGTTCAGGTTGGAATGAAACATATCATACCAGACTTATGTCCTCTTTCGCTTGTTTCCACAGGACACTAATTCATAGAAATGCTGAAAATTCACTCCAACATCTTCATCATATTCTAATCCCAGTTCCTCCTGTGACAATTGAGATAAAGATTACAGATTCACAGTTTGAAGTGAAAGAATAAATGATCAGATGGCCAACCTTGAATTCTTTGGGATCTTTTGGGTTGTTCTCTGTTAAAGAATCCCATAGATCTCTGAATATCCTTTTGCGCTTTCTCCACTGGGTGATCATTTTTGAATACTTCTCTTCGACTGCCTTTCTCTCCTCAGGCTTCACCAGAGTTGATCCTGCGCGCAATTTATTCAACTTCTCTTCCATTGCCTTAACCTGATTGAGGAGCAAAAAGTAAAGGCTCTTAAAGCTGGCCATGTAAATTATTCGTTTTCAAATTGGTCACCTCAGTTCACCAAAGTTGTTGCTGTACCGTTTACCTCAGTTCTTAGTTTGACTTCCTTGGAACAAATTTGTTCCATTGTTAAGTTAGACTGCAAAGCTCGAATCTCTGCAAAATGAACATAAAACTACCATCCTTTAGCTGTGTCTCATTTCCCCTTTTTGCAGCTTCAAGCATAGCAATCCCCAATTTATGATGGGAAACACTGAAAAGATAAATACCTGCCTCAACCTCAACAACCACTTTCTTTTGAGCTTTAAGCTCCTCTTGGAGTTCACTATTCTCTTTCTTCATCTGATCAAGCTCCTCACTAGTGGGGATGTTAAATTGATCTTGACGAGCCATGTATATCTTCTGTTTGCCATATTCTTTGAACGAAATCTGTCCACCATCAGACAGGCTGTCCAATGCTTTCTGAACTCCGGTCTTTTTAAGATTATACTTTTGCAAAGCATCAGCAATGTTTTGAGAATTCAGAGGTCTGTTTTGCTGGAAAGGGGATAGAAAATTAATGTGTCAATTTAGATATTGGAGAACTAAAGATTAGGCAATAAAGGATTGTCAACAAATGTCATATTTTCACGTATAAATCTTGAGTAACTCTTCCAGCTATATTACTGGAAACCAGTTATTGTGTCAAGAAGAAGACAACTCTATTATCAGCTAGAAGGAACCAGAGAAACGTTTTCATAACTTGCATTAGTTACTAATTGAACAAAGTTTAATTAAAAAAAAAAAAAACAGAATATACAACGATTGCTAAAAACCTCATGACTAGATAGTTTCCATCCAAGATATTCTTATCAAAATTGAGTCATGCAGAGACCGGATAAATTTGGTTCCAAATTTTGACAGACTCGGTGAGAAGTGAAAGCTGGATGGGTTGGAAGTGAAACTACCGTCATTAGTAATGAACTCTTGAGTAGAAGAAGAGATTCAAATGGAACTTTTGGGCAGTTTATTCAAGTACAAATAATAACAATGACAAACAAAATCATTAAGCCCGAGACTTCAACTAAGAACTAAAGGAGAATTAGCATCAAAACGTGGAACAGACCAGAGGTACTTAACATATTAGACCAACCGGACATATAATAAGGAATTACAAGACCAAAAAATCAGAGATAACAGTCAGCCAAACCTAATTAACTTCAGACTGCAATTAATATTATAATACAAAGCTCGAAGCTATCGAACTCAGCAGTTCTAGAATCCGTACACTAACAGTATTCAAAATCGAATACGAAGAAAAAGACAACAGAAAAAGCGTTTATAAAAGAAGAGCAACAAACGAGTGTTAGTGTAGAGCGTACCTCATTCACGAAATTCAGCACAATACCTACAGAAAATACGAGCGAAGAATCAAAAACCAGAGAAATTCCAAAACAAAAGCACTCAATAGAACGACATTCCCAAATAAATAAAGAAAAGAAATATCAAATACTGCACAGAGGCAAAATAGAGAATAATTTTATTTCGCAAAAGTACAACTCGCTGCGACAAATCCCAAGACTATCCATCTAAAAGCATTGTTCTGAAGAACTTTTAAGTCAGTTGGCCAACGCTATAACTGAAGTAAAACGACGTTAGAAATGACACGCATTATGATTTTCTGTTTCACAAAATTAAAAAAGATTTTGAAGATGTAACGCGGCGAAGAATTTTTTTGAGAAGCAATTAGCTGAAACCGTAAACACCAGAAGAGGGATTGGAATCAGAGAAGATTACGCACTTTCGACACTGTCAGATTTGGGCGCCATTGGAAGGAAGAAGGCGGGAAGCTAGTGTGTCGAGGAAGAACGGTAAATCCGTCCTACATTTCTATGGTGGGAACCAGCACTTGAAATGACGATAATGTCACCGGTTAAGGCGCCGACGGAACTTCAAAATGAAAGTGAAAATTAGGGGGCTTATGCCAACACGGTGTGAGATGAATTACCACATTACTAAGGGGGGTTAGTCCGCTCTGGAATGAATTTCCCCCGTATTACCTTACCTAGGTCATCACAAATAAGGGGGGGTTAGTGTAAAAAGACTTGAATTGAAGTGAGATTACACCATTTTATTTGCCCAGGCACAAACGGAGGAAAGTTGATTCCTATTTTTTTTGCGAATCATCCACTTTCCTCACGCGACGCGCGTTGCTTCTTCCCCCACCCGAAAGGAAAAAATAATCCCCATTCGCTATTCTCCTCGGCCTTCGTCTCTCAACGATTTTTTTGGCCCCATTTCTTCCCCTCGTCTTCGCTCTCTCTACTTTCTCTCGTTTTCGCTCTCTGTTTTCTTCGTTCGCCCCAACTTCATTCATCCCATCTCTCTCGTTGTGCAATACCTAGGGTTTTTGCCATCGGCATCAGCGATTCGCGGAATTTTAGGGTTCTTACCAAGTCTATGATGCTTCGGAGAACGGATTGGGATAGGAACCTCGTCGGCGCAGAGCAACAGAGGAACATTTGTTGCCGTGAGGTCGATCTTCACGCCGTAACAGAATTTCAGGGCGGTTTCAAAGGTCTCGGAGCTGCCTGGGAAATCCAAAATCGAAGGTCTCAGAGCCGCAGGGCTCTTCGACTACGATGACGACTTATTATTTTTTATTTTTTTCACTTTTTAAAATTTTATTCTAATAACACGTAATTAGTATATTAATTTATAATAAACTTTAATCATGAATTAGTTTAATTATAATAAACTTTAAACCACTAGATTTACATTTTGTGTTAATATATTATTAATTAATAATACGTAAATAAATATATTATGTTATTGATAAATTAATATATTTATTTATTTATTATGTTTTTTAATTTTGTATTAAAATAGTGAGTTTTAATGTTAAAAAATATCTTATGTCATTAAAAAATAATTTATTTATTTATTATATTCGTTTATGTTATTTTAAAAAAAATTATTTATTTTTAATAATTTATTCTAGTCACAAGTAATTAGTATATTAATTTATAATAAATTGTAATTATTAATTGGTTTAATTATCCAATTGCTATAATTAATTAAACCATTAGGTATATTTATTATATTCTCTTATGTTATTTTTAAATTTTTTATTAATTTTATATAATTTATTCTAGTCACACGTAATTATTGGTTTAATTTATAATAAATTATAATCATTAAGTAATATAATATAATTTTTCATTAATTAAGATATTAATATATTATGGACTACACGTTAAATCACTTATAAGTGTAGTAATCACGTTTATTTTGGTTAATTATATATTTAGGTATATGTTCTATTTACTATATTATAAAAGGTTACTAATTCTCTTCTTTATATCATAATTTTTATTTGGGGGGGCACTAACTAAAATTTGTTTTCCAACCACTTGGAACTCATCTATACTAACACCCAAACATGAGTTGAAGTGGAAACAATTCATCTCACTTCAATTCAATTTTCCACTTCATTTTTACTTCATTGTGGACTAACCCCCCCTTAGTTCATAACAAATCAAAGCGGAAATAAAAGTGATTTTGTTTTTTTAACGAGCTCAATAGAAAGTGTAATGTAAAATACTTTCTTGTATTAGTGTGCACATCGAAAAATGGATAATGAGTTTATAAATAAAATATTTTGATAAATTTAACTTTATTAAGGTAATTTTGTTTAACTTTTCAATTAACAAAATAAGATAAATAATTTTAAATAAAATTTTAATTTAAGTAAATATAAAAAATTAGTATACTTAGACAAACATGATTACTTTTATAATGTCTAGATACTTAATCAAATTCTTACTATTGCAATATTTACTAATAGTTTAATATAATATTAAAAATAATAAATATAATAAATAAATAGGATATTTGATTAATAAAAGAAGATAATTTTTTTTTAATCTAAGTTAATAAAATAATTACAAAGTAAAATAAAAATAAAAAACCTAAACAAAGATGTGTACTTTTATAATCTCCAAATACTTGATCAAATTCTTACTTTTTATGATATCTTAATTATCACTCGTAACCTAAATGAGAGCCTCCAACTTGCCTCAATTTGTCCCTTCTATTCTGAAACTGAAGTGCTAATTGTGCAAACAAAAATTGAGAAATGTATGTAAAAATGCACACTTCCATTGTTTTCCTAATAGTAGTCACCACCCAAGAACCTTTGATTTGTTTAGAAAAAATTTCACCAATATACAAAAGAGATTTTGGCTCTCTTTAAACCAAATGTAATACCAATAATCTCTTCTCATATCTCACATAGAGATTCAATACAACTAGATGGTAACTCTACTAGCCAATTAATTCCCTTCTATACTACAATCCCCTTTTTTAAGAAAATTTACGCCTTCTTTTGAGAAAGAACTCATCTCCTTCAAGGTTTCAGCATTTTAGGCAGAAATGAAAATGCCTATGGAGACTTGGAGGAACTAAAAATGTCAAGAAAAATGTAAGAGGATTAGAAGATTTGCTAAAATACTAAGTTCTCACCTGCAAAAGGGATTTTAATTGAAAGAATGAACTTGAAAATCTTTCTTGAATGTTTAGGTTTGACAAATGCTCAATCATGGCTATAATATAATTTAAAATTTTGAGAGCAAGAGGGATTTCTAGTGTATTTTTGTATTAAATAGGAATAGAATAGGAAAATATATTGCAAATCGGGTATCAATTTGGATTTAGTCAGTTATTTGTGCTGAATTGTGATATCTGCCGATTTGGAGTGGTTATCGTATAGGAATGAAATTGGAAGCAACTCTTGGCCTTATGTTGGCAAGACCATCCCTCGTCTCAATTTGCCAGTTACGTGCATCAGATTCTCTATCAGAAGCTGCTTGGTCGGGTCACAATGACTGATGTCCCTCACCTCCGTGCCTCAAAGCTAATGCAGAAGCCTGAATCAGTTAACTTTGCTATAATTCTTCAAAATGCTAGAATCATGGCGTCCAGAACAAGACCTTCACCCTTTTAAGAAACAAAATAACAGACAGTCTTTCTGTTTTTTGGCCAATTTTCTCCTTAAATTTTTTTCAGTATTGAAACAAAAATATCACCATTAGTCAACATCCAAACCTAAACATATTTACCACAGAATCAAAGATGACTTTAATTTCTGTAACACCCACAACCCTGCCTTTAATAGGTCTCTATTTTCAAGTAATCAAAAATATTTCACAGCCCTCTTGAGACGAAGTACTACTAATAGTCAGACCATGACAACGGGTGGCTTTGTAGCTTCCAATCCTTCATTACAGCAAGAACAAGGGTATGGCAAAGAACAAGGAAAAGTGAGTAAGAAAATAGACATCGCACTCAAGAGGCACCATTTCTACCCCTCTCAAACAATCTATAGAGCCAGTTCAAGCTTGTAACGGGTTGGGTAAATTGCTTACAAGAAACCTTATAAGCCTTCTTTGAAGTAGTTTCTTGTCATGGTTTCATAGGCAGGCCAGGCATATCCAAATTTGTTAGAAGATGCAACTTATGTAGAGGTAACGATGTAAAAGATCCTTTATTTTTATCCCCTTTTCCTCCTTTCTTAGGGTGGGTATTGATGTAATTCTTGATATATGAATTATTACAAATACATACGAGGGGAGGATTAGGGGCATGACTAAAACTCTAATCCTTCTTTCCCTCCTCAAACATTCTAGCCGTCCACCTCTCTCTTTTTCTTTTTTTCTTCTTGCTTCTCTTCTTTCCTTCCTTCAACCTATCATCTACCTTTTGACTGATTAATTCACGTCCTTCATCATGGAATCATATATCCAACATAATATCAAAGCAATAGATTTAGGATCCCGAACGAAGATAATATGGTATTTAATGCATGTAGATTATCAAGCTTCACGTAGAAATCTTGTTGTTGAAGTAAGAAATCGGTCTTGCACAAAGATAAGTTTTTTTTCCCTCCTCTCATTGATGAGATATTTTATCATTCTTCGGTCTTGAAGGATTGACTGATACATGAATTTGAGCATTTTATATGATTTATGCTCTAGCATGAAACTCTAGTGCTTGGTTTGGCTTTAATAATGCAACATTGATAGACAACTTTATTGAGTACTCAATTTAAGCATAAAAGTTCGATTTCTCTCCTTAGAAAATACATGCTGGATGAAGATTTGTTCAATTTTTTAATGTTTATGTAGATTATCATGATCAAAGCATGATTGAATTCGTTGAATATGTCTTGCTTTCAAAAGAGTTTGGTGAAGGTTTTTTTCTTGGTTGTTGAGAAGAAAAAAAAAATTGAAAGAGTCGCCGGTTGTTGCAACGAATTTTGACCTTCCATTGGCTGTGTCACTCTCATGGGAATCTTACCTAAAAATTTTGAGAAAAAAAGTTAAGATTAAGCTGTGATTAAATCATAAAGTTGGCGTATGTTTATACAAGAAAAGTTTCCTTCTTCAAGAGTTTGACGAGAAAAATTTTTAAACGAAAGAAAGTGTTGGATTTTACTTATTTGAAGGCTTCCTCTATTAGAATATTCAATGGAGTTTCTTTCCTAATTGATTCAAGGAAAAAAAGAAAGTAAAGATTGTGATCTTTATTTGCCGGGTGGCGCAAGTAACAAAGAAGGCAGGTTTCCTTCTTTAAAAGATACCCGAGCTGTCCAAGATCTACTTTGAAAGCTTTCCTTGTTGGTATGATTAATACATTGATGATTATTTACTTGCTTTAAAGCATGACAAGCCAGAATATTTTATGTATCTGAATAGCTTTCCTAGGATCATATTCCCATTTTTAATCCTTCCTAGGTTGATGGTTCTATTTTAACACATTTGGGATTTAAGGTCTTCAATATCAACTCGAATTTGAGAAAGGTAATAAGCCAACACTTGAAATATTTGGTTAATTTATACTCATATTGGGTTAATTTATATTCATATCGGGTTGGTCTATTCTCTCTTGGTTTGTTTATGTTTAGTTGCCTCGGCTGGTTTGAAAATTGAGTCAGTTTGACATATTGCATATAAGTGAATTGCTTAAGCAACAAAATATTACATGGAAAGAAAAAGAGATCTTAAAATTACCACCATACCCTTGAGTGGGTTGTCTAACTATCTGAGCTGGTTATCGGAGGTTTCCCATCATTCGAGACCTCTCAAGACATCTAACCAAACCAGCTCTATCAATTGATAAAGAAGATAATTCTTATTTTAAATGGTTGAAGGACATTTTGGTCCTCAGTTTGTTAATTAATAGCATGGATGAGTATGTAGCCAACAATATTATTCACCTTGAGACTGCAAAGTCAATTTTGGACACCTATATCAAGTTGTACTCTAGTACAAAGAACTTACAGAAGTAATATGATGTTTTTAAAAAATGTTTAATCCAAAACAAGGGGAAAATCACCTAAGGCCATTTGGTCTAGTGGTATTCTGTTTACATTAGGTGCGTCAGGTCGCGACTTCGAATCAGGCCATACCCCTCTCAAAAAAAACAAAACAAGGGAAAATCTACATGATTACTTGGCTCAGTTTAGAAGGTTGATTCATGAGTGGAAAATTACTCAACCTTACTCCTCAAACATCTCAATTCAAGAAAAGCAACCGGAGGCCTTAGCAATTGCTATTTGTTTGGCCTATATCAAGTCATACCTAGAGGTGGTCAAATCTCAACTTCTTAGCTCCTCCGCACTTCCATCCTTTGATGACATAAATGTCACACTACTTACGATACCAAACCCCTCTTCCACCTCTCAAATTGAGGTATCATCTACTATGTACCCAGGTAATAGGGGTATAAAATTTATCTACAAAGAACGCACATAGAGGAGGCAAAGGAAGAAGCAGAAGAACCGGTTTTGATCCTTCGAGGACTGATAACCGGGTATCCACTCACTGTGGTGGATAATCATCTAGTGAACAATTGTTGGAAGCTTCATGGCAAGCCAAACTAGGTTACTGCCAATCAGAGGCCTCGGTAAATAGCAATGAGAAAAATGCAGAAAAACCCCAAGTTACTGAACGGCAAGAAGACTTTCTTAGATGATGATTATGAATTATTACAGAAAAGAAAACATTGATGGTATCTACTCCTACATCTTCTACTATTGTTGTTGCCACCATTGTATCAGGTATGATCTCTACCACTTCCTCCTCTTGATCCTAGATCATTGACTCAGGGGCCTCCGAACATCTTACAGTTAATAAGGGTTTGTTACATTTCGTGTTTCTATGTTTACCAGATAAGTTTGTTACCATAGCTAATGGATTTCAAACCAAAGTTCTAGGAAATGGATCCTCCTCTACTACACCCACACTTCCGCTCACTGATGTCATGATTGTTCCCCAATTCCTATTAATTTTTTTTTGTTAGTCAATTAACAAAAGGTTTAATTGCTCTATCACCTTCTCACCTTCTTCTTCTGTTTTCTAGGATCTAACAACGAAGCAGGTGATTGGTGGAGGCCATGAATAGGGGGACCTCTATTACTTCGACTTACCTCCAATAACTATAGTTTCCACTTCACAAACATAGGCAAGATTATGCACAACATATTCGAACATCTGTCAGTAGCATCACTTCAGCACTTATTTCCTTTGTTGAAGACCTTGTCTGGTCTAAATTGTGAAGTATGTCAGTTGAGCAAACACTTGAGGACTATATATTTTCTTCAAGCTGAACTTTAAAGTGTTGCTCCCCTAACATTATTTCGTTACATTTATTGATGACTTTACTCGAGTTACATGGTTGTCACTCAATTTGGTAAAAAGAGAAAAATCTTTTGTTCTGATAATGCAAAAGAATACCTATCGGGAAAATTTCAATCCTTTTATAGGATAATGGCATTATCCATCAGACAACTTGAGTCTACACCCCTAAAAAAAACATAGTCGAAACAAAAAAAGGTCGTCTCCTGGAGGTAGCCCATGGCCTATTATACTCCATGAATGTGCCCTATTTTTACGGGCCTCATGCAATTTTATTTTATTTTTGAAATGTCCACATGCAATTCTTACAACTTGTTTCTTTATTAATAGACTACCATCGTTAGTACTTAGTCACAAGTCCCCATATTATTGTTATTTCCAAATGAGGTTTCTCCCTTCCTTTGAATGTCTTTGGTAGCATGTGTTTCATTCATGTCACATCCCCACAAAAAAGTAAGCTAGACCCCAAAGCTCTCAAGTGTAACTTTTTGGGTAACTATCGTACCCGAAAAGGATGTGTTTACTATAACCCTTCTTTACGGAAGTTAATTGTCTCTAAGGATTCACATTTGTTTAGGACACAACCTTTTATTCTTAAAAGGTTGCTCCTCCGGTTCTTTCATCTTTTTAGGCAGCTCTGAAGCCTGTTGTACCACTTGATGTGGATCTCTCTATTCAGCCCCATGAAACATCGACCGATATCACACCTGTGTAGTTTTCCGATCCCTCTGAGGTAAGTCCATATTCCCCTATTGTATTTGGTCCATAGTTTAATACTAACCCATAGCTCTTAGGAAGGAACCTAAGACTTGTACTAGACCCTCTACTTCTCATCCTATATCGAATTTTGTTTCCCATTATCGTTTATCTTCTTCTTTCTATCAATTTTTTGCATCTATTTCTTTCATCATTGTCCCATAGTCGTATCAGGAGGCTCTAAGACATCCAAGATGGAAGGTAGCAATGGAAGAAGAAATTAACGAATTATATAAGAATCAAACTTGGGCCTTAGTTCCACTTCCTCCCGACAAGAAATTCGTAGCTTGTGACTGGATTTTCACTATTAAGCATAATTCAAATGGTTTTGAAGCTCGTATCAAGGCCCATCTAGTTGCAGAGGGGTATACTCAATGCTATGGAGTAGATTATGAGGAAATTTTCTCCCCATTGACCAAGTTAAACTCGGTAAGAATCTTATTATCACTCACTGATAATTCCTCTTAGTCGATATATCAATGGATGTGAAGAATGCACTCTTGAATGGTTATATTACAAAAGAAATATATATGCATGAACCACCTAGCTTTGTGGTTGAAGGGGAATCAGTATGCAGATTGTGGAAGTCTTTATATGGCCTAAAACAGTCTCCTCGGGCTTGGTTTGACAAATTTAACCAAACAATTTTGCGGTTTGGATTCAACCAGTGCTCAACAAATCATTCAGTCTTTCTCAAGAATAACTTAAAGGGCGGTGTATTATTGGCGATTTATGTGGATAATATTGCCTTAACTAAAAATGATCCAGACAATATAAAAGAAGTCAAAGAGAAGATATGCAAAGAATTCAAAACAAAAGATCTTGGACTTCTAAAATATTTCTTGGGTATTGAGGTCTTCCAATCAAAGCATGAGATCATCCTATCTCAAAGAAAGTATGTTCTTGATCTACTTGAAGACAAAGGGTTGATGGGATGTCGACCAGCGGATACTCCTATAGATGCTAACACAAAGTTATGTGCAACTCGGGTAAAGATGTTGATATATGTAAATATCAAACTTGTGAGAAAGCATATTTACCTCATAGTGACCAAACCAGACATATCACATGCAATAAGTGTGGTTAATTAGTATATGCACAAACCATAACTTACCCATTGGCAAACTCTGGAGAGGATACTGAGGTATTAAAAAGGAGCCCCGGGGAAAGGACTTTCTCTGAAAAAATCATGGTCACTTCAACATTGAAGGTTTTACAGATGCAGATTGGGTTAGATGACCTAATGATAGGAAATCCATTTTTGGGTATTGTACCTAAGTTGGAGGTAACCTAGTTACATGGAGAAGTAAAAAATAGAATGTTGTTGCGAGATCTAATGCAAAAGCAAAATACAGAGTTATGGCCCATGCAGTCAATGAACTTCTATGGATCAGATCCCTTCTTACTGAATTGGGGTTCTACGAGGAAGCCTCTATGGAATTATGTTGTGACAACTAGGCAACCACTCATATTCCTTAAACTCCAGTCTTCCGCGAGAGAACAAAACATACTGAGGTAGATTGCCACTTAATACATGAGAAATTTCAAATTGGTATCTTATCTCTCAAACATATTTCATCTCAAGGACAGGTGGCAGACATACTTACAAAGCCAGTCACATCCAAGATCCAAACCACTATATAAGACAAGGTGGGTATCTACGATGTTTTCCCTCCCCCAGCTTAAGGGGGGGGGGGGGGGGGGTGGGTGTTAGAAAACACAACTTATGTACTGGCAATAATGTAAATGATCCTTTATTTTTGTCCTTTTTCCTCCCTTCTTAGGGTAAAAGATATTGATATAATTCTTGATATATCAATTATTATAAATACATGTGAGAGGGGGGATTAGGGGCTTGCCTAAAACCCTAATGCTTCTTTCCATCCTCAAACACTCTAGCCATCCACCTCTCTCTCACTCTCTCTCTTCTTCTTTCTCTCTTCTTCCTTCTCTTCTTTCTTCCCTCCGGCCTATCATCTACCTTTGACTAATTACTTCATGTCCTTCATCATGGGATCCTAAATCCAACAAAATTCATTTTGTTATAACTATTGTAGACATCTATCTTTTCCATCTCCTTCCTAGTGCCAAATGTACATTGGTTATGACGGTGGGAGGTATTCTCTCATTATTTTTGGATATGCTTATGATTGCTATGGTGGTGCTCCTTTATGTGTTTTTCCCGGAATCCAATCAAGTACTTTCTCAACCTTTTCACTTCATAACCTCGACCACTGATTTTTATTTCATAATTAACTTTAATAACTGCTTCATTCTTTTACAAGATCTTTTCACCACAGAATACAGCACGAGAAAATGTCTCAGCACTAAGCCAACAAGCGATGGAACTGAACTTTTCTGCTCTCCTCATGTATCTGCATTTCCTTAGATTACAGCAAAAAGCATTGAAAAACAATCATACTTGTGTGCTTTTCCGAGACATAAAGTTGCATGTTCAAGTCACATTGCATTTAAATCCCCAATTCCCTCTTTTTTTAATGAAAGGTGAATTTATTAAGAGAGAACAAAAATACACGTCCTCAAGGGAGCAAACCCCTAACAACAAGGGATTGAAGGGGAGCTCCCTAGCAAGAACATCGGCAATAGAATTGGAAGATCTCGGGACATGAAACTAAATACAATCATAAAGGGCTACATTTTCCATAAGTTAAAAAAAGGTGTCTCAATGGCGCCAGAGGGGATCATGCGCTCCATCCGAAAACCACTTTGGAGTCCCCCTCAATGTGGATGAGGCCGCTATAGTGATCCCGGAAGACACAGAGCCCATTGAGGAGGTTGTGGAGCTCAGTCGTCGTGGAGTCAACAATACCCAGAGGGTTGGCAAAGGAAATGATCTAATTGCCCACAAAGTCACAAACTACACCACCAAAACCCGCTCTCTCGAGTCTGCCAAGAGAGAAGCCATCGAAATTTAACTTAAGGACACTTCATGACTGTCGTGGGCTTCGAGTGCACATGTAGTTGAGCAAAGCATCGCCAATTGTCTCTAATGGAGGACCCAGAGAAAGGTGAAAAACTTTCCTGGTGTGAAGCCAAGCAAAAATATTCCACGAAATGATGTCAATGACTCGGGGGATTCAAATTTCGTGTTGAAACACCTACGGTTGCAATTATTCCAAAGACCCCATGGGATGAAAGTAGTGCAAGTGGAGATCATCAATCTACCAAGGTCGGGGACGGATAATCCAAGGAGCATATGACAAACGGCAGAGAGGTTCACAGGCATACAAAATTGGACACTAATACAACAAAGAATCGTTGTCCAAACCCACCAAGAGAAGGGGCATAAAAAGAGAAGGTAACTAACTATTTCCTCAATCGAGCTGCAAAGGGGACAAATGATATCAACCGCATGCTGGCCACGCCTTCTGAGATTGTCTATCGAAAGAATTTTGTTAAGCCAGTCATTCCAAGTGAAGAATTTCACTTTGGGAGAGGTGCAGCCAAGTAAAAGCCACCTCATGCCTAATACTGTGAGTAAATCACCCCCTGAGTAAGTAATAAGCGAAGGTGACCGAGAAGGAGCCACTTAAGGTTGGAAGATGGGCCCAAGCCCACATGACCAAGGAAGGCCCACATATCCAAGTGTGTTGGAAAATGGGATATGTAAGGCACACTCCTATTATTCTTAGGTAGTGCCACTCCTATCTTTTGTAGGTAGTGAGTCTATATGCAATGCTCAGAAGTATAAAAAACTCCTCCATCACCGTGTCCCTCCACAGAACAATGACTCTCAAATGGTAGTAGTAATAAATGCCAATTCAGGGGAGTAGTGGGTCTATTGATACTGAGGCCACCTCTTCTTCAATAATAATGTCTCATCCAAAGAAACATAATAGTTACAGCTGAATATAACACGACCATTTTCCAACACATATAACACGAACCAAAATAATAAACCTTGTAAAAGCACCCATGAAATAATCTAATGCAAGTATATGTACCAAATAATATGATGACCAAGGAATAAGTTGTCATCGTGCTGAGCCATATAGTAGAGCAATATAGCCGAGTCGCGGCAGAAATATGTATAAAACTTGGGATCCAGACCTGTATAACCGATGCAGAAAACAAGTTGCCCGAGTCAGGTTGACCTGGACCCAAGTTGACCCATACCCGAGTTGACCCATACTGGGTTGTCTCAATCCGAGTTGGTCCTAGTTAACTCAGCATAACATAAGGGAGCAACGCTTGGGTTGCTAGGTTAATTCGGCCCAGTCAAGGTCTCGATTGGAACATGCTCGGCCCGGCGCTGATTAATTCAGGTTTCCTAACTTAGGAAACTTGTATGGGCAACATTCATCTTCTTCCCTGCCGCAAAGCTGGCGCTGAGCAGAAATGGGACAGCAACGAGAGATCTCGAATGACAATCAGATAGTTTCCAAAAAAAGGAAACAGCAACTGGTTCGAAATAAGAAGGCCAGTAAGAAGTTTGTCGTCTTCGAAATGGTAGAGGAGTTTCTGAAAACAGATTCCTGATCTTTTCGAACTTAGGAAGATAAAAAAAATTTGGATGTTCATGGGATCGGTATCTCAATATGTATATCCCGTATATCTTCCGAAGATAACATCTGAAACTTCCTACCAGCTCAACACTTTTGCAAATAAATGGTTTGACGAAAGCAGAGATATTGACGAACAACAAAAATCCAGGAAAATCACGATCTGCTAGTGAAGCTCCAACCGAGCAGATAGAGAAATTTACGGAGCAGAGCAATATGACTTCCAGAATAAACTCATTTGAATAGAAATCAATAAAATCAATCCAACAAAGGAAGATAAAAAAATATTGAAAGCTCAGGAATCTATATCCCGGAATGGAAATGCCAACGGCAGCAGAAAAACAGAGATGGCAACTCAGTGCTTGTATTTGTCGAGCAAAGCGGAGAACCGTGCAAAGTCCGTTGTCTCCGGAAACAATTTAAATTGGCAACAGTGGGTCGTCTTCCCCATCAACCGAACAGCAACGTGCTTCCGAATAGAGAGGGCTTTCCGGAAATAATTCAGTCCAAATGTGACTTTACAGAAAAATAAAACTTCCAGTGGAAAACTTTCCAAAATAAGAACCAATACCCGAATAACAGAGCGAGAATAAAATCCAGAAATACTATCTTCCAGCTTGAAGGCAATTTACTGGATGAGATTTAAAGCTGCTGGAAATACGATCTTCCTTCCAGAAATAATGTTGGAGATAGCGATGCCTACTTCGAGTCCTGGTAGTTTGGCATATGATGATGATCTTGGGCTGGATCAGCAGAATACCAGGAGAAGGCCATGGCCAAATAGGAGACTTTCAAATGGCTTGGCTTCGTGCAGATTTAGCAGAGGGCTTCGGATTACCAGGATGGATATACTGATGGATCAAGTTCCAAACAACTTCCAGTAGAATACAATTTATCAACAACTTCCAGTAGAATACAATTTATCAACAACTTCCAATAGAATACAATTTATCAACAACTTCTGGCAGAGAGCAATGGATAGCAGGAATTAGCCGAGCAACAATACAAACATGCAGCAGCAGAGACGTCCAGACAGCAATGAAAAAACGAAAAAATTTGTTGTCAAGGAGATTCTTATCTGCTGCTCCGTCGTTTCTGTCACCGACAAAATATTGAGATTATTTTGAGACCACAGAACCAGAGTAACAATATAAAAAATAATATGAAGTTCCAACAACTACGAAAAATAAAACAACAATATGAGCAAAAGAAAAATATGGGTTTCTGGAATTCTGAAAAACATACCCGAATCCTGAAAATTAATGGCTTTGATACCATGTTGATTTTCAGGACTCAATGGATTTAGGTCATGGAGAAAAAGAAAAAGACCCATTGGGAGAAAATCAAAGGAAGAAGAGGTTATAGACTTGATTATCCTAACCCTTCCCCTGAAGCTCAATTTATAGATTAATCAAACTACATTATTACAATAATACCCCTAAAACTTAAATTAATTACATATGGGCTTGTTGGCCTTCTCCTTGATATATGGGCTTGGACCCATCTTCTACATCTCTTGAATGTGTGGGTCTTCCTTGGTCTTGTAGGCTTAGGCCCATCATCCAACACACTTGGGTATGTGGGTTTTCCTTGGTCGTATTTATGGGCCCATCTTCCAACAATATTAACTTGTCTCGGGCACAAAACTTCAATCCGGGGTGACTAAATGGTGTCCAATAGGCGACTGGCCTCCAAAGCTTCAAGATCCGATAGGCCCCGACGAGGGTGAAGATTCCATCTCCCATCACAAGCAGCCTCAGCAACTAAAATCCCTCTCTATAGGGAAAGGCTAAAGAGAGCAAGAAAAAACCTCTACAAAGGTGCACTACTCGTCCACTAATCATCCCAAAATCTGATTGATTGACTGCTGCCCACATAATAGCGAATTGTAGAGGAGAAAATCAGGAGGAGATAGAGAAATCTCCAGATAGATGATAACCGGGTTAGGGGTAGGTGAGTTGTATCTCCAAATCCATTTTAGGAGCAGAGCACGATTCATGTCCTTGGTTAAACCGATCCCCAGACCCACATGGAACTTGGGAAGGCAGACATCATTCCAACTAAACAAATGATATTTAAAATCAGAACTACGCCTCTACCACAAAAATCTCCTTTTCATCTTTTCCAATAATCGGCACACAGGCATGGCAAGGCATAAAAGATAAGAAATAATTTGGGATTTCGGCAATACTAGATATAAGGAGGGTGAGTCTTTCTGCCTTGTATAGCAAACACCCTTTCTAGGTCGCAAGTCGCACCTCGATCTTTTCAATCACCAATGCCCAAAGATCCTTGCAGATGCACCCCGAGAATTAAAGAAGCTCGAGGTAAGTGGTGGGGGTGGATGAAACAATGCATCCCAAAAGCCCAACACTCAGAGCTCAACTCGAAAAGCCTCGATACCACCTTGATTCGTCTAATACCATCCATAGTCTCGTCCCCGAAGATCAGTGTCGTTAGCATATTGGACAACAGGAATGTCAAAAGCCGGAGAATGACAGGTCGGGGCAATTTATCTGCAATCTTTGGCTGAACATAACATTGCGGAGAGATTCTGCCACAGTGTTGAATAAAAGCAGGGAGAGGGGATCGCCCTGCCTCAACCCCCTAGAGCCCTTGAAAAAACCACAGGTCGTTTCGTTGAGGATGAGCAAGTAGGAAGCCAAGGATAAACAAATCATGATCCCGAATCTTCAGCATTCACCAAAACCCATAAGTCTCATGGGGTCCTCCAATAGAATCCAATTAAAGCGATCAAAAACTTTCTCAAGATCCAGCTTCAGAACAAAATGTAGTTCCTTCAAACGGGTGAAGTGGTCGACAAGCTCATGAGCCGCCATAGTGGAGTCCAATATGTTTCTGCCCTTCAAGAAAGCACTCAAACCACGGGGAGGATCGCCTTGAGCCGATGCGGGAGAAGTCTGGCAATGATCATATATGTGCTGGAACCAATGTTAAGACCAAGCAGCTGCAATTGACAGAGTAGACCACCACATACCACTCAAAGAAGATCCCACACCTTGCTTGTTGCAGTCAGGCTGAGACAATCAAGGGTAAACTAAAGATATATGCAGATTCATTTAGCCTCTTGCTTGTGTAATTTGAAAAGGAAAAATATTTTTTTCAAAAAAACAAACGTTTCATCATTCTACACCATTTTTATTTTATTAAAGACAGTTAATAACTGAGAAAGCATATGAAAATGTCACAAATGATATAAACGTACATCAGGACATACCCTGATTCAGCAAATTTCACTGCAGCTATAAACCACAACTAAAATGCTTTAGCAGCATATGTTACCAGTATGATTATGTTTTTCTTTCATTCCAAGATTCACAAAATTATGCAGCTTCGTATACATTAGTTGACATATAAAATATACAAACAAAGGATTGTCTTATGTTTTAAAAAAAAAAATTAAATCTGTTGTAAATTTTATATGCCAACAAATGCATATGACCAAAAAGAGCTTTTTTTTATATTCAAGCTGGAAGTTTGTCAGAGTCAACAAAAGAAATAAAAAATTAACTTGGTCTTCTGGCTTTTTCATAGAAACACATCTTATCTTCACAATTACCTAAGGCATGCCATATTTATCTGTTCAACGACAGCAACACAGCATGAACTTCACATAAACATTTACTAATTCATCAACCTGAATATAGTATTAGCAACTTAACCCTCTTTTTGGAAAAGGATGAAACTCATTCCTAGAGATAATTCTTTCTTTTGTGTGTGCTCAAAGGAAGAATCATAAAATATGACCTGCTACAAAGAAGAGTGAGCCGAATGACCTGAAATGCCAATTCTGTCTGCTTGAAGATGAGACAACTGGTCATTTGCTACTTTATCTGCCCTTTGCAAGGGAGTTAAGGTACTCCTTTGGAAGGTTTGGTTAAGTTACTGCTTCCTAGCCACTATTTCTGACCTTTTCATAAGCAGTATCAGTCTCCCTCTTTCAAATTGGGACTACGCGATAGGTTTGGTTAAGTTACTGTTTTCCTGCCACTTTTTCTTACCTTTTCATAAGCAGTGTTAGTCTCCCACGTTCAAAAAATTGGACTACTGTTATCGCGGATCACCCTTGCAACAGTTTCATGGAGTATATGGTTGAAATAAAATGAGCACACAGTCCTCAACTAAATCTTGCTCTTAAGGAGGTGTCATTGAAAAAGCTGTGCATTTGATGAATTTCCAAGTGCAGTTGTGTGAGAACATCAGAAGGCACTTATGCGCTGTAGTCACTTCAATAATAGTTCAAGAGGCAAACCCGTGACTGCAGGATTTGGTAGAGTTGTGACATGATCATGAGGGTAGAACTCTTTTATCCTATTCTAGTCCTCTTGGTGAGTCGACTCTTCAACTGTGGATGTGCATGGATTTGTAAAATGGGTTATCTCAACGCCCACTACTTCTTGGCCCCAGTGGTGACTGAGGAGATTCTAAGGTTGTCATCTCCTGGTGAAAGAAACATTCCTGATATACTTGAAGATATGATCAGCCATTTCTTCAAATTCTGATGTAAGAACAGCTAATGCTATGGCCAGTCAACATGCTAAGGATGGAAGTTGTTCAACACCTTGCCATAAACACTCTTGAGTAGCTGTGTTTTGGCCCGGCTTAATTAGATCAGCCAATGTTATGACCAATAAACTTGCTAAACCAATGCTATGGCCAATGAACTTGCTAAGCCACTGCTATGACCAATGAACTTGCTAAGCCAATGCAATGACCAATGAACTTGCTAAGCCAATGCAATGACCAATGAACTTGCTAAGCCAATGTTATGACTGATGAACTTGCTCAGGATGGAATTTTTAGCATTGCCTTCAGCCTTTCTTTTCTTGAGTAGGTTAATAGTCCTTTTCCTGCTTTTTTGCTTAATTTCCTCGAAAAGCATATGGTAGAAGGCACACTGAGACATCCCTAAGTGCACCAAGTCACGCCTTCAGCCACACAAAGCAAACTGTCCAGACAACAAAAGAAGCAAAAGCCCACCACGAAAGGCAAAAAAAACAAAAGACAAGTTTGACAACAGCAATGACAATAGAACTCATTCTAATTAATTCATTTATATACTTCAACCACCATATTCACAGAAGAAAACGGTAGAGAATTCCAAACAGCCCCAAAGCATTTCAAATACAGCACAGTAAAATAGCATAGATGTGCATCCTGTTTTAAAATAGATGAGCTGCTCAACAGGTAGTACATCACTTTAATATGCATGGAACTCTTTACAATCAGGACTTAGTCATCATTTAAAAAACAGAATTGGCATGAAACTAAAACCTCCAAAGTGCTTAAATAGTAGTAAACAGCAGATTTTTTAGAAATCTTTAAAAACTTGAGAGATTAAGCTTTGAAAGAAAACAAAGAATATGATACAGAAAGAATGCTCAAAATGCTTTCAGGCAGCTCAAAAGGAGCACACACAGAAAAAGGATTAAGACTGCAAATAGTTACAAAAGTTTGTCAAAAGCAATAGACCTCCCAAAGAGAGGCATGACATAAAAATACAAAAACAAAAAAAATTAAATAAATGTGCAATGATAGAGCACTTACAGAAACGCTTCAAAAGTTTTATCTCCCGATCCCTATTTTAGAAACAAAAATAGAAACCCAAAAAAAGGCAAGCAAAATTAGTTACACTCATACTAAAAAAAAGCACGTGGAAGTAAAGATCACAAATTAGAATAAATATAAAATCCGTATATGTACTATTGATAGGAGAGGACAGGTATGACTCACCAATACAAATTTGACAGCACGTCCACTTCCAACCATCTCCATTACGAAAAGCCTCAAGAACCACATAAGCATGGATCAGACGAGAAATAGTTTTACAAAACAAAACAACAACAAAATTATAGAAGTACAAAATTTTAAGCACTGGAGCTTCTATTTAATATGAAAACAATGAAAACTCAATAGATAATTGAAATTTTATCGGAGCTTGAGAAAAATTGTAACCAATTAACCTCGATCTACACCCCAAAAGAAGCAATTGACCACAGGATTAAGAAATTTAACGAAACAAACCACTTCAAAGATTGGTTAAATAAACTTCATAAAAAAAAAGATTGTTTAAATAAACACTTCAAAATAGATTCTGCCATACAAGGTCCAAGACAGGTTAACCAGCAATTTCAAGCTATCCTAATGTGTCTAACACAGCAAGCTTCCTATCAAACAAACCAGGATACCTTCTTTCGGCTCCCTTCTAGCATATAAAGCAGTGAATTGGTTGCTTCATTTGCACAAGCAGAAACCCTGAATCAAAGGCAGAATTAGAATCTCCAGGATCCAAGCAATCAAAAATATACAACAAGAGAGAAAGGCAACTATTATATAAGAATGCCACATACACATAGGGTGAAAATAATCAAAATCATAGAGTAATAGATTTCACACAAGAGTATACAATGAAGAAGAAAATTTTAATGATAACTATAATTGGCAATAGTGCAAGCTAAACCAGCACACTGTCAGAGTTCAAACAGCTTTAAATTCTCAGGTGAAAGAAATTATATAAATCTTGACAAAATCCACCATCAAGATAAGATTTACAAAAGATGAAAACGCCGTTGGCGAGTTGTCTTACAATCTAAACAGAAAAAATCCCACTGATTAGAATCGCCAAGTAAGATGATCTTCCAACCCCATCACCTCCTCTTTGGTGCTTCATCCTCGGGTCCCGCCCACGCAGCAGATATAGACAGATAAATTCCCAAAAATTAGAACAGCTCAATTTAAATCTAGGTCATATAAGCAAGAAATGCCCATTGGCATTTCTGGAGAAATTCAGCGTCTTTATTCACTTGCCCGTGATGAAAGGATGAGCCAATGCCTGAGATACTGTCATTCTCTTCTCAGGATCCAACACAAAAATTCTTTCTAGAAGGTCTTTAAAATTTGCAAGCAACTTGGGATCCTCGCCAGGGGAGCTCATAATTAGTGAACTAATATCTTTGGGTTTAATATTGACAAGCAGCCTCTTCACAGCCTGCTAAACATAATAAATTCAAGCCAATAGCCATTAGAAATCTCTTACATGATAACCAAATAACATAACTGCACATTTCAGGGAATAGACCTTGAAGCACATACATTTCAAATTTAAAAAAAAAATGCCATCAGATAATAGATCAGAACAAATTATTAGTAATTTTTACCTTCTTGGTAACAGGATCTTCCTCTGTAGCATGAAAATTCAAATCTAGATCAAAATGTTGATCAGTAAATGCTCCCTGATTAAAAAAGAAGACAGTAACAATCAAAGAAATATATGTGGTAAGATGGATCGTATCATGACTATTGGTAGGTTACAAAATAGAACCAATAACAGGAGTCAATATTTATAGATCTTTCAATAAAGAAACTACACTAGAATTACTGCAAATGAGATGAACTACATGAATACGCACACATTCACACATCAAATACAACATGGGGAAAAAGTTGAAAAAGGATTAAAACGCTCATTGTCTGGTTGACCATAAAAAACCTAAGAAAAAGAAATTTATTATTTTTACAAATAAATAATACTAACTTTCAGAACCAAAAGTTCAATGCCACACCTTACGGAGCATTTTCTTTGAAAAAGGGCCTTTGAACTCCATGTGCAACCGCAGCATGTCATTATTTGATGGACCAGGGAAAAGGACTTTCCCTGTATAAAGTTCATACAAACAGCAACCAACTGACCATACATCCAATGGATGATCATATGGCAAACCAAGAACTGCAGCAAAACAACCTCCAAAGTAAGTCATGCACATTGAAAAACTATGTAAGGTCACATTAACCATTTAAAATAAAATTAACAAAGTATAACACAAGTCACTTTAGAAGCAGCAAACAGGAGAGAACGTGCTTACTTATTTCAGGAGCACGATAAAAACGGCTAACTAGGTATGGTGTGATTTCATTCTTTCCAGCAAACATAGCATTACCAAAATCACATAGCTTCAGGACATTCTTAGCTTCATTGACCTACAGAAACAGTGCAGTCCAATGAACTCAGGTGAAGCAACCCAGGAAGCTCAGGAAACTAGAACTAACAGACAATAACTTTAATAAACAAAGCATACCAACATATTATCCGGCTTGATATCACAATGAAGAACACCGCAATTCCTAAGATGCTTCAGTGCAATAAAAAGCTGCTTTGCATATGCCCTCACAGCAGTCAGTTTAAGGCCAATATTACGACCAAATTTCTTTAGAACCTCACGAAGATTCATATGAAGAGATTCAAAAACTAAACAAAGATGGTTCCGATACTTGAAACTTGAAAGAAACCTAACACAATGTCGTTTGTCCTCAGGATCTGCACCAGCCAACTTCTTCAATATAATCAGCTCCTCCAAACCTGCCTTGTACCTTCATTAAGAAATACCCAGATTATCAACAACATGAAAATTCAACATACATATGGATGTGTTAGAAACTATGATCAGAAAGAATATGAAATCTTACATAGTGTCGTTACTTCTTATAATCTTTATTGCCACCTCTAAAGGGTCACCGTTTCCAGCCTTAAGATCCTTTGCACGAACAACAGTAGAAAACACACCTTTCCCATGTGCTGCAATAACTTCATATCGACCATCAAGTACTTCTCCAAATCGATAACCTGCAGGAAAAATAAATATATAACCACCAAACGAGTAAAGCATAATTCAAGTCAAGCTTTTCATCTTGGCAAGTAATCAACCAGAAACATATATACTTGACTCCTTATTAAACCAAACAGACGAAAGAAAGGGATGAAGTCATTAATCAATGACTTACTGTAGTACCCTTCTGCATCATCCCAATTGTCATGAAGGCCACCCCTGTCGAGTTGTAAGCCATCTCCTTTGCCCTGTAAAAGTAGGATACAAGCATAGTCGACATAAGAAAATCAACACAGAAATATTAATTTGTAGGGGAATACACTATGTACCATCATAAAGACTGTCGCTCCTTTTAAACAAAATCTATTTTTAAATTCTAAATTAGATGATCAGTAAATCAAAAAAGGAAATCAGAACACAGAAAAAAATTGATGAGCATACCGGTTTGCGAACACCGGTGGGTGATTCTCCAAATATGTCATCACAGAACATATCTGAGGACCTCTCGCTCTGCACAAATAGATATGCATATGTAAGAAGATGGAAAAGGTTCACATTACATAATCATAAACTCGAACTCAGCCACATAACAAAATAATTAAGAAACCCGAAAAACAATCATTAGCAAAAACAATTAAAACACAATAAGGAGCATCTACCATCAATTTTATAGGGTTCAAAATCTTGTCTCATTAGAAAATTCAGTTCATGGTTGAGTCCATCCTTCTTTTTTCTAATGCCAAGAACACCCCATTCATTTCAAAAAAAAAGAACACTCCATAACTTTTATGATGTATGAACAATATTGATACATAAATATAATAATTACACCCACTACATCTTGACCACACTGGAAATATAAAAGAATTTGCCACACCTTAGGAGTACCATCGCCAAGTCCACCTGCTGAGCTAGTTTTCTCAAAAGCTGATGTTCCATTTTGAATAGGTGATTTTCCAACAGAAAATAATGTATCAGTAATATCATCAGCAGAATCATGTCTGTTGTCAAAGCCCTGATCACCTGCCTGATTTACAACAATTTTTTTTATAAAAGCCTGATTTAATACATTGGCAGCAGTTTCTTCAGGGAATGACCTTGCTCTTGTCGTGGGGACAACCATAGATGCATTTTGTCCTGTCACCAGACAACCATAAAATAATAATATTGCATGTGCTTTTAATTAAAATAAATAATTACCCGTTTCAAACAAACTAAAATAAATAATTATAAAAAAGTCAGCAACAGCTGCTGCAAATGGTGGACAGCTGAACAGCAGCAGAACACTATAAACACATGTAAGAGATAGCAAGAAATCCAACCTAAGCTTGATGGTACACCATTTACCTTCTGGAGCATCACTCGATGCAGGATTAGCTGGAGGTTCTGACAGTTCCCGCTGTTGTTTATACTTCTCTAGAATGGCTTGCCGCCGCCTTCTACTTTCTTCTTTAATTCTTTCAACATCTTCTTCTTCCTGTTCTGCAAGCTTCAATACCATTCGCTCTTCATAAGCATCTTGTTCATCTTCGCCTCTGACAACAAAAAAAGAGGAAAAATTGGCATGTAAATAGGAGAAAGATGAAATTTGTTTCTCCAAATACCCAATAAAAACTATAAGAGGCTTAATTCTACCTTGTATTCTGCTTGCCCTCTTCCAAATCATTGGGTTGCTTCTGTAACTCTTTTGATCTTATCCTATCCCTGCTATCTCGACTGCGATGGAGACCTTCAGGACCATCCTCTCTACGATGTCTGCTACTCTTATCTCTGTCCTTTTCACTGTCTCTCTCTCTACCTCTATCTCTATCCCTAACCCTGTCTCCATTCCTTTCCCTGTCTCTCTCTCTTCCTCTATCTCTATCTCTATCTCTACCCCTTTCCCTCTCCTTATATCTATCCCGTTCTCTTTCCTTCGCCATCTCCTTCCCTCTTTCCATTACCTCCCTCTCCCTCTCTCGCATGCTATAGCGGCTATGACTGCCACTCCGCTCTCTTTCCTTGTGTACCTCCCGCACCTTGTCTATATTCCTGTTGCGATCTCTATCCTTTTCAATATCCCGACCACTTTGTCTGTCTTCTCTGCCATTATGACGACTGTAACTACTACTACGCTCCCTTTCCCTATGCTTTTCCCTAGTCATCTCCTCATCCCTTGCCCTTTCTCTATTGTAATGGTCCTCTCTTGCATATCTGTCAAACAGTTCATGGTCAGAAGCAGTCCTTGATTTACCTCTCAATTCAGGTGATTTATTTCGATCAGTATCATAGTCATGAGAATAAACAGTTGGCCTATCATCTCTGGAAAGAGAGAATGCTTCAATTAAATGATCATGGGACCTGGAACTATTTCTGCCAGACACCTCCCCATGGTAATGGTCATCATTAGATGCTGACAATTCCATAGCTCTGTAGCTGTCGTCCAAATTTTGGGGTGAAACAGATGTCTTATAATCTGATTCCATATGCCTCCTAAGATCGTACCTTTCAGAGTCACACTCCCTATCTCTTTTCCTGTGCTTAGATGAGTCTAAACTTGCTCTGTTAGTGGGTGACCTTGACCTCCGTACCGACCTTTTAGAATTCCTTGAGCTTTCCATTTTAGCACTTTTTTTGGGGGATTTAGATCTGATCTCTCTTCCGTCTCTTTTATCTAGATTATGACCACAGTCCCCATGAACACTGCCTCCATTAAACTGGGACAACTGACATTCCGAATACAACTGTTCAACATTTCCCACCGTCTCTTCAGCAAGTGGTAAACTTCCACCTCTTAAATCAGTATCAACGTCACCTGCAGATCTTGACTTCATGTTCTCCTTCCTTACCTTTTCATGTACCTTCTTGTTCTGGTTATCTCCTCCTTCACCTTGCTTGGCCTGCACTACCTGCACAGATAATTGCTTTCCGATTAGGCAACGCCACATCAGTTTCTCGAATTTCGAACCTTGCTTTAAGAAAACCAATGATAAGATAAAATAGCTATTCTTCTTCGAAATTACTCTAATGATTCCTCCAAATATCAAAGCATGTTATGACTTGTAACAATTTCCATTTGCTGTCAATCCCAAAAAAGGGTTAGGCAAACTAAAATCACATTATACTCCAAGGAACTAAACTGATGAGGATTTCGCTGAAGCCAAGACCAATAAAACCAAATCCATCGTAGAACCTAAATGATATGTTAGAAGGGTACCTACCTCTCTATCATCCTTCGATTTGAACCCCTCGTGCGGCTCTATTTCCCCAGATTCTGCATCAGACCGCGTTTTCCTTAATAATTCATTGTAATTATTTTCTTCCTCTTCTTCCAGAATCTCCCCTTCTTCTTTGTCGTTATCAAGTTGAGCAGTAGCCGCTGGCATGCTGTTAATTTCTTCCCTCTTCTCGTGACCGTGTTTGCTTCGATGACGTTGACCGTCATGACGATGGTGATGGTGTTTTCGACGCTTCGAACCCTGCTCTAGCTCATCGCTAGGCGATCTGTGGTTCTTTTTGTGAGAAACGGGTTCATCGGAGGCCATAGCTGGCTAATTCAACGGCGAGGAGGTGACGGCGATGTCGATTACGTATAGGGCTTAGGGTTAGGGTTGTTCGCCGGAAGAAGAGAAGACGAATGGAGTCTATATCTGCTCCCTCGTATATCTGAGACAGCAGTCGATGGGGAGCTTGTGACAGAACAAGTGAAACGAAATACTGGCTAATTTACTCTGACCCTCCTGATAGTACTACATTTGTTCGTACCTCCCTAAAAGTCTGAAAATTACCTCACGGTTCTCAAAAGGCAAAAATGATATAGATCAAGTCTTAGGGTGTGAAGTCATCTCGAATAGCTGATTCTATATACCAATGATACCATATATTGATAGACTATTTACCTATTTATTGGAAAATAAAAAGGATAATAAAAAATAATTTAAATTTTATAAAACCATAAAGAGTATAAAAAATGCATTATAATATACACAAACCCTAACAACAATGTGCATCTAGTACATAACAAAATCCTTCAAAAATGCACTTTAATCGTATTTTATCTCAAGCATATATTCACTCGAATAAAAACTTAGCATATTATATATAATCAGCTAATAAATTAATCGAGCAAGAAATACCCCGTACTAGTTTTTATTTTATTTAATAAACCATAAATAAGGTAATCAGGGAAAATTACCTTAATGCCTAATCGGATAAAAAATTTATTTTTAGTCTATTTAATAAACATTTAATAAGTCAAATTGACCCCCCTATATATAAATAAGAAAAAATTGGATGCAACCAACCTTGGATGAACTTGACTCCAGCCTCCTTGCCCTCTTTCAAAAATAATTTTATATTTTTAAATGAAATTTTAAAAAAAATTGTATTTTACAATTTAATTTAAATAAAATTTATAAAAATAAGGGTCTACCTGTTCTTCCTTCCACACAAGATTATTAGAGGACCCTTCACTTTTCCCCTACAAAAAAAAAAGGAGGGAGGTGAGACTTTTTTCCTTCCTCTAAAACAGAGAATGGGAGAATGAAACTAGACTACAAGGACATATAAGGAAGATAGCCATTAGTATCTATTACATGGCCTTACTCAAAAAACTTCATGGTCTTTCAAATTTCATAAAGCAAATAAACCAAAGGAGAGAAAGAAGAGGAAAGGAGAGAAAGGTGTATTAACGAATTTTAACCAAGAGCAAGAAGTTTGAATGTTCTACCCCATGTCTTGAGGTTGTATTTATAGTTGTAGGAAGGTGTTTACAATTATTATAATGCCCTTAATACTACGTACTTCAAAAGGATAAAAACACGAAAGGACATACACCATTTTGCATTATTACAATTATTTGTCATCTCTATAAATGTTCTCCTTATTTACTAGTTATGCCAACCCTACACACGGGGGTGTCTTTTAACATAACGTGAGAGAAAAGAGTACGTTCTAGTAGTAACAACCATAGCAGTAGTATTGCTTTGAGGAGCAACTATCATACTCTTATATTTTTTAAGTAGTTCATGATCCTCTTCTATTAGAGTCAATCTTACTTTAGAAAAATCTGACGGTAGTTCACTATGTTGGCCCATGTGAATTGAGAATTTCAAATTAAAATTTTAAGTAAGAAGCGTAAACGAAAATTATGCAATTTCAATGTAAAACAGACATTCACACACACCATAGGAGACAAAATAATTTTTGTTATCGATGTTCCCCTAATGGTATTCACCACCCAAGAACCCTTGCTAGTAAAATTCCACTATTTCAAAGCTCCAATAGATAGAATTTACACCAAGAGCTTCCAACTCTCTTTAAGCTATTTGTATCACGATATATACTTTTTACAAATTCAACCAGTCCAAGAGATTGGTTAAATGCTACCTCTTGCAAGGTCTTTCTATCTGGATTGAATAGGTTCTAGACGAACCTTTCTCAAATAAAAATGAATGAAAGTAAAACTTACACCCAAATACTTGGAGAGTACCTTCTCTTTGAGTGATCCAAACTTCTACTTATTTTCCACACAATGTAGAGTGTTTAGGAGCTTGTCTATCATGATATACATGTAATAGGTTGAGAAAAGAGGCTTGGAAATACAATTGGATACCACTCTTTCACTCAAAAACACTTTTGAGAAGTATTGCAAGATTCAGAATAAAGGCTTCGAGGTTTTGCCAATAAATGCTTATTAGCTTCTCTATGTGTAGTCTGGTGGGGTACTTATAGCTTCTCCAAACCAAAATAGTTGTTTTTTACCCGTTCACAAAAATTAATACGTTGATTGATCGATCACTATAAAGTGATTGATAGAGCAATCCATCATAACGACTCTTTTTATGACAGGATGTGACTTATTGATCGATTAATATATTACTGTTGGTCCTGAAAAATTAAGTTGGTCAATTATTACCAAGGGATGATCGATCAATCAAAACTCCCTCTAGTTGTCCAATACAAGTATGATCGGTCAATGAATTTCCTATGATCGATCATTCTTTATGTCCTTGCCTGGCAACATTCTATCTGATCAATCAATCGTATGGGATAATCGATTATTTCATATAAATTTTGCTTGCATGGACATCATTGATCGATTAATCCAAATAGGATGATCAATCATGCTTTATAGCATGATGTGGCCATGTTTTGGATAATCGATCAATCGACTATGGTTGATGAATCATGCTTTATAGTCTTGGTCTACACACTTCTAGATAATCGATCATTTGCAGAGGTTGATCGATCATTCTTGTGCCAATTCAACTAAATTGACTTTTAAATCATGGGAATGATTTAATTAGTGTTCTAACACATTCTAAAATATGTATATGATGTTCCTAAATGTGTTTTATACACAACATATGTCCTAAAGTTCCATATACACCATTGTACTCTAAAGAGAGGAGTTAGCATAACTCTCTTACATTTGTGACTTAGTTTTGTTATATATCATTGACACTTAAACTCTAGTCTTCTAGTTGTCTTCTTCTTTATGGGTGCTTCTTCAAAAGATGTTCTTCAATGGTGCTTGAGGTCTTGTGTAAGATTCATCATTTTGAAGCTTAAGACCTTGAGATGCATTGTCTCTTGAAGCTTTAAACCTTTAGTTCTATTAAGTTTTATTGTCATCAAAATCAATAGAGGAGTCAACCCAAGGTCAACAATCTCCGTTTTTTATGATGACAAAACCTAACTTGGAAAAATAAAAAAACATTCACAGTCCCTAAGGTTCGGAGCTAAGTTAATTATTCAATTTCAACATATGCTCCCCCTTAATGTTTGCATAGTATATTTAAGACCTTTTAAGTGTATAGTGGCAATTTTTCAAAGTGCCTAAGGATAGAGTGGCATCGAGTCGAGCCAAGCTCAAACATGTGTAGGTTTGAGCTTGACTTGACCTTAAAATTTTATGCTTGAGCTTAGCGTCAAGCCTTAAATTGAACTCGAGCTCGAGCTAAAAAATTGTAAACGAGTATAAGCTCGAGCTCGAGCTCAATATACATTTAAAACTACAAAAAAAATTACAAATTAATAAAGAGAATATTATGATGAACTTAGTACCATTGAACTATAAGCTATCACAGAGGAGTCCAAGACTTTGTAATGGAGCATACTAACGTATAATAACCAGCTTAATAGACCTAAAAGAAAGAGCAAACACCTCAATCAAAAGTATTTATTCTATTGGCTAACAACAACATTAGATGTTAAGGGACCCAAAAGGGTTGCACGATTGATCGTCTTTGAGGTTTGAGGCAAATAAGAGCAACTATCAACCAACTAAAATGGGAATTGACGAGAGCAATTAGAGTAATGGGTATTTTTGTAAAAAATCTATGCTAACGAGCCGGCTTACGAGCTAACAAGCCGAGCTAGGAAAATCTCAATCTTGACTTGTTATACATAACGAGTCTTATTTCAAGTTCGAGCTCTAGCCGAGCTCAAGTAAAAATTGAACTTAGTCGAGATTTTTTCGAGCCAATCTCAAACGGTATGCAAGCCAGTTTGGCTTGGTGCCACCCCTACTAAGGATTTTTATTTTTAGGGCCAATTGCCCATCTTTTTCTCCCCTTTTTGTCATACTCAAAAAGATATTAAAGAAATTCACAAGTACAAGCAAAAGATTGGCTCAGGGACATTTCATATATATATAGTCGGTGCTTTACAAAGTGTGTACTTAAATTACAAGCGAAAAAGTATAAAAGCATGCAAAAGTACAAGGGAGTAAAAAAGTAAGGTAGTTCTAAGGACAAGAGAGGGTTACAAAGCCAATCTCCCCAAGTACTCATTGCTAGATTCTAGCTCAAGTTAGGTCTTTCAATCTAGATTAATTAGGTTCTAGATGAACTTTTCACAAATGCTAGTAAAAGAAAGGTAAAAATGACACCATTCCTTTGAGAGATGTTTCTCCTTGAGAAATTGAAACTTCCTCCTCCTTTGTAGCACGATGCAAAATAATCAAGGAGCTTGGACTACATGAATGCAAGGATGAATGAAAGAGAAAAAGATATTTTACAAGGTGTGAGACTCTCTCTTTCAATCTAAAGCATTTTGAAGAGAAATTTGCAAGATACAAAGTAAAGGCTTGGGGATTTGCCAATAAATACTCATCCACTTCTCTACACATGGTTTGGTGGGGTATTTATAGCTTCCCCAACTCAAACTAACCATTATTTGCCCATTTGAAAAAATCAATACTTTGATTGATCAATCACTTAAAAGTGGTTGATCAATCAATCAATCAATCACAACGACTGCTTTTCTGTCAGACTGTGACTTATTGATCGTTACACTAATTGATCAATATGTTACCGTTGGTCTAGAAAAGTTAAGTTGATCGATCATTAGTAGTGGATGATTGATCAATCGAAATTCCCTCTAGTCATTCAATACAAATATGATCGATCAGTGCGTTTTCTTATGATCAATCATGCTTTATGCCCCCTACATGCAAGGTTCTTACTGGTCGATCAATCAGGTGGGATGATTGATCATTCTAAGAGAAATTAGTTTGCCTAGGCAGAAATGATCCACTATGGTTGATCGAACATGTTTTATATTTTTGGCTTGCTTAGTTCTAGATGATCGATCATTACTAGTGGCTGATTGATCATGCCAATGCCAGTTCAATAGTGTAGACTTTTAAAGCATGAGAATATTTTCTCTCTAAGTGATCTAGCATGTTCTACATGATATTTATGATAATCATAAACATGTCTAAGTACAAATTATGACCTAAAGCTCTAATTTGACATATGTACTTAAGGAAAGGAATTTTAGAATGTTCTCTTACAAAAGTGACTAAGTTTGGTCGTTTGAGTATTACACTTCAACTCTAGTCTTGTCATTATCTGCTTCTTTGTGGGTGCTTCTTCAAGAGACGTTCTTCAATTGCGTTTGAGGTCTTGAGTTTGGCTTGAAGCTTTAGACCTTGAGTTGCATTTATTCTTGAAGGTGAAGTATTTGAAATACTTAGATTTTTATGTTCTTAGATCAATTAAGTTTTTTATAATTAAAAGTAACATGGGAGTCAACCAACGATCAACAAATTGGAGAGATTGAAAACAAAAAGTCTTAGTGGATGAACAAAGCTCAGCGAGCCAGGAGATCAAAGCTCTTAAGGTGAATCTCGTCCCATCTCTCCACTTGCACACATAGATCCTTTTATCCTAGGTAGTATTTATAATAAATCATTTCATGAGTGCTAATTTTTTGAAATGTATTATGTTTGCTAGCAATTTAATTCCGTGAACGATGGTGAAGAAGAGTAGGGTCCTTGGGTTTAAGGAGGGCTTTTTATTTTTAGATCAAGCAATCTTTTTATTTTTTGAGAATGACCTAAATTTTTTATAAATACTATTAAAGAATCTGATAATGCAATATTTTTTTAAAACGTATTCCCTATGAATGAAAAGAGGAAATTTGAACTAGAAGAAACTTAAGGATACCAAAATAGTGCCACAAACTGAACTTAGGTGGAGAAAGAGGCCTTGGATAAAAAATAAAAAAATCCTATGAGATGATTTTTACACATTCGTCATAAAGGATGAAATATAGTGATGCATCCTTGTGGGAGGAAGTAGTTAAAAGTAAAATGGATTCAATTCATTCACACCTTATGTGGGTATTGATAAACTTACCTCCAGGGTCTAGACCAATTGGATGCAAATGATTTTCAAAAGGAAATGTAAACCTGATTGCTCCATCAAAAAATACAAAGCAAAATTAGTTGCCAAAGGTTTTAGTCAAGGAGAAGGAATTGATTTTTTTACACTTACTCGCCAGTCACTAGGATAATTATAGTTTGAGTGCTTATTGCACTGGTTGCATCATATAACCACAAAATCCATTAGATGGATCTTAAAATCGTCTTCTTAATGGTGAATTAGAGAAAGAAATTTATGTGGAGCAACCAGAGGGTTTTATAATTACTTTTTAAGAGACTAAAGAGTGTAAGTTAGTCAAATCCTTATTTGATCTAAAACAAGCTCATATGCAATGGCATGAAAAAACTGATAGGGTAATCCTTCTTATAGTTTCAATATATGTGATGTTGACAAATGTAGGTATTGGAAACTATATGATAGGTCTTTCATTATTTATGTCTTTAAGTAGATGATATTTTAATTTTTGGAAATGCAAATGTCAAAATTCTAGAGGTAAAGAAATATCTTAATGACAACTTTGATATGAAAGATCTAGGGTTAGCAAATGTAATTACAGTAATCAGAATAAGAAAAATGAAAATGAGATTGCTTTAAGTCAATCTCATTACGTGGAAAAAGTTTTGAAATGGTTCCGATATGAAAACTTTAAACGATTTAACACACCATATGATTCTAGCATATAATTAAAGAAGAATTGTTGAGCACCTTACCAATACTACCCAAAAGACCGGCCTGATAGGTAGTGGAAAGCTAAATACTTAACTCAGGATCCCATAATCTTTTTTGGCCCATAACATCACACCCTACCTTCACAAGACGACGTCCACGGCGGCCCATTCTGGTCGACAGCCTACTCTAGCGACACTGGCCCAACCCACCTTGTGGACCTACCAGTAATTTGAATCCAGCCTCTAGGTCACCCCTTCCGCTTGGGTCACTGCCGCTGCCAGGATTTGAACTAGCGATGTATCGCTAGCTCTGATACCAAATGTTGAGCACCTAGCCAATACTACCCAAAAGACCGGCCTGGTAGGTAACAGAAAGCTAAGTATTGAACCCAAGATCCCGTAATCCTTTTTGGCCCACAACATCATACCCTACCTTCACGAGCTGATGTCCACGGCGGCCCACTCTAGTCAATGACCCACTTTGGTTGGTGGCCAACTCTAGTGACACTGGCCCAACCCACCTTGTGGACCTACCAGTAATTTTAATCCAGAGTCTAGGTCGCCCCTTCCGCTTGGGTCACTGTCACCGCTTGGGTCACTATCGCAGCCAAGATTCGAACTCACGATGTAGCGCTAGCTCTAATACCAAATGTTGAGCACCTAGCTAATACTACCCAAAAGACCGGCATGGTAGGTAGCGAAAATTTTAGTACTTAACCCAGGATCCCATAATCCTTTTTGGCCCACAACAAGAACCATGTGGATAATGTTTCTTGGTTGAGGTACTTTCAAATTATTGGAATTCGAATATATTATTAAACTGTATCAAATTAGATATCTCCTGCACTATAGGAAGATGAGTAGGTATACCAACAACCTCGATAGAACTCATTAAGATGCTATTAATAGACTTCTTAAATATTTGAAAGGTACCATTAACGATAGAATAAATTATTCTGAATTTTTTACTGTACTACAAGGGTACAATGATGCTAATTGGATTTCTGATTCTGACAACATAAAAGCCACTAATGGTTTTATGTTTACACTATGTGGTAGATTTATCACTTGAAAATCTTCCAAATAGACCTTGAATATCATATCCAGAATGCATGCTGAAATGGTAGCCTCAAAGTTAGTTGGTAGAGAAGCCGAATGGCTTAGGAGTCTATTATCATATATTCCCATGATAGATAAGCCAATTCCAACAATTTTGATTAATTATAATAATCAAGCAACTATAATGAAAGTAAAAGTAAAAATCATAATTCAAAGTTGCCTATGTGTATTAAGCACTGATATAAAATGTTAAGGAAGCTCAAATCCACTTAAGTTATAACCTTGAGTTATATTAAATCAATGGAAAACTTGAAAGATCAGTTGACTAAGGGCTTGTCGAGAAGACAAGTACAATATACTTCAAGGGGAAAGGGATTAAAGTCTATTACATTAGTCACCAGAAGTGGCAACCCAACCTATCTGTCTGGATATGCAACGACAAAGGTTCAATGGAAAAAAAAAACCAAATGAGTGACTTGTAGGAGACACTAAATTAAAGTGAATTCAATCCACGTTCCATATCTATAAAGTAGGTGTTCAACTACACTGTATGTGAGGTTGGTGTAATACCTTAATGATATCAAGGCTATTTTAGTAGGGTATAGAGTTGCAACATAACCTTAGAGATATCACCAATGTGAGTGTGACTGTGGGGTCATAGTCTAATAGAGAATTAAGGCTTGTTATCTAAAAAGATACTTGCGCATGGATGTAACGTGTTACCTGATGGAACTCACATGCAAGATTAACACTTAGTTATTCGATATTCTCAAAACCTATATATATAAAGTTCAAGTTCAAGATTAGTTCACTTAGGACCGGTGTGAGTGGCAAATACCAACTATAGGACACCTATCATCGAAAGCTATAGGATGTTGCTTGCTCAAATCTCATTTTAAAATTCTTGTCTTATCAAATCATATGTCAGTTTTCAAAGTTTAAAAACTAGTGGGGAATGTTGACATTTCTTTAAATTTGAAATACTTGAGTACGTGTGATGTTTCTTAAAGGGGGGGTTAGTCCACAATAAACTTGAATTGAAATGAATAATTGAATTGAACTTAAATGAATTGATTCAACTTCAACTCATCCTTGGGTTTTAGTGTAGACGAGTTCAAGTACAATGGAAAACAAATTCTAGTGTTAGTGCCCCCAAATGAAAAATATGATATAAACAAGAGAATGAGTAACCTTTTTATAATATACTTAAATAGAACATATACCTAAACAAATAATTGACCAAAATAAACATGGTTACTACACTTATAAGTGATTTAACATGTTGTATTAAAATATATTAATATCCTAATTAATGAAAAATTATATTATATTACTTAATGATTGTAGTTTATTATAAATTAAAACAATAATTACTTCTGATTAGAAAAAAAAAATTAATAAAAAAAGTAAAAAATAACATAAGAGAATATAATAAATAAATAAATTATTTTTTAATAGCATAAGATATATTTTAACATTAAAACTCACTATTTTAATAAAAAATACATAATAAATAAATAAATATAATAATTAAGTAATAACATAATATATTGACACAAAATGTAAAACCAATGGTTTAATTTATTAAATCAATTGGATAATTAAACCAATTAATGATTACAGTTTATTATAAATTAATATACTAATTACATGTGATTAGAATAAATTATTTAAAATAAATAAAAAATTTAAAAATAACATAAGCGAATATAATAAATAAATAAATTATTCGTAATGATATAAGATATATTTTAACTTTAAAACTCACTATTTTAATACAAAATAAAAAAATACATAATAAATAATAAATATTTTAATTTATCAATAACATAATATATATTTTTATGTATTATTAATTAATAATATATTAACACAAAATGTAAATCCAGTGGTTTAATTAATTATAGTATTTGGATAATTAAACTAATTAATGATTAAAGTTTATTATAAATTAATATACTAATTACGTGTGATTAGAATAAATTTTTAAAAAGTGAAAAAATGTAAAAAGTAACAAGTTGTCGTCGAAGAGCTCTGCCACAAAAGAGACCTTCGATTTTGGATTTCCCAGGCGGCTCCGAGACCTTCGAAATTGCAGCAAAATTCTATTACGGCATGAAGATCAACCTCACGACAACAAATGTCGCTCCTTTGCTCTGCGCCGGCGAGGTTCCTGTCCCAATCCATTCTCCGAAGCATTAGACTCGGTAAGAACCCTAAAATCCTACGAAGTGCTGATGCCGATGGCAGAAACTCTAGGCATTGCACAGCGAGAGAGACATGATGAATGAAGTTGGGGCGAATGGAGAGAGAAAGCAGAGAGCGAAAACGAGAGATGATGTGAGAAAGCTGAGAGAGGGAAGACGAGAGGAAGAAGATGGGGATCGTTGGGAGATGAAGGCCGAGGGAGAGGGAGAGGAGAAAGGGAAATGACGAGAATTTTTTCCTTTCAGGGGGGGGGGGAGATGCGCGCTTCAAGTGTTTGATTCAAAAAATCTGGCTGAATCCAAATTCCCCGATTTTTGCCTGAGAGAATGAAGTGAAGTGATTCACTTTCCATGTAATTCATTCTACACTAACGACATTATTTAATGAACTAGGTAATTTGGGGATAATTCATTCCAGTTCATAGTGGACTAACCCCCCCCCCCCCCAAAGTCTTTAGTCTCTTGTTGTTGAGTACAATGGGGACTTTATGGCCTAAATACTATAACCCATCCTCTTCTTTTGATCTTGTATGAGACTCACACACGTACTCTTCTGAGGCCTCCACAAGATTAGAAGAAGAGAATGGGTTGTAATATTTAATCCATAAAGTCCCATGTGCACACGTGTGTGTGGTCTCGCATGTGACTCGTCTGCCACACTCTACACACATGTTTATTGGGCCCCACATATCACACATGTGTGTTATGGATTCCATAGCATCCCGAGTTATCAACAAGCGTAGGAATTAAATTATTTCTCTTTCCATGTATGTTAAATTTGGTTTGGTTTGGTTTGGACGTAATTTGGAGTGAAACAATTGACCAATGGGTCTAAGTTGTATTTTCGTCCCCAAACATATTTATTGGGACATAAAGCTCAATGAAGGCAAGCATTGAGTAAATTAATTTTAGCCAGGTCGGATTCTCCCTTAGAGGTCCAGGTCGAGCTTCCTTCAAAGTTCAATCCATTCCATTCTGATTCCACCATTACACTTTCAAAGAACAAGAGTTCTCTTCCAGCGTCAACAGTCAATTTGGAGGGAAGAGAAGGAAGAAGGGTGACGAGATCCATGGCCCGGGAAGATCCCAACATCTTGGTATAAGACAGGTCCATCCTTGGGGATTCCTCTTCCCCGGAGGATTTGCGTCAGCTTATTGATGAGATTTGTAAAAGATCAGATGCAGGTATTGATGATCTTCGCACTTCAATGGATACCATGAATACGACACTAGAGCTCATTCTCCGACGACTTGATGAAGGTGGGGGTCGAGGACCACCTCCACTAGCAGCCTATTCTCCACCGGCCAAGCACCACCAGCCACCGCCATCGCCACCTCCACCTCCTCTGCGCCACCCCCATCCACCTATGGCACCTCACGCCCAGGGACCAAATTCGGTTCCCAGGTATGTGAAACTGGACTTTCTGACATTTGATGGGTCTAAGGACCCCTTGATCTGGTTACACAAATGTGACCAGTTCTTTTACCATAAAAAAACATCGGCGGATGACCGGGTCCAGTTGGCCGCATACCATATGCTCGATGAAGCGCTCATATGGTTCCACCAATTCCGAAATGAACATTTGGTTAAGGATTGGGAGACATTTAGACAATCTTGCATGATGAGGTTTGGTCCTCCAGCCAGTAGCAATCCGTTGGGCGAATTGATAAATTTTAAACAGACAGGCCCACTTGATGTGAACTAAAGACCTTCCAGGAACGTTTGGCCAGAGCTAGTAATTTCGTCAAACCCTCCCAGTATGTTCAAATCTTTACTATTGGATTGACTGAGGCCTTGCATCTGGAGGTTGAATTACATGGCCCTAGAGATTTGGACCACGCTATGAATCTGGCCAGGACAATTGATACTAAACAACGTGTTCTAAAGGAATCACTGATCAGAAAACCAGCTTGGCCAAGCAAGACAAATTCCACTGCACCATCACCCTATTATGGGCCTCCAAGTACAGGTCCTACTGCATCCCAGCGTGCATAGAGTTCTTCCTCTACGCCACCAGCCCCTTACATAAAAAAATTAAATAGACAAGAGATGGAACAAAGGAGGGCCAAGGGCCTTTTTTTAAATTGTGATGACCAATATGTCAAGGGTCACATATGCAAAAAATTGTTCAGTGTAATTCTCTGTGAGGATTTTGAGGACATACTATCTGAGGAAGACATTGTTGAGACAAACAAGGAGGGCCCATCTATTTCACTCCATGTCATGACTGGCCTGCGCAGTTCCAACACAATGCAAGTTCGGGCACAGTTGCACCTTCTACAGTTACTAGCCTTAGTTGACTCGGGCAGCACGCATAACTTCATCAGTCAGCCAGCGGTAGAACAATTTGGGTTAGTAATCCAACAAAACACAGGCCTCTCAGTCTCAGTGGCCAATGGGGCCAAAATCGCCAGTGTGGGTATCTCTACAACCACCCACTTTTCTATTGAGGGCCACTCCTTTATTGCCAATTTTTGGTGATTCCTCTGGCAGGATTTGATTTGGTACTCAGAGTTAAATGGCTCCAAATATTGGGGCCTATGTTATGAGATTTTCAAGCCCTGACCATGACCTTCACCAAGGCCCAACGTCAGATAACCTTGCATGGCACACATGCTACTGTGCCCTGCACACTTCAAGCAGTTCAGGTCCAGAGCACCGAGCTATGTAAGTTATCTCAATTACTTACAGACTTTGAAGATTTATTTTAGGCACCTTCTGCTCTTCCGCCTATTCGCCACTGTGATCATCGCATTAGATTGCAAATGGGGACTGAACCTGTAGTGGTTCGGCCTTACCGTTACCCCCACTTATAGAATGATGAAATTGAGCGCTAGTGCCAAAATATGCTAATCCAAGGAATTATTTAGCTCAGTAGGTCTCCTTTCTCATCCCCGATGTTACTGGTCAAAAAGCATGACAAGTTGTGGACGTTTTGTGTGGATTACAAGCAGCTCAATGCTCACACAATTAAAGACAAATTTCCCATTCCAGTGGTGGACGAGCTGTTAGATGAGTTATATGGCGCCACTATATTTACCAAGCTGGACTTGAAGTCCGGTTATCATTAGATTCAAGTTCATCTTTCAGATGTGGAGAAGACCGCGTTCCGCATGCACCATGGTCATTTCGAGTTCCTCATCATGCCCTTTGGTTTCTCCAATGCGCCTGCCATATTCCAGGCCCTCATGAATGATGTATTTAGCTCTATCTTGTGAAAATATATTCTTATTTTTTTATGATATATTGGTGTATAGGAAACACTGGGACGAACACCTTCAGCACCTTTACCAGGTATTTACTCTTCTTCACTCCCATCATTTGGTTTTAAACAAGTCCAAATGTTCTATGGGTACCTACGAGGTGGCATACTTGGGCCACGTTATTTCAGCAGTTGAGGTGAAGTTTGACCAGAGCAAGATTCAAGCCATCACAGACTGGCCTCCTCCCTCCTCCATCACAGCGTTAAGGGGATTTTTGGGCCTCGATGGGTATTACAAAAAAATTATTCGTAGCTATGGCCAGATTGCAGCGCAACTCCATAATCTCCTCAAGAAAAATGCTTTCACCTGGTCCGAGACAGGGGAACATTCCTTTTAGCAGTTGAAGGAAGCATTATCTTCAGCGCCGGTTTTGCAACTTTCGGATTTTGATGAGTTGTTTGTAGTGGAATGTGATGTTTCGGGCGAAGGTATAAGTGTAGTGTTACAGCAACAAGGTCACCCGATCGCTTATTTTAGCCAACAGCTTGGCCCGCACCATCACAAACTAGCGGCTTATGAAAAGGAATTAATCGGTTTAGCTAAAGCAATCCAGCATTGACGGCCTTATCTCTGGGGGCGCCCATTTCTTATTCAAACCGATTATTGCAGCCTGAAGTATCTTCTTGAGCAGCGTCTCACCACCTCCCTCAACAGCACTGGTTGAGTAAACTGATGGGGTTTGACTTTACAGTTGAGTATAAACCTGGCAGTTTGAATGTGGGGGCCGATGCCTTGTCTCGCCAGGACGTTCTAGAGCCATACGTACATGTTATCAGTCAGCCCAGAGTTCTTTTGCTGGATTCTATACGGGAGGAGACACAGCAGCATCTGGAACTCATTGCATTATATCATGATATTTATCAGGGGACATCAAATATCCATTGGACGATCCAGGATCTTCTTTTCTTGTTTAGGAACAGGATTTTTCTACACCACACCTCGCCACTTATTCCCAATATCTTAGCCTCTTTCCATGACGATACCCATGAAGGCAAACATAAAACATATTTACGACTCAGTAGAAATTTTTATTGGAAGGGTATGAAAACCAGCGTAATAGATTATGTGGCGGCTTGTCAACGGAACAAAGCCGAATCATTAAGTCCAACGGGGTTGCTCCAACCACTTCAGCTACCGTCACAGGTATGGTCAAATATTTCCATGGACTTCATTGATGGCCTTCCCCCCTCTTCCGCTAAATCCGTTATATTTTTTGTGGTTGACCGCTTCTCCAAGTATGGCCAATTCCTCCCTTTGGCGCATCCCTACACAGCCGTTCACGAGGCACAGATCTTCATGGATAACATTGTCCGGTTACATGGGATGCCTGCGTTCATTACCAGTGACAGGGATGCCATCTTTAACAGTACATTCTGGAAAGAACTATTCAAGCTACAAGACACGAAATTGGCGTTCTCTTCCACCTACCATCAGCAGAATGATGGACAGACCGAGGTAGTTAACAGAACGATTGAGATGTATTTTCGTTGTTTTGTGGGGGGACTCATCTAAAAGGTGGGTTAAGTGGCTGGCATGGGTAGAGTTCTGTTATAATACATCATACCACAGCGCCCTCGGCACTACTCCGTTCAAGGTAGTATATGGCAGAGATCCGCCTCGGCTTTTGTCGTATGAACCAGGTACATCCAAGGTAGCCACCTTGGACCAGGCTTTAGCAGAAAGGGACACCATGCTTAGTGAGGTGTGAACTCATCTCCAGGAGGCCCAACATGCTATGAAACTATCTTATGATAAGAAGCACCCGGAAGTGTTCTTCTCTCCCTGGGATTATGTGTGGCTATGCCTCCAACATTACAGGCAACTTTTGCTGACCGCCTCCAAATGTCATAAACTTTCCCCAAAATATTATGGTCCCTTTCAGGTGCTGGACCGCATTGGCACAGTCGCCTACCACTTGCAGCTTCCACCAGGAGACATGAAAGAAGCCAAGAGACACAATGTGTTTCATGTCTCCCAATTGAAGGCCTTCCGAGGAGACTCCCCATTGGTACACACTCCTCTGCCACCGCTACATGAAGGTCGGGTCTTGTCTACTCTAGCGTAGGTGTTGCATGCTCGTCGCATTCAGGGCGATTGGGAGGTTCTAGTGCAGTGGGCTGATGCTGACCCCAGTGACACTACATGGGAGCCTTTAACCGCTTTCAAGGCTCTCTACCCCTCTTTCGAGCTTGAGAACAAACTCTTTCTCCAGGAGGGGGTGATGTTATGGATTTCATAGCATCCCGAGTTATCAACAGGCGTAGGAATTAAATTATTTCCCTTTCCATGTATGTTAAATTTGGTTTGGTTTGGTTTGGATGTAATTTGGCCTGAACCAATTGACCCATGAGTCTAAGTTGTATTTCGTCCCAAACATATTTATTGGGGTGGAAAGCTGAATGAAGGCAAGCATTGAGTAAATTAATTTTAGCCAGGTCGGATTCTCCCTCAGAGGTCCAGGTCGAGCTTCCTTCAAAGCTCAATCAATTCCATTCCGATTCCACCATTACACGTTCAAAGAACAGGAATTCTCTTCCAGCGTCAACAATCAATCTGGAGGGAAGAGAGGGAAGAAGCGTGAGGAGATTCATGGCCTTGGAAGATCCCTACAATGGATATGTAGGTCAAACAAGAACGAGTTTTATTAAATTATCAGAATGATCTGTCCATTGGAATGGATGACGATTAGAGTCGTTAAATGAAAATGGTTACAATTTCAAACAATTGGATGGACAATTACATATTTTTAACTGTTAGATTAAACAGTTACGAATCTGAAGAGTTATATCTTGTGGTTACGGATCTAAATAGTCAGATTGTGCGGTTATATTACTTGATGTTGCTCCGTTGAGATTGGGAATTGAGACAGTTGGAGGGTTCATGACTAAATTGATCCGAACAAACAGAGTCATTCCAACCAAGAAATCTCTTATCTTCACAATCAACGAATAACTGTGTTCATCAGGTATGAAGAAATGAAAAACGTATGCGTTCTGCTTGTGCGCATTTCTGCAACCTTTTAAAACCTCCGGGTGCCTGACAGGTTTATGAAGGTGAGACGAGCTTGATTAAGGATTGTCGTGAGCTTGGGAGATTTGACGTCGTAAGTGGGATCCCTCCATCTCCAAGGTAAAAGCTGCATAGTCATAACAATTTTAAGATAAATAGGCAAGGAATATGGAAGCTTTAACTTTCTCATGTTCCAATTCAGGGGTGACCCACAGATTGAGGTGAGCTTCGAAGTCGATGCAAATTGCATACTCCATGTGAGAGCAGAGGATAAGACGGCGAAGAAATCTCAGTCTATTACATTCACCAACGATAAAGGTCGTCTGAGCCAAGAGGAAATTGAGATAATGGTTAAAGGACGGTAAGGTGAAAGAGAGGATCGATTCACGAAACAAGCTGGAAACGTACATATACAACATGAAGAGCACCATCAATGACAAGGACAAACTATCTGACAACAAAGAAAAGATGGAGACTACTTAGAAAGAAGCTATGGAATGGTTTGATGATAACCAGACAGCAGACAGACGATTTTAAGGAGAAGTTGAAGGAATTGGAGGCAGTCTCTATAATAATCCCATTATAAATCAAATGTATGAGAAAAGTTATGGTGCGACAAGTTCAGATGAAGAGAGATAATTCCAGTGACAAATTATAGGAGGGAAGAAGCGCGTAGCTTCCGCTCTCAGGTTCAGATGAAGAGACAGATAATACCAGTGACGAATTATAGGAGGGAAGAAGCGCATAGCTTCTGCACTCAGGTTCAGATGAAGAGACATACCATTGACGAACTATAGCAGGGAAGAAGCTCATAGATACGTAGTGCAGAGTTGTTTCGGGAGAAAAGTAGAATTCCTTCCACTTTCAGAACCAAGATTAACTTCTCTGTTTCGCTCTCGTCTAACACACAACATTCTCATGCATAAAATTTTCATGTGAATTGTTAAGCTAATTGAGTTCAAAAGACCAGCTCTATAATGAAGTTAGAGACTAGTAGCAGAAGAAGCTAAAAGTTGTTAGAAGTTAAGATCAACAAAGGTTTCCTGTATGGCATTCGTAATTTGACATGATATCTCTTAAAAAAAAAAAATCGAACTTACCGGAAGGGAACAGGGGAATTACTGACATTCTGAACCTTCTGAACTTTTACCTCTTTACACACACGATCAAGCATACCTAAGAAATCCCTCACAATCACAAAGATGCGAAGTGGGTTGGCATCATCTCTGCTTAAATCTCCATGAAAATACTCTGTTATGTCTCTAACATGCAAAAGCACCCGATCTTCATCTTCCTTCAGAGTCTTAATATTATTCTCAGCGTGATTCAGGAAGGATCTCATGGTGTGGGCAAAAATATTATCCCTGCCATTTGCCGGTAAACTGTCTATGACCAAGCGGCGCAGTTTCACCATTCCATCCGACAAGTTTGAGACCGAGCTTGCCAAGACATCCAAGTCAATTGTGGCAGTTTTTTTCACATTGCAGAGTTCTGTACTTAAGCCCGAAACCTGGTCTAAACCCAACTCTCTGTAGTCTTCTTCCCTCTCTTCAGTAGTCTTGAGTTTAGCTTTATCATTTTTTTCCGCATTGATCTCTGACTCTCTGATCCCCTCCGAGCGAACCATTTCTTGAACAACAAAATGGAGCAAAGTAGTCTTTCCATCTGTTCCTTTTACATCAGCAAGTTTGAGAAGTGCATCAAGTTTGAAAGCTTTAGCTCCTCCTCTGATTGTCCCAACATTCATACGATTCCCTGTTTTGAGGACAGCTTCAAGCAGTTTTAAGAAGAGCCGGTTTGATCTCAATTCTTTACATGCCTCCTATTGTAACACAAAACAAAGTCATTAGTTGATCTCCAGTGGACATGGATTTGATAGCAATTTGGCATCGTTAACAGAGTTACCTCCAGCACTGCGAAGGACCTCCTGAGGTGAACCACTTCATCTTCGAAAGTCTCTCTATAAAGCATGGCCTCAATTCTTGGAAAGGCAAACGAAATGCTCAAGATCTCTTTGACAAATCTCTCTGCTTGACCAAGTTCATTGATGTCTCCTTCGTAGTTTGACAGCTTATCTTCTTCTTCTTTTGTTGGGACCATTTTTGCCAGCGCTTCCAATTGTTGTGTGCACAGACCATCTCCTGTTTCCATGCAATCAGCTGTGTCGTTTAATAATTATTTGTCGGAAAAAAAACCTAACTTGTTATCGTTCTTAAACCAACAATACCTCGAATTAGAGAATCACAGATTTGCGGTATAGAGGCATTCAAGGCCTTGGAGAGTATAGTAATGTTTTGTAGTCTTTTTGGTTCCAATATGTGGATTATTGGAGACGGGGTCTTGCTTCTAAGCTCCTCATTTTTCGTCGAACTTTGAAGGTTGTAACCAAAGAGAGATTCAATCATCTCTTCATCCAATCTGTTGAACAACATTCAGTTTAAGCTAAAGACAAACGAGAGCGAGTGAGAGAGAGAGAGAGTTTGGTTGGCTTACTCGAATGAGCTCGACTTCAACTTGTCCCAAACCATTGATCGATCAGGATTTGCTCTAACTTTGTCCCAGTGAAGTGGTTTTAGTTTAGGGAGAGGTGCTCCATCTTTGCCAATGGGTATACATTGTGGAGCTAGAAATGGTGGCGGTGGAGGGACTCCGGCTGCCTTTCCTCCCTTTGAGACTGCAGGCGGCAGGAAAGGTGATAGTGGAGGACATGGGGGTGGAGGAATGTTTGCCGGACCTGGTGGGGATTCTGGGATTGAGTTACCTTTCTTTTGAGAGGAAGGTCGCAGGAGGAGAAGAGGTGGCGGCTGCGGCGGCGGCGGCGGACATGGTGGCGGAGGGATATTTGCTGAAACAAGTGAGGATCTTGGTAAAGAGTGGCAATCCTTAGTTGAAGGCAAAGAAAACGGCTCATCCGAAGTGGAAGACTTGGAGTGGAATAAAACAGGGACCGTGCTGGGTTTTGAAGGTACTCTGTCTGGACTGGACAGAGAAGGGCCTGGTTTCAGTAATTTCATTTCGAAAGATTGCGAACTCGAGGGGGCCAAGACTCTGGGGAGTGAAACTGTGGAGGCTGGTAATGTCGGTTGGTTCGTAACCTGAGAATTAGGCGAAGTGCCTGAGAGCTTGAAATCAACAGAGGATGGGCAAAACTGTGATGAATCAAACAACACTCTTTTCTTATGGCAAGTAGAACGCCACTGATACTTTCGGCATTCATGATTTGTATGGCATGGACTGCTGCAAAACGACGAATTCAAATACGAAGGTTGAGGAGGAGGAATATCAGGAGTCACAGGCGGGATCACCGGCGGCGACGAACTGTTCACTTCATTGGTACGATCAGGAGAGGGAGACCTTTTGGAGCAAAACGAGGGAGAAGACATTCCAGACTGGTTACTCAAGCAGGCCTCAGAAGCATTAGAAAATCGAGCATTGGACGAACGTGAATTGCAGACGGAATGAAAAGATTCATCATCGAAGGATAGTGATTCCAAAGGGGTCCCAACTTGTTCTACCGACGAACAACCAACTTTTTCAGGATCTTCTGTTTCTCCACTCGATTCACCCATTTCGTACAATGGTGCATCGATTGGAGTCTCTTTTGCCACCATATTCACAGTTTCAAACGATGGTTTAACAAAAGAGACCTGATTCGAAATGGGTGTTATGGGATTGAGGTAAAAAATGTCCGGACCTGGATCAAAACTAACCTTGTTTGTGATGTTTGAATGATTCATGGTTCTGGATCTTCTTTTCCGAGTTCTCCTAAACTTCTTGCAGAGAAGCATGCTGATCAGACCAGCGATAGCAAATGTGCCTCCAACAGATACTACAACTACTACCACGATTTTTCGGACTCTATTTTTACTTTCACGATCACTTCCCTGAGCCCATGAATCATGTTGAGGGGGTACCAGACTTCTGTGCGGCAATGGAGGACGGGAGTGTTTATGCCTGCTAAATAATGGAAGGGGAGCAGGAGGTAAGGCCATATGTTCTTGTGACGGCGATGGCGAAAGCGATAAACCATGTTCTACATGATTAACTCTTCTTCCACTCATCTTTGAGCGCACCAACCCAAGCAAAACTCTAACTTTGTCTACGTAAAGAACCTTCCCGATTTCAGTCTGATCCTCCCCCGAAACCTTCTGAATGTCCTTCTGTGTCTCTCCTCCAGTCCCCTCAACCCTATAGAGCGCCGACATCCCACTATCATCATCAGTCTTCTGAGTGAGACCTGGAGCACCTTTGGCAGGCTGAAAATCGGAATAGTAGATGCAGTTCAAGAAGAAAATGAGGACGAAGAAAAAACGCAGAAAAGGAACCATGGCCATTTCTCTTAGAGTCCTCTGACGACGAATAAACTCCCAGGGTTTGCCAAACATTGTTCATCTTCCTGTTTTATGATCTGTTCTTTTTTGCTGCATTTGGATTCGACCAGATCCAACCAGAAGCTTTATTGCTACTCCAAGGAATCCTGGGTATCGTCAGTTGCTGTTGTGCCGGGCCTAGCTTCTTTGGGCTATCAAAATTAACTCTTAACGATCACATGAGAGTCTCTTTTGCACAGACCTCTCCTCCTACAGTGGACCTAAACCTCTTTTGTGTTAACTCTTTTGTGCTAATAAATCTCTGAAGAGAATTCCCAATCTTTTCTGGTTTGAAGTTTGAACTGTGATTTAGGAGCGCTGCACTATTAAATCACAATAATGGGTCTGGACTGGAGGCAGAGACATAAATGATCTCTGCCAGTCCCCTCTTAACCCTCAAAGCCTCTCTCTGTTTCTTTAAATCTTTTAGTTTCTAAGTGAACTCTGTGTTCATCTTCTCAGAGAACACCAGAAGTAAACCTCAAGGGAGGGGGAATGGCTCAACACTTTTTTCTAATATCTCACCGACTTTTAGCATTTGTAATGTAGTGGGCACCAAAGGTTCAAAGAAAATTAAAATAACCAGAAAGTATATCTCGAAAGTATCAAATCATTTGCTCTAATGACCTTTTCAGTTGGATAATTTGAATGTTGGATCACCTTAGCTTTCCGCAGACTTGATTGAAATTTGCGTCTTCAAGTGTTGGACGAGAGAGCTTCTGGTTGACACAGGGGACGAAAGTGGGTCCTCCATCATCATAAAAAATTCATACCAGCTTATCTCCTGCGGATTACAGGTTCCTGGGTTTCATAATCACTTGAATTTGCAGCCTCACTGTGCAGAAAAAACCATGTAATGAATAGTCATGTTGTTGAAGGTGATTGATGGGACCCAGTTTGCTGGACTTGCTTCTACCTCAAGCGGTGATAACCTAAACTACCGCGCGTCACCCACCTCATCATTAATGAAGATTGAAGAAGATAGGTGGGGCAGCAGTGCTTTCTCGTGGTTTTGTTCATAAAGACACCATTCGAAGTCATATCTAAGAGTGACTCAAAACAAAGATTCTGATTTTGATTAAATAAAGAAGATGATTCAGACCTGTGCGGTAGCTTTCTGTGTCAAATTTTGTCGAAAAGCTGCAAGGCTTTGTGAGTACTGAAGCAATAAAAAAACTTGGTTGACGCACATCAATTTCAAGACTCTGGGCTGCATTTGTGTTAAAACAGTTTGGACATTTTCGCATTTCTCTGAGCTTCCAGACTGTTGCATTTAAAGATTTTTAGTGTTGAGACCAGTTTATAGAACAGCTTTACGGTAGCACGTTTACGTTCGAAACTACGTTCATAACTTTTCCTGACGGAACAACCCATAGATTTTGTGGAGTTCATTGTCGTTCGAGTGTAGTACATGAGAAGTGATTCATCGAACATGGGTAGAAAGGGTCGTCTGTGCTACCAAACAATGTCTTTACTCTTTACTTAAAAGCTACTTCTGTGCGTAGCGTATTTGATCCCTAGAATGGCGCACGCAAGCTGTTTTTTTATTCTCCAGACTCATTTCTGTCTGTGATATTTACATGAAGAGTCTCAACGACTATGCTGGTGGATGATGACAAAGAAGTTTCTCCACGGACTATACTGGTTTGTTAAAAGAGGTTGTGATAAGTAATTAGTATAGTCCCTTATGGATAATATTACAATATATCTATCCCATGGTGTAATTGATAGAGATAAGGATAAAGATAATAATAGATATAATGATAATGATAGAGATAAAGATTAAGATAACTAATGATTGAATTAGAGACATACTCAAATTGTAGAGTTTTAATCACCTATAGTCTCTATGTAATGATATAAATAGTTTACACGTGATCAATGATAATCACAGTAATATTATTCTTCATTTCTATATTCTACATGGTATTAGAGTTTTCGATCGAATAATTAGAACCAGTCTGCCATCGCTAGAAATCCTTATCGGAAACAGCCTCAGTAGCTGCAGCCCACTGCCGCCGCCTATACCTAGTACTTTTGTCTTCCTCGTCTCTGTGCAAATCCTTATCGGAAACAGCCTCAGTAGCTGCAGCCCACTGCCGCCGCCTATACCTGGTACTTTTGTCTTCCTCGTCTATGTGCAATCTCGCAGGAGATATTTTTGAAAAAAAAAAACAAGTCATGGACCACCCTCACCATCGCTGCTGCCCCTACTGCTACTTCGCCTGACGTCCTTGTCGTCGTCCATCTTCACCGTTGCCGCCGTTCGCTCTGCTGGCAACCACCCTCCTCTATTTTTGAACTTCCCCTAGTCATCATCGACGACCACCATCGCCGCTGCCTCTCCCACCAAATCTGAACCTCAGGCTGACTCTTTCCCAGTCGCTATAATAGCCACCTTTGCCGTTTACCGTCTCGCTAGAATTCTTCTTCCTTCCCTGTTCCCATCACCATCACCATTGCGCCATCAAATCTTCAACAAAAAAAAAAAAAACTTGTCTCTCCCGATGTTGTCGCGGAAATCACTCTCCCATCACACCGTTACTGCCTTACGCCGTCGCCATCCCCTCCCCTGCACGCACACTTCCTTCGCTCTCTTCTCGTCGCAGTTCAGTCTCGTCGATACCATCACCGTCGTCAGTGTCCTCGTCGTCGCCGCCGTTTGCCCCTCTGGCCATACCAAAGTTGAGGGGGGAAATTATTTTCCCCCCTCGATGCCATGTCCCTCACAGTGTGCGAACGTGCACGTGTGGAGAGCATCTTCTTCCCATTCGGACGATGCGATTCCGTCCGCTCTAGCCGTTGCCTTTCCATCGGACGATGCAATTCTATTCGCCCCATTCGTTGCCCTTCCTTCGGAAGATGCAATTCCGTCCGCCCCAACCGCCTCTAGTGCCTCTGCTCTTCCACCGGACGATGCAATTCCGTCCACACCAGCCACTCCAGTGCCACTGCTCTTCCACTAGACGATGCGATTCCGTCTGCCCCAGCCGCTGCTCTCTCCAAACCACTTCCAAGAACATGCTTTCTCTTTTTGAAAATCAAGATTGGACTCTCTTCTCGGACCTCCATTTGCGGGGGCATGATAGAGATAAAAATAAACATAGTAATAGATATAAAATAATGATAGAGATAAAGATAAATAGTGATTGAATTAGAGACATACTCAAATTGTAGAGTTCTAATCACCTACAGTCTATGTGTAATTCTATAAATAGTTTACACCTGATCAATGATAATCACGACAATATTATTATTCATTAAATAAAATCAAATGAAACCCTTAAGAAAATAAAATCATAATACAATTGATCTTATTTTCTCTTCTTATCATAATCATGTAAAAATAAATTATATACAATTTTTTTAAAAAGTAAACAAAAATTTGTTAACCATACTAAGTATGAAAAGACATGAAAAAACAATCATACTCCTTTCTATGCTACAAAATACTAATACCTTGAAATATATGGATTAATCCATTGTAGAAATAACTACCATATTTCAATGGCTAGTTGAGAAAGAAAGAAAAACATAAATTATGAAAAAATTCCCTTTTTCTTTCACCTTAATGAAGCAGTTAGAAAATTTTAATTATGATGCAACTACTTCAAACTACTCTAAATACACATAATGTCAATAAAACTCTAAAACCACATACTTAAAATTTAATCTCCAACATAATAGTTTGCTTAAAACTACCTTAATATACGTAATGATGACCAATAAAGAAAAGAAAGAAAGAGAAGATACAGAAAAACCTTGTCAACATTTTCATCTTCTATTATTTTACCAAGACAATAATATAGCCTTAACATCAAGAATAAATTAAAATTTGCATAATATTATAAAGTAAGCTAAATAACAGAAAAATATACATGGTACAAAAAGTAATAACACCCTAATCTAATAAAAACAATCAATTAAGAAATGAAATTCATTAAACGGATCTAGAATATAGAAGATTGACCCCATCAGAGGTTTATCGATCAGTAAACAATCACTCATCACACCAAAGTTAAATACGACTGAGATAAACTAAAAGTCTGGCCTTATAGCATTTTTCTAACTAGCTACTAAAAACAGACATTTTTTAGTGTAAGCAACATATATGAAAAACCAGACTAGCATTTTTATTATACACTTAACAACATATTAAGAATAAAAAAAATCTATTCCTAAACAATGTATCATAATAGCCTATATCATTAAACAATGACTTTAATAAGCTAATAATAAAAAAATGATATCGTCTGATATGCAACATTTTTATATTGTTATCTCTAAAACTGGATTTATGGTTTTCTTTGGTAGTTTTTTTTTTTTTTTGTTGATGTGATCTAGCATTTTATCTATTTTTCTTTGTAGAAGCCATCATCAATAACTCAAACTGTATTGTTATGGTCTTGGAGTTAAGTAATTGGCTTTCTGCTACCTACCATGCCAGTCTTTTGGGTAGTATTGGTTAGGTGCTTAACATTTGGTATCAGAGTCAGCGCTACGTCACGTGTTCAAATCCCAGTGAGAGTCTTGAGCGGTGAGAGTCCTGCATAGAGGGGGCGACCTAGCAGAAACTAGAGTGGGCCGCCGTGGGCGTCGGCTCGTGAAGGTGGGTGTGATGTCATGGTCCTGGGGTTAAGTACTTGGCTTTCCGCTACCTACCAAGCCGGTCTTTTGGGTAGTATTGGCTAAGTGTTTAACATTTGATGTTGTGGTCTTGGGCTAAATACCTATACCTTCCGCTCCTAATAGGCCAGTCTTTTGGGTAGTATTGGCTAGGTGCTTAACATTTGGTATCCGAGCAGGCACTACGTCGTGAGTTCGAATCCCGATTCTCGAAGAGTCCTGAGCAGCGCTTGAAGAGTCCTGCGTGGAGCGGGCGACCTAGCAGAAACTAGAGTGGGCCGTCGCTAGTGTGGGCCGTCGTGGTCGTCAGCTCGTGAAGGTGGGTGTGATGTTGTTGTCCTGGGTTAAGTACCTATGCCTTCTGCTCCTAACAGGCCGGTTTGTGATACTGTGCATAGCAAAAAAAAAAAAAAAAAGACAAGAAGAATTGATATTAGTTATTTGGGTCCCTATACAAATTTCTAGTGAAAAAGAAAAAGAGCACCTTATTTGACACCATTTTTTTTACTAGATTGCTTGATCTACAAAACAATCTATAGTTGAGGAGTAGACCTAGATAAGCTCTTTAGCTACACCTAAGGAGCAAAGCTTTGTATGTAATTATAAGGTTTGGAATTCGGTTAAACTAAAAGATATATACCAAAAACCTCACCTAGCCAGCTTGGTTGATCTAAAACGAAAAAGCCCTCTATAAACCCAAGGACCCACTCTTCTTCACCATCGTTCATGGAATTAAATTGCAAGCAAACATAATCCATTTCAGCAAATTAGCACTCATGATTCGATTTATTATAAATACTACCTAGGATGAAAGGATCTATGTTTGCAAGAGAGGAGAGATGGGATGGGGTTCTCCTTAAGAGTGTTGATCGCTTGGCTCGCTAAGCAATCTGACCACAAAATAAGAAGTTGTCCATCCACTAAGAGTTTTTGTTTTCAATCTCCCCAGTTTGTTGACCGTAGGTTGAATCCCATGTTGCTTTTAATTATTAAAAAAAATTAATTGATCTAACAACTTATAAATCTAAGTTTTTCAGATACTTCACCTTCAAGAGTAAATGCATCCAAGGTTTAAAGCTTCAAGCCAAACTCAAAACCTCAAACACAATTGAAGAATGTCTCTTGAAGAAATATCCACAATGAATAAGATAATGATAAGACTAGAGTTCAAGCGTAATAGTCAAATGACCAAACTTAATCATTTTCGTATGAGAGCATTTTAAACTACCATTCCTTTAAGTACTTATGTCAAATCGAAACTTTAGGTCATAATTTCTACTTAGACATGTATAGGATCACCATAAACATCATTTAGAACATGCTAGAGCACTTAGAGAAAAACATTCTCATGCTTAAAAAGTCTACACTATTGAATTGGCATTGGAATAATCGATCAACTGCTAGTAATGATCGATCGTCCAAAACTAAGCTGGCCAGAATTATAAAACATGATCGATCTTTCTAAACATGGCCATTTCATGCTATAATGCATGATCAATTATCCCACTTGGATTAGCCAATCATTTTTTCCTTAGCAAGCTAATTTCTTTTGGAATGATTGATCATCCCACCTGATTGATCATTTAGTTAGAACTTTTCCTGTGAGGGATGTAAATCATAATTGATCATAGGAAAATACATTGTTCAGGCGGCCAAAGGGAATTTCGATTGATTGATCATCCATTAGTAATGATAGATCAACTTAACTTTTTTATTGATCGATCAGTCCAACGATCAATAAATCACTATCTGATAGAAAAGTAACAGTTATGATCAATTGATAGATCAATCACTTTTTAGTGATTGATCAATCAATGTATTGATTTTTTCAATTGGGAAAATAACAAATAGTTTGAGTTGGGGAAGCTATAAATACCCCACTAAACCATGTATAGAGAAGTGAAGGAGTATTTATTGGCAAATCCTCGAGCCTTTACCCTCTATCTTGAGCTCGCACCTTGTAAAATATCTTTTCTCTTTCATTCATCCTTGAATTCATATTTAGTTATACATTAAATTAGTTATTCATGTAGTAATAATGTTTGTTTTACTCATTAATGTTTAAGTATTATATTTTAATTAAGTATACTATTACAAGTTACTAATTCTCTTATTTTCCATATTTTTCTCATTTGGGGGCACTAACACTGGAAACTGTTTTCCAGTGCACATGAACTCATCCACACTAACACCCAATTCGAAGATGAAGTTCATGTAGATGAATGAAATGAAGATAAAGATGAAGATGAACTTCAAATTTATGTTTGTTGACTAACCCCCCCATAGTCCAAACTCCTTGATCATTTCACATCTTGGTACAAAAGAGGATGAAGCTTGAATCTCTCAAGGAGAACCATCTCTCTAAGAAAAAACATAATTTTTACCTCTCTTTTACTTGTATTTGTGAAAGGTACATCTATAACCAATTTAATCTAGATAGAAATGCCTAACTAGAGCTAGAATCAAACAACAATATCTTGGAGAGATTGTGTTAAACACCTAGCCAATACTACCCGATAAAACGGCCTGGTAGGTATCGAAAGCCAAGTACTTAACCCCAGGATCATAACATCACACCCACCTTCACGAGCCGACGTCCACGACTGCCCACACTAGTGGCAGCCCACTCACGCGATGGCCCACTCTAGTTTATGCTAGGTCGCCCCCTCCACGCAGGACTCTCACCGCTCAAGACTCTCGTCAGGATTCGAACTCGTGATGTTGCACCTGCTTTGATTCCAAATGTTAAGCACCTAGCCAATACTACCCAAATGACCGGCCTGTTAGGAGCAGGCATAGGTACTTAACCCAGGACCATAACAGATTGGCTTTGTGAAAATCGAGTATTGGGCTACTTGTAGCCAAAGAGAGGTGGAATCTCTTATGTAATTCCAACTATTAGAGCTTTTGAGAATAGTGAAAATTTTCCAAACAAAGGTTCTTGGGTGGTGACTACCACTAGGGGAACATCGATAAAAAAAAAACCTATTGGTCCATGTGGTATGTGCATGTTATATTTGATCTTGAATTGCTTTTGTGCATGAATTTTTAGTGAGACACACAACCTACTTTTAACTTGATAATCTCAATTTACCTCCCACTTGAGAAGCCACCTAAGTCAACAATTGGTATCAGAGCAGGACAAACACTTAATTGAAATCAAAATCCACTTGATTTTGAAAAATAAATAAATAAATGACATCTCAAGTAGAAGTTATGTTCCAAAAGGGTCATGATCCTTTTGAATTCCCTTGCTCATTACTTCACACTACCAATGGTGGAGATTAAGAAAGGAATTGTTCTTACAATCCATTGGATTTGAATTATGGGAAACTATCATGAGTGGACGCTTCATCCCATCCCGAAATGTAAAGATTCCAAAATATGTTCATGATTGGGATGACCATGACACTGTAATGCTAATGCTAATGCTATGGAACGCATTCTTAGTTCCTTGAGTGATGAAATGTTGGTTCTTACTTATCTTGTAAATCAACCAAGGATTTATGGGATAAATTGGAATATGACTTTTCTAGGAACAAAGAATGTTGCTATTCAAACTATCAGTGTTATACATCTAATGATAACACCAAAATTATTGATTGTATGCACTTATGTTTATATGGAAACAATATCACCGATCGAGATGAAACTTCAGAGAGTGATAGTTGTGAGTTATTGGACAAGGAAGAATTGATGAGAAAACTTGATGACTTCACATGCTCCCTTAGAAGAAGAGAAATAAAATAAGAAACTAAGGGGGGGTTAGTCAACTTGAAGGACGAGATGATCTTCAACTGCATAACGCCCTTCAACACTTGAAGTCGTTAGTGGAGCACAGATGAAGCTTCATCTTGATACAGGGGATGAAGGGGTCCTTCATCTCCACAGTTTAATTTCGATCATGTAGAAGAAGGCCTTGTTTGATCTTCTTTGAATTGAAGGACGGGCGACACTCAATTTTTCCCCTCTCTCTCCTCGCACCCCCCATTGCACGTCATCATTTCTCATTTTTTCTTCCTCTATCCCGCACTCCCTCTCTCGTCTCCCTGCGCCCCCGACGTCGTTGTTGCCAAAATCGATCTCGTCCTTCGTCTCCAGCTACCGTCTCAGTTCCCTCTCGTCCCCGGCCTCATCTCTCGGTCTTCTCTCGGCCTCGCCCTCTCTCTCACACCCCCTCTCTCGTCTCCGTGACTCCCTCTCTTCTCTCGAACTCGCTCTCTCTCGTTTCTCTCTCTATTCCCTCCCGACCTCCCTTTCTTCTCTGTCTTCTCCCTTTCAGCCTCCCACTCCCTTATCTCTCTGGCTAGTCTCCTTTCCCCCAAAAATACCTTCCGATTTCGTTCGATTTCCCTATTTCCATTTCGATTTTCTTCGATTTTGGACATTTGGGCATCGATTGCTTAATATCTACTTCGATTAGGCATCGATTTCACCTTTCGGCTTTGGATCTCCTCAAATTTCAGAAGGTATGCCTAAACCCTAATTTTTTTCATTAAATTAGTGTTTTATTTGATTTAATTTTATTTTCAATGCATAATTGGGGGTTATTTGTGCATTATTTTGGGATTTAGGGTTACGGTTTATAGTCTAAATTCTTGATTCGTGTATGGATTATTTTTAGGGTTTGCTGCTCGGTATTTAAGGGTCCAATAATTAGGGTTTAGGGTTTATGGTTAAGGATTTAGGGTATTTTAGGGATTAGGGCTTTTAAGGTTTAGGGGGTTTAGGGCTTTTAAGGTTTTGGGAGTTTTGTGTTTTTAAGCTATAAGGTTTTTTGGGTTTAGGGTTTGGAATTAGGGTGTAGGGTTTAGGGTTTAGGGTTTAGGGCTTTTAATGTATTAAGTTATGGAATTAGTGTTTAGAGTTTAGTAGGTGATAGGGTTTTTAAGGTTTTCGGGGGTTTTGTGTTTTTAAGCTCTAGGGTTTTTTGGGTTTAGGGTCTGGAATTATGGTGTTGGGTTTGGAATTATGGTGTAGTGTTTAGGGCTTCTAAGGTTTAGGGTATTATGTTATGGAATTAGTGTTTAGGGTTTAGAGTTTAGTAGGTGATAGGGTTTGACTTTAGGGTTTGATGGTTTATGGTTTAGGTTTTATTAGGGGTTTTTTAGTCCAATTCAAACAAGGTTGAGTCGCCTACACGGGCGTCCATTAGCCAACGAAACCCAACCCCATCACTGACGAGGTACAGTTCGTAGTGATTGCGAAGTTATATGGGACTCTACCAGGGGTGTTCAGTGAATTTGGACTTGATGTGTGTGTTTTCTCATTGTTTAGTGTATATGCAGTAGTGAAAATAGTTTAATTAATTTTGAAATGTTTTAGAATGTTGTTGAGGATTTTTGAAGTGCTATGGAATGTTTTTGCCATGTGGTGAGGAGATTCAGGTGTTATACATATCCACCACATGGTATTTTCTTTTTTTTGTGGTTTCGATTCAACCCTTCGACTTTGATTTTTCTCAAATTTCATAAGGTAAGTCTAAACTCTATTTTTTTATTAATTTAGTGTTGTATTTGATTTGCCTTATAGACAGCTACTTGTGATTGATATATCCTACTTTTGATATTGTTGAGAACTTGTTGACCAATGCCATTTCAACCATTGTTCTGTATTTGATTTGCCTTATAGACAGCTACTTGTGATTGATATATCCTACTTTTGATATTGTTGAGAACTTGTTGACCAATGCCATTTCAACCATTGTTCTAAGATTTTGTTTTCCAATCTTATTTTTTTGGAGTCGGAGACTTTTGAGTTCGGAGGCCTGCTTGAGAATGTCTCATCAGGGCAATATTTATATCTCTATCCAGAATTTTTTGATTGTTAAAAGTAAACTAGTAAAGAATTGGCGCTTTTTTTTTACCATAATCACGGATTTATTCTGGTTCTTACTTGCATGTCAGGGCAATGCGGATGATGTAACAATTGCAGTATTGAAGGAGTTGCTTCCTCTACAAGAGAAAGATCAATCAAGGGGAAGATTTGGAGATTAGTTCATAGGGGGAAATGGGCGAGGAACAACTAGCATGAAGAGAAACAATTATAGTTTGTAAATTTATAATGGATTTATAGTTTTTATTTGGGCGATTGTAAATTGATAGTGATATTTCATTTAATTTTGTTGTGTTTGATTATTGTATAGAGTTTATTTATAATGTTATGCAGTGTATGGAGTGTTTAGACTATTTTATGGAGTGTATATAAACAATTCCATGGAGTGTTTATGGAATGTATAGACAATTTTATGGAGTGTATATAAACAATTCCATGGAGTGTTTATGGAATATATAGACAATTTTATGGAGTGTTTATGCAGGTATCATGTATATTGATTATGCCCAATTTTAAGTGGAGGTCATGCCGAATTTTATACAGGTATTATTATATACATAGATTATGCTCAATTTTAAGAAGAGGTTATGCCTAATCTTATACATGTATTATATATATAGGTTATGCCTAATTTTATGTAGATGTCATATCCAATTTTATGTAAAATGTATACAGACATCGACGATTGCGATGGTCTTGAGGATGTGGGTAGCCAAGTAACATGCTTTCGAAGGCAGAGTGCATTAGAATCCACAAGAGTCGCACAATTTTGAGATGCCATATTGACTTCCATGTGGAACGATAAATGATGGTTGTATCTTATTACTTTTGAACATGCGTCGTTTATATGTACTAAACTTGTAACTTGATGATTTTAATATTAAAGGCACGAACTTGTTATTAGAATAATCTTTTTTTAGGTTATTAATAAAGTTGTATATGTATTTATTTATTATTTTTGTTCAATTTTATTACTATATTAAACCTCATATTTAAGTCTCAGGTAAATAAAATATAATTAAAGTATGCATTTGATTAATTAATTACTTTTAATTTTGTCAAAATATATTATTAATTAATACCATGTAAAAAATCTATCTTATGTTATTAATATAATACTTTTTTATTCATTAATCATATTTATTTTTTATTTACTCTATTGTATTAGTGATTTAATAGTGGTAATTAAAATATTGTTAACTCAAACACTTGGTTAAATTAACGTATTTTTATAATTAATAAAATCAATGGTTTTAAATTTCAAAAATGAAGATGAAGATGAACTTGTCCACACTAACACCCTATTTCGAAGATTTCGAAGATGAACTTGTCCACACTAACACCTATTTCGAAGATGAAGATCATGTAGATGCATAAGATGAAGATGAAGATGAAGATCAAATTTCCAATTTGTTGACTAACCCCCCCTAAGGGGGCAACTTTCCAAACTAGAAAAGGAAATCAATTCATTAAAAACTGACTTTTCCACAAAGCTAGAAGAACTTAGAAAAGAAAACATAATGCTCATTTTAGAATGTGAGAAACTAGATGAATATTCTTCAAACATTCTTGAATTGAGAAAAACAATGATTTGTATTGCTCTAAGATTTTAGAATTACAAAATGAAAAACAAACTAGTAAAATCCAATAACTTTATAGTTGAAAGAAGAACACACGACTTATCTCATGCTTTAAAGATTATAACTTGGGAAAAGATACTTGTATGATTAGATCCCGAAAAAAAAGTGAGAAAGTTGGAATTTAGAGTTAAGGTTCATGAGACTAAAATAGAAAGAGAATCTAGTAGTTCTCATAGGACAAATGTGACAAAGGTCACAACCTCACCGATGCATAATGATGGATGTTACGTTTGTGAAATCATAGGACATTATGTGATTGAGTGTTCAGTTGGAAGATCTAAAATTAATGTGGTGAAACAAATTTGGATTCCCAAGGGAAGTCTAAATTTGTCTTCAAAAGTTGACCCAAGCAAATTTAGGTACCAAAGTCACTGAATCTTCGTAGCAAGGAGTGAACTCTCCAAACCAAATTATATACCCCACAAAAATTACTTAAACAACTTGTGGGATATGAATTATGTAATCAAGAATTCATAATTTGATGTTCATGTCAATTTGAAGATTCATTTTATGTGATTTGGTTTTGAGGATTAACACAATGATAATTTTATCATATACCTCATCGACCAATATTGGAACTTGTTCGTGTAGAACTAAGTTATCTTGGTAAATTATGCGTTCCACATCAACAAATTTTGCTCAGTTTTGGATTCAGGATCCCATGATAATTAATGTGAGAGTCGGAAGAGAGAAAGAGATGAAGAGAGGGACAGATGTATTGGAGAGAGTTTGACAAAGGGGACTCATCTCTTCGGTTGGATTTGGGACTAATAAAATACGAAACTCTCAGTCAATTCATGGTGACGCTTACAAATCTGCAGCAGCTTATGGTATCTCTTATCGCTTAAAAGATTCTGTTGAGCAAACTCTCATTTTATGGTGATGAAGCTCCCAGACCCCCCTTCACCATCCCTTCATGGCTTTATCCTCCGGCGCAACGCTCTTCGTCACGCTCCGTCCCGTAGCCAGATTCTCTCTTCCAGCTACTCCTCTCCTCGTCTCTTCTCGTCGATGGGATTCACACATCCCTCGTGCCAGGCGAGTCTCGTCTCGCACCAGAAAGTCACTCACCACAACCCCCACTCGCGAGGAGTCGCTCCAACAGTCTCCCTCTTCCGAAGAGGGACCCGAATCAGTTTCCTCTGACTCCGTGGATGATGGGTATTTGTTACCGGAGCTCCCTGGTGACAAGCCTGACTTCTGGGAGGGCCCGCGGTGGGATGCCCTCGGCTTCTTCGTTCAGTACATGTGGGCTTTCGGCGTTGTTTTCGCGGTTCGTGTTCTCTGCTATCTTTGTTTTGGTTCTCTTCCATGTTCTGAGTATTGTTTTGATTTCCTTGGTGATGAATCGAAATTAATTGCCTCTCAGTGCTCTAAGGCCTCTTGGCTGTCAATTAAAAGTAGGGAATTTCCGAGACTGCGGGATGTCATTTTGGTTTGCGTAATTGGAACTTTAGATTATCAGAGGAATAGAATTGCTAATCAGACACGAGCAGTAGAATTTATAGACGGTTTCAGGTTTCGTAGTCCTTCTTTGGCTGGATTTTCACTACCAGTAAATTGAGCTTATACTTGAAGCGTTGCTTGTTCTGTTCATGAACAACTAAAACTAAACTGTGTTCTGCAATTTGATTGGAGATAAACTGTTACACGAACGACGACAACTGTGGCTACCACAGAGGATATTTTTTGTTAGTGTATAGGTGAGAGAAAAGTCTTTGTTTTATGTTTTTGAGAAGAGAGACCTTCTTTAGGGAATCTAAAACTATGTTTTGGTCCGAAATTCTTTATTTTCAGCATTGGCAGTAACGTTGTTATGAGGAAGAAGCTTCAATCTCTTGTTTGCTGTTAATTGAATAATGTGAGGAGGACTCGAACGTGATAGTGTCTCTGCAAGAAGCGATACAGGACTACTATATTATTAAGTTCCTACTTTTCTGAAAGCTAAACATGAAGAAGGAAGGGAATGGAAGCAGTCTGTTGTAATACAGTACTGAGAATGAATACCTGGGAATGAATAACTTTTCCCTTGTCATGGAAAAACTATAGAAAAGGTCTCCTCTGTACCGTGGAGGACAAGGGCTCATCTAAAGCCTAATACAAACTCTTCTCCTACATTTTGTATGCTCATACAAAATATGAAGATAATTAATGAGTGCATGCTGGCTTGCTAAAGGATTTGGGAAATAAAAATAGTAGACTTTCAACTCTACTTGTTGTCCATGTATGGTTGAGAATCAACTGAAAAAGAGATTGAGAAGTAGAGAACAAAACGGTGGAGAGAACTTAAAAATCCACATTGTCCGATCCACAACTTTGTATGTCAATGGACATGACTCCTACCTTTGTTTTACAATGAAAAACAATAGATTGGATGGTAGAGTTGGCAACGAGTCTCCTTTGACGACATTTAGGATTTAGACATGTATGTGCCTGTTTACATTGTAAGTCCCCTTTTTTTCTGAAAAGGATTTGTAAAATGCATCAACAAATTTATGTACTTCACTAACATAAATTTTATGAGCTGATTCACACTGTAATTTCATTTATGCATGAAGGTTGATGTTGAAATCTGGAGGTTTTCAAAATTGGTGTAGCATTTTATCAGATCTAAATGTCTTTAACTTCTGCTTGTGTTATTACTTATTTTCTGTGGCTGAAGGCTTATACACACAAGTCCTGATATGGTTTGTTGGTACCTGTTGAATAGAACAAAAAAAAAAGTTTTTAGTTTGTCTCTGAAGGTTCTGTCTAAGATATAGTCTTAATAAGTGCTCTCATACCCATGGTCCTGTAAGTTGTTGACAACTGGAGTTATTTAATCCAGCTCATATTTTCAGGTTTAAGTGACTACAGTCTTACCCATTCGGTATTCTGCTTGCAAGGTCTAAGTGATTTTCTAAAAAACTTGGGGATTTAACTTGGATTTTCTTGCATCCGAGATGTCTATGGGTAAGAACCCAGCTAATAGCCCAATGCTGCTAGACTCCATACGGATTCTAACAGTTTATTTTCTGATAGAAGCTTTTTTATATGGGATGCCTTGAGTGTGTGAGAACTGTTTGTTTTTGTCTCCTGAATCAGCAAAGAACCTGGGGATTTTTTTTATATTTTTTATAAAGAAAATATATTTCACCAACGGGATGATAAAGAACCTGGGGATTGAACTTCGATTTTCTGGCACCTGAGATTTCCATCCACCCAATACTGCTACTCTCCATATGGATTCTTGCAGTTTATCTTCTGATAGAAGCTCTTTATATGGAACGCCTTGTGTGTGTAAGAACTGTAAGTTTTGTCTCCTGAATCGGCAAATATTTTGTCCAATTATTGGTTAATTCTTTAAAGTTAGGAGAGTTTGTAGTCCTCAAATTCTTACCAAGCTGATAAGAGAGAATTAGTACTTTCTAAGGCAGCCTAGTTTTCATTGAGAGTATTTTAAGTGGAGGTAAACATTTCTACTTTCCTGCATCTTGCCCCTTTTCCGCAGATTATCAAAAGTAGCTTTATTGTCCCACTTGCTTATAATATCACAGCTTATAATCTGGAATGCAGAGATACAGAATGCAATCATCTAATAAAGCTGAAGAGGTTTTATTTCAATGTAAATAACCTTGGGATAACACTTTTACCATTCAATAGTCAACTTATGTTCTAGGGTAGAGATCTGTGTGCATCAGGTTAAACTTTAGAAGCATCTTTCTTTAGTTCTGTTATTTTATTTATTTATTTTATTATTATTATTATTTTGAACAATCCCTCATAGATAAGTTACTCGGCAATAGGATAAGTGTTAGTGCCAAACATGTCCAAGCCATCCATTATGACCAAGTTGTCTAGAATTTGCAATGTTATGACTACTTGGACTACCTCTTGAATAGGAGATTAAGGGTGATATTACTAAATGTTTTTATAAAGGGATTACTATGACATAAATGAAGTCCCAACTCTTGATTTGCTACTCAGTGTTACATATCAATGTAATGATTGATACCCCCCAAATGCGGACCTTCCCTATGTGGTTCTACATCAAGGGCAGCAGTAGATTGTTATGGTCCTGGGTTAAGTACCTATGCCTTCCGCTCCTAACAGGCCGGTCTTTTGGGTAGTATTGGCTAGGTGCTTAACATTTGGTATCAGAGCGGGATCCCACGTCGTGAGTTCGAGTCCCGGGACGCGCAAAGGCCAGATTAAAATATTGGTAGGTCCTTGTGATAAGCCCTGGGTCGGGCCAGTGTCGTTGCACGGGCGCAAAGGCTGGATTAAAATACTGGTAGGTCGCGTCTAGGTATTATCGCGGTCGGGCTAGTGTCGTTGCGCCGCCGTGGTCGTTGGCTCGCGAAGGTGGGGTGTGTTGTTATGGTCTTGGGTTACGTTCTTATACCTTCCGCTCCTAACAGGCCGGTCTTTTGGGTAGTATTGGCTAGGTGCTTAACATTTTCAAGTTGTTACGCCCCATCGATTCACCCGACGATCGTCTCTCGGTTCCTGGTTGGAATACGTTTGAGAAGATGGGAAGAAGTTCCTGTAATCCCGGATCGGATACAGGGGGGACCCGTAGGGAGACATGGCAAGGAAGATGAAAGGGCGTGAGGATAACTGAGCTTGTGAAGGGAAGCTCACCCTGGACCTCCAAGGGAGAATCCGACGTTGCTACAACTACTTTGATTAATACTTGATTTTCATACAGACTAGCGTCCTCCTTATAAGAAGAAGGCCATGACGCTAACACTTCCCTAAGCTCTGCTCTTCCCCATGACGTCCCTACATTTCCCAAGTCATTCCCATGATGTTTACTCTTCCCCAAAGCATATACTTCCCAAGACATCATTTCCCAAGCCAACCACTAAACACTTCCCAAGCCATGACGTGGCCCATACATAACTCAAAATTACATTAAACCCAACCCTTACTCTAACTTAAAGTGACACCACTTAAGTCCTACGTCTAGTCATGACTCTGGATGTTATTGAGCCCATAACATAGATATAACAATGTTAATCTTCCAACATTGGCCTAATGTATCCAAAACTTTGGGTACTGGTACAGTACCATATACTGCTAAGGCAGACCTTGGGCCTAAATTATCCATGTTCCTGGAGGTTAATCTAATCTTTGAGCCCACAATGCCTTGTACGCTATTCAAAGTTTGTTGTGGCCCATTTTGCCGTGTTGCTCTGACATATTTCTACTCATCTGATACCAATTCATAAAATGTTTTTTGATAAGAACCCTACTTGTGAAAGGTCCTTATCTTTTTCTAAAATTGAAGGAAGAGTTGAAGAGGTTAAGAGGGTTATGCTAAGATAGAAGGGAAGAAGAGAGAATTGGGAGAACAGAGGGAGAAAGAGAGAGAATTAGAAGGCACAGAGAGAAGAAGAAGGAGAAAAGAGAGGAGAAGTGCTAGGGCACAAATTTGAGAGGGGAAAGAGAGGCAAGAGAAATTTTGGAAAAAAAGTTTGACTAATTTCTTCCTTCAGCCAACACAGCCATTATTTGGGAAACTCCTTAATCAACTATGATTACATAACTCAAGGAGAGATTTTAAGAAGATTACATCAACATAGGAGAGATTCTAAGAAATGAAAGATTACATAAATTTATCAAGAAGATGGTACATTTTCCCCCCTTTGCCCTCATACCCCACACCCCTTGGACATTTTCCCTTTTTGCCCTATGCCCCTTGTTTCTTGGAGGTGCACTTTCTTGTTTTGTGGTGCTTTTTTTTTTTTCTATTTTTCTTTTTTTCTTCTACTTTTAATCTTCTCTTGTTTCTTTAGGGGTAATTTTGGGTTTCTATCACGACTACTCCTGCATGTGCATGGAAGTATTCATCGCTGTTTTGCAGTAGAAAGTTATGATTAATTTGGAAAAGCTTTGTTCTTCTTCTTCTCTGATTACAACATTGACCAACTTCATTCTCTTTCAGCTGATTGCTTGTGGCGTTGCGGTTGCCACATACAACGAAGGGGCAACCGATTTTAAAGACACTCCTGTATATAAAGAGTCAGTTCAGTCAAGAGAACTGCTTGATGAACCTGAAGCATCTGATTCAGGAGTTTTTGAGGGCAATCCTACAGAGAATGCTCCGAGCCTGGACTAGCTTTAGCCCTTGGAGGAGTTGGTGTCATTCTGGTTTCCATTTTAATGAACAGGCCATCTTTGTCTTAGTTGACTATTGTGTTTATATTTTGTATTTTTCCACCCCATATTTGTCTTCTTCCTTCAAAGGAGCCTCAAAACTGCAACAAGCATTTCGAATTTGAGCTTGTTATTATATTTTTATTTCTGTTAACCAAACTTAACTTCTTGTCTATGTTAGAAGTATATATACTTGAAATGGGTTTAAATCTAGCTGACAAATTCGGGTTATTTTGATCAACTTGTGAACTAATTAACCTGATTTAATTACTCATCCAGAGAAGGGAGGGAAGTCTTTCCTCTTATTTGCCATTAGCCTAGCAATTTGAACCCGGTTCAGTTGGACCTAAAGACTTGCTCAGCTCGAAATCTGGTCCAAACCCAGTTGATTGGGCTTAGTTGGTCCAGCAGGGTGCGTGTGGTGTAATCATAGAAGTCATGCCACAGTGGGCCACCACCAACGTGGGTCCCATCCCCTTCTAGATTTTTCTGTTTGGCGGCGGACACACATCCACTCCCCCGCGGCCAAGTCACGTGCTTATCGGGTCAAATTTACCGGCCGCCATACAGGAAAAAAGATTCCGTCGGCCGCCGGCTTCTAAGTGGGACCCATTTCTGCTTGGAATATTACACATTTTAGTTTAACCCGGGGTCTGGGCCCCGCCCGGAGAACCGGAGTGAAAAACAAGTAAGATAAAAACGTTGGGCTGTAATTAATTTCCATAAACCGGGCCACATTCCTCACCCCTCACCCACTTGCGCCAGCTAAGCAGCCCTGCCACTCTCTCTCTCTCCCGAAAAAATCTATCCAAATGAGGCGGGGCCCACATTGAAAGTCCAAACCGCCTCAGGTTCCTTTCGTAATTTATGTCAACTCCAAACCCTTATTCATTAATCCTCCCTCCCCACCTTCCCTCAGAATCCACGCAGCTTCGAGGCGGTTTCGTAAGCGTTTACAGTAGGAGGGGCCATCTCCGCCGTTGATATCCATCTCTATTCATTCTCCCTCCTCCTCCGGCTTCCACACCATTTCAATTACTTAAATAGAAGGAAAACGAGCTTTTTCGGGTTACAGTCGTAGGGAGAGGGAATAAGGAAACTTTGAGCGAGAAGGCCGTGGGAAGAGCCCTTTCCCGCTTTCAAATTCCTTTATTTATACAGATCTCCTCCTCCTCCCCCTCCCCCTCCCCCTCCCCCTCCCCCTCTCTGGATTTTTAGGCTTTAGGGATAACGTTAGGGTTTTATTTATTTATTTCTTTTTACTGTTTCAAAGAAGGAAGAACGTGCATCTCCTCTTTGACAAGCCGATGGCGGATGCCATGTATGGGAAGCTTTTTGTGAGATGGGAAGAGGTTTCTGTTTCCAACGAGAAGGGTAACCGGGTTGTTCATTATTATCTCGATCGGGCAGATGGTGGATCTGACCTCGCCGTGGTTGGAAAAGAGAGGAGTTTGAGGCATATGACTTATACGGTTCCTAATCACTTCTTGAGGTCGCTGAGACCCTCCTCGTGTCTCAAGTGGCGCTCTAGAAGAGAAGTGGTGGATTGGCTTTCTTCTCTTGTTACAGGTTTGTGTCTTCTGTTTATTTTGTGGCCCTTTTGGGCTTTCTTTCCAATCGTATGTGTTTTTTTTTTTCGCTTGGAAGGTGTTTTTCAGGTTTTGGTTTGGTATTGCTGGGGTCTACGCCCTCGCCGTGAACGGATTAAGTGGTTTGATATCTGTTTGAGAGATTAATATTTATGGTCGAAACAGACGAAACTTTTTCGTTTTCGTTTTGGTAGTCACTTTTTTTTTAGGAACTGCGGTTTCTTTCTAATATGTTTTCATTGTTGGTCTTGAATTTTCTCTCTTCAAAAGGGGCGGAGTCAATTTTGGATCTTTCGTTGCATTTTAGTGTTTCTCATTTAACGGGAGATGTCAATTTTGTGATGGGGCGACAATTCCTCTTTACGGCTTTTGGCTTTCTCACCATAGGATCGATGCTGTAGTTTCTCTGCTTCCGATTTGAACCTCCATGTTACTGAATGACAGATCAACTCTATATTCGCCTTTCCAGAGGGATGAATTAAGGTTTTGATACGATTTTTTTTTTTTAAATTTTTTCTGGAAAATGTGGGAAGGAGAAACCGTGGTTTTTCTTTTTTCTTCTAGGGGAGAAGTTTTCCATCAACTCGCTGCAGACTTTTTGAACCACATAGATCTGTTCTCTTTCCATATTAACCTGTTTGTTTTCACTTTCTTTCTGAGCCGAAGCTCATACGCATAGTACGGAGTTTTTATATTAGCAAAAAGGCACGGGCGAGGTTTTTACTCTTCTACGTCCTTAACTTGTTGGAGTTTGTTAATTTAAATCTTGATTCACTGCCCATTCGAAGAAAAAAAGGAATCTTGTCTCATAATCTCCAATATCTCAGCTGGGTATACCTCAATTTAGATCTATGTAGCCAAGCTGCGATTTTGAGGGTCCATCATGTTCTAATTTTACTCATATGAAGTGGTTGAGGTGCCTTATCCAATTGAAGTGCCATCTAACTGGTTTCTCACTTAATTTCCGCATTTATGCGGACCTTCTAAAGTCCTTTTTTTCAATTTTTTTTTTTTATCTTGAAAAAGCTTTGGTTTCTGTTTCTTTTCAGAACCCCTGATCGAATTTTCCCAATTAGTAATTTTAAGTCTTCTCCTGTTTTCTTTAATTTGATATATTTATTTATGGTTTAAGCGACTGATTTAGATTGTTTAGCATTTTCCTCCCAACTCCCAATATTTTCTTGTACATGTAAAATTTTCTTCACTAAAGGTCTGTTGTTATGAACAACTATTATGTTCTGTTTATCAGGTTCTGTTTCTTGTGGATCCTCTCCACAGGTTGATAGGTTTTTGGACGAAGAAGATCCTTGCTCTACTGATACTCCCTCTTCCAAGGTAATTATATAGTTGACCTAAAGTTAAATTACTGCAGTGTCCTTTCTTTCACTTATATGCTTAGTTACCTATACAATTTACCAATGAATTACTTTTTTTTGTCTCTCCACTCTCTGTTCTATTCAGGGTTTTCTTACAAAGAAAAATGGACAACAATCAAAGGATTTTTTGTGGTTAGGTTCCCCTTGGACCTGCCGGAAGTCTCGAAATCATTATCAGTCATTTTGCCGCAATGGAATTACAATAACTGTGAGTACAATTTGTTTTAGACTTATTTTCTACATCGTTTTTCTGATTGTTTTGCTCATGTTATAGTTAAAGTTTATTTTTGCTCATTTTGTCTGTTTTTTTATTTTTTGTTATATTTGCATGCAACAGGTGCATGATTTTGTTTATGTAATGACTGAAGGGTGTAAGAGACTGGTTGCATACTTGGAAGATATGTATGAAGACGTCAGAGGGAACAATATGGTTGTGGTACGATGGTTTCATAAAATCGATGAGGTTGGTATTGTTTTACCTCCCAATTTTAATGACAGAGAGATTTTCTTTTCTCTTTGTCGTCAAGATCTCAGTGTTGAATGCATAGATGGGTTGGCAACGGTGCTAAGTCCTCAACATTTTCAAAGGTTCTTGAATGAAGCAACGAATGGACACTGGGATCCATATATGTGCCACCGGCAGTTTGATGATGATGATATTACGCCATTTGATATCTCCCTGGTCCAGGGTTACTGGAACCAAGAATTCCTCAAATACATATACAGCACGTCTGCTTCTGCTGGAAACAGTAAAAAGTCTGTAAGAAAACTGAAAGCTGTAAATTTGCAGTGCAATGGAGCAAGCAAGCCATCTTCCAAGATCCCATTTCCTCGTTCTTTATCTGAGAAGGATGCAGCCAAGACTGACAGTCTTTCTCAGTTATCTATAGGTTCTCAAGTGGAAGTTCTCTGCCAGGATAGTGGAATCAGGGGCTGTTGGTTTGAGGCTGTGATTATCAAGAGGAACAAAGAAAAGGTGAAGGTTCGCTATCAGGATCTGCAGGATGCTGATGATATGGGCAATCTGGAGGTATTGTTTGTCTGCTTTGCCCTAGGTTCTGTTTTGGCTGTGCTTTTTCTCTCCTCTTACTCCATTTTGATTCTTTACAGGAATGGATTCTAGCCTCAAAAATTGCACCAATTGATAGATTGGGTCTACGATTGGGTGAAAGAGAAATTGTGAGGCCATGCCCACCAAATGAAGGGAAGGCGGTGGTCTCCATGGAAGACTTTGGTGTTGGTTCTGCTGTAGAGGTGCGGTGGCATCAGGGTTGGTGGGAGGGGTTTATTGTTAAGAAATTGCCAGAGGACAAGTACTCTGTTTATTTTCCAGGTATATATTTATCTTTGTATTCATTTTCTTGTCTTTAATTATTTGTATGTAAGATGATGTTGTGGTCATTGGAATCAAGAGACTGAATTTCTCTTTACTTGAACGTTTGTGATTGCAGGGGAAGGGCAAACTGCAGAATTCAGTTCGAGTGACTTGAGAGATGCCAAAGATTGGGTAGGCAACAGATGGAATCCTATTAATCCCAGGCCTGATCTCTTGAGCTTGGCCTTGATAAGTGGAGGTGAAAAGAGTGCCACTGATGATTTTGAGTTGAATGATGTTAGACAGTCTGGAAGTAAGTGTTCTCCGGCAAGAAGCTTGGATGAGGCAGACGAGGGCCTTTGTAGTAGTCTGGGCGAGGATGTTCCTGATGTGAAACAAGGTGAAAGATTTGTTCACTTGAAGTGGAGCGTTTCGAAGAAGCGAAAACGGAGTATTTGTAGGAGTAACTTGACTTCAAAGAGGAGGCTTGGGAGTGGTAGTCAGAAATCAGGTAGCAGTTCAGATAATGCAGAGGGATCAGAAGTGTGCGAGGGTTTCGTGGTTCCCATGTCCTTGAAAGTGGACCGTGAGGTCTGCAAATACAGCAGTGATCCTCTTTTTATGTCATCGATGCCCGTTTCAAACTTAGTCATGTCCAGATGATTTCTTCTAATTTAATTTCTTTTTAGCCTTCTCCCTGATCATAATTCTTAGAGAAGTTGCCATGTTTGTTGGCAGCCACAGCTTTTTAACCCGTGATGGAGAGATTCTCCGTCTGAATGTAGAATATCTCATAGGCGCGGCGTTGCCGTAGCCAGGGATGATTGTACCATGTTGTATCATATGTCTGAGTTTACAATTATCGACGTGAATGAATGAACTCAAGGAGAATATTTTTTTGTCTCTTCCAGCTGTTGTTCAGATTTTGAATACTAATATCTAGATTAGAAAATTATTGAGTTAGTCTTCATCATTTTGCCTTCACTTTATTCAGCAAGTCGCGACATTATCTCTTCCACCGGGCAAAACTTCTCAACCAAATGCAGTATCTTATTCATGAAAGTTATGAGAAATATCCGGCGAGTGGGCCAAAGACAATAATGTCAGTTTGATATTGTGGTGCTGTTTGGCCGTCAGTGGAGAAACCGGAAGATTATGTTTGTGTGGTTGTCGCAAATTTTCATCATAGTTTGTCGGGTGCTTCCCCCAGTAACGAACAAAGAAATGGTCCAGAATCCATCTTTATGACTGGATGTTGGCTGTTTGTATTCATAGCTCAAATCGTTCCGATTTATTTGATCAAGAATGTTGCTCCTCCCGTTAAAATTGGAATTAATTGGCAACTGCGGAAAATTCCTGATTTGTCTCTCTATAAGCCTGTTACAGGACCTTCAATTCTAAAGAACATTTAAGGACAATGTTTCTGCGATTCCACCCTAAATATTCTATCTGAGACCCATAGTGAAGTCTGAACAGCCTAATCTTAACGTAGAAATAGAAAAATGGAGGTTTAAAGATTCAATACCCTGTTGAACTAGTAATTAAAACAACGTCTCAGATTTTCCTTTGTTCTTAGCTAAAGCAGAACAATGGCAACCCAGCTTCTATGTCCTTCCACCAAGTATGAAAATGGTGATAAGTAGAGGTGCAGCAGCAGCTGCAACCACCCATGCTGATTCTGTTTTGACCCGTTCTGATGAACTAAGGAAGGGGCTCTTCGTAACTAGACCCATCACCGGAGGAGCTGGAAATTATCATATAAGATGGTTAAATCAGTTCAACTCCTGACAGATTCAGCAGCGGATGGTACATGAAATTTACTCTACCTGTCGTTGAAGAGTTTTCAGTCGGTGCAAGGACGGATCGCGGTCCCGGAGTAGCCATTGGAGGCAGATCAGGTAACCCTTGCAATGTTCATAATACGAAACAGAAGAGAAAGCTCAGCTAAGCTGGATAGTTTATCTGTGAAAGCTAAGCGGAACCGATAATAGATAGTGGAAGCTGAGAAGTAGAAGGAGAGAGAGGTACCTGGGCAGGAAGAGGGGTCAGCCTTGAGGTTGCAGAGTTGGGGGAGGCGAAGTGCCTGCGTCTGGTTGACGGGTAAGGAGAAAGTGTTATTGAGCAACAAGCACAAACACTCCGGCTGCTGCGTCACCAGATCGTTCAAGTTGTTGCAGCACGACCTCACCGGCGCCGGCATCGATCCCTGCACGAAAGGTACACATGGCGCGAGCAGCAGCAGTAGGGGTCTGCAGTCCGCAAGCTCCGTCGCATCAGAAGAATGGGAGCCTGGAACCGACACGAGAAGTGTGAATGCCACGGAGATGGTGAAGACGGAAGGAGGAGAAGCCATGGCCATGGGACGCAGACGGTCGGAAGCTGAAATGCCCAGAAGAAGCAGCAATTATAAGTGAACATTAATCTTGTTTCAAATAGGATGAAGGAGCTCTCGATTCACTGTTTCAGCGTGAGATGCTCCATGCTTCTGGTATTGGCCTTTCTTCTCTCACCTTCGTCTGTCCCTCTCTCAGTCATGCCGACAGAACCTTGACATAAACTGAAATATTCTCTCCTTCTCTTCCATGCAGGGTTCGTCCAAACGAATTCTTGAGCATGGAATACATAAGGTCTGAAAGGAAGAATTACTTTGTTTGAATAGTTAAGGGAATTTTACTAAAATAACAGTTTAAAAAAACTTATTTTTGAAAAAACGAGAGTATCAACTTATTTGTAAAAATACCGAACTTTGACCAATGGTCCATTGTATATGTGGAGAGTTAAATGCGACACGTAAGCTTTGACTGTTTACGCGTTGCCATGTCATCAGTGTGATACTGTAGGTTAACACTTCATCTGCCATGTCATTATAGTTGACACATATTTTGCCATGTCAGCTACAACATCATTACATGATAAAATTTTGAATAAATTTAAAAAAAATTAAATACACTTTTTATTACCTTATATCTAAAATAATAAATTATTAAAAAAATTAATAAAAAATTAAAAAATTAACTCTTACTTATTTAACACCATTTAATATCAATTAAAATATTTATTAATTAAAATTTTTTATCGTTACACTTTTTATTTCTTCATATTTTAAAAAATAAAATAAAATAAGAAAATTAAGTAGATTTAAAATATTTATAAATTAAAAAAATACAAAAAAGTTATTTTAGAGTTTAAAAATACAATTTATTTGTATACTTTTAAAACCTTATTTACAAAATAATAATATTTACAAATTTTAAATATTTATAAATAGAAAAAATCTAACTCTTACCCATTTATTATGGATTTAAAATATTTATAAATTTAAAAAATCTTACTCTTAAGTCTTACTCATATATTATCGATTTAAAATATTTAAAAATTAAAATAAAATACAAAAAAATTATGTTAGAGTTTAAAAATATAATTTAGTTGTATACTTTTTATCACCTTATTTAAAAAATAATAATATTTATAAATTTAAAATATTTATAAATAGAAATAATCTAACTCTTACCCATTTACTATGGATTTAAAATATTTATAAATAGAAAAAATTTTACTTTTAAGTCGTACCCATATATTATCCATTTAAAATATTTATAAATAGAAAAAAATTTACTCTTAAGTCTTACCCATATATTTGACAAAACAAGATCAAGGGACTGACGGAACAGTCCAAACATCCACAAGAGAGAGCGTAGCTCTCTGGTTTCACAGCGAAACGAAACACGACGACGAAATCCAAAATTCTGTCCGTTGGAGATTTTTCCCCTTTCATTAAATATATATCCTTTAGGTTTTCCTGTTACAAAATGGCCCATGGGCCCAAGACAATACCCCCTCATCCCATTAAGCCTAATCAAATAACCCTATATACATATCCCAAATTATACAACAATTATGAATATAAATTACATTGAATATACATTTTAACATATCGTAACATCCCCCCTCAAATTGATGATGGTGAGTCAACCAGCAACAATTTGCCAACCAAAAAATTATGTCGGGATTGAGACAATGCTTTGGTGAAGACATCGGCCACTTGAAGATCCGAAGAAATGTACGGTAGAGATATTACCCGGCGCTCCAAAGTATCACGGATGGAGTGACAGTCAACCTCAATATGCTTGGTACGCTCATGAAAAACCGGATTGGCTGCAATCTGTATAGCACTTGTATTATCTGCATGAAGCGGTGTAGAGGAGGGCTGAGAAAACTGGAGCTCAGTAAGAAGACCACGGAGCCAAATAACTTCCGAACACGCAGTAGACATAGCACGATACTCGGCCTCGGTAGATGACTTGGACACTCGATCTTGTTTCTTACATTTCCAAGAAATTAGTGCATCGCCTAAAAACATACACCAGCCTGTAGTAGATCGACGGGTATCGGGGCACCCTGCCCAATCAGCATCACTGTAGGCAACCAGATGTAGCGCAGAGCCAGTAGGAAAGAATAAACCACGAGCAGGGAAGCCGCACAGATAGTGGATGATGCGCTGAACGGCCGCAAGATGAAGATGTCGAGGAGATGCCATAAACTGACTGACCTTATGAACAGCATAGGAAATGTCCGGGCGAGTAGTAGTCAAGTAGATGAGACTCCCGACTAGACGTCGATAGATAGTCGGATCATCAAGGAGAGTCCCTTCATCTTTCCGATATTTGACATTGACCTCCATAGGGGTAGCCACCGAAGATGTGTCCTCCAACCCAGCGAGTGTGATAAGATCTTGAATATACTTATGTTGGTTTAAGAAAAAACCTTTAAGTGTGTGATGGACCTCCAACCCTAAGAAGTAGGTGAGGCGTCCAAGATCCTTCATATGAAAAGTGGCATGCAACACCTTCTTCGTTCTCCCTTCCGGCGAGGTTCTGCCGAGAACCTCCGTCGCGCTGTAGCTTCTCTGGCAACGAAACCACCGATGGAGCTTTTCCGACGACGGAACCACAACGTTTCCGAGCTCGGAAAATACTTGCCGACAACCCCTTTTGTTTCCGCTTCCGGCGAGAGCCTCTACGGGTCGTTTCCCCTTCCGGCGAGAACCCCCTTTCCGGTAACGGAACCCCGTAACTCGTCCGGCAACGAAACCACCCCACAAGTATTTCTAACAGCGCCCGAAATCAATGCCGAAGTGAAGAGAAAAAAAAATTGGTCGGACAACACAGGTCGTCGGACGAGAAATACGTCGGGGTTACTCTTCAGAGCTCTGATACCATGACAAAACAAGATCAAGGGATTGACGGAACAGTCCAAACATCCACAAGAGAGAGCGTAGCTCTCTGGTTTCACAGCGAAACGAAACACGACGACGAAATCCAAAATTCTGTCCGTTGGAGATTTTTCCCCTTTCATTAAATATATATCCTTTAGGTTTTCCTGTTACAAAATGGCCCATGGGCCCAAGACAATACCCCCTCATCCCATTAAGCCTAATCAAATAACCCTATATACATATCCCAAATTATACAACAATTATGAATATAAATTACATTGAATATACATTTTAACATATCGTAACAATATTATCCATTTAAAATATTTATAAATAGAAAAATTTTTACTCTTAAGTCTTACCCATATATTACCATTTAAAATATTTATAAATTAAAAAAATATACAAAAAAGTTGTTTTAGTGTTTAAAAATATAATTTATATGTATACTTTTTATCACCTTATTTATAAAATAATAAATTATTAAAAAATATATTATTTAATTAAAAATCTTTCAAAAATTTACAATAAATTTAATTGGGCAGAAATTTCATTAACATAAAATCAGAAATAAAATAGTAATCACAAAAAAATCAATACAGTAATTAAACACCTAAATTCAAATCAACATTATAATTAAATACAATAATTAGATTCAATTAACAAAAACCCTAAAAAATCACCCACCTAAATCGGCTTCTGAAATTCAAATTCGGGTTTGGTGAGTGAGTAGAGCTTCAATTTTGAGAGAAGGGGCGGCGAGAGGATGAAAGAGAAGAAGAACGAGAAATGAGGCTGAGAAGAAGAGAGAGCGATCGAGAGGGGGGCGTCGAGGGTGAGGGCGAGGGAGAGGACGAGCAGCGGCAGCAGGAGGGAGGGCGATAGGAGAGGAGAGGAGAGGAGATAGATGGAGGAAGAAACATTAGAACGAAAAAAATATAAAGGAGGGCTTACGTGGCGAGAGATGAAGGGGCAAAGAGGGAAATTGATAATGACGTCAGATGATATGTCAGATGAAGTGTAAAAATAATGACGTGGCAGCTCATGTGTTCAACAACCATACCGCATTGATGAGGTGTCAACACGTAAGCAATGAAAGCTTACATGTCGCCTTTGACTGTCGACATGTATAGTGGATTGGTCAAAGTTCAGTAGTTTTGCAAATAAATTGAGGTCTTCCTTGTTTTCATAAATAAGTTTTTTCAAACTGGTATTTTGGTAAAAAACCCAATAGTTAATTGGAAAAGAATAAGCCAAAGTTCAGTGCTATGAAATACCAGCTACTGCTATGGACCACGCCTGAGTGTAACAACTGATCAACTATATCACCTACCCCTACTGTCATATCCTCTCCTCTGCCTATCACAGGTTCACGAAGCCTCAGCCCTTCAATCCAAGCAAACTGCCCATCCAATGGCGGAAATGTTTTGATAATAGCGAGTTAAACCTCCTGTTAGGTTTCTTTTCCCATCTCCTACTGAAAAAGGTTACTTTGAGACACTTTTATATTTCATCTTCTAACAGACAAGATTGCAACAAAGAAAGAAAACGAAGAAGATGATGAAAAGAGAATGTGGCGCATCTATGTCAAGAAATCCTGCAAGGTGCTTCTCCCACTTCATCTCTTCCCTAATTTTCTTGATTATCACTTTTTTTTTTTTTTCCCCTCCTTTCTTCTTCGACTTCACCAGCACTACAGAAGACGGGACTGCTCACCCCTCTTAGATTAGTCATCGTTGTCTTCTTGAGTCCTTATAAAGAAGATAGATTAGCAGGCGGAAATGAAGCAGTCGGAGCCATGACGATATTAGAACGGGCGAAGATGAAGCTTCTTCAAGCAGTAAAGAAGCCCAGGACTCTTTCTTTACCCCTCACCAGCCTTGCAAATGCTGAGTCTTTGACGATGCCCCCCGTAAGTACTCACCATCGTTTTTCTTCTACCTCTCTGCAACGATTGTCGTGTGCGAGAGCTTTTTCGAGAAGCATTTACAGATTTGAAGATTCGTGCTACATTGGTGATGGGTATCAACAGGTTCAGGTTATTGTTCTAAGAGCAGATATGAGCTGCTTTGATTGCCAGAAGAGAGTGGCAGATGTCATCTCCAGACTAGACGGTCAGTATAGTACTTCATCATGGTAAAATTTCTGCAATTCTGTTTTGGCTAGGAAGAAATTTGATTAGCACCCACTTGTTTTTCTACAAGCAGAGACGACGTCTGTGATAGTGGATGTGTTGGAGAAGAAGGTTACGCTGAGTGGCAGCGGTCTTGCTAGGAAAGGATCAAACAAGCAGCTTGACTCCATTAAACCCTACCGGAGCCGGAATTGTGAGAGAAATGTAAAGAAGAAGCCTTTATTGCTCCCTCCCTGCAACTGATTCAGTTAAAAATTTCAAGCTGTGTATTTCTGTAAAGCGAGCTTGAGAACCAAGAACAGAACGCCTGTACTCTGTAATACAATATTGTTAAAAATGAACTTTTGTGAGCCATGATGATCCCTTTTTCTGGGTTATTGGATGAGCATCTGCAGACTTTCCGTCAAACAGAAACTGGGAAGTAGGCATCGGGAGAGATGCTTTGCCCTCGGCCCAAAACTGAAGCTATTTAATCTTGGGATAGTGGAGAAGTACAAGCACTAAGCTTCCTTTCTTTTGTCCTTTGTCTAAGCCAAATTAGATTCCCAAGCGACACCAGGGACATGGCAGCCGGAGAGATCGGATCAAACGTAATAAAACCAGAAACCCGTCATTCTAAAGTGCCATCGTAGCTAACTTTTCTTCTTTCTGCTCGACATCATCGGCCAAAAGCATCCACTTCATGTCGGAAAAGGCAAGTTCACCTTTCCCCTTACCTTTCATTCACCATCTTCATTTTTGCGATTGATAATTAACAGCACCGATTCTCAGGAATTGGAACTTTGATCTGACCTGCATATTCTTATCACGCATTGATGCACTTCTACTGGATGGTGATGCGGATTCACATCGACTGCAATGGATGCTTTCGAAAAGTTCGGAGAGCCCTGCTCAAGATTCAAGGTGAAGAAGACCTCTAAAGCCTTTACAGAATTGGCTCTTAAAAACTCTCCCAACTGCTTAATGGTTTTTCTTGTTTTCCGGATTTTGTTTTGGCAGAGCTGGATAGCCATTTGATAGAGAGGAAGCAATCGAGGGTCAGCATTTGTGGTGCATTTAACCCGGCGGAGATGGCAATAAAGATCAGGAAGAAGATCAACCGCCGAGTGGAGATATTGGAAATCCGGGAGCTCGACATTACTGACCAGAAATAACTATTTGCTCCATCTTAAGGATCATCAAAATTATGTCGTGATCCTCGTTTATTCTTTAATTCTTCCGATTGTGTTGTTTTTGCTGATGGATGGGTAAGGTGTTTGGTGCCCTAGTTGGAGTTTAGAACATAATGTGTGTGTATGTGTGGATAGGAATGGTTGAATGATTGATCATATAGTGGGGTTGAGCACGATTGATCGATCATTACTACAAGTTAATTGATAAGACAAAAGATAAATTGAACGATTGATTGATCATTTGAGATGGCTGATTGATCATACAACAAGGTTGTTGCAAGGTTGATCAATTATTGAAGGAGATTGATTTATCATATAGTATTTGTCATGGTATCATTAGATTCTATAGAGGTAGCTTGTGGAACTACTTGGGTGGATGTTGATGAAAAGGGTGTTACATGTAGAGGTGGCATCGAGTTGAACTGAGTCTGAACCTGCCTATGTTCGAGCCGAGCCCAGCCTCAAACTTAAAATTGTTATCGAGCTCGAGCCTAATAATTTTAACTGAGTTCGAGTCGAGTTCGAGGTTCAACATTCATTTAAAACTTTTCAAAAAATACATGTCTCGAGTTCGAACTCCAACATACATTTAAAACTTTTCAAAAAATACATGTCAAATAAATTGTATATAAAATTATGCATACATTTTACATACAATTGGGCATACATTTTACATAAAATTGGGCAGACCTCTACTTAAAATTGGGCATAAGGGTAACATCGAATCTAGCTGAGCTCGAACCTTCTGATGTTTGAATTGAGTTTTATTTAAATATTTTGAACTCAAACACGAGCCTAATAATTTTAACCAAGTTTGAGCTCGAGCTCTAGCCGAGTTTGAGCTTAACATACATTTAATACTCTACATAAAATATATGACAAATAAATTATATATATATATATATATATATATATATAACTAAGCATACATTTAAAAAAAATAATGATAGGGGAGGTTCGGGATTGAATCTTGATAATGGATTAAAACGCACTAATATTAATCTTTTTTACCCCAAATGTTGTCTAGCTTATTTTATAATTTTTGAATCTGACCATAAATTTACTATAGCCTCCTTAGTGCCCTTGGTTGAAAATTTATATTATAGGAAAAACTAGAAATGTTTTTCCTAGGATACATATTTCCAAAAAAAACTTTAAATAAAATATTATTACTATTAGTGACATACTAGAAAATTACAAGAAATATTTTAAAATTTTCTGAGGAAAGTCAAATGAATCTCTTATTGTCTCTTCTAGGGAAATAAATAAAAATTAATAATCAATTTAATATATTACTTTACTTATAGATAAATTTTTAGTCAAATAAAATGTCAAACACAAAATTGCTATGAAAATTGCTTTATGATATAAGTATTACACTATCAACTGTCAAATACTTATTCGAAAATTTTCTATACGGTTTTTTGGCCCATCTTGGTAGGAAAATCTTACTTAGAAAATTATGTGATTTTTTTAATAAGAATTTCCAATTAGAAAAATATTTCCAAAAAATATGAGGCACTAATAGTCCCTAAAAATGTATTTCGACTAAAAATATCTTTTCAATATTTCTTGAAAAAATCACAAATAGTCTCTAGAAACGTATTTCTACTAAAATGTCTTTTCAATTTCTGCAAGAGCCATGAGGAAGGGACAACCAGAGTTCAAGAAAAAGTTTTTTTTTCTTTTTTTTCACTTGCTTATGATCTCGCATGTGTGAAATCATCTTCGCGCGCGGGGGGTGGGGGGGATTATTTCTCCCTTTAACGTAGGTCTCTGGTTTTTCCCCTGAGATGACGCAGAGGGAAGGGGTTCTAGCGGCGCCAGCTAGGACCTTTTGTCAGGGATGACAGCTGCGATGGAAATAGAGGTGAAGGCAGACGAGGGGAGGAAGAAATTGAACTGAACAACGGCGATTCGCAGGCCGACGAGCAGCTATCGACGACGACAGAGATGACCACATCAACGGATGGGAGGGGCTCGGCGGTGACGAGGGGAGGAAGAATTCACGCCCCCTCACTCTTGTTCCCAGTACCGGTCCCAACTCTCGAGCCTGTTAACGAGCCGACTCGCGAGCTTTCGAACCGAACAATGGTTTGGTCGAGCTCGGCTCGTTAACTCAAATGAGCCTTATCTGGATCTCAAACTTGATTCGAGATCCAGATAAATCGAATCAAATTGTGTTGGAACTGAGCCGAGCTTAAGCCGTTCACGAACCGGCTCGGTTCAACGTCACCCCTAGTTACCTGTATTCAAATTGCTAATCCCAAGAATTATCTGGTGTAGTCTCTATCTATAAAGATATTCCTTGATGTTCAAGACAAAGATTATGTATCTAATGGATTATCCACTTATTCTAGTTTTGAAAGCTTGGAAGTAAGATAATGTTATTGCTATGACTTGGTTAATAGAGTGAGGTGGTCTATTGTGCTACACTTAAAGAGATCTGAGATGATTTGAAGATTGCCTATTCTCATGAACGTAATCTATCAAAAGTATATGAGATTCATTAAGAGTTGTTTATAATTCAGCAAGAGGAAATAAGTGTAGTAGAATATTTCAATGAGTTGAATATATTAATTCAAGAGCTCTAGGTTTATAACCCCCACCACTAGATTGTGTTAGATTTTTGTATGAGATTGGACCAGAATATGAACATGTGTTGACCCAGATGTTATTGAGTGTTGACATTCCCACACTAACTAGTGCATATGCTTGAGTTATATGGGTTGAGAATACTTTAACCAAAGCTAGTGATGTGATTCACATGATCAATCACTAGAGAATTTTTCCTTGTTTAGTGCCTCTACTAGTAGTAGAGTTGATTTGAAGATTGCCTATTCTCATGAACGTAATCTATCAAAAGTATATGAGATTCATTAAGAGTTGTTTATAATTCAGCAAGAGGAAATAAGTGTAGTAGAATATTTCAATGAGTTGAATATATTAATTCAAGAGCTCTAGGTTTATAACCCCCACCACTAGATTGTGTTAGATTTTTGTATGAGATTGGACCAGAATATGAACATGTGTTGACCCAGATGTTATTGAGTGTTGACATTCCCACACTAACTAGTGCATATGCTTGAGTTATATGGGTTGAGAATACTTTAACCAAAGCTAGTGATGTGATTCACATGATCAATCACTAGAGAATTTTTCCTTGTTTAGTGCCTCTACTAGTAGTAGATAGGTCGAGAAGTCTTAAGAACATGGTAGTGGACGAAGTAGAGGTCGGGGAAGAGATGTTGGACAGGGGCACTATTGAGATAATCGATCTTGCTATCATTGTGGCAAGGTGGGACATGTTTCTACACAATGTTAGGAAAAGTTTGGTAAACTAATAGTGGCAAGCAATTATATAGTTTATGGTGTAGACCATTTAGAGTGCAATGGTAATGCTACCTTTGTAGATAAATTACCTAAGCTTGTTGAGAGGTGGAAAATTGACCCATTTACGACAAGTGTGATTAGTTCATCATATCAGCCAGACACTTTTGCCACAACAAATACTTCTCTTCTACATCTAGGGATGCCAACTTTTCAATTTACCCTTACCAATAGTTGGGTCTGAGACTCTAGTGTTTCAACACATATGGTAGGTAATAATTTTTTTTTTTTTCATGGTTCTTCTTCTTCTGTTGCCTCAACTGTTTTAGCTAATGGATCACAATGTCAAGTTGGATGCCAGGGAGTGGTTCTAGTGTCATCTAATATATTTATTAAGTTATTAAATTGTTAGTATTTTATTATCCATTAGAAAAAATTCTTCTCAGCTAAATTACTCGGTTACATTTTTTCCTTCATATTTTGTCTTTCATGATCTACAGTCGAAAAAGGCTATTGGTACGAGATATGAGATAGGTGGCTTGTATTACATTAATATGGGTTCAAGCTTCCACCATATTGCACTGATATGGGTTCAGTTTCAACTGTGCAGTTGGTCTATGATTGACATCTTCGTTTGGGCTATCTATCAACAAACAAATTTTTTCAATTGTTTTAATCTATTTTGTCATCTTCTAAGACTAAATGTGTCTTGTTAGTAAAAGAAACATCAACATTACTCATATCCTAGCAGTGAAAATAAATAAATTTGAACTCGGTTTGATAAATTTTATTCTAATGTTTGGATTTTTGTTGGATTCCTTGTGTTTCTGGTTATTCCAATTTTGTGACATCGTGAATGATTTTAGTAGGGTAGTTTAGATGAAAGATAAGATGTAAGTGTTTGGTTCGTTCAATTTCATTATGAAATAAAGACTCAATTTTGTGTTTCTATTGAGGTGTTTCATACAGATAATGATTTAGAATTTATGAACTCAAGATTTACCAGTTATTGTTCTTTTCATGGAATTATACATAAAACTTGGTGTGCTTTTACTCCTGAATAGAATAGGATTACCAAACAAAATAACCAACATTTACTTGATGATGCTTGTACTTTGCTTTTTCATATGTGTTGAATTTATGGAAAAGATAAATAGTTCATTAATTTCTTATAATTTGAGTACATGAGCCTCTATTTATAATAGAGGAAACAAGTGGAATCCAATTACAATTAAACTACCCTTGTCCCAGTTACACCCAAAGTAAAACCTAAAAGATAGTCCTTGAACAATTGAACAATTGGACATAAATAGAAGATTAACATAACTAAAACACCTTTAACTGAGACTCTTCTGTGAGATCTACTCCTGTGAGACTCTTGTAAGACTCCACCATAACAATTATGGCTCTGTGAGACTTCTTGTTGTGAGAGTCAAGTAAGACTCGTCCATATATGATTTTTAATGAAATGGATGTTCCTAAGTCTTATTGTGGGGAAGTTGTGCTTACTACAGTTATTTGATTAACATTGTTCGATCCTTTGTGTTTTATCGCAATATTCTATTTGAAGTTATTAAACCTCAGTCTCGGTTATTTGATATTCCACCATGGGTATTTGTGGTTGGTTTGTTCAATGTGTTGGTGTGACTCTTGATAAATTATCTCCATGATTTATTCAATATGTCTTTTTGGGGGTGTTCATGAATTCAACCGATGTTACCTTTTCTGAGGCTACTTATTTTGGTTAATCTTCTTGTGGTGATTCTTCATTTGTTTATCTTTTGTGTCCTATTTCTTTGGATCATGATGCCAGTTAGGTGGAGCATGATTATTCATTTATTTTGTCTTCCTCAACCTTCGTCCTCTTCAACTGCTTCTCTTGTAAGTTCTATTCCTACTTTTATTGATCTTCATATTCTTGTATCATCAAGAAAACTTCCTCGGACACTTAAACCTAGTACTCGATATCCTTTGTCTGAATTTGTTACACTCGTTTGTCACTTTGGTTTCGTGCCTTTCTTATCTGGGTAAAGATCCAGATGTAGTTGTGACTGAGATGAAGAGAAAAAATGTGGCCCTTCACACACGACTGTCCCTTGATCCATAGCTTTTACGTGAGTTAGTAGACGCATGGTCTACGAAACCCGCACGACTGCCTAGCTGGCCGAATACTATTTGGCATCCAATCCAACATTTTGAGCAGGAGAAGTGAGTAACAGTACAAGTAGGACTAATCGAAGAGATTCATTGCCATAAAATTAGAGGCTAGAGTCAACATAATGGAAGAAGCTTTAGTTGATTAAGCAAGTGGTTCTGTTGAGTGAGTAGTTGAGGTTGATGGAGTTCGATAACTAGACCACAAAGTTTTAAGGTAGACTTTGTGCTAGTACCACTGCAAAAGGCTCCAACCTTTGGCCACTTAGCCAGTTTGGTAGTAATAAAAGTAGTAGCTGCATAGATAGCCGTAATAGCTACAGTAGAAGTAGGCCACTTGCTCTAGGGTCTACTATTTTCATTCTGTCATTTCTCCCCTTTTGTTCCTACAGGGTTGTTGATCGAGATGTTCAAGATGGAAAAAAAAAGCCGAATGGAAATGATGAAGTATCTTAATATGTTCCATGTCCCCTTTTGATAAATTCCAAGCCATATCTAATTGATGTATTAAAAGTGTTTTTAGACTTGCAAAACCCTTAACCAAGTTATCATCATGCTTAAAACTTAATTTTTCAATACTGGAATTCAGCATGTTTGTGCATACTTGTGGCAGGATCATACATAATTTAGTTTGGTAGAGCACATAAAGCACGAACAATCATATCCTAAACGTATAAAACATGATCAATCATATCCTACATTATGATCGATCATCCCAAGAACTGTATAGCCAACACCAGAAGACATGTTATTTTTGAGAAGTAGAAAATTTAACTGATCGATGGCCTGATCAGTCAACAAGCCTGAAGAACTAAAAAATATAGCGATTACGTATGGTTGATCTACCATACCTTTCTAGCGACTGATTACTATTTTTCTAGCTTTTTGAAAGCAGGTGAAAGATGACTAGTTTTGGCAAGAAAACTTATAAATACCCCTCCAAACTCCTGTAAAAGAGTAATGTGAGAATTTATTTGCAATTTATTGCATTCAATCACTATTTTACTTGAAATTCTTTCATAAATTCACTTTTGAGAGGTATAGTGCTATATTCTTGCAAAATCATCCCTTATCTCTCAAATTCTTTATGCATCCTAGTATTTCAAACTCTAGCAACTCTTCTCTTGTGGATTAAAGATTGGGGACTTGTAAATCTCTAGGATAAAACTCTCTCCATGTTTAAAGGGTGTAAGTTTTTCTTTTTTTTTATTGTATTTTTCCAATTCTCTTATCATGGTTGATCTAGAGCCTAGAATCTAGAAAAGAAGGGTTGCTAAAGCTAGAACCTTGTTGTATAATCTCAAGGAAAGATTTATATTCATGTATTTGAGTATTACATGTGGCTTAAAATACAACCAAAATTTCTTTTATGTAAAACTTTAGCTAATACAACTTATTAGTAAAATTTTACTCAGCTCGGGTTCTTAAGCGATGACTACCAATAAAGGACCATCGATAACAAAGTTTTCGTCTTCTATTGTACTGTGTGCTTTTGTTGTTCCATTTACTTTAAATTTTGTCTATAAACACCAAGATTTTAATTGAAAAATCTCAATTCAGCACCCTCTTTAGATGCCATTTAGAACAACATAATAGAGTTCTCATAAATTTTGGTTTTTTCTTGAGCCATTGTGATCATTTAATTTTTATCTTGAAGTGTCCCTCTAGAATTGTTATTTTTAAATCTTGTGCGAAATGATTTAGCATAGCTGAAGTTCAACAACATTTGTGGACATTTTCAAATCAAGGATGTAGTAGGTTTGGGGTTCTACTATCTTGGAGAAATGTGTGACTGATCTTTTGCAAAAGACATGATTGTTAAGTGGTAAACTTGTTGTTACTCTCTTGGAAAGTAGAGCGATTTGGATGATGATAGTAGGACAGATAAGACTTAGTATTGGAAATTGGTGGAGACACTATTACATGCAATGGTACAAACATTTCATTTGTGTTTAGTGTGACAAATCAATTTATGCAATCTCCAAGAGAGGTTGTATATAGAATCTCTAGATATTTCAAGTAGTCTCAAGGAATGGGCTTATTATATAAGTCGTATGATCCTCTTAAGATTATAAGTTTTTCTGATGCTAATTATGTTGGGTCAAAACTTGATAAAAGATCTACTAGTAGTTTCTGTATGTTTGTAGAGAAAATCTTGTAACATGGAGAAGTAATAAGCAGGATTTTATAGTTCAATCTAGTGTAAAAGTAGAATATAAAACCGTGGCTCATACAACATGTGAGCTCATGTGGGTAAAGTCATTATAAGGAATTCGTTGTGTCAGTGCCAGGTCGTAGGGAGATGAAATGTGATAATCATATAACTATTTTAATTACCAGTAATCCAATTTTTTATGAACGAAAGAAACATAATGAAGTGAATAGCCACTTTATCCAGGATGCAATGTTAAGTGGCAAGATTTCTACTTCATACTTAACATCCTCTGAACAAGTTGGTGATATTTTTACCAAAGATTTTAAATAAGATAGATTCATCTATTAATGTAACAAATTGAGTTTGTTTGATTTGTATAATCCAATTTGAGGAAGTGTTGGTGTAAGTTATGTGAACTTAAAGGGCATTTGGTCTTTTCATATGTAAACTATAGAAGAGTATTTAATAATTGGAAATTAGGGACTATCCTTAACACTCCCCCTCACGTGCAGAGTGATTGCTCTGATACCATGTTAAATTGGGTCCAAGGCCCATCCCAAAATGAATAATCACTTAGGAAACCTCTTCTGCCAACTAATAAACTCAAATTCTTTTATTTCACTAATTCATATGGGACTATTCCTTAACAATGATTATATACTAGCCACACTGGATTCAACAGAAATGATGCTTAAAAGCAAGGGAATGGAAGAAGCACAAAGCTTATCCATAACAGAGGGGAAATGCTCGCGTCGGAGGTCAGACGGGGTGCAGTAGAATGGGGATCCCATGCTGAGGATACATCGTAATGAACACCACCGGAGAGTGGCTGTAAAATGGAGACAAGCTGAAGGAGAAACGCCTCAATATGGTCGCCATTGCAATCTTAGCCTCGAGCAAGGCGAGATTTTGGCCTATACAAGTCCTTGGACCATACCCAAACGGCATAAATGATTTATCTACCTTTCCGCCTCCACACTCCGAGAATCTATTTGGGTTGAATTCTGCAACATCATCTCCCCATCTGCCGTTGTCATGATTCATGGCGAGGAGAGGTATCATCACTTGGGTTCCTTTCGGAATCCTTATACCAGCCAATTCGCTGTCCCTCAAGGATTTCCGTATCATTCCCACCGCAGGAGGGTATAGTCTCAACGATTCGTAGAAGACCGTTCCAAGCTGATAAATAACAGAAGGAAAAATAAATCTTGGTGAAGAAATTAACTAGCACATAAACTCAGAAGGGATTTGGAGTTTACGATCTTGAGTTTGCTCATGTCTGCCCAGTTAGCATGACCTTCTTTTCCTAGAACCGAATTAGCTTCCTCTCTGGCTCGTTCTTGCCATTCTGGGTTTGTAGCCAGCAATAGCGCAGTCCAAGATAACATTCCAGCGGTCGTCTCATGACCGGAGAAGAAGAAGGCCTTGCATTCGTCGACGATCTCCTGGATCGAGAGTCCTTCAGTGACGCTAGCCTTCTCGTTGGCCTCCAACATGGAACCCAAGAAGTCCTGACCGTGTTGCTGTTTAGCCCTTCTTTCCTCTACCATCTCTCTCAAACACTTTCTGATCTCTGTGGCTAGATGAGTCCTTCTCTTCTTTCTCTTAGTGGGTAAAAACCTGCAACAAGTGTCATGTGATGGAGATGATGGAGATTGTTCCAAATACTAACGAGCTCGTTACAGAAAGGAAAAGCTGATTTTTGTAAAGAGGATTAACGCACTTATAGCCAGGGAGAAATGAATACTCTTCTATTCCGATAGCAGTTTGTTCATCCAGAAGCTTGATTACATTCTTTGCCTGCTGTGGATTGCTTCCAAATGCTGTTGCACCGATTATATCTGCTGTTAGATCTTTAAATTCCTTGAAAGCATCCGCCTCAACCTTCTTTTCATCGGCCCATCTTTGTACCATTTGATTTGCTTTATGGTTGATGCAACTCACCATCTCCTGCCCTCATAAACGGATCATTTCAAAGATCAAATTCATCTAACTATTGATATAATAAGAAAACTCGTTGTGTGCTACCGAGCGTTTGTGACAATTGAAGCTTGAAGTCGTCTACCTTTAAATTCTCGAGGCTGAAAGCAGGATTGGCGATCTTGCGGTGGCGAGCCCACTTCTCCCCGTCAAGATCTATCAACCCGTTTCCGAGGATCTGTCGTACCGAATCAGGCAGTTTCATCATCCCGAAGTCTCCATGCTTGTTCATCAGCAGCTCTTTTGCTGTAACTGGATCATCAACGCATATGACGGGTGTGGTTCCAAACCAGAACATAAGCTTCCGCCCTTTCGGAATCAGAAAAAAGTAGTTGATCAATATCACAAACAGATAAGAAAACTAGGACTAATCTATAAAACAAAAGCAGATTCTGAAAAATCTTGGCTTACCATAGATGTTGGACCAGAGATGATAATAAGGGAAGGCAATGGGGAGAATGTCATTGGAGAGAGAAAAGCTCAAGGACCGGGCTGCTCGGAGAAGTCTAACAATCTCAACGCCATTTCCAAGACCGAAAACCTTGTAAGGGGGGCCATCGAATCCTTGAGCCTTTAATTGCTCAGAGATCGTTGTGGGTTTCCACCAGAACTCGTTTAACAATTTCAGGATGAGCGCCAGGAGAGAAATCCCAATACCAGAAGAGAGAAACCACCGAGTCAAAAGCCACAGCATCTTGCTTTTTACTTAGCTTGTTGATCTGCAGACCTGGTGGTTTTGCAGCTTCTATATCTTTAAATATATATTAATCATATTAGAATCCAAAACCACATGACCCATGTTTGTCTTCTTCTCTTTAAACATGAACAGAAACAGATTAATGTAGTTCCGGCACAGTCTCCGACTGCTTTTGTCTGAGGTGTGGATGTTACAAAGTCTTGGGTTGCTCCGCTACATTAAACTAAATTAACACAGCGTTTTGCTGTTGAAGAAGGCCTTCCATTATCGGCTCCTTACTGCAACAACTAGGATTTTTAGTGAGAACGAAGCATAGTAGAAATTATGTTTCAGCTGAGGGTTAAAATAGTCCATGATTAAGTCAATCAATAGTTTAATCCAATGGATTGGACGAAGAAACACAACCACACACGTTAAGTTTAGCTGTCTCCTATGCTTTTGATGCTGAGATTACCATGCTTATCTTCTTAATATTATTTTTTAAGTTCTTATGTGAGCACATATTATTATAGGGTTCGGTTTTGAGAGAGGGGGTTACGAATAGATGAAATGATAGTTTTCGATTTTGAGAGAGGGGCGACAAAGTGATGAAATGATAAGTTTTCGGTTTTGAGAAAGGGGCGGCGAGATGATTAATAGAAGGGAACGGAGAAAACGAATGAGAGTCAGGGTTGAGGCGAAGAGAGAGCGGTTGAGAGGGGGGCGTCGAGGGCGAGGCCGAGGCAGAGCAGCTGCAGTAGGGGAGCGACCGAGGCCGAGCGGTTGCAGCAGGGGATCGACGAGAGGTGAAGAGAAAGATCATGGAAGAGATTAGAATAAAAAAATATGTGAGGGCTGATGTGGCGGGTGCTGATGTGGCCCTAAATGACAGGAAAAAAGGTAATATATAATGACATGGCAGATGATGATGTGATATGATAATGATGTGGCAGCTTATGTTTTAACCATTGGTAGAGTTTGTAACACGTAACCGGTGAAAGCTTACATGTCGCCTTTGACTATCCATATGACAGTGGACCGGTCAAAATTCGGTAATTTTGCAAATAAGTTGAGATCGTCGTTGTTTTCATAAATAAAATTTTTCAAACTAGCATTTTGGTAAAATTCCCAACAATTGTACACACTAACACAAACAAGAAATTCACTTTTGCTTTCAATTGTACACACTAACACAAACAAATAATTCACTTTTACTTTCCCCGGCACTTACAAAGTGCACTAATACAAATCTGATTTCACTTATAGCACTCAAACTGAGACCCACAACCTATTTGTTGAAACTTATGACTGGAATGTGCCTAACTCTCTCCCTGTCTAGCATTTTAAGCCTCTTCGTGAGAAATAGATCAGGAAGACCCACAAGGTGGAGCTCTTGAAGCTGATGAAGATGTTCGATCCCTGTAGGCACCATGCGCAGTTCAACGCAATCAACAATAAACAACCGGCGTAGGTTCGACAACGAACCCCGTTTGAAAACAATTAAGCCCAGTCTGTGTAGATGATACAAACGGAGGGTTTGTAGTCTTGGAAATGCTCTATATTCGAAGCTTAAATCGCGTCCTTCATAAGCCTCAGAAAGCTCGAGCACTAGCAGGTAGGGAAGAGATTTAAGCTCTGCAAGAGGATCGTAATCAGGATGCAATCTGGAAAATCTCAACGTTATCTTGACCAGGTTCTGAAGCGACGGAATCCAGTCCGGCAGCTTTTCCAAACGACCTTTCAAATACAGGCGTTGGAGCAGGGGAGGTGGAGATTGAAGACACGAGAGATCAAGAAACTCATCCTCGTCAGCGGATTGTACACTCAAAGAATCCAGGTTGGTTATCTTTTGGATGCTGGCGCACAACTCTCTCCCATCTTCTCTCTTCAGTTTCGTAACAGCCAACCTCCTCAATTGCGTCAATGTTGCTAGCTCCTTGATGATGCTTGCGCCTTGATTTAATTCGAGGAAAGCAAGGGTTCGCAGGGACCGTAGCTTTCCAATTCTATCGAAGAACTTGAAACCCAGCACATAATGAAAAGGTAGATCGACGTAATGGTAAACGAGAAGATCCCGAAGTTGCTCGAGCTTGTTGATTTCGATGGGCAGCTCTGAGACCTGGGTTTCTTTCAAATTCAGTGTTTGTAGATTTTGGAGTTTACCCAAGCACTTGGAGACGGAGCTGATCTTGGTACCCTTCAAGCTTAGATATCTCAGATGAAATAAAGCCCCGAGCTCAGACGGAAACCTTCCAATCGGAGCACCCTCCATGTCCAGAACCTTTAGCAACCTGAAGCTGGATAGAGAGCCGATCCTACTGGGGATTACGTCTCCCGCCGTCGAGTTGCCAATCCCAAAAGTGAACAAGGAACGCAGATGGGAGAAGCCGTCGTTCCTGGGGAGACCCTGGAAATCGTTTTGAACTGACAGACGTCGAACTCTGTTGAAGGAAGTAAGCCTTGCGCTTTCTTGAGTCGAAAACGTGCTGAACCTCTCTTCTCTTGATTTCGATAAGATGATCTCGCGCATGAAATCGTGAAGACGAAAGCTTCTCACTTCAGCATGATCGTAATATTCGGCTACCTGTATCAAACTTCGAGCTATTATTTCACTGAGGTAGTCATCTGCTACTTCCTCGGGTGTCTTGCCTTCCTTTTTCTGAACGAAACCTTCGGCTATCCAAAGCCGAATGATTCTTAAACGCCCGATAAAGCAATTTTCAGGAAAGATGCTGAAATACAAGAAACAGGCCTTGAGGTGGTAAGGCAGATCATCGTAGCTAAGGAAGAGCATGCTCTTCACCCTTTGCAGCTCGGAATTGTCTTCTTCCATCTCTGATCCCAGACTGCGGCGTACCCTCTCCCATTCCACCAAAGTCATTTCCTTCCGCGAGAGTAGACCACCAACTGCCGCAATCGCGAGAGGTAAACCGTCGCATCTCTTCAGGATCTTCTCAGACAAATCTTTTAATTCTGGAGGGCAACTTCCTCCTGGCTCAGACTGAAATGCCTTTTTGCAGAAAAGGATCCAAGCATTTCGACTTGACAACGGTTCATTGTAGAACACAAATTTAAGAGGATACTTACTCCTGTTGTCACTGGTAGAACAGTGAGAGCGAGCTATACGACGATTGCGTGTGGTGAACATTATCCTACTTCCACACTCGGTTTCAGGCAATGCCAATTTGACGCCTCTTAATACATCATCGTCCCAAATATCGTCAAGAACGATGACATACTTAGCTTGCAGCAAATACTCGCGAAGTATGCTGATAAGATCGGAATTCTCCATTTTATCTATTCCTTCCGGAACTTGATCCTTCCTGGCTTTGAAGAATTCTTTTATCATGCTTCTCAAGAGCTCTTCAGTCTTGGAAGCCTTTGAGGCATTTATCCAAGCACAATACTGGAAGCTCGCCTTCACCTTTTCATAAACTAGTTTGGCCAGTGTTGTCTTTCCAACGCCAGCCATTCCAACGAGGGAAATGGTTATCAGTTTGAAGTTATCCTGCAGAAACCATTCGACCAATTCTTCCTTACGCCAATCGATGTCAACTAGTTCAGCTTCATTGGCAAAGAGAGCAGCCAGGCGAGGATCATAGGATGCCATGTGAGAACTACCGGAGCGATGCTCTACCCGATTATGATCGTAACGAGTTCTGAGCTCTGCTATGTCGCGAACGAGGGTTTGAAGCTCTTGGATCTGGCTAGCTATACGGTGACGAGCGCTCAAATTCTTGAAAGAGTGCACGCAGGTCTGGAGAAATCCAACGAAACCGCGTCTCCATGAGGGTGCCAGAGATGGACGAGGAATTCGTCGAGGAGATCCTCGACTCATAGGAGACATCCATCACTTGTTTCACCCATGTCTGAAATCTCTGGTTTCCTCCCTGGTTTGCCTCTGCATCTTCTAAGAAGGCTCTGATGTGCTCCAATTCCAGCACAAGTTTGCGCATTTCGTTGCGCACCCCCTGCAGTAGTTTTGCTTCTTCATTGAGGATGGAGTTTAATTTGATTAGAAGAAAACCCACAACACTGGCTGCAAACATTTTGAGCTTCGTCTGGTGTGGTCTCTGCTTGCTGGTATTTGATTGAATTCACCTACTTGAGCTTCGTCGTTGTTATATGTCATGCTTTGCACGATGCTGATGCCAAGAAAAACAACCAGGAAATTGGCAGAAGAATTCTTAGAACTTGTTCTCAATTCCTTGCCAGAAGAAGACTTGTGTATTTTAAGAAAAAATGAAGCTGAAAATGAAGAGTAAAGAAAAATATTTTCGATTTTAGAAATTCCACTCGAGGAAGATGACGATTGCTTTTTCTGTCGTTAGCGCCAGCGTGAAAAAAGTCCACTTTAGAACTTCGGACTCGGGGAAGAAATTTCCATATAAACTAATTTCAATCCTTTGGAAACTACGTGCTGGTCACATTCTGTCACGTTGAATGCTGCTGCGTTCTGCTCCCTTTACGATGGAAAAAACAAACAGAACAGAAAGAACAACTCGACCTTCTGTCAAGCTGCTGTGCACAATACGGCAGGCATGATGATATCCATCATCTTCCTTACAGGAATTTTGCCTGCCGGTATTGAACCGAACGTCTTTGCACCTAATGTTCCCTTGCTGGAAGTCACTGACCATGTTATCACAAGTAACTAATGTTAACAAACGATGTTCCAAATTCAGTTAATGCTCAATCATAATCCAAAAATAGAAGATAAGAAACTAAGCCCAAAACAGGTATGAATCTCAGAGATCTCACTAGTTCCACTTTGTTTTCCTGCACATTTTGTAAGTTATCACCAATCAACCAAGGCTGAAAGATTGTGTAAAGGCCAATATCCCAAATGAAGGCATAAGCTAGCCTCTCTGATTCAATGTAACTCCTGAGGAATTCCAACCTTTCAGCTAACCCCCCAAAACTGCTATCACGACTAAATACTGCCCACCATGCCGACACAAGACAGATGGCACCACCAATCAGTCCAACATATGGTGCACCTTTTGTCATTAAAGATCCCAGCTTGGACTGCTTTCTATGTACAGTTGTGCCATTGTCATTGAGTCGAATTGCCATGTAAGGTATTAAAAAAGCTAGAGGCACCATAGAAGAAACATAATCAGACTATTAGTATTGGAAATTAACTAGAAAATGAAATGGAGCGAGCTCTGAATGTTCGCATACCATTGGTTAAGAACATTTGAAGGCCCCATAATATGTCCAATGAACCTCTATATCTGTCTCTTCGACAATCCGTGAATAATAGTGGAGCAAACATGAATGTCCACCCAATGACAAAGTTGAATAGTCCTTCAGACATCTGAATAAACAAAAGATCAAGGTTATAATTGCAGTGGGAAGTTCGCAAAAAATAACCCAGGTTTGTATGAATTTTCAGATGCTTCTTACAGGGTGCAACACTGGAGCCTCCACGACATGAACTCCCACTACTCTGCCAAATAATATCTTTAATCATGTTGAGATACAGGTATACACATAAATAACTTTGTTAAGAAGCATTTTCTCAATTAATAAACCTAAGATATTTCCAAGCCCAAACCAATGTGGGACCAACTCTCTCTAAGAAAACTAGTTTGACATGTGGAACAAATGTATAAGTAAAGATTGGTAGATACCTTTTACCCACCAACACTCCCCATCCCCTCGAAGCCTAAACCGACATAGTAGCTCTAGATATAAAGAATAAACACATGGAAGCCACAAAAAAAATAAACACAAAGACCACACAAAACACAAACAAGGGGTTTGGGTAAGCTCTAATACCATGTTAATGTTAAGTTGTGGAGCCTAATTAATGCCTTAGGCTGAGTCGGTATGATATATCGATTGTTGTTTCATTAAGAGTAGTTTGGGGATTTCACACTTGTATTATGGTTGCCCTAATTTTCTCTTTATATTTGGGGCACCGTTGTTAGGGTTATCATCACCCGGAGGAGGATCATCAGTTGCGGCTGAGAGAGGTTAGAGAAAAACATGAGTGTGTGCGATTTCTCTTGTAAACTATTTCATCTTCATAGTGAATTACTGCAGCGGCAGAAGACAAGACGTCGGCTCTCTTTGTATAAATCTTGTGTTCTTCATACTTGTTTTTTCTTCTTCTATGATTATTATTGCTCTCGTTAGTTTTGAATTAGGCCATCTAATTCTTAATAGTTAAGATTGGATGAGTTCCTCCCAAAACAATAGCCTGAAGTTGAGGCATTTTCCAACCTGATTAGCATAATATCCTCTAAATCAAAACCAATGTGAGACTATTCTCCCACACAATGATTTTCACTCTCAGACAATTAGCCTGAGACATGGAGTACATGCTGAACTATAAACTAGAGAACTTTTTTGGCCACCAGCAAACTTAACTTTCCAAGAGATTTCCAATCCCTGATGCAGGTTCTGCTGTCAACTAATCCCTAAAATCAAGAAAGCATTTGCTAATGTTCAAAATATAAAAAGGTCTCCTGTCTGTACTGGTACAAGTGCAAATAGATGATATTACTGGCTTATATGTTGGATGGGTGCCCCACAGGGAGGAACACAGTATTTTTTTTCAAGAATGAAGTAGAGCAGTGCAACGATACAATAACACATGGAGTATCATTCAGCCTTTTGTGTAAGAAAACTAGGATTCTCTATATTTCAAAAAAAAAAAAAAAAAACTAGCATTCTCTTAGATTTTAATACATTTGCTAATGAAGAAGGGTTAAATGTATAAGATAAGATTTCCTCCAGATCATCATTTCTATGCAAATAATCATCCATGGTGTTTATCATATAGTCAGCTTAGTAAAAATAATGTATCTCCAGTATCCACTGCACAAATAATGCATCTATACCATCTGACTTTCAGAATTTCATTAAAGAATATGGGTCAGATGAATGTAGGCGAAAGGAGAAGAAGAGAACTAAGAAGTTTTGGAGGACGAAACACAAAGTGATGAGGAAAGAGTGGGAAAGGAAATGAAAAAGGTGTGAGAAAAGGAGAAAGTGAAAGGAAAAAAAAATGTCAGCTATTCTCATAATGGAACATCAAAATTCCATTGTTTGAACTGCAATAAATCCAATTAGTCTAGTTTGATTGAATCACTTTCAGAACCTGTGTAAAAAAAATGGAACTTTGAATTTTCCAACGTAAAGCGGCAATTTGAATCAAGTCAATAGGCTTTGCTGTCTAAACTTTTAAAATGCTTTCTTCAGGCTAAATAGACAACTTTGAGTTCATTCTTGTTAATTTTTCAAAGAAAAAAGTATGACTTGTGATCAGAATAGGGATAATTCCATCTCCCTTTGAGTTGGGCATCTGACAGTATGCTTCTGAATAAATTCCCATAAAAGGATAGTAGTTCATAGTTTGTCCGCAATCCTTTTTCTGAAGCGGAAAATGATTTTAAATTGGCTTTGAAAGCAACTAATCTTAAATGACATACCAGAGTTCACGAAGGGCAGAATAAAAAAGAAATTGAGGGAAAGGCCCAAGAGATCACGGACTGTATTCGACGAGATCGCCCATACTGGGTCACCCTGAATCATAAACCAGCAAGCATAAAATTAAGGTCGAATTCAAGCATTCCCAATTATGTTTTGAACATAAATAAATAGCCTTCAAAAGACAAAAATATCATCTTGTCTTGTCAAGTAGACGCCCAGAACTAGAAATGAGTTAACAGAGCTCATAAATGTCGCCTAGAACTGAAAATACATGCAGTTCGGCTAAGTGTTAAGAGAAATAAATCGCACCGGAGCAAACGGGAGGAAGAAAAGCCAGACAACGTAGAATCCCTCGAGAGCCCAGAGCGACAGCTGCTTGACATTAAGACTTGGAGATGTCTCGTCGACATTTTTTTGAGCCTTACAGACAACAAAATTGGATCCTCTGCTGCTTCTGATAATACCCCCATTGGGGAGGAGCTTCATTCGATGCCCGATAGAGGGCGTTCTGCAGAGAACTTTGCTTCCAAGCCCATGACAGCGTCGGAAACTCGAAGTGGACGTTCGGACGCTGGGAATAGTGGAGCTACAGAGTAGAGCCACAGATACCATCTCCTCCTATCGCCAATCACTAGGCCGGGCGCAAAATATGGAGCACCAAACGGTGGTGGTGCGCGCAACACGTCATCCGAACGTGGTTTGTCGACCCGGACTAGGGCACTCGAAAACCTGAGTGGGGTCGTCAAGTCGAGAGTCCATTGGTCTGGCACAGAGCGAGTCGTGATTAGGGGCGGCTTCGAACCGAGCCAGTTTGTGAGCGGCTCAATTCTGGCTCGGTTCGATTCGGTAACCCGAATCTTGAGCTGAGTTCGAGATCCAAGATCGGCTCGTTTAAATTAATGAGCCGAGCTCGACCGAATCAAGGTTTAACTCGAAAGCTTGCGAGCCGGCTTGTTAATTTAACGAGTGGTGCGGACTCGGGGAGTCGGGACCGGGGTGTGGGACCCGAGCGGCGAGCGGCACAGGAGCGATAGCGAGGGGAAAAAATTCTTCCTCCCCTCATCACTGCTGAGCCCCTTTGGCAGCTGCTGTGGCCGCCTCCTCGCCGGCCGCTTTCTGACTCGAAAACCTGAGTGGGGTCGTCGAGTCGAGACTCCAGTTGCCTGGCTTGAAGCAAGTCGTGATGATTCACCTTGAATAGAAATTTTGAGTCTGATCCTCTCAATTTGAGTCAACCCAACTGAATCGGGTTATCAACAATGGTTGTTGCACCATAGGACGATGTTTTATTAGGGGTGGGCACAGGTCGGGCTTTCCAAAATCTGAACCTGAACCTGAGCCAGAATTATAAACCTAAAACTCGAACTTGAAAAAAAAACACGAGCATGGTTGGGTAACCAACCCCATCCTTGCTAGGTCCTTGCCCCTAAGGGTGACACCAAGCCAAACCGATTCGTAAATGATTTGAGTTCAGCTCGAAATAAACTCGGTTTAGTTCAAATACGTTGAAATGTATGTATGCTTTGATAAAAACATGTTTCAATGCAAATATGCCTTAAAGTTGCAAAATTTTCATTATATCTCAAGTTTTGGAAGAATTGGGTTGTTCTCTTATATAGACTGACTTTTGACATTTTTCAATACTTCATAAACTCTAGTCTTCAATTTTCTACTTCTTTTGAGGGTGCTTCTTCGAGAACACCTTGTCATTCCATGGAGCTCATGGTCTTTGAGAAGTTTGTCGGTTTATTGTTTAGACCTTTGAATTTTGTGACTTTGATGGAAATGCATATGAAATGCTTGAATTGCAATTGTTAGCTCAATCAGGTTTTATTATCATCAAAATCTAGAAGAGAATCACGGTCAACATCATTGATCATGTAGCTACGCGTGATCATGTTATTTTGTAGTGTAGTATGTTATGTTCTAAGCATGACTAAAGCCCAAAACTAAATGAACGGATGATTCCAAAAGATTTAAATGAGCTCTAAAAACATGGTCTTGGAAAGAGTTTTTATGTCCTATGTTCCAAAAAATACTCATACCTAACGTTTGGAATCTTGATAGTAATCCCCTTTACAAAACTAGAGTTCTTAAAATTTTCTATTTGATATTTAGACTTGGGGTCTTCAATTTTTCTTTCTTCTCCAAGGTGCTTCTTTAATGAGAGTTGATTCTTCATTCTGGCTCGATGTCTTGTGTTCTTCCTCTAGACCTTGTAATTGGGCCATTTGAAGAAAGTGCATTTGAAATGTAATGAAATGCATATTATAAGCTTATTTAGCTTAGTTTTGTTATCATTTGGGACATAAGTCAATGTAGATCAACTATCTCCCCCTTTTTATGATGACAAAACCTAACTCATGGAAAAAGAAAAAGTTTTCTCCTCAAACTATGAAACATGGATGGTTTTAATGTCTCTTCCTTAATTTATGCATGTATGAAGGTATAAATTAAAATTTTCAAAGTCTACTCTCACCCTCAAGATATGTGTATTTCTCTCCCCCTTTTTGTCATTATTTAAAAAATAAGTCAATTAGGCATATTGAGATAAGACAAGAAAAAATATTTTCATTACATTTATAATTCCTTTATAAAATGGACATCAATTATAGAATTTCAAAAAGAAGCCCAAAATACATGATGTCAACTAGGAAAAAAATATAGAGTTGTGGAACTAGAGGCTTAAACTCTACCCTTGGGCCGAAGGATGGTGCAGAAGAGCTCTTCCATCTGAGCTTGAGTGGCATTCATCTTAATCGAAGCTTCCTTGATCTCTTTGACATTCCTTAAGCTCAGCCACATCCTCCTCTAACTAGGTTAACCAATCCAAGATAGAAGAGCCTTCACCTCTCTTCCTCTTAACAAAAGCATATTGTTTAACTTGATCCTGGTCAAAACTAGGCTCATCAAGTAAGCATCTGGCCTCTTGGGGCTCACTCCCCCTAGCATGCTTTGAGATTCATTGACCTCAAAACTTCTTAAACCCAAACTTGTCCACTTTTAATTATTTGATTACCATCTTCTTGGAGACCATAAGGGGAACCTCATGCTCAAACCAAAGACCGTGGCGCTCCTTGATAACTATAATGATTTTTCCAAAGGGCAAACTATACTCTCGTATGTTGTTGGCCACATCCATCATACAATTCATCATAAAATAGTCGACCTTCACCTTCTATGTTAAGGCCCACGTCCAAAATATGTTGTCATGGTGATCTGGTAGTATGTGTCCTTGCATTTAGAATGTGGGTCACTACTTCCATAAAGAGGTGAAGCTCCATACTGAAGTCATTGATTTTGATTTCATAGTAGTTACTGTCTACTCAAAGACTAGGCTGATGGCGTCTATGATAGTTTGAGGATGGTCTAGATCCAAGTTATTCGGCCAGCTCTCCTTCAGGTAACAACATAGACCCATCTGTTGTTGTCCCTAACATCTCATTTAGTTGGCATAAGTTCTCAGATTTCTCTATTTGCTCCACATAGGGAGTGATTTCAAGCTCTTCACCATCTTCTTCCACCAACCGCAGTTTGGAATAAACACCTTCACCAAATTGGGATAGATTTCACAGCTAGCTCTAATAATAGTTTCATACGCCCCAAATATGGTGTCAAACCTTGCAAATCTCCCTCCTACATAAGTTGAAGTTAAGGTTGAGTTTCACATGCTTAACCATACTTCTATCCAAAAAGAAATCCATAAACCTGCTCCCTTTGAGCTAAAGTGGCCCCTCCAATCAGTTTAAAGGATTCATCAAGCTCATCTTGGCTTGAGGTGCACTTTGTATCAATCATTGTGCAAAGTAAGCTCTTGGATAGATATCAATCCTTCAATCCTAATAGAAAACTCTAAGGAAAGGGGTTGATCAATCATACTTCATAACTTTTACTTGTATACAGTATGATCAATCATGCCCAAAGGGAGTTGATCCTTCATGCTTTCTGAACCTGCCTGCTGGCATACTGTATGATTGATCATGCCTATAAAGGTTGATTAATCATGCTTTATGTTGAAAGTTTGTTGCTTTCTGTATGATTGGACATGCAACTTTGTAGTATATATCATTAAGTGCTAAGCATGACTAAGGCCAAAACTAAATGAATGAAGGGTTCTAAAATATGTGAATGAGCTTTAAAAACTTGGGTTTGGAAAGAACTTGTATGTCCTATGCTCCAAAACATTTTCTTACCTAAAATTTGGAATCTTAATGGTTATCTTCTTCAACAAGCTAGAGTTTTTTAGATTTGTTATTTGACACAGACTCTAGATCTTCAATTCTTCTTTCTTCTCCAAGGCGCTTTTTCAATGTAACTTGATTCTTTATTTGGCTCAGTTCTTGTTTCGGATTTGTCGGGTCTTCTTCATAGACCTTGCAATTGAGTCACTTGAAGGAAATGCATTTGTAATACTATGAATATCAAATTATTAGTTTAGTTAGCTTGAGTTTTGTTCTCATCAAAATATGGAATATAAGTCAGTGTCGGTCAACATCTCTATGCATCAATGGAAAATTTATGTTTTTTTATTATATATGTACCTTGAGTTTAGGTGACGGTTGCAAAAGATGACCACTCCATTAGTTTTGGTGCCTAACCACAACTACTTTTCAATGATGTGACCTTATTTTATTCCCATGTATTTTTTTAAACACTAGTTACTTCTAGTTGTGGATAGAGAAAAAAAAGTCCTTCTATAGATATGATTCAATATTTAGTCACCATGCAAATTAGGCATCACAAGTGATAAGTTTATTATCTTTAATGTGTTGGTGGGTGAAAGTTGGTTGCTTTTTTAATTTATAATTTTGAAAGTTTTACTACCAAACCCATCTCAAATTCATCCTGCAATACCTCAATCAAAACAACACAATTTGTAAAAAATTAAGACAATAAATACGTATCATCGCAAGTTATTTTTTCCATAAAATTATATGTATTATTCATTTATTGTGTTGTATAAATTTTGTATTTTTTAAAAAAAAATATAAAGATATATTTTGTTTGTGTAGGAATGATTGTGAGACATATGTAATGCTCTACATACACTATTTGTCCCAAGGTGATGTATTGGATTTTACATAGGTTTGTTTAAAAAGGGGAAAATGAATTAGGAAAACCATAGGTTCTTAATATTTTAGTTTAGTATTGACAAAAAGTGTAAGCTTGCGAAATTAGTGTTAAAATGAGTGTTCCTTATCTAAGCATAGTTTCTTTCACATGTTTTAGTATTCTCAGATTAACAAATTCCAGCATATTTATGGACTGTTTGTGCCACCATAAAAAAATAAAATGATAGGAAAATAAATTTCCTTGTGACTAATATTCTCACTGAAATTTTTTCTATTAGAAAAAAAAAATCTCTTTGACTAATTCTATCCTTCTTAACATTTCTTAAATGCAAGAGAAATCAAGAGGAATCAAACGACAAATTTTCTTTCCCTCAAAATAGCACAAACGTTAGAAAAATGTAATGACAGACGGATAAACAACTCCTCTCAACTATTACTTTTGTCACCAGTCCAAGGTGATATCCTTAGTGACATAAAGCTTATCGATGTATTGGATAACTGGGCCGGATGCAGCTATATACCTCTCCATCTGTTTCTGTACCGAGTTACTTACAACGATAACAAGATTAATGAAATACAAAAATTCTGACAATGTCATAGTGGGGTTTTGTAGTATTGTGTGGTGGCTGATGGAACCATGAAATACAGGAAACCATAAAAGATATGGATAGTGGTGGTAACAAAATATTTGAAGAAAGTCGAGAAAGCGATGGAACATTGATACGGATTGGATTTCATCGATGTTCAATAGAGCACTTCGTGTTTATTAAAGACATTCTCAAAGAAAAAGTACTTCTGGCAATCTATGTTGAAGATATCGTCTTAATAGGTAGTGATTCCAATGACATTCAGGAAACCAAAAAGAAGATATGTGAAGAATTCAAGAGAAAATAACTTGGACTACTTAAAATACTTTATGAGTATTGAGGTGTTACAGTCCAAGATGGGATTATAATATCTCAAAGGAAATTTTTCCTTGATCTACAGGAAGAAACAAGAATTGTTATAAGGTGGGACCCACTATGATCACGTGAGGTGGCATGATGACTCTCACAATAAGAAGTCTTACAAAGCCAAAATTATTATGGAAGAAAGTTTCACAGAAAAGTTTCAGGTTAAAGGTATTTTAGTTATGTTAGTCTTCTATTTATGTTGAGTTATTTAATTATGTTATGACTTATCTTTAAGTGTTAGAGTTTGAGTGTAATTGGGACAAGGTTAGTTTAATTGTAATTGGACTCTACTGCTTGCTTCAATTATAAATAGGTGTTCATGTACTCTGATTACGAAGTCAATGAAGCTCTTCACTTCTCAACTCGTGAAGAATCTCTCTCTAGCTTAAACTCTTTTTCTCTATTTTCTCTTCTCTCATCTCTATCTGAGCTCTCTCTCTCACTCTCTCTCTCTCTCTCTTTGCTCTTTTTCTTCTCCCTCTCTCATCTTGATCGAGGTTTCAATCATGGAGTCCTAAATTCAACATGGTATCAGATCATCAAATTTAGGATCCCCACGTCAAAAGAATGCTCTAAGAAGTTATGATCAAAGCTACCCAAAGAAGGCTCTTTGTGAATCAAGATTGAAGTTTGTGAGATAAGTTTTTTATTCTTATTATTATGACTTTATGCTCTTGGTTTTTGGATCTTTAGAAGATGGTTCAAAGATGATTTTATTTTTGTCTTCATCTTATAAAATTATTGATATTTATTCATCTTGGATTAGAAGAAGTTTACGAAGGCAGTTTTGTCGGTTTGCATGTTCCTTGCTGAAAATCGGTTTATGTTGAGATTTTCTACATAAAAGGTTATAATTTTGTGGGAACAAGACTTTCCTAATAAAGAAATTTGTTCTTGAGCCTATTATGAGTGGTTTTTTATCCATTGGATTTCATAAATCTAATTATTTAACTTCTATGCTAAGCTTCTCCATTAACTGAGTTATTTGAAGAACCCTACTCGGTTTTGTGTTTTTTTGGAGAATACCATATTGTGGTCCAAAAAGAACCGGAGAAGATGAACTTACCTCAAATAGATCTACAAACTCCGGAGGTGTGGTGTCAGCCAGCGCTTCAAGGGGTTGAACTGTTTCTGTAGCACGTGGCACAACCGGTCAAGGAGAGGCTGGTAGAGAAGAGAGACTCAGAGGAGCATTGTTAGAGTAGTATGAAGAGTCTTCAAAAAAAGTTACATCCCTAGACACAAGTAACTTTTGGAGAGTGGGATTGTAGCAAATATAACCCTTTTGCGTGTGAGAGTATCCTAAGAAGATACACTTGACAGAGTTTGGATCAAGTTTACTATGTTGTGTGGAGGTAATATGAACAAAACATGTACAACCGAAGACTTTCAAGGGAAGCAAAAAAGGATCACCATGTGGGAACAATAAGGAATATGGGGATTTATGACCGGGAATGGAAGAGGGTAACCTATTTATAAGAAAACATACAATAAGGATGGCATGCAGCCAATAAAAGTATGGGACTTTCATGGTATACAATAAGTTCCGAGCTACCTCAAGAAGGTGACAGTTATTCCGTTCTGCTACACCATTCTGTTGGAGAGTGTAGGCACAAGATGTTTGATGGATAATGTCATTCTCTTGACAAAAAATAGTCAAGATCTCTAGAAGTATATTTTTTGGCATTATCAGACCTAAGTACTTTGATTTTCTTACCAAATTGAGTGACAACCATAACATGAAAGGATTTAAAAATGGATGGTATTTCAGATTGCTCTTTAAAAACAAATAGTCATGTGGTACGAGTAAAATCATCAATAAATGTAATAAAATACTTGACTCGGGAAATGTTTGAGACACTCAAGGGTCCCCATACATCTGTGTGGATCAACGAAAATGAAGCAACACTTTTAAGTTCTGGACGAGGTGAGTATGTGACCCTTTGGTGTTTACTTAGTTGACACACTTCATAATTTAACTTTGACATATCCTTAAAAGTAGGAAAAAGAAGATGAAGAGATTGTGTGGATGGATATCCTAACTGATTATGCCAAAGACTTGTCTCAGTTTCCTTGCTTGAGACAACATTTATTTGAGGCACGTTCAGGTAGTAGAGTCTCCCTTGTTCACAACCTCCACAAATCACATGCTTCGTTGTAAAATCTTGAAACACATAATAAGTGGGTAAGAAGGTAATTGAGAAATTAAGATGTTGTGTTAGATGACTCACATATAAAAGATTCAAGGGAAAAGTAGGAACGCAAAGAATATCTGTGAGCGGAAATGATGGTGTAACAGAGGTGGATCCTTTCCCGAGAATTTTAGTTTGAGAGTCGACAACTATGGTAGCCAATTAATTCGAGAGACAAGGAAAAATGAGTGGAGTAGATTTTTGTTACCTATGAGATGTTCAGAGGCCCCTGAGTCAATTACCCAGGATGAAGAGAGTGGCAGAGAGCATACCTGAAGTGGTGGTGGTAGCAGCAGTTGAGGAGGAACTTGGAGGAGAGACCGTCAATGTTTTCATTTTGTGGAATAAGTCTTACTTATCATCGGTAAAGGTTTTCTTTTCTATTGGTGAGTTAGACTGAAGGCCTGATTAGCCTTAACCCAATCCGGTATGCCATGGATTTTAAAACAATGATCTATGGTGTGGCCATTTACCACAATGGGTGCATTCTCTGCCATTTGTTATGACAAAACCATTTATTCCACCTCTTCCTCGTCCTCCTCTAAAATTTCTTCCGTGACCTTGACCGCGATCGATTGATGTTTTCCTAATCCCGAAGTACATAGCAGATGATACTTCAGTAGGAGAAGGAGAAGAAGAGTCTAGAATGCAGAGTAATGTGGCACATACATCATCAAAGGTGGGAATAGCAAAAGCGCTAAGGAGTTGACTTTTAGCAACTATGAGATATGGCTTAATGTTTGCTAGGCAAATGGCAGTGGCTAAGGCTTCCTTTTGTTTGTCTTGGACAGAAACATCGGTGGAGGTAGGCTGAGCTAGCTTCCATTCTTGAAGAAGGCCTCTAAAACGAGCCAAATATTCATGAATATTTTCTCCTTGTTTAGTGCTGAACATTCTTTGGAGAATATCATATGGCATGTGTAAGTTGTTGGAGCTAGAGTACAACTTAACACATGTCTCCCAAATTTGTATGGCAGTGTCGCGATAAATAACATTGTTGGAGACAAGTTCTTCCATGTTGTTGATGAGATAACTAATTACCAAAGTGTCATTTTTTAACCACTTAGCATAAGCAATATATTATTCATCTATGGGTGGCCCAAGTTTGTTGAGGTGCCCAAGTAGATCCCTTGTTATAAGGAACCGTCGAATAGTGTGGACCAGCTCAAGAAATTTGATATTCCTCGCAAGGGTATGGTATTAATCTTGAGAATATAACTCTTATTACCCGTGTATTCTTCAGCCATAAGAGGTAATTCAAGAGTAATATTGTGCTCAAATTTGAAGTAGCCTAAGTAAGCTACTTGGAGATTCAAGACTAGCCAAGGCCAGCTCGAGTAGATGGGAGGAGAACTAGAGCTTATCAAGTCTATAGGCAAGGAGGAAACCTTCTTAGGCCAATCAACTTGCTGGTCAAAAATTTTGTTTTCCTTGTAGAGAATAACAAAAATCAATCAATAAGCATGAGATCAAGTAAGGTAAAGTAGCAATTCCAAATTAGATCTTTCCAAAAATATATTTTACTCCATCTAAGGATAAACCAGTATATATTCAGCTCCAAGATCAATCAGCCACCTCGTGACTTAGAAAATAATCCAGAACTTGCATTAGGCCCTTTACTTGTCACCCCATATCCAATTTTGTGTCTCACCATTGTCTATCCTCTCCAATTTCTTGCGTCTATCTCCTCTATCTCAGTTTCACAGTCCTATCATGAGGCTCTGAAATATCCAGGGTGGAAGGTGGCAATAGACGAAGAAATGCAGGCACTCTATGAGAATCAAACATGGGGTTCTAGTTCCTCTTCGAGCAGATAAAAAAACATGGTGACTGTAAGTGGGTCTTTAGTGTTAAACACAATCCAGATGGGTCAGTTGTTCGCCTTAAGGCCCGCCTCATTCCTAAAGGTTATACGCTGTGTTATGGGATCGATTATGAGGAAACATTCTCTCTGGTGGACAAAATGAACTTCGTACGTATTTTATTATTTCTTGCTGCTAATTCTTCCTCGCAGGTCTATTAGCTTGATGTGAAAAATCATTTTCTCAATGGGAATATAAAGGAAGAAATTTATATGCAACAACCCCCAGATTTGTGGTTGAAGGGGAGTCAGTTTGTCGTCTGAAACAGTCTCCTCGTGCATAGTTTGATAAATTTTGCCAAGCACTCATACGGGGCGGATTTCACAGATGTTCCGTAGATCACTCCATATTTCTTAAAGACACACCTAAAATAAGTATTGAAGTACTACAGTCCAAATATAAGATTATACTATCTCAAAGGAAGTATGTCCTTGATCTACTGGAGGAGACATGAATAATGGGGTGTAGACCAGCAAAAACCCTTATGGATTCCAATACAAAATTATTTGCAGGCACTGGAGAAGATGTGGATATCGGAAAATATCAAAGACTTGTAGGAAAACTCATTTATCTCTATGTAACAAGGCCGAATATATCATATGCAGTTAGTGTGGTGAGTCAATACATGCACAAACCACAACTTACTCATTGGCAAACACTAGAAAGAATATTGTAATATTTGAAAGGAGCTCCAGGAAGAGGGCTTCTCTATAAGAACCATGGTTATTTCAATATTGAAGGGCTCTCAGATGCAGACTGGGCTAGATCCCCGGATGCCAGAAAATCTACTTCGGGATATTATACAATGGTTGGAGGGAACTTGTTACATGGAGAAGCAAGAAGAAAAATGTAGTTGCAAGGTCTAGTGCAGAAGCAGAATACAGGGTGATGACACACACAGTAAGTGAGCTTCTATGGATTAGATCCCTTTTCACTAAACTAGGATTCTATAAAGAAGCCCCTATGGATTTATATTGCGATAATCAAGCGGCAATACATATCACCTCAAATCCAGTCTTCTATGAGAGAACAAAGCACATTGAGGTAAACTGCCATTTCATACGAGAGAAATTCCAAGTTGGCATAATATCTCACAAACATATCTCCTCACAACGGCAAGTTGCAGACATTCTCACCAAATCAATCTCTCATAAGATTTTGTCCACCATCTACAACAAGCTGGGCATTTACGATGTTTTCTCACCCCTAGCTTGAGGTGGCATTATGACTCTCACAATAAAAAGTCTTACAAAGCCAAAATTATTATGGAAGTAGGTCTCATAGAAGAGTTTCAGTTTAAAGGTCTTTTAGTTAGGTTAGTCTTCGATTTATATTTAGTTATTTAACTATGCTAGGACTTATCTTTAAGTGTTAGAATTTGGGTGTAATTGGGACAAGGGTAGTTTAATTATAATTGGACTCTACTAATTTCTTCTATTATAAATATGGGCTCGTGTACTCTGATTACGTGAAGTCAATGAGGCTCTCCACTTTTCAACTCATGAAGAATCTCTCTCTAGTCTAAACTCCTTTTTTCTCTCTTTTCTCTTCTCTCCTCTCTACCCAAGTTCTCTCTCTCTCTTTGCTCTTTTTCTTCTCCCTCTCTCATCTTGCTCGAGGTTTCAATCACAGGGTCCTAAATTCAACAAGAATGAAGAGACTAGCAAATACCCCCATGGATTCAAACACTAAATTATCTACAGGCTCTGGAGAAGATGTGGATATGGGAAAATATCAGAGATTTGTGGGGAAACTTATTTATCTCTGCGTAACTAGAACGGATATCTCATATGCAGTAAGTGTGGTAAGTCAATACAGGCACAAACCACAATTTACTTATTAGCAAGCATTGGAAAAAATATTACGATATTTGAAAAGAGTTCCAGGAAGAGGGATTCTCTATGAAAGCCATGGTCTTTCAACATAGAAGGGTTCTCAGATGCATACTGAGCTGTGTTTGGAATTAGATGTCCTAATTCCAAACTAACGAGAGCAATAATAATAATCACGAAAAAAGAAAAAAACAAGCATGAAAATACAAACTAGATTTATACAGGTTTACCTCAAGGTGAGACTACGTCCTGTCTTCTGCCGTTGCAGTAATCCACTATGAAGATGAAATAGTTTATAATAGAAATCAGACATACTCACAGGTGTTTTTTTCTCTAACCTCTCTCTGGCCGCAACTCAAGATCCTTCTCCATGATGATAAACCCTAATAGCGGCTCCTCAAAAATAAAGTGAAAATAAGGGCAACCACAATCCAAGAGTGAAATCTCCAAACTACCCTTAATAAAATAATAGTCAATATATCATGGACCTTTCAGGGGCTCTGCCCCCCTTCCAACCCCCACAACGACCTTACCCTGAAGGTCGATTTGTGTACTGACTCAGTAAAGCTTTGATTAGGCTCCATAACATAACAGGCGAGATCTTCAGATGAAAGAAATTCCTCTTCAGGTTACTGTAAAATGGTTGGAGAAAACTTGGTTACATGGAGAAACAAGAAGTAGAATGTGGTTGCAAGGTCTAATGCACAAAGCAAGATATGAAGTCATGGCACACATAGTCAGTGAGCTTCTATGGATCAGGTCTCTTCTCACTAAATTGGGATTCTATAAAGAGCCTTTATGGATCTATATTGCAATAATCAAGCGGTGATTTATATCACTTTAAATTCGGTCTTCCGTGAAAGAACAAAACACATTGAAGTGAACTACCACTTTATATGAGAAAAATTTCAAATCAACATATTATCCCTCAGACATATATCCTTACAAGGATAATTTTTAGACATCCTCACAAAGCCATTTACTCACAAAATCTTGTCCACCATTTGCAGCAAGTTGGGTATTTATGATGTTTTCTCACTCCCAGCTTGAAGGAGAGTGTTAAAAGATGAACCCCAACCCACACGAGTATGGAAAAGGCCCACACGTCCAAGAGAGGTGGCATGTAGCCCTAAGGGCATTGTAAGCATTGTAAATTCCTCTCAAAAACTATAAATAGAGACCTTGGCTTGGGGTAGAGCATCAAACTCTCTCCTCTTCTCCCAATTTGTGGAAGCTCTCTCTCCTAGCCTCAAAGTTCTTCCTCTCTCTTTTCCTTTCTTTCTTCTCTACCCGAGTTCTCTCTTTGTTCTCCTCCTTTCTTCTCTTCTCTCTTCCTTGTCTTCTCCCTCTCTTATTTTGCTCGTGGTTCTAATCATGGGGTCCTAAATTCAACAACCTACAACCACGGCTATAACAAGTTTGACATAGAGCAAAACTAGGGGTGGCATGAAACCGAGCCAGTTTGCGAATAACTCGAGCTCAACTCGGTTCGATTTAAATAAACCCGATCTTGAATCGAATTCGAGATCAGGTTTTCGACTCGTTTAAGTAAATGAGTCGAACCCAAACGAAGCTTAGTTCGGTTTGCGAGCTCACGAACCGACTTGTTTACTTAAAGAGTCAAGAGTCAGGAGTTAGGACCGGAGGTGAAATCTTTCCCTCCCAAAATTTTGATGGATGCTAATTGGTGTTTCCAGCTTCCTGGCATGGCTGATCCACAAGCACTGCATTGGTCGAGCATCGGTCGTGATGTCGATGGTGGCAGATTTTCATGCGTATCGTCCATCGTGCATCACGATAGAAGAGATCGTGAGTAGTGGGTATGAACATAAAAAGGGGTATGGGTTCAAACATTGTGGAAGAAATTTTCGTTTGTTGTTATTTGCAGGTAGAGGTTGGACTTGGACTTGCTAAGCTTCAAAAATGAAGAAAAACCTTTCTGGGTGAGTAGTCGTCAGATTTCGTTGAGGTCTCCCAGCGGTGAAGCCTCTGTTGTGCATTCTTGGCTCTACGACATGTTGGAACATAGCCAAGGTCGGCGTTGGATGCGCCGTCGTCGATTACGATGGTGGCCGACGTTGAGGTGGTGACGAAAGCTGGCGTAGGGTGTTGCTCTCTGCGTTTGGCTGGAGGTTGAAGATGACCTCCAGGGTTCAGACTGAGTTGATGCAACTCACCTGTTCCAAACCGCGCAACCGAATTGGCCAGCTCGGTAATCCTTAGAAAAAAAAGTTGTTTAGTGTGGGATTTGAACCCACCCTTTCAACTTAAATTTTTGGAAAATGATCTCCAATCCATCTCACTTTAAGTGTAATAGGTGGATACATTTAATAGATATTAGAATAACTATAAAATATGTATATTTGTTTTTTATGCCATTTCTTATTTAATTCATATGAATTAAATAATTTTACATGGATATATATGAATATATAAATTCATATTTATGATAATTTTTATCTTATGGAGATTTTTATTTAGGATTTTATGCATATTTTTTGTTGACCTAAATATAAGGAATTAGAAATTGGCATCAATTTTAGTCAATTATCTTGGTATAATATTTTTGTTTATATTTGAATAATTGAGTTATAGTCACAACATTCTTAATTTTGAAAATTTCTAGTGACATTAACCTTAGTCACATAAAATTAATGACATAAAAAATGTTATTAATCATGAAGATATAATAATTTAACTCCACAAGATAAAATGCTATATTTAAGTGATTAATGAAGATGACATAGAAATATTTCAAAAAAAATTCCAGTTGCCTACAAGCCTAAAAAATTCTTTTACAGACATATTTTGATGCCATCATAAAAGTGATATAAATCGCTCATGTGTTATAATTTAAGCCTACAATAAAGATTATAGTGACATGTTGATTTATTTACATGGGTAAATATTCGATATTTGGCTCTATTGCATGTTTTAATAAAATTGTTTATTTTGTAGTTGTTCAAACTTTATTTTTTTTCCAAATTTTGATTTCTCCTATATTATTCCACTCAACGGAGACAATTATAATGATTGGAAGGTGAAAACTCTCCTGTAACAGGTGCAAGGACCTTTACTTACACTTCGAGTGGATAACCCTCTAGGGCCCACGGAATCCAGTACCCAAATTGAGACATGTTTTTTATGCAAAGTTTTAAATATAGGTTGGAGCTCAAACTCAACTTGAACTCGGTTAAAATTATTGAGCTCGAACTCGATTACAATTTTAGGCTCGAGGCTGAGTTTGGCTTGAACTTGAATTTGAAATATTTAAATCGAGCCAAACTATAACATAGAAAGGTCTAGGCTCAACTCAATTCGATGTAACCCCTAGGCACGACCTTACATAGGCAAGGTGTAGGCACAAACCACTAGGAGTTGATTGTAAAACGTTTTTAGACCACAAGGGAATCACTCGATAGTTGGGTTTTTAAACTGGAGAAATTCCCGAAGTATCAAGCCACCGACGAGGAAAAAAGGTTACTTGGGAAGAACTAAAGAAGACAAAGTTGAGGAGAGCAAGGTGCGGGGGAAAACCAGAGCCACCAGTTTGGCCTCAACAAGAACAACAATTCCAGCAACTTAGGCAAAACCATAGTTTCTGGGAATACTAACCGTGATAGAACTCATAAAATTAACTCTTTCCGTTTCAGCCTTCTGTGTGTTTCTCGTAAAATGCGACGACTAGATTCTTGATATAATCAAATTTAAGTTCGGTTTTGTAACTAAACTATTTTCATTGTATGGGTACAGATCACAGGAATATTTCAAGTAATCTCAGAGATAATAAACCTTAAAAATGCCAATATCATCGCTCTGCCACACAGGGTCTAGCTCCTCCTTGCCCACCTTCTCCCACCCGAAACCCTCCTCTCGCAAAACCCTAAAACACTCCGTTGTCCCCTCCCGCAGCTCGTACGACAGCAGAATCTCGCTCCGCCGATCAGTCACCGCCTTCAGCGTTCTGCACAGATCCTTCACAGACGACACGTTGTACAACAGATCCGACATGAGCACCAGATCGAACGGCTGGCCGTCTACGGCTGCGACTTGGTCTTCTCGGCCCCACTCAAGCGCGGCGACGCGGACGTCAGAGGAGAAGATGTGCGCGTTGGCTTCAACGTTGCGGCGGAGGCCCGGGAGGAGGTGGGTCCGGTCGGTCAGAGTCACGCGCGGCGCGCCTAGGGCAGCGGCGACGAGACCGGGAAGACCGGTGCCGGCGCCGAGTTCGAGGACCGTATTGGAGGCGAAGGGGTGGGAACGGGCGTAATTAGGGAGGTAGTGGGCGAGAATGATGGCACAGTCCCAGACGCTGCAGCCTAGGAGGTCGGTACCAGTAAAGGGTTCGAGGTCGTGGTCGTAGATGATGAGGTTCAGGCCTCTGATTTCGATCTCCCGGTGATTGCCCATCCCTTCTTCGGAAGATCAGCCTACAGGATTCCGGAAGCAAACGGCGGAGCCAGCACGAATTAGGAGGGGAAAGTGGAGAGGGTTGTAAATTCTGAAAGAAGTATTGAAAAATACTTTCGGGGGATTACTACAGTTAGAATATCTATTCACCCTTTTCTTGATAAGCTCCCTCGGCTAACAATTGTAGGCCAAATTTTGAACTCAAAATCCTGATTGATTTCCTTGAATGATTTCAATGACATCTCAAGGAGACATCATGTTCCTAGAGGATAAGGATCCCTACTCTGAACCCATGTTTGATAGTTCACAATACTAATGATGGAAAGTTAGAATAATTTTTTTCTTATAACTCATTGGATTTGAATTATGGGAAGCAATCACTAATGGACCCTTCATTTCATTTCAAAACATCAAAGGAAGAATTATTTCTAAAACAAGTATGTGGTTAGGATGACTTAGGCATTGCAAAACTCGATAACAACATTAAGGCTATTGAACTCATTCTTAGTTCATTAATTGATGAATTACTAGATTTTTTTTATCTTGTAGATTAGCTAATGATTTATGGGATAACTTAGAATCTAATTTTTTTAGGAAAGTGGAATGTAATTATTCAAATTCCGAGTGTACTACACATAGTGACATTATAGGCCTTAAAGATTGTATGCACTCATGCTTAGTTGTAATATCATCTTAGGGCGATATGAGACTTCAAAGAGTGAAAATTATGAGGAACCGATCAAGGAAAAACTAATGACACAAGTAATGAATCCATATCTTCACTTAGAAGAAAAGAAAAGGAACAAAAAAAGTTAAGAAGGAAACTTTCAAAATTATAAAAGAAAATGGAATCCTCGAAAGTTGATTGATCCTCCAAACTAGAAGAGCTTAGAGAAGAAAATAATACGTGCATCTCAAAATGTGAGACATTTGAACTCCATTCTCCATACATTCATAAATTAAGAAATGAAATTGATAACCTTGCTCTAGGATTTTAGAATGTCAAGAAGAAAACAAAAGACTAAAATCCTACAAATGGGTAGCTAAAAGAAAAGCCCTTGACTTATTTCATGCTTTAGAGAAATTAACTTTAGGAAAAGTGACTCCTCTGGATAAATTAGAGCATCATGTGAGAAAAAAGCGGAATTTCGACTTGAGGTCCATGAGAATAGAATGGAAAGAAAATTTAGAAGTTATCATAGTACAAATGTGATAAAGGTCACGATATCTATGCTGTTAAAGGATAGTCCCACATACATTAGTGAGTATAAAAATCTTGTATTTATTAGCTGGGAAAAAAAGTTTACTAAGTGGTTAGTCAATTTGGGATAGGACCCTCGACCCAATTTAACGTGGTATCAGAGCAAGGTTCTCATATGTGGGCATCCACCCAAAATTATCCACGTGTCTCCACATGAGGGCCTCTACCCAAATTATCCACATGCCTACACGTTAGGGGGAGTGTTAAAGGATAGTCCCACAAACATTAGTGAGTATAAAGATCTTGTATTTATTAGCTGGGAAAAAGGTTTCCTAAGTGGCTAATCATATGCATAATGGTTCGTGTTACAAATGTGGAACCATAGGCCATTATGCATTTGAGTGCTCGGCTAGAAGATCAAAGATTAATGGGTTTAGAGAAAATTTGGATTCCCAAGGGAAGTCTAAATTTGTCTTCAAATATTGAGACAATGAGACCCAAATAAATTTGGGTACCCAAAGTTACCTGATCTTTGAGCAAAGAGTGCATTCTCCAAGCTAAGCTATATACTAAATAAAAGTCACCTTAATAGTTTGTGGGACATGAATTGTGCAAATTGAACTCAAATTTTGATGTTCATGTCATTTCAAAGATTCTTATATGGGCCTTGGTTTTGAGGATTGATTCAATAAGAATTTCATCATTTAACCACATATACCAATCCTTGACTAGTTTATGTACACTTGGAATTTCTATGAAAATCAAAATCCTATATAAACTAGCACATTAGTAACCATTGGTTTAAGAATCATTAGTTAATCATTAGCCAATGACATATCAAGGAAAGATTTCGTTAGTTTCCAACTGAATCTGAATTTAGTTGGCATATTTTGGAAATATCAGTAGTAATGTGCTTAGCCTTGATCCATATTTCTTGTTGAATTAAGTAGTTAAGCCTCAAATGATTGACTCATGTCATCATGGACATTCCAAACTCATAGTTTGAAATCCATGTCCATGTTAATCACTACAAGGATTCATATGAACCAACCCATACCCAAATAGAACAACTAGCCTTAAGGGGATAAGGCCTACTCACTAAGACATAGAAGATAAACTATTTAAAATTAGTAGCTTTCCTTGGTTATGTGTTGATGCTTTCCCTACTTTCACATAGCTTCAAACTAGAAATCCTAATTGAGAAAGGATTATGCATCTTATCTTTTGGAGTGTCTAGAGAGCATAACAAATCATTCTAGGTTGTTAGATGTCATCTACCTTATAGTATTAGTGGTTGGATTTGGTCTTCATTTGTAAGCATTGTTGAAACTTGGGATTCCATGATGTATAATCACAGTAGAAGAGGATTAAGGGGTGAGAAGAAGAAGAAAAGTTGTAGAGAGAAGGTTTTAGGAGGAGAAGAGGAAGAGTAACGAAGTTGGAGAAAAGAGGAAGAATAGGGTAATGGGCTTAGGCCAAAACCTCCCCCTTAAGCTCTATCTATAATTGATAGAAATATAATATTATAATTGTACCCTTCACCCTAGTAAGAGTGGAGAAGAGAAGAAACATAAACTAATTACATCAATGACACCCTAATTACATCATATCTTCCAACACTCTCCCTCAACTAGGAGGTAATGGTAGTGATCCCAACTTGAAACAAAAATAACATAGATATAGTAATAATCTCCTCCATCACGGTGTCCCAAAGATAAGTATGACACCGGGCAAAAACTCTCAAAGGGTAGAAATGGGTGATAAAACATAAGTTGAAAGTAACCTCAAATGATTTTGAACACATATAGTGATAACAATCATTAAAGTGGGTAATGTCTATCATTCATAAGACGGTGATAAAAAAACCAAGGGTACCAATAGAAAGTCTCAATGGACTTAAAAACCACCCCATATATAAAGGGACCAACCAAAGCAATGCTCCAAAAAGGTTTGGCCAAAGGGGGAAGTGAGAGTAAAAAAAAGGACGGTAGGAGTAAAAATGCCAAATAATAAATGGGTAATGGGTAATGAGGAAGATAAGATGAAAAAGACAGGGTCATCATGTGTTTTTTTTCCGAAGTAATTCCAATTCTTCATCAGATGAACCAATGTCGACAACAGTCAGCGAACCCAAAGCAAGCAACCGAGAAGTTCTTCAATTATAATGTCTCAATCAAAGAGACACACTAACAGCTACGGTAATGAGCCAATGCACAAATAACACATACCAAATAATGAAAGTCCTTAAAAGTAATAAGGACACATGAAATAATCCGCAGCAAGTCGAAGATGTGCACCAAATAATAAGCTAGAACCGAGTAATAAGCTACCAATAAGTTGAACCAAGTGTTGCTAATCTTCTAAAAAAGAATAACTGAATTGAGTATTGCTGGTTCTGAGAGCAACTGCAAGGTCTTCTAAAAAACAGAGAAGACTGAATAAAACAGTAATGGATGTTGCTTCCACACTTGCTGCATCAATGATAAGTGTTGGAAGATATGGAGGACTGCCATTTTATACGAAAAGATCCTATACATTATTTGCAGCAAGTTGGGAGTTAATGATGTTCTCTTACACCCAGCTTGAGGGGGAATGTTGGAAGATAGGCCCAAGCCCACACAGCCAAGGAAGCCCCACATATCGAAGAGTGTTGGAAGATAGGTCCAAGTCCATACAACCAAGGAAGCCCCACAAATCTAAGAATATTATAAGATGACCCACACGACCAAGGAAGACCCATAAGATGGGCCCAAACACATAAGAAGTAGGACCTACCATGATTACCACAAGCTGACATCCTTATCACATAAGTTGGAAGATCAAGAAGGACTCACAAAGGCATCTTTATCTTATGGTCTAGTCCTAGAAGAGTTCTAGTTTGAATTATGTTTGTCTTTTATCTATATTGAGTTATTTAATTATGCTAGGACTTATCTTTTTGGGTGTAATTGGGACAAAGGTAGTTTTATTGTAATTGGACTCTACTACCTTCCTCTATTATAAATTGGTTAATGTACTCAGATTATAACAAGTTAATGAAGTCAATGAAGTTTTACTCTTTGCCATAAATTCAACAATAAGTACACACACCAAACCGAGAGCTAGCCATATTAAACAAACTAATTAGCAGCCAATGACATAAGTGTCTTGTTTCTGAATATGGTCCACGATTTGAGATGTAATTACAGAATGAAATCGATTTTGAAAGGCAAGATAAAAAACTGAAGGCAAATCTTGAGGCTAGACTAGTTATATCTTGAAAGGATTTCACTGAGTGATAGGTTGAGCGAGGTTGCTCACTTCATAAGGGGATAAGTGCACCGGGTGCTACTCCAACATGTTGTTAATATGCTGCAAAGATTTCTCATAACCAAAGAAAAAACACACATTTTGAATCTGATCCTATATCAAAATTTCCTTACATAGATACTTCTGTAATTTGTAGTATTAAATCAAGTAACTATTTTTTTGGGAAGTTGTCATAATTAAGAATAGGCGCACTTCTTCTTTTTGACAAATAAATCAAGGAAAATTTCTAAAAATAAGATGATCTTCTAAAGAATCTTTCCAGATATTTTTAGTTAACAAATAGAAACCTTCCAAGGTTAGATCATGAGATATTTTCCTGATATTGTTGATCAATAACAACAACTCAAAAAGTGAAGCAAAAAATTTGGCTTAAATTCAAATCTTCGCATCCAACAGGATACTAGCTTGACCTTTGATTCTTTCAATGCAAATATCTCCTTAAATATAGATCAGATTGACATGAAATTTTATCCTTATGAAACTAGACTTAATTACCTTTTATCCAAGTATAAATTATATTTATAAAATATACTTATTTGTAGATAAATAATTTGATAGACTTAAATACATCAAAAGTTGAAGTTTTCTGCTGTCGCACGAAACTTTTCTGCTGCTTGATATTTGCTGTTTCAGGTGTCAATTTCTTTTTCTAGAAAAGTCTGATTTAAATGATTATTTTTAAGTTGGAAACTAGACTCAAATATATTTCCAAAAATATATAATTTTATATATGAAACATATTGTAAGAGAGTTAAAAATCCAATGAAAAACATGAATTGGGAAAGAAGACTAAAGGAAAAACGAGAAACTCCACTTGTTTCATTTTTTTTTGTCTTCTTCTTCCTTTCTTCTCCTTTTCCTTCTTAGATCATTCCCCGCTCTGATACCAAATTGAAACCTAGGATTCCATGATGTATAATTACAGTAGAAGAGGATTAGGGGTAAGAAGAAAAAGAAAAGTTGTGGAGAGAAGGTTTTAGGAGGAGAAAAGGAAGAGTAACGAATTTGGAGAAAAGAGGACGAAGAATAGGATAATGGGCTTAGTCCAAACCCTCCCCCTTAAGCTCTATTTATAATTGATAAAATTAAAATATTATAATTATACCCTTCACCCTATTAAGAGCGAAGAAGAGACAAGAAACATAAAATAATTATATCAATGACACCCTAATTACATCATATCTTCCAACAAGCATCTACTTTCATCAATCTGATAGATAATACTTTAGTTACTCCTATAATCAATCCAATAAAAATTGCCTTGGGTGACTCTCTGAGAATCAAATTAGTTACCCAAGAATCCTTGACTTGTTACTTTGGTGGTCAGCCCAGTGTTCCTATCCAAGGAATTTTATAACACTCCAAGTTACTTGCTTTATTTTCACCACTTAGCCTAAAAATAATAGATTGGTTTAGAATTTGGTAAGACATGTGAAATAAAGCAAGTTTATCACTATCCAAGGGTTCAAGATATATGTTAAATAGTTGAGACCTTGGAAGTGATTTGTCTCTGAGCTCAAACTAAAAGAAATAATCCAAACCCTAGTATTTTAAGAAGTTTGGGAAAAAATTATTATTCAATTGATTTAGGGATACTTATCAATGCAAGTTGGTTATGAGGATTAAAAGCTCAAATTAATCTTACCTCATTAATCGAGCTTGAAATTGGTTATTGTGGAATTCAGCTAACTTATAAAATTAAACATACCACATTAACTAAATTTTGTATAGCACTTGGTTTCAGCTCAATTGAGAATTGAGAGATTAGATGAATCTAAAACCTTGAGCTTAGATAGTTGAATCTAGTTCCCTTAGTGTTACTCATGTGAAATTTTGACTTAGAACACTTTTGAGAATTAAAACTATAGTCATAAGTTCAAAGTTAGAGTATAGTTATACCCACAACAATGTGAATTTAATAAAAAAATATTAACATTTGCTAAATTAACTACTTTGTTGACATGAGCTTAGTTGGCAATCATAGATTTGGAAATATTTTTATAAACCATTAATTAGGTATTCCCTAGAATTAGAATGGCTATATGTTGAGGGAAAGGTTAGTTTGTTAGAAAAATGAAACCTATGAAATTATGTGCCTCTATACATACTAATCAAGCTTAAAAGAAACGGATGATGACCCAATTAGAAGACAACTAGAAAATCTTTAGGCCCTACTACCATTAGAGTCCATGTAGCCTAAAATTAGATTGGTTGAGAAATCTTAGATGTGTGGCTACTTGGGATGCCTTTTGCCTAGTCTATAAAAAGTATATTGAAAATCTCATAAGCCAAGAATATGAAAAGAGTATTGAGATCTCTTGGTATAGGCAAATCAGGCTTACATTGCCAATTGCCTTAGTAAGAGACAACGAGTTGGGTGAGTTTAAAAGGACAAAACTTGATTAAATGCATATTAGGCATTATTATTTGGGTAGCCTTTACGAATTAACGAGCATGTGTGTTTGGGTCTCTATCTAGGTCTTGATAATCTCATCTTGTGTTTATGAATCAATTTTTCACTTAAGAATTTTACTTCTATGCATGATTTTTATATTTACTTCTTATACTTCTATAGAAGTTTTTTGTAAGTAATTCTTGTCTCATTGATTACAATAGCTTACAGAGTATTTTGAATTTGCTAAATGCAATTCAAGTTTGCCTACTTATGCTAAGTAGAATTTTTAACTTCACCCTCTCTAAAGTCGTGAAGACCTTAATGGTAAATAGTGTAGATTGATAAAAATGATATTCACAAAACACATAGGTGTACGAGTAGATCATAAACCTAAAAAACTGAGACCAAGATAAAATTTCAAATCATGCCATTATGCTTCGAGCGGTGAGATTCTCTTTTGAGTCTCAACCAACCTCATTCTTTAAGTATGAAGTCATATTAGTTAATCATTTACTACTCAAAGATACATTAAGGAATCCAAGCCATATTTGGAAATTTCATTAGTTTTGTATGGTTGGATATTGTAGGACATTTCAATTGGGTAAATAGAAGAAACAAAGCACTATCACCCCTACTAGTCCCTACACGGCCCTGACATGACCTCAACATCAGCTTGGTCTTAGATCTACCACATACTTTTTGGAAAAATGACTCTATCTTTGTCCTTGTTGATAGTTTTTCCAAGATAGCTCATTTGATCCCTTGCGCTAAAACTTCTTATGCATCCAAAGTCGCTCTACTATTCTTTGTTGAGATTGTCAAGCTTTACGGACTTCCTCGGACCATAGTTTCTGACAAGGATGCCCATTTTATGAGCTACTTTTGGAAAACTTTGTGGCACTTAATAGTTACATGATTGAAATTTTCTACAACCTACCATCCATAGACTGAAGTCGTTAACCGCAACTTAGGGAACCTACTTCAATGTCTTGTTTGTGACCATCTTCGGACATGGAACTTAATTCTTCCAACTGTACAATTTGCATATAAGAACTCGATGAATAGGTCAATAGGTATGAGTCTGCTCCAAGTTGTCCATGATTATCAACCTAGAAAACCTTTAGATCTCATACCTATGTCTCCTCATGCTAGGTCTTTTGAGTCTGTTGCTTCATAGGCACATTGAGTCCAAGAATTGCATGTTGAAGTTAATAAACATATTCACGCAAGTAACGCCCAATAGAAAATTAATGTTTCTTAGTACATTGGGCGGGGCATCCAGATTTGGACAATACTTGGATTTTCCACGAGGCATTATAGTAGTTGGACCCGGATTTGTTCGAGTACTATTTGAGACACCATGAGATGCACTTGATAGGGTCGAGATTCGCCAGAGGCATAGGGCTCCACCAGGATCCACCACATTGTCGTTGGGTGACTCAATATTTTCATAATCTCTTGTTTTAATAATCTTGTCTTTCTTGATTTTTAGGAAGTTTTGCAGTTACTTCGTCTAATTTTAAATTCTCATTTGTTTTATTTCTTTATTGTAATTGAATGGAGATGGAGATGGAGATTAATAATGAATTAAGTTTTTTTCTTCTTTCTCTTACTGTTTCTTCTCTTCCCATTTTCCTATGCTCCCTAACTATTCTCCTCTCTTTTTCTCCTATATTCTTCTTCTTCTTCCTCTCTATTTCTCTTCCTTTCTTGCCGATCTCAAACCACACACGTCCTGCATCAAGTACCTTTTTGTAGCAACAAGAAATAGAAAGAAAGAAAAAAAGGTATGAAGATCAAGCTGAAAGTTTCAAACCATTTGAGGGAAGTTGAAGGGCATGGATTCGCGTAGATTTGATTGAGCAAAATAGTGGATCATATGTAGCTTTGCTATTGCGATTTAAGAAGGTAGAGGTTACTTCGGAACCGCATTCGTCGATTTTCTTAGCATTTCTCTTAGTTTTTTTAAGTAATTGAGGGAGGGAATGACAACTCAAACTCCAAGTTGAGGAAAAGCAATGAAAAGAACCAATGAAAGGGAGAATTGTTCCTAAAAACATTCAAAAAGATTAGAGCACTTGAAGTGTCATTATCCAAGGAAATTTCTCTTAGAAGGTGAAGGATTTTTAGTTATAAATTCTAATCACGACATTGTTTGGGTTCAGAACATAAAACAAATTAACCCCTTCAGATGCTTTCCAAGCTTCCATCTAATTATTTAGCATCTTTGCCAAGAGAGATTGAACCTTTAAAAAAGAAGATTAAGAGTTAAAAAACGGGATTAGTGACGATGCTTCGAAGCTAATGATGGCTTAGGCATGTTGTTTGATTAAGATAAAGATAAAAGATTTTGGGGCATTTTAATTTGAGCGCGTGCATCGTCTCCAAATCTCTCTGTGACGAAAGCCTTGGGGGCCTCTAAAAGCAATGGAGGGCAATCGAATGCAGAGTCCACCAAAGCAGGATTCTTGTACACACAATCATGATTTATCAACCACCAATTCTGAGTGGGACCTCGCAAAGCAGAAGAATGATTCCTTGACTGCTACCTATCAACTCTCACCAACAACTCTCTTTTTTTGGGTGCAAAGTGTGTCAAGAGACGATCAAGATACCATCATATCCCTTTAAACATCTTGGGATCCGTTCACAAAGGTTCCAATAGATTCGCTGCAATATGGGTGTCAATCAATGGTGTTTATAAAGTTATAAATAATCCAGAAGCTGCTTCCTGTCGTGGGAGTTATCTTTCTGGTTTCTGGCTTTCTGCAGTCTGCTCCAAGTTCTGGAAAGATGGTTTCTGCTACTTCCCCTGAACAGAAGGTGAGAAAACTAGACTTGGGATTTCCTTATTGATCATATCGAGGAAGATACTCGGACTTGGGCTGGACCCCTTATTATTGGCCTTGCAGGTGGTGTATCCTGACGACAAGGAGGCCGTTCCCCGCCGCGCAAAATGGTGGTACTCCACCTTCCACACCGTGACGGCCATGGTGGGCGCCGGCGTCCTCAGCTTGCCTTACGCCATGGCTCACTTAGGATGGCAAGATCTTTTGTCTCTCGACTTTTTAAATTGTTCAGGCAACCGATCGCTTTTCTGAACCGATTTCACTTTTTACAGGGGTCCTGGGACGTTTTTCATGATCATTTCCTGGTGCATCACCATGTACACAATGTGGCTAATGGTTCACCTTCACGAAGCCGTTCCCGGCACTCGCTTCGATCGGTACCACGAACTCGGCCAGTACGCCTTCGGTCCAAAACTAGGGTTGTGGGTGGTTCTCCCACAACAGTTGATCGTCCAGGTAGGGTGCGACATAGTGTACATGGTCACCGGCGGGAAGTGCCTCAAGAAGTTCCTAGACATCGTTTGCCCCACTTGTACCCCTATTCGTCAAACTTACTGGATCTGCATCTTCGGCTCCGTTCACTTCTTCCTCTCTCAGCTTCCCAACATCAACTCCGTTTCAGTTGTTTCTTTAGCAGCTGCGATTATGTCACTCAGGCTCGTCTTTTATCTAGCTTTGTTGATTAATCAATCGATCCCCTGTTCGCTTTTAATTATTTACGATTTTCTGGTGGTGCAGTTACTCGACGATCTCATGGGCGGCGTGCCTGGACCACGGTGCCCTCCCCAACGTGAGCTACGCGTACAAGAAGACGAGCTCCGCGGACACCATGTTCCGGGTCTTCAACGCACTGGGACAGATCTCCTTCGCCTACGCTGGGCAGGCAGTGGCGCTTGAGATTCAGGCGACAATTCCGTCGACGCCAGAGAAGCCATCGAAGATTCCCATGTGGAGGGGTGCTGTTCTGGCGTATTTCATCACGGCGATTTGCTACTTCCCGACAGCCATGGTGGGTTACTGGGCGTTCGGCCAAGATGTGGATGATAATGTGCTGATCACACTGAGAAGACCCGGCTGGCTCATTGCTGCTGCTAACTTAATGGTCGTCGTTCATGTCATCGGAAGCTACCAGGTATCTCCCTGCTCCCTAATTACCTGTATCAGTTCATCCGTTTGTTCATTACTGAAACTTTTCGACAAAATCATGAGCTTCTCACCAAAAAAAAAAAGAAAAAAGGCAAATTGGACTCCTCTTCCTAATCAGTGCTATTTTTGTTTCATCTGAGAGACAAAAACGACAAGAACTTGTATTATTTTTCAGTCTCTGGGTAAATGCATAGATCGTTCGAATGTGATCCCCATACCCAAAAATTGCTGTTGAGATTTCTGCGCTAATCGAGAGTTTACAGGTGTATGCGATGCCAGTCTTCGACATGATCGAAACCAGCATAGTGAAGCAATATAAAATTCCCCGCGGGCTACCTTTGAGGCTCCTTGTTCGGTCTACGTATGTTGGTAAGGAACATGGGAAGCTGAGCGAGCTGCTTTACTCTGGGTCATCTTTGGCCAACCCAAGTGTATAAGATTTAAAAAGAAAATGAGAATTGTCATTTGTGGAGCAGGGCTGACATTGTTCGTTGCGGTGACATTCCCATTCTTCGGAGATCTTCTCGGCTTCTTCGGAGGCTTCGGATTTGCACCCACATCCTACTTCGTGAGCCGATCTTTCATGAACATTTCGCTTTTCGCATCGTTCTCCTGGGCTATCTCAACCACAGTTGATTTACTTGTTTGCTTCGTGTGTCTGATTTATTTCAGCTTCCCTGCGTACTATGGCTCGTGGTAATGAAACCAAGCAGGTTCAGTCTTTCATGGGTAGTGAACTGGGTAAGCACATCTCTTCCCTCAGTCTCACCTGCTCTTCTCCCTTCTGCTATGAACCTTTTCTGATGAATTGGAGTTTCATTTTGAATGATCAGGGATGCATAGTTTTGGGCGTGTTCATCATGTTCGCGTCTACCATCGGCGGCTTACGGAACATAATTACTGACGCTTCAACGTACAGTTTTTACTCCTGAGGATTTACAGTCCGTTGTCAAACTAAACCCGATTATCAGGAGGAAGAACAGAAAAAAGAAAAATAAAGTACTTTCCCGTTTAATCTCATCTTGTAATTTACTGGAAATGGGTTCTTCTTCTTCGATTGGGCGTCTACCATCCTCTTGTGTTCCGTCTCTTTAAGCGGAAGCTGAAGCCATTTAGTTCGACTTCCACAAGGATAAACTAAAATCCGAAAGAAAAAAGTGACTGAAATTACCTTCTATTATTGGCTAGCAGACGACGGCAGACCGCTTGTGCAACCGAAAATCAATAATAAAAAGAGGAATTCCGATGAAATCCATACTATTTTTTACTCCTACTCGTTATCAACAGAACCTGCTCACGCACATAAAGAAGGAAGTGTTCATATGTCAGCGTCTCTTCCTCTCCCACATGTTCCAACACAGCCGTTGCCACGTTTCGCCACCTGTATATTTGTAACACCAGCCCTCCCCTTCTCAGCGCACGTAGATCAGCCACCCCTGACACTGTCTCTTTCGCTCCATTTTATATATCCAGTTCCACCCTCACTAACATAACAGTACATACACATAGCTTGGGTGTATCTTCTTCATCTTCTGGCCCTGGCCTTACTCGAGCTCGATCGTCAGTCAGTAAGGAAACAACCGAGTCTGCTACCATGACAGCCGGTACAGCTGGGAAGAGCATTATGGGCACACTGTTGACCGTAAACTTGGTAATGTATATCATCGTGCTTGGCCTTACAGGTTGGTCGCTTGACAAATATATCAATGGCGAAAACCACCCACGTAAGTTGAACCAGACTTTTTTATTCTGCTGAAGAGATTGTTACCTCTTTCGTTTACTTTTAAATCGGATGGGTCCAGATCTTCGAGGGAACCCATCAACTAGTTATCTGCTGATATTCTCATTACTAGCTGGAGTCATTGGCGTGTGCTCGGTGTTGTGCGGATACCTGCATATGCGGTTCTGGGGAAGTGCTAGCTTGGCCGGTGCGGCTTCTTCCGCTCTGGTTTCATGGGCAATCACAGCTCTTGCCTTCGGGTACATGTTTTCGTGCCAAAACATTTAAAATTTCTTAACCCTCGATCGTTTACTTTTAAAATTGCTGATGTACTTTGTTGTAGTCTGACTTGCAAGCAGATAGAAATTGGAAACAGGGGCCGACGTCTGGTATAATTAATATCAGTTCATCTGGATTGTTTGAATTTAAATAAATAAGAACAACTTCTATCTCTGACTCTTTCCTGATACTGGCTACTGCCTTGTAGAGAACGCTGGAGGCATTTATCGTAATTTTGACTATCAGCCACTTGATTTACTTGATATTGCTTCATGCCGGTGTCATCAACAGGAGGTACGGCCCTGGTTATCGAAACTATGATTCTGGCTACGGTGGCCTGGCTCACGACACGCAGAAAACATCCACACCGGTAGTGCTTCAAGTCGATGACTAGCAAGGTCGCGGTTCCTCGCAGCCTGTATTTTTACTTATCTTCCTGTTCAATATAGTTGGTTGGTTTTCCTTATCTTCTTCAGTCTCTCCTCCGGCTAGTGACTCTCTAGCATATTTCTGAGTGAAGGCAAACTCGCAAACCAAGGCGAGATGATCGCTTCCCAGTTCCTGTGGTGAGCCGAAACCAAAAGAACACAATTAAAGAACGAATTAAAGCATTGGAATGCCATCTTTAGCAAAAATAAGTGTAAGATGGACGTAATCAAGCCGATTCATTTGCTAGAGGCTAGTCCACAGTGCTCTCCAATGAAAAGAATTGTTATCATGCATGAGATCTCTCATACAGACGCTATGACATGTCCTTCCCTTGTTCACATTGTAGTTCAACCATGAGTGAATGAATCCAAACAACTACGGCCATGAGATAGAACTTGCTAAACCGGACTCCTCAGAAAGGAAACTCAAACTACTGTCTGCATTCCTTTGTTTAATGAACCCAAAAGCTTTGAGACGATGTTATCACTAGTGCAACTTCTCCTTAGGATTGACCCATCAAAACCTAGACAAGTGATATATGGCCAACCACACACACTCAAGAAGCATTATTACAAGGTGAAACAAACAGAAAAGGTAGAAAAAAAAAATGTCCATCATCTCCGGAGATACAAAGAACTCTACTTTCAGTGCTTAGCCCCTTGGGTTCACCCTCCCAGCATTATGGACCCTCTCTAGGATCTCTCTTCCATATCTCTCTCCCTTGCTACTGCAAACTCTATGGGTATGTACACCCTAAATTACAAAACTAACCAGAAGTGGGTAAACTACCTCACCATCTATCACAGACAATTGCCACAAGTCTAGCTGATAATTTAAGGAACCATATACTGCTGGGCAAGTGTCTCACACTTCGGCGGTACAATGTAAAACAATCAATTTAGTGTCACTTTTGGTTGAAACATTTCCATGCAAAAACTAGGATTCTGACACTTGAAAAAACCAACCAATTAAGGTTGCCTCTAGTGTTTAAAGCATGATGAAGCTCACAATTATTAAAACAGACAACAGGGAAAAGGAAAAAGTAAATAGTTGATAAATGTCTAACAAAATCTCTTCTGGGTTCTAAAAGTCAACCGCTTCCAAACAGGTTACGAAGCAAATTTTGTAGTAATCTGACAGGCTGGTTCATTTAGGTTGAGTTGGAATCAAAGTTTTTCTTGTTTCAAAAAACCTAAAAATTAATATGCGCAACGAAAAACTGAAGTGTCCTGTTCGACCTGTTCTGATCTTAATAAAAATTAATAAAAACATCCTCCTTATAGGAAAATTTAACCAGTTCCAAGAATCTACAAGAAGCCAATATTGTAAGAACAGACCAGCAAGTACAACCTGGGCGACTGGAGTCTGTTTTGGACCTTAAAACCCAAAATTATAAGTTCAAGATTGCCCAAACTGTTTGTAGGACTAGAGGTGAGCACTGCATCGGCTTTCACAGGGAACCTGACGCGACCCAACCCGAAAACCCAGGGATGGGTTTTAGATTTTACTTTGCGGGCCGGGGATGACACAAATTTCCCCAAACCTGACCCTAATAAATGACATATATTTTATGAAACAATTATGTAATTTTAAAGTTTCTTAGGGGTATAAACTTGTAAGGTCTTAATGGTTTACTAAAATTTCCGTATTTTTTAAAATTTATAATTTTTACAGGTTTATAGAATTTTTAATGGTCCATTCTTATAGGTCGAGGAATGGGCTGGTAATTAATAAAAATGCGGGATTGAGGTGGGGATGGGTTATGGGGGAATGGGACGGGGACGGGGTTAGTTCCCAACCCGTTCAGGTTTTTTTCAGGTTCGGGTTTTGGGGTCAGGTCAGGTTTTGGGAAACCCATCCCGACCCGACCAGTACCTACCCATATGTAAGACTTATTGTTACACTAGTCCAACAAGCAGGCAAATCTGATCATGATTTCTCATCATCATGACGTGCTCTGATCATGATTTCTAAACACAGTCCGCTTGTGTTCATTTGATAACTTACAAAAAGAAAAAAAGAAAAAAATTAATGAGTGTTAAGTCTTGATTCTGAGATATTTTCATACTGGTCCAACTAGCAGACACATTTTATTGAACTAGGACTGACCTAGTCACAACATTAGCTACGATTGGACTCGGGGTGGTATAAGACTTGTTTGTGACAACTAAGATGCATTTAGATAAAAATAAGAAACATGTAAACAAAAAAAGTGTATCTACCTGTGTGGGCAACCCGCCTGTCCTTAGTAAGACATCAATAGGCAGGGTATCCAGAACCCTTTGAGGCACAAGTCCATCTGAATACCTACATCCAACTTAATGAAGTTAAAAATTCAGCTTAATGAATAAATCATAGTCACCATAAGGAATTTGGATTCAGGACATTTCATACCATAGATAATCAACCGTTCCAAGAAATTTTGAATGGTATGAAGTAGCTAATGGTTCACCTTTTGGACCTCTTGTCCTTCGATTCGTCTGGCCAAGAAAAGCTTGGATGTTTCAAACAACAACAATCTTCTGAAAAACATATCTCAAGAACCATCTAAGTCTGTGCAGTTGAAGGAAAATATTTACCTTTACCTTTGCATAAGAGCTGCAGAGCTTCAAAGGATGCTTGAGTGTGGTGCACTTTGAATCACCAGATGCAGTTATCAGCTCTTCCTCAGTCCAACAGTAATTTAAAAATCTAAGAGGAAGAGTTTCATATTGAAAACAAAGAATTAAGATACTCAGCATTTAATGAGAAAAAGAAAAACAGCAATAAGAAATGTAGCAATTAACTAATCAGAAGTTGAACAATACAAACATGATTTTAACTGTTCACTAAAAAGGACTGTAAGCTGCTTATATGTCACAGCTGCGAATAAGCCCTCAACCAATATAATTGTACAGGGCCAAAATTCCAGTCAAATGGGGGACAAATAGGGTGGAATAAGGAAAGAAATTAATCTAAACACCACAGTCAAACTTACTTTATTTCCATGGAATGTACACTGTAGAAAGCCAGTTATGGGGAAGAATGTAATTATTTGCAAAAAAAACTCTTGTTATAGATGTCTTATTATTTTTCTTTTGAAATGTTGCCTTTTGGAAAACTGAAAATAAAAGAATTCACACAATAGGCAATTTCAGCCCTTATACAATTAAAGGAAAGGGGAATTCAACTCCAAGACGGGCAGGAAACACCTTCCTTAGCCAAGGATTCCATAATGTTGTAGCTTCTCAGAGAGTGTGCTCCCAATTGACATTAAGGTGAGAGCAGATATCAAATATTTTGAAGATTTGAATAAGAACTTTCTACTATGGCTATTCATGGGAGGGTTCCCCATAGCTTATTATCCACAAGACTGGGGATTACCAGGACATTCTACCTGTTAACATAAGGCTGTCTTTGCTTGATGAAGAACTGTGCAGGGTGACAACTACTTTGTCCAGATAAATGTCTTCGATCATGTAACTTGAGATTCAGCTGCAAATCACCATAAGAAGATATACTTCATAATCTTTTGTAGAAAAATGTAGAGAAGTCCTGGATCCTTAAGCAAGTAAGGCTGTCTATGGGAGTCATTACCAAGTACGAACTACTAGAGATGAAAGTTATGCAAGTAGTAAAATTCCTTTATGTGTCCAATCTTGATCATATTCTCAAATCGCTTAGTATTCAAAAGAAAACCTCATAAGAAGTCTTTGTTCACAAAGTTGGAAAAACTTGTGTTTACATTTTATGCAGTCTAGCTGCAGCATATCAAATCAGCAGTCTGGATCTTTCAGTCCAGCCACAAACACATTGACCAGAGGCAAGATGTGGATTGGACTAAAATTAGAACACCTTAAAACCTCTTAATTGGTTGCTCTATACATTGAAGATGTAATATTGACTAACAACGTATGAGTACAAGGCAAGTGCAGTAAGCCACTCACCTTGGATGATGACAAGAACTTGTAAATTGCACTCTGTTAACAAGTTGAAGGTGAAAGCAAGAGCATTAGTTATTCTCATTCACATAAATGTGGGAGTGTAAAATCCTAAGCACCATGATGTCAAAAAAATTTCAACAGAATACAAAATTAAAGTTAAGAAGATTAACCTGAGGAGTGCTGTTAAAATCACCAGCAAGCAGAACTGGTACACCACCCCATTTCGCTGAGAGAGCATGTGCCTTCTGCAAGAATAAACGGATCTGTAGTATGATTTGAACAAAAAAAAGTCAAAAGGCATTCCAGAAGAAAAGATAACACAGGAAAACACAGATCTGTAGTATGATTTGAACAAAAAACAAGTCAGAAGGCATTCCAGAAGAAAAGATAACACAGGAAAACATAGATCTGTAGTATGATTTGAACAAAAAACAAGTCAAAAGGAATTCCAGAAGAAAAGATAACACAGGAAAACCTACAGAATTAGATGAGTATATTCCTGACATGCACCCAACTAGTAGAGTTGTTTGGTGAAAAGCAAGCTGATCAGAAATGGAAATATATTTTTAAGGTTATTTAGCTTTTCATTTGACTGATAAGAAGTTAGTATACAAATATAGAACTCGAATTGGCTTCAGAAAATCAGGGAGGACCAACCTAAAAGATCCTAATTGGTAGATCGAAACCTGCATGCCCTAATTGCAAAGGGCTGGAATAGATAAAACCATTTGAACTTCTCAACATGGTTAAATTACAATTTTTCAATATGAATAGGGTTAACTTTTTTAAGACCTAAAGAAATTGGAAAAAATAAGATCAAACATGTAACCTTTAGTTTCACCAATTTTTGTTTAACTGTTGACTCACACCCACACTACACCCCTCTCCCTCAGTGAGACTTAAATCTATGAACTCCCACTAGAAACCCTCATGTGGTCATTGAACTGAAAACCCGATGCTGTCAGTTCATCAATTATGCCATTAAAAGCAAAATATTTTCATTCACTGGTTATAACTTGAAATTTTTTGACATCATAAATTTTTGGCACTAGACCAAATTAACAGTTGGTTAAAGCACCATGATCCCAAAGTTCCCAGATACTAATTCAACACCCTGTTTGGTATCTAACATTGTTAAATTGAGATCATTAGAGGGCTGCATACTTACAGAAATGAAAATTAAGTATGACAAACCAGTTATATAGTTAACTATTTTCTTTTTCTTTTCTTTCAAACAGGAAAAAAAGAAATTATTGAAAGAAACAAAGTGATAACATTCAAAAAAAATTTGTCATTCAAATATCAAGACTGCCCAGGCATTGCATGGGTATATCACTTTGCATATAAAAGAAACGGAGTAAAAATTTTGGAAACTTACTTGAGCCAATTTAATATCTCCACGGTTTGGGTTAAACAGCACATGGATATTCCCAACCACGACTATTGTTGAATCATCTTTATTCATCTGCCTGTATGAAACTCACTATATAAGATACAACTAGGACATGAAAAATATGAAATCGAATATTTAAACATCAAATGATTAAACATACCCTTTACTACCATGGGCAGGTGGGAATTGAGCTCTACAAGATTAACTTACCACCTTTCTCGGTAGGTGGGAATGAAGCTCTATAGCATGTAATTTATCATCTTTATTGGCAACTAAGTGGTAGAAAAAACAATTGTTAACATGGGTTTTCAATGTTTGGTCCTATAAGGGTAGAACTGACGTGTCTTCCTGCATCCTGATGCCAATAAGAGACATATGCATGTCTACCGTTATGCTTAATATTGCAAATTGCAGTGCTAAGCATGCTTACTAACAACAGGATTTAGATTAAAGAGAAATACAACATCAGATTCAGATTTGCTAGATGAAGATAGTTTTTTTTTAAATTAAAATCAAAAGAAGAAATTTGCAATTGAATCAAACATAATTTAGGGTTTCACTAGCCCTAGCTTGGTGAAATATCACAAGGTCGATCCTTGTCTGTTAATTGTTAATACACACTAGAGTGACAGCACTGAAGATAGACCATGGATAATTCAACATCTCTAGAACCTTACTGGCCACATAAAATGGACATGCATTGGAGGAAAAACACTATTAAAATCCAAATTCTTGTTCCACCTCCAATCAACCAGAAAGATAAACATAAGGAACATAACAGAAACATGCTTCGTTTAAATCCTAATTCATCAATTATAATAAAAGACAGTGGGTTAGTTGAATGAAGACAATTTGAAATTGTTTCCTTTAAATACAACAACAAACACATTCATAAAAATCCAATAGAAAGGAATGAGAGCATTTTGCACAGTAGGCAAGAAGCATTTTGTTTGACAAACAATTTAGAATTCCACTCACATGGTAAAATTGAAATGCAACTAGGGGGGAACCAATCAAGACATAACCTTGAGATTTTGCAGTTCCTTTGTAAGAAAAATAAGACAGTAGAGAATGTAGGATAAATAACCCTTAAGCTTTTCTGTTCTAGATTCTGAAGAAAAACAATTCCCTACTATAAAAGAAGGATAAATTAATTGGGTAAAGCTGCTACCCATACTAGAGTGAACATGCCAAACAACGTACTGACATAGCAACACCAAGGCAATGAATGAAATCATCATTATAAAAATATTATCATACTATTACCTCAAACACAAAAAGTTGTGCAACATTGTCGCGGAGACCAAACCCCTGGAACTCGATACAAGTCCCCTCCAGCAACCGAAACCTAAAATACATGAAATCACACGCAAGTTAGGAACTCTACTAAATCAAATTAGGAAGAGCCATTGCCAGCAGAAAGAATTCTAGGGCTCACAACTTATGTTTCCAGAACATGGCACAACCATCCATTGCCACCCCGGTGCGTCTCTGTGACAGATAATCAAAAAGTTTACTTTGATATCATGCCATGAATTTAATATCTAATAAGTCCCACGATACTGCAGTGTCTAAACTAGGGCATTCACCTTATAGCTACCAGCATAGCCTCCTTTCTTCATATAGTTCAGAAGATCATCGTATCTATCCACCTCCTGAATAGTTAACAGAACAGAATTCAGTCACTTAACAAACATAAACACTGACATTGTAAACTTACACCATAATTATTGAGTCTGGACAACAGGATTGAGACTGGACACTTGCCTGTAGGCATACCATATCCGCTCCCCAGTTACGAAGTTCTTCGAAGATAAGCCTCTTCCGCTCATCCCATCTCATAAGATCAGAAGGTTTACGGGAATAAAGATCAGTGTGCTTTGATGCATTACAATCTCCCAATATGTTATATGAACAAATTAAAAACCTGTCTGGGGAAAGAGAAGTAGAGGACAACTATTAGAATGTCACTAGGGATAATTGCCTGGATATAAGGAAAATCACGGCTTCGCATTAGCAAAAAAAGAAGTTAAAGAGGACCAGTAATTCGAACTTTCTCTTGCCGTAGTAAACCAAAATTTGGCCTACAATCTGACAGTTTGAATCTAGATAACGAAAAGACGCGGGAGAGCAACAACCTTGGGGACTGGACGTAAGGGGAGCATCGGTTTGGACCCAACGACGACGAAGGTCCGGCTGAATGAAAGTTCTTCTTCTCTCAGGATTATACCACACACCTTTTTGCTGAAGACAGCAGTAAAAGCGACTCGCAGTTGACGGCGTTGGGCGGCGCTTGTTCGTGCGAGGGTGAGAAACGGGAGACGCCGCCGGGGCGCGGGAAAGCAAGGAAGCAGGGGAAATCATCCAAAAAGACTTCGGGGTGGTTAGTGAAGAATTCTGAAATGGTAATCAAGACGCCAGGGGCGATTGATTTTCTTAATTGGTAACAGAAACTACGTATAAGCTTTGAGACTTTCTCTGTCGGAAGGAGGGAAGAATAAAACAGCCACTCGCTTGGACGTCCCCGGTTAGGATGGCCTTTTTATGCGGGTGGTATTAATTCCTAGCGCTGGGAAAGAAGAATTGAGCGTATCTAACAAAATCCGGAATAGGGATTTGACGAGTGGCGATAAACACGCGTCGCTGGGTTTTTTAACCCGAAATTCCGCAAAAACTTGGACAATAGTTAGTTTTTTTTCCCATTCTCCAACAGCGTCTCTGCAATTTTCGTCCACAACCAATTCCGCCACCCTCCCTTTATCACTTCCCGTTGCCAAAAAAAATTAATATTTTTTAAATATTATACTTTGACCAAAAAATTGAACGAAAAACAAGTTTTCAGTGGCAAAACTGAGATTTACCAGCAAAAATGTAAAATTTATCCATGGAGTAACCTAACAGATTACTAAGGTTGCATGTGACCACTACGGGCCGTGTTTCTCAGGAGTAGTTTTATCCTCTGGACTACCTCTTAGGCGAGGAGACGAAGTAGGGTCAGCCGGCCATTTGTCATCCGACACAAAGGACTATTTAACTTCCCACGTAACGGCGTATACGTTACTGGCTGCGAGGGCAATGCTTCATGAACCATCTTCTTCTTGCCGCAACTTGAAGCAAAATAAGGGGACTCAATGAGCTAAAAAGCCCCTTTTCCTGGCGATGTTGACGTTTTTTCTCGTTACTCCCGATAAATTTCGCCACTCTCATTCCCGATCTATTCCTCTCATTCTTCTCCTCAGAGCTCGCAAGAGCTTTAATTTTCTTGTTTCTTGATTACTTGCTTTGCTTCTGATTCGAGGAGCACCGGATCACAGCTGAAAACAGCACCAAATGTAAGTTCACGATTAATTTCTGGAATGCTGTTGCTTCTTGCGGAAATAGGTTCAATGATTTCTGTGGGCCTTTTGATTGACCGTACTAGATCCTGTGTCATTTGCGGCTTTTATCATTTGGATTTAGGATTTTTATTATGCGATATCGTGCAGTTTTATTTTTTATAGATCCATGTTTAGTTTTTCTATGCATAATCTGCATTGTTCATTTATGTTGTTCTGTGCTTTATGCGAGGGCTAACGGAAATGTTTTCGATATTATAGCTATGGCCTTTTTTATTTCTGTGTTCCATACACATAACTTCGTTGCCACATAAGATCATTTTGAGTTGAACTGTTAATTGTCATTAGTACTACCGTAGATAGATCACAAGACTGAAGGTAAAAAATTATATCTGTGGCAAGGTTGTTTTTTTAAACTTATGCTTGTACGTTGGTAAATCAGAAAAGATATCTGATAGAAAACCGTTCCAGGAGACAACTGCATTGCTTCTATAGGTTTTATGGGTAAGTCCATAACAAACTAGAAAAAAAACTGTCCTTCAAAATGTATAAGTTCATATTAAGCGATTGTCTCCCTCAATCAAAATGTGATAAAATTTCTGGTGCATTATACATTCCAATCCTCCGAGTTGTATTTCAACAGGCTTATATGTGCATCACCTCTGTGGTTAGCTTCTTTTAGGAACTTACAGACCATGGGGTTGGCTCCAATTTTTATTTTTTTAACTGGTTTTTCTGCTGTCCAGCTCTCCAAGTTTTCTTTCAATAAGTTTGTACATGCATCACCTCTATGGTTAGCTTCTACTAGGAATTTACAGACCATAGGGTCAGCTCCGTCTTTTTGTTAACTGGTTTTATCCTAGTTTCCTCCTACCTTCAATGTCTTGTTCTAACTGCATGGTACTTTTTGTACCCATTTTCCCTGTTACTCCAGGAGTATCCAAACTCAGTGACCTTCATTTTTTCTTTTTGAGATCAAAACTTATAATCTTTAAGATTTTGTCCTTGTACTAAATGAATCAAAAATTTGCAATCAAAACTGCTTTTGCATTGCTTGTTAACTTAAGCACTCGATTTATTTTCATATTTGCAGGTATTAAGGTCCTAATAAATGTTAAAGGTACTTGGAAGACATTCCATGTGCCAACCTCAACAATGTTTGGGCTTCCAGTGACTGTGCCTTCCCGTAGCCCTGTTCTACGGCGGTCTGGTAGTAAACATGTTTTAGGTGACACTGGTAAGTATCTGATAATTTGTCAAAGAACGAAGTCTTGTTATGTTTTATTGCCTCTTAAGCTATTGGTATGTGTCGACTTATTTACCTTATATGCATGTTTAGGAGAAAATAAAATTCAGGAAGGATTTTCAGTTTCATTGGGCTCTAGTGAGATGAAGACAGGAAGTATTCCTGGTCTTGGTGCTGCAGCGATGCCATCACCACTTTTTTTGTGGAGATTCAAGGTTGGTCTGTAATGTATCTTAAACTGATGTCTGTCTGTCGGTTTGTAATGATGCAACACTATAGACCTTTGGTACCCCAAAATACCTGTTTTAGTGTGCTCTTTATGTCTAAATTTTTTTGTTGGGTAGATATACACTTCATGGTATCTGTTCATTTTTCAGGTGCTGCTGTTTCTTGTTTGGGGTTTCTGTTGTTGTAAGGTTGGGTTTAAATTATCATTCTACATGGGTCTTGGAAGTTCTGAGCTCTTTATTTCATAACTAAATATATATATTTGATAATAATGAGTTTTCTTCTGATGTTCAACTTCATTGCTTCTGCAGATTAGCTGGGAGTCTGTAATGAGAATGAGTGTAGATTTGCGAGATCTATTCCTCTACGAGGCATTTTTATACTTTAATCCTCTTCTTCTTGTGGTGAGCTATCAATAATATGCAATGTCGCTGGGATTAGTCAATGCCTATAGATGTTCATTATTAAGTTTTTAATTACTTGTCCATTTTTTTCTGGTTGTCATTATTTCAGACGATGATGATTTGGCTTTGGGGGGTGAATTTATGGGTCTTTGCTGAATCCTCTGTGAACTATGCAAAAATATTTGATCTTGATCAAAACCATCTGACACACTGGGAAATATGGAAGGTATCTATTGTGAAGGCTGCTGTGCCACCTAGTTTATTTGTGTAGAATGTATTGTTTATGTTTTTATAAGTAGAAAGCTGAGAGTTGTATTTGGAGAGGCAGTGTGCATGAGGGGGAGGCCTGCCCTTCTCCTTCTGGACCAGAAGAAAACAGAGGGTAAGGGGCTGGCTGTCCCCCTTCCCTGCATGCTATAGGTCTTGCTGCACCACCATATGGGGGAAGGAGGGAAGCCTCACCTCCTCCTTTTCTCCGGGAAGGGCGAAGCCTTGTTCTGCCCACGGTACTGGAGGAGCGTGATCTCTTCCCTCCCTTCCTCTCTATGTAGGGAAGAATGGAGGGAGAAGTGGAACCCTCCATTTTCTTTGAAAGATTTAATTAAAACATGAAAATGAAAGAAAACCTTGTCCTTTTTCAACATAAAATAAAGCCAAGGTAGTGAAGGAAATGATTTTTTAAATTGAACGGGCCGAGTAATTTTGGCTTTCATTTGGGAGAGGGGGGGGGGGGTTGAATAATTAACTCTTTAAGAGGTGTGAATAGTTAACTCTTTAGAAAAAAAATAATTATTAAGCATTTTGATTGAAATTTGTGCTAGACTAGACCACATTGGACAGTGATGGATAAACACACCTCTCAATAAGTTGCTTTCAAGAAAGAATACACTGCTTTCTTGGCACATATAATCATGAAAGTTGTAAAGACAAGTATGAAGGGTGCATGTGTAATCAAAAGATAGAAAAAAAAAGCAGTCTTGAGATATTTGATTTTTTTCTCGAAGTTCCTGCACGTGTCAGATTTCTCTCATGCCAAATTGAAGATGGTGGAGTGAGATGATTTCATGAAGATTATGAAATGTAAACCAGGTCATAACATGTGACATGATTATTTCATTGAAAGTAAGTAATCATGGCAAGCGTCACAAAAAGTTAAGTGGTATATCCCGGACCTAACATGTAATCTAATTTTACCCATGGGTAATTTCCTAATCCCAATCCTTGCAGAAAAAAATTGATTTATAAGTTGGGTTGATGGGCAGATTAGGTTACTAAAACAACATACAATGAACATATGAAACCTAGGTAAGATTGTTTACTGCAAAATAATGTACACTAAAGAAACATCTTGTATATCTTTAAGCCCACAATAAAGGAGAGATGCTGGGTGGTTGTCAATTGCATGTATATTGAAATGACACATTTTCAAACTGGATCTGGAGTATTATGCCTTTACATTGGTGGTTTGATTTAGACATAGTCTGAGTGCACCATCATCAAGTTAACAACAAGCTGCACATGGACAAATTGTTTATGTTTGCTCTAATTTTTTAGCAGTTACATGTGGAGCATAATGTCAGTTTCTGTATTCGGTTTTATATTACTGTCAAACAAGTAGCTCATCTTTCTACCTTAAAAACAAAAAAAAAGCTCATCCACAATCTCTGGTTGCTTTAGGTGTCAATTTTAGGGCACTTTCTTTTACCAAGATACTTTCTTTTATGCATATCACATGTATCTTCTATTTTATTCTCTTCCTTTAGTCACATGTATCTCATTTGCAAGTACAGATATTTATGCATGTTCAGATTTTCAATAAATCTGTTATTTAAGCTGATTTTATTCTTTCTTTTTTGTGTCATGTCATCAGTGTGCAACTTGGATGACAATTGTTGTACCGACTAGTATGACTGCTTATCTTTATTTCTATTCTCATGGAGAAGTCGCTTTGGCTGCTTCACAACCAGTGTAATATCCCCCTCTTTTCACTAATACTAACTGATGGTGCTTTTCTCATTTTCCTTTTGTACTGGTTAGGTGGTAGAACTGATTCATTATTTTTTTTTTCTTGACCAATGTTTATTGGGTTTTTGTGATTGGAACACAAAGATCATGTTGTTGTCTCTGTTCATAAGTGAACAAAAGGAATATCATAACTTTGTTCTTACCTTTGCCAATCTGCATATTGTGATTGTTCCTCGTTTCTCAAATAACTGTTACTTGTTGTTTGTTTTGTTTAAGCTATTATGAAAAAATGTGATTTGGGGAGGAAATAGAAGAGGAGCAGTTTTGTTGCCTTGGAATCTGAGCCAGAAAGGCCCGTCCAACTTCTTTATAATCAGGGTTTAAGTGAAAATTTACAACAGAACAAAAATGCCCCTCAATACTCAAAATTACATATCTCCTAAAATACATGTTTAAATTGAATGAAAATTTAACTAGAGATAAAATAAGATATTCTCTATCTAATAGTCATACTATAAGAGAAATATAATTTTGAAAATATGGGAAATGACCAAAATACCCCTAGACTTGTATTTTAACACTCTCCCTCAAGCTGGAGTGTAGATATCAAACAATCTCAACTTGTCACTAATGGATACATATTCACGTCTTCCCAAAGACTTGGTAAATATATCTCCCAACATGTCTGAAGACTTTACATAAGGAGTTACCACCTTCCCCTGCATAACTGCATCTCTAATGAAGTGGCAGCCAACTTCTATATGTTTCATTCTCTCATGGAATACAAGGTTGTTGACAATAAAAATGGTTGCCTGGTTATCACAATTCATAATGTTAAGGAATAGTCCCACATGAATTAGTGAGTACAAGATTTTTAGTTTATTAGTTGGGAAAGGGATTTCCTAAGTTGGCTAGTCATTTTGAGATGGGCCTTGGACCCAACTTCACAATAACCATAGGGTCAGGTAACTTAAAAAGCACAGACTTAATCCACTTAAGCTCACTAACTTTATGAGTCATTGCTCAATACTCTGCCTCTGCACTGCACTTAGCTACAACTGTTTCTTTCTTATTTTTCCAGCTTACCAGGTGTTCTCCAACAAAACAATAGTAGCCTGATGTAGAACTTCTAGTAGCCTGATGTAGAACTTCTATCCATCTTACACCCAACATAATCGGCATCAGAATAACCAAGTATATCAACTTTCCCATTCTAAGTATACAGAAGACCCTTTCCAGGTGTACCCTTCAAGTACTTCAAAATCCTTTGAGCAGCTTCCAAATGGACTTTCTAAGGATTTTATATGAACCAGTTCACAACTCCCAAAGCAAATGAGATATCCGACCTAGTAATTGTAGCATAGATCAGTTTACCTACTAACCGTCGATACTGAGTTTTATCCTTGATAGGACGTTGGGTGTTATGTAGATTATGATTAACTTCCATGGGGTTGTCTATGGGTTTAGCACCTAATAAATCATACTCCTGTAACATATCCAATATATATTTTCTCTGAAAAAGAACAATACATCGCTTGCTACAAACGACTTCAATACCAAGGAAGTATTTGAGAGAGCCCAAATCCTTTGTTTGAAAATGTGTGGCCAGATATTGTTTAACTTTTATAATATCATCAAGATCATCACCAGATAACACAATGTCATCTACATAGACAACCAAAACCACCATACCAATCTTCCTTTTAAGTAGGAACATAGAATGATCACAATGGCTCCTATAGAACCCAAATTGTAGTACCACATCACTAAACTTTTCAAACCGGGCCCGTGGACTTTGTTTAAGTCCATATAGCCTTTGTAGCTTACACACCTTTCTTGTCTCCCCAATCAACATACCCAAGAGGTTGCTCTATATACAATTCCTCATGTAGATCACCATATAGAAAGACATTCTTCACATGGAGCTGAAAGAGAGGTCAACCCTTATTAATAGCCACAAATATTAAGATACGTACAAAATTAAGTCGGGCCACAAGAGAGAAAGTCTCAAAGACATCAACTCCAAAAGTTTGAGTATACCCCTTCGCTACCAGCCGAGCTTTGTACCGTTCAATAGAGCCATCAACATTATATTTAATAGTATGAACCCAATGACACCCCTCAATAGCTGATCTTGCATGTGGATCACGTAGATGCTATGTTCCTCGAGACAACAAAGCACTCATCTCATCATCCATAGCTTGTTTCCATTCTGGAAGAGCATAAGGTTTTCTGCACTGAACGAGGTATATGGGAATTAGACAATGACATAGCAAAGGATTTGATGGATGGGGACAAAAAATCAAGAGATACATGTTTAGATATCAAATGAGAAGTACAAGATCGTATACCTTTTCATAGACTAATAAGAAGATCCAAATCAGAGACAACAAGATCTGTAGGCAATGAGGAAGTTGGTGGATCATGAGAAGAGAGCTCTATAGAGGTAACTACTGGTCGAATTGCAGGAGCACGAGAGCGACGGCTGTAAATACGAAGAGGCAATCAAGAACTCGATGAAGCTAGTACATCCAAAATTGCAATAATAAGACTGTCTGAAGGAGATTCAGGTGATACAAGAAACTCAATAGATGATGAAAAATATGGAGTATGTTCAAAGAAGGTCACATTGGCTGACACATAAATCTTCTGTCAAATAGGATCATAACATTTGTTCCCTTTTTGTCGACAAGAATATCCCAAAAAAACACATTTGACAGATCGAGGTGACAACTTATCAACCGAAGTTTCAAACATATGAACAAAACACTACATCCAAAAAATGAGGCGCCACATCAAACAATTTACAATTGGGCTTTAAAACCTGAAGAGGAACTTGACCACTCAAAACAGATGAGGGCATACGATTAACCAAGTAGCACGAAGCTAAAATTGCATCTCTCTAAAAAGATTTGGGAACATTCATATATAGTAATAGTGTCCTTGTAATCTCAAGGAGATGTCTATTTTTATGTTCAACTATCCCATTTTGTTGTGGTGTATAAGGGCATGACGTTTGATGAGCCCAGCTATGTTGCCTTGGAATCCGAGCTAGAACGGCCCATCCAGCTTCTTTATAATCAGGATTTAAGTGAAAATTTACAAAAAGACAAAAATACCCCTCAATACTCAAAATTACATATCTCCTAAAATACATGTCTAAATTGAATGAAAATTTAACTAGAGATAAAATAAGATATTCTCTATCTATAGCCAATACTATAAGAGAAAAATGTAATGTGAAAAATATGATAAATGACCAAAATACCCCTGGTCTTGTATTTTAATGATGAACATTGAATATGTAAGTCAACTGTTATTCATATTGTCTGAGCCATTCCTATAAAATTCCGTTGAAACTCTCTTGACCACTTCTACAACATCCATGAACTTGTTTAATTTTATTGGATATAGTTTTACCATAGATCATCTCTATTTACCTGCATTCAGAAGAAGTTGCGTCTGTTTTATGATATCTATTCAATGATCGTTATAGTTGACCTACTCAAGGAGCATTGTTACTTCTTGATTGTTTGTGTGCTTGTACATCTGATCATGTCCTAGCTATTTCACTGGCTCTTCTGTTCTCATTAAAAGGTGTCACCTTTTGCTGATAGTTGAAACTGTCTTGGCATCTCCACAGGTACTGCTATACGCTGCTATTACGATGGTTCTCATTTTCCCCTTTGATATTTTTTATTTGTCATCGCGTTACTACTTCTTAAAGACACTAGGGCGGATACTACTCCCCATGCAAGTAAGTCTTTTTAGCTGCTATTTTTTCCCTTCATGCTTTATCCTGTAGTTCTGTTTTTTGGCCAGGGATTGCCACCCTGTTGGATAACATCAGTAATTTTTGCAGTTCCATACTCTGTTCTAAGTCCCATTGCAATAACTATGGCTAAAGTACCATTCATAAAGAAAAAAAAAAGACTATACCTAAAGGCTTGCGAAACGTTAGTTGCCGTATATTGTTGTCACTTTCTAGACTCAAAATGCTTTGAGATTAACTTGACTGCTTTGGCAATTAGTGATACCTCTCATTCCACACTGATTTGAACAGCTGTGCAATGTCTACAGGCAATAACATTTTCAGATTTTTTCTTGGCTGATATATTGACTTCAATGTCCAAGGTACAAGTTTCATTTCTTTTGTTTCTTCCATTACATTTTATGCCATGGTCATTATCATGATGGTCACATGTTTATCTTTTCTTGGTGCAAATGTTAAACAAGTTAGACTATCTTTGCTTGTTTAAAGTTTTTCCCTAGATGAATTCCTTTCACCTATGCGATATGAATGTTGTTCTGCTGTTTTAATTTGTTAAGCCACAATCTCTATTGCTTCTTCATGATGTCTTTCTCACTATGAAATATGGTCAGTGTTCCTTCTTTGTTAACATGCACGGGTGGACCTACTACTAACTATTATTAACGAATCATTGTTGCATGCACCTATGCCATCATCCAAATGACTTTCTTCTTTGTACCTGGTGAAGCATCTAAGTTCTATTACATGAGTTTATTTTTGCTTTTGAATTCCTTGTCATGCAATTATCTCCTCTTGGTACTTATCTCAACTACACTAAACTCATCTGTGTTACTTGTTAAGTGCCCAAATTATGAGATAACTTTTGGGTTTTCCGCAAGTGGGATTTTTCTGGTTTCACTATATTCAAAATAGGAGATATATGCTAATTTAGAGTACTCTCATAATTTCAAGTTTCTTTGTCAAATAAGACCTTTCATATTTCCCCGGCAGAGTAATGAAAAGCTGCTAAGGAAACATGTGATGCCAATATTACATTGCTGTAGTATCTTTATTTTGAAAAAGAAACAACATTGCTTTACTTCAAAACCTGTCATGTAGTCAATTAAGAAGTTTATTTTTAGAATATGTTTTTTGTTTGGCAAAATGAGTTTTATCAATTAAATCTACAAATATACCCTACTTGACTGCAAGGTTTACGGAATTACATATTCAATTTGCATTTTCTTCTTTTCAATTCCTATTTTAAATTCACTGAATTTGAAGTGCTCATTAGAAAAATGAAAATAAACAAAATATGAAAGTCATATATTATTTACTACCAAAACATAAGGACACTGCTCCATTACAAGCATCTGGTGTTGACAACACCTTCATTTATATTTTTCTCTGCATAAGAAGTATATAAAATGACAATGCCCATAGTTGAGAGGAATATGTCCTTTTGCTAAACTGGTGCCAGGTATCTTGATGTTGGGATCCTTCCATTCTGCCAATGCTTTCTGTAACCTTGAACAGGAAACAGGAGAATGGAAATAAATTTTGTTTACCTCTATTTCTTTGTTACAGGTAGGGTGGGCATGGGTCGGGTTTCTGAAAATCCGAACCTGACTCTGAACCCTGATCCAAAACCCAAACCGGAAAAAACCTAGAGAAAAACCCGAAACCTCAAACCTAAACCTGATCCCCATCCTCGCAACCCCGTCTTAAACCTGACCTGTTTCTATCCCTATCTCTTTCATATCCTCGCCTCATCCCTGCAGGTCAGGTTTGGGGAAACCCATCCCTGACCTGAACACAATGGGTTCTTTTCCCTGACCTATCCCCGAATGGGGTGAAACCCGAAACCCGAACCTGGGGTTTTCGGGTCAGGTCTGATCCGGTTGGGTTCCTGGTGAAAACCTGACCCGATGCCTACAACTAGTTACTGGAATAGATCCCTTGTAAGCCTATACTGCACTTGGCATCAGGTTTCTTCAGTCAGTGTCTTAATTGTCTCCGTTTTCTTCCGAAGTGTGAGATGACTTATGTTTCATTGTTTGATTGATGTAAACCTTGCTTCTGCTGTTAATGTGTTGTTCTAAGTCATAATTGTTTACCTGTCTTTTTGGTGCTTCTTTTCATCTCCTGATGTGAAAATAGGTGCTTTCTGACTTGGAGCGTTCCGTCTGCCGGGTGGTCCATAGACAAGTGAGTTTGAGTTTATGTTTATACATCTTTTCTGCCAATTTTCATTTAGCTTAAGGATAGTTCAACTTCTGCATCCTCTCCTTGGTTGTATTGTAATTTAAAATATTTGGCTTTATAATCTTCAAGTTCTTCAAATTTGCAGGTTGCAACAATTGCATGGTTTGAAGCTGATTCTGTATGTGGCAGTCATTCCGTTGCTATCCCCTTAGTACTTGTTTTTCCTTATCTATGTCGTCTCTTTCAATGTCTTCGACAATACAAGGACTCAAAGGAAAAGACTTCTCTTTGGAATGGTAACTCTCTTAATTCCTATCTGTCGTCTTGAATGTACTATTTTGTGATTATCCAAATTGCACAAGATGCAGTTTATCGTCAGTATGTTCTTGTTTTAGCTTTTCTTTGTGACCAGTCTACTTCTGGCACCATTTTTACATTAGTTGTTCTGTTATTTATTTTAAATAGGAATTTTCTCTACCTTGAGAGATTGAACTTTATCCGCCGGTTTTATTTTCAAGGCTCGTACTTTTCTACTCCCCTTTCAAACATCACTAATGATATCTTGATAAAAGAAGTTTCAAGTTTTTATCTGTTCTTTTAACATTGTTTTTTTATAGGATTTGGCTTTTATTGCTTAAGAAATAGTAAATTGGTACAGTGAGAAAATGTCAACTCTTATTTGGCTGAGGGAGGGTGTTTCCAAAACCGATTGAGGGGCAGGTGACACTATCATTATCAAGAGAGTCTGAAATACTGTTAGCTTCTCCAGGAGTATGCTGCCATCTAATTTTCAGCTGAGCCTTGAGTCATCTAATATTTTTGTTCTTGACAAAGCAACTGAATTAAAATCAGTTTATAGTAAGAAAAAAGCGCAGAGAAGGCCCAACTTCTGAGAGGGGGCAAAGCATATGTTGGATGCAGAAGAAATATGAGAATGAAAAAGCAAAATACCATAAAGGGCTATTCTATTTGATGGAGTTTCCAACAATTTGACGGCCGAAGACAAACATTGTTGTCATGTTATGTAGGTCTAAGTTGTAATAAAAGATGACTTGAATTAAACAATAAGATGGTGGAATTGAAAATACTTGGTTCATAACTGTCTCAAGTAGTTTGCACTTTGCCACTTCTTAAAGTACCATAATTTTATGGATAGTATATATAATAAAGCTGGGTCAGAGGTTCGGCATCAAACTAAATATACTAGTATGACTCCATATTTAGGTACAATTAGTTGGTTTCAGGGTTTAGGTTTTGGATCAAAGATTTGAATTTTGTTTGAACTGAAGATATTGATAGTTCTATGAGAAATTGCATTTGATTGTGGATGTTGAGTTTGTCAATTTATAGATCACTAAAAATTTGCTAATTTTAGTATTCCTTTAGTAACTTTATTATCTTATTTTTATGCAACAATGAGGTGCAGAGCTAGTGCTTATTCCCTTCAGAGCATATAAAAGTGCTACTGACTTTTAAGTGACTTAACATATTTTTTTGTGATTTTCAGCTTTAAAATATTCAACTGCAGTTCCAGTGATTTTCCTTTCGGCCCTTAAATATCATGTCCATCCTAGTAGTTGGACAAATATGCTCCGGCCTCTTTGGCTTCTTTCTAGTGTTATAAATTCTCTATATTCATTTTACTGGGATGTGGCACGTGACTGGGACTTGAGGTACTTGTAATTTTTATGCAAAGAAATTTGTTTTTTTTTTTTTTTTTGGCCTTAGTTTGCTGTGTATCAGAACGAGTATTAACTGCTTGCACTATCTTCTCTTTCAGTGGGTTCTCACGAATTTTCAAGTTCAAAAATCCTCATCTCTGCACAAACATATTGTATGGGAGGCAATGGGTGAGTGTGAAGAAACTGGTAATTTTCTGTATCATTTTTTCTGCTTACTGAAAAACTCTTTGAATGTGATTCACAGGTTTACTATTGGGCAATAGTTAGTAATTTGATTCTGCGCTGCACCTGGACCTACAAACTCTCAGCCCATCTCCGCCATAATTACTTAACTGTTTTCACTATAACAATTTTGGAGATGCTTCGCCGGTTTCAGTGGGTTTTCTTCCGAGTTGAGAATGAATGGAACAAGATGGCACTGAAGCCAAGCTTGCAGTTCTCCTCTGTTGATGCTCCAAAGGAGGATGACAGACTGCTGGACTCATCAAACCATGAGTGACTATAGACTGGTATTTTTTTAATCCCTAATTAATTTTTTCTTTTGGCTATAGCAGCCTTTCAGCTTTCTGTGAGCTTTCATCGTCAAAAAACAAAAAAGGATATTTCAGTCAGATCATTTGTAGTCCTTTTGTCATATCTAACAGTTGACGACTGGTTAGTTGAGAGTTAATTTGAGGTTCTTGATTCTTTGCAAGGGCTTTGACTGCTTGTGATATATTGCAAGCTGCAATGAAAAAAACCATGCTCACCCCTGGACGGCAGTAGGCTTTTTGTGATTTACATCAGTTGAGATTGAAAAGTTAGGGCTCCCTAATTTCATATTTATGTGGAATTCTTTTTAGTGAGAAAAACATTGCCAGATGATGCTGGGGAAACTGCGCAAGGGCTTTGAGTACTGCATCACAATGCAGGCTGCAGTGATATGAACTTCATATTACCCATCTGATGGCTATTATTGTCCCATTTTTATTTGAATCTTTTTCTTCCTCACACAAGCAGAAGGAAATGATGGGGTCCACTACTAAATATGACCAATGGAATTCTCAAAGCTAATAATTATACTAGTCATCAAATATAATGGAATCATTAACCAATGTCTTACGTAAATATCATATTAATAAAAATAAAAATAACACACTTATAACTTATTCAAATATTTAATATAAAAACCCTACGCTTGTACATGCAAAATATAACCTAAAAAAATTAATTTCATTAAAATATAATAGTAAATAATTTTATCACATCTGAATTGATAATATCTAAAAAATATGATACTTTTGTAGATTGTATTGCACACTTCTTCATAGTACTTTGCATGACCCCCTTCATCTTCAAAATCTGATCCATAATCACTATCTTCATCTTCATTTGTCATATTAATAGTCTAATTTGATCTATCTAACATCTCTAAGATAATTGTTGTTGACCAAATTGTTCTTCCACAAATATAGTCCTTGTATCAAATAAAATTTTTTTTATTTTTCAAGATTTCAGGCTATTTGAGAAAAATATTTTGATTTATCCTATAAACTTTTTAAAATATAATAGGTGATATTTCTAATACTATTTAAATATTGTGGATTACAAGTACCATATGAATACAACTATGCAACTTGTAATATAAATACAAATTTTTTTCGTGTATGACAGATTTTCCATGGGTACATGCAATATTGGACATTCAATAATGAAAATATGGTTTAAATATAAATGAATTACAAAACACAACCTATACCAATAAAGAAGTCTCAACATCGCAAATATTAAATCATATCAATAATTAATTCTCAGCCCGTTTGTCATAACAAAAAAAAATGCATTTAGGTTTTTTCCCACATTCATTTCAACATTTATCTACATACACATTAATGTTTTAAGTACACACATATCCACATATTAACTACAAATACTTATTAATTATTACAAGTCAAATAATTATTAGGTATCTCAAATTCAAACAACACAATAATGGACATAAAATTCATCGAAGAAGATTATATAGGTGCCATTTATATTAACATCTATTTATAGACACTAAAATAAAATAAGAAACTTCAATACCAATATTTTCAAAAACAAAATTAAGCATGATATCACTTCTACCGACATTAGCTACAATATAACAATCGAATGGATATTCAATTGATTTTGAGAGTTGAAATCTCTTTGATGTAATTCAAATTATTAGAGCAAAAATAATGAAATTTTCCAAACACATGATTCCTAGTCAATCCGTTTAGATGATCATCCTTTCAAGAGTTTTTAGTATCAAAATAAACTAGTTCAAGAATAATTTAAGAAAACATTTGGGAAAACCATTGCAAGTAATCACTAAATTCTCCATATATCTTTTACTTATTCTTTTATAATCATCATATTTCGTTGAGCAAAAACTTAGTTTTCATCAAAAAAATATTATCTTGTGAAATTTTTCGTTTAGTGACGTCGAGAACAACCTTCAAAAAAAGTTCTTGTGGCAAAAAATAAATCTCTTTGACAATAATTAACCATTTCTTAGCAAAAGAATTGTTCTTGTGATGAAAACAGTTTTACCAATAATTAATTTTTATTTTTTTAAATTACTTTTAACTTTTTTTATAAAAATAAAAATAATTCTCAACAAATTATTTGATCGAGAATTTTTGTAATTGTTTTAAAATTTTATCTGCAGTTTATATTTAATTAATTTAAAATAATTTTATTTAATATTTTAAAAATCTTGGCAATTTTTCGATTTAACTTTTTATAAAAAATAAAAAATTATTCTCAAAAAATTATTTGATCGAGAATTATTTATAATTGTTTTAAAATTTTATCTGAAGTTTATAATTAATTAATTTAAAATGATTTTATTTAATATTTAAATTTTTTGGCAATTTTCGACGAGAATTAATTTTTATTAAAAATATTTTCACAAAGAACGTATTTTTTTAAAATGTGCCTCGTGGAGTGCGTTATGCCTATGTGGCGCGCAAGGCCTGTGCATTAAGCCTGCATGGCACACCAGCCTGAGCACAACCGGCACACCAGCCTAGCCCACGCATGGCCTGCAAAATTCAAATTTCGCCAAGAAAAGATACAGTGATCTGTGTTTACTATGAAAGAATGTCAAATTTCTTGTCATGATCCTGTTCGCTACGAATAAAGAGAATCAAATTTCATCACCAAAACCTGGTTCGTCTCCATCTCCGTCTCCGTCTCCTCCATATTGCTGCAAAAGCACGAAACTTCCGTTGGATTATGAATTCATGGCCAACAAAATCTTGACAAATTCTTATCGCTGATCACTTCTGATCGAACATTCATGGATTTCAAGATCTTCTGATCACTGATCATCTTCTCAAGGTGATGGGAGTAGTACATCTCTCGGGAAATAGAGACGAGATATAAGCACGGACATTGCTTGAGGACTTGCATACCTGCACTAGGAATTCCATGCATCTATCATTCATCGAGATATAACAGACCCATCCCTCCCCCTCCTGTTACTGGCAGGACAAAAGCCCCTGTCCTCCCCTCTACAGAGCAGAAGAGACGATCAGGGAAGGGCACGCTTCCCTGATCAGCAATAGGAAGGGGGAAGGGTGGAGACTCTGCCCCCCCTTTCCTCAATCAAACCAGGTTGACGGGTCAGTCAAGGTCATGACTATGTTCCAGTAAATTTGTCTCCTGTTTGTTAGAGTAGACTTTCAAGTGATTTTGTTTTCTTCTTTGTACTCAATTGGAGGAGTTGTGTTTCCAATTGATCTTAGACTACTTACCACATATTGTTAAAGAATAATATAAAGATTTTGAGTTTATTAATATCCACTTGTAGAACCACAAAAGAGAACCAACACCTAAATTATCCACTTGTAAAACCACAAAAGAGGGCTTACACGTGAGGGGTACGTACACTCAATTTTCTACAAGGATTCCACCTAACATGTCGTTCCTCGGCTTCAAACATTTGAAGCCCCATACCATATACTTGTTGGGGAAGAAAGACAAAAAACACCAATCAGAAGTCTAGCACACCAAACTTGGTAACAAACACCCAGAACATGAAAATAGATCTAAAAGAAAATCTAATCTTCGTCTGCAAAAGCAGATATAAAAACAGCAGAAAGAATGTAATGAAGGAGATCCTAGCAATTTGTTTGGAAATAAATTACCTAAATTGTAAGTACGATGAATTGGGATATGCCAATGACTCTGTAATAGAAGAAATTTTTACATTTACACTTCAGCAATCAGCGTGAGCCTCACCTTTGGAAGATTTTCAACTCTGCACTTAGCTTTTGGCTTGCTACAAAGGAAACCTGAAAGGCATGAATTCAAAAGCTTCTCATCTGCACACCTGCTGAGGTAGAGAAATGCAAAAAAAAATAGGATGCTAAGTGTTGAAAGCTTATAAAAGCGCCGGCTGTCTACGCCTTATTAATGTTTGCAGCCACCGAGTGGAGAAGAAAAAACCTAGAGAACATATTGTTTAACAATATACATTACAAAATATAGAGAAGATTTTCCACATCATTTGGCTCATAACTTAAAAGGAAACTAGTTGCAAAAAGATTCACTGAAAGAGGAAACAGAATATACAAGAGGCCATAGAAAGGGAAGTGCTGAACTTCTAAGAGTATGGAAAATTAGTGTAAAGCTCTTGCAGGTCTTTCACAGTCTTGGACTAAGAAGAACTCTCTAGTAACTTTTATACATCTTTTAACTTTCTGAAAAATCCTCATATGGCAAAATGTCTGCATTGTCAACATCTCCAACATTAATTGACATACAGGCTGCATTTTATTTTTAACAATTCACAGGTCTTGCAAGAACAAGAGAACAGCGCACTTATCATAAAAATAGATTTGCATCAGTTAAAGACGAGTAATATATCATTTGCTGTTCCGCTTTTCACAAAATAAAAAAATAAAAATCATGTGCTATTCAAACCCTAGTTGACCCAGAATGAGCCAACGCACTGGAAGTATGACAGGCTTTTCAAGCTTGTAAAAGTGAAGATTTGGGTTAAGAAAGAGGAGAAAATTGAGAGGAAAAGAGAAAGAAGAAAGAGATTTTTCACAAGAGCCAGGAGAGGCTCGTTGGGGGTTGTGCACAACCCCCAGATCTCTTAAATAACTGTTTTGGGGTGATAATTACAAAGATGCTCCTATACACTTAATAAACTTTATTCTCATCTCCCTAACTATATATCCTATATACATGAAAATTTAACCACTGACATTACTCAACATGCAGAATAAGATTACATAAAAAAATTTAACCACAAAGGTAGTAAAATGACCAAAATACCCCTGGCGGTATTTTCTAACAAAGCTTTTACCAGTAGTTAATAACTTCTTCAATGAATTTAAACAAATAAATAAATGATAGATCGTCTATTTCATAGATCCAAGATGTTTTTATCAGGAGAATTGAGTTGAAAGACTCAACAAGATCAAATGTCAGAGAATAACGGTCAGAATAACATCTAAATAATCAGGTGAACAAAGGAAAACTAATGTGGACAGTCCCAATAAAGCTCCACTGTCAGATGCCTTCTTACTGTGAAAATTACCAGAGTCAACTTTATTCAAATTGTATGTATGTATTTAAAATCAAAGAAGAGAAGTTGAAGTAAATTTGATAGAATAACGGGATTAAATCCTTCACCAATAAAATAAACGCTTTTGCATTGGATTCCCATCAACAGTCCTGGTACATTGAAAATAAAGAATAGAACAACCCCAACAACATGTAACTTACTGATCTTTAGCATGAACACTTTTCCTTTGATAAGCCAAACCAGCTATTTAGTACAAAAGGATCCACTTACTTAGAAATAGGAAGATCTCTTAAGTTTACTAAACCAAAACATGGGATAACTAATAAATGCTGGTCTCAGACAACCAAAACCAGTTTCCATGCCGGCTCAAGGGAAATGATAGTGACAAAGTCATATTGTTATAAAAAGCATCAAAATTGATCTAGAAAGGAGTAAAGGAAGAAAAGACTATTCAACTCAACTCAGATACCCATTTGGTGGATCAAGCATGCTTTGCCTGAAAGTCCTTCATAAAGGCTACCAACTTCTCAACGCCAGCTAAGGGCATGGCATTGTAGATCGAAGCACGAACACCACCAACCGATCTATGACCCTTAAGTTGGACCATCCTTTCTTTCTCTGCTTCTTGGATGAATTTAGCCTCCAGATCTGACTTCTCTAGCGTGAATGGAACATTCATCAATGACCTAACTGATTTCTCGACTGGACACCTGTAAAAGCCCCCGCTTCCATCAATTGTGTCATAAAGAATGGTAGCCTTCTTCAAGTTCCTCTTCTCAATCGCTTCTAATCCTCCCTGTTCCAGGAGATCCTCAAAGACCAAACCGCACATATATATCGCAAAGCATGGGGGTGTGTTGTAGAGAGACTTGTTGTCCGCATGAATCTTGTAGTCTAACATCACAGGGGTTATGGGCTGTGCATTTCCAATCAGATCTTTGCGAATAATCACGATGGTGACACCCGAGGGACCAACGTTCTTCTGAGCCCCAGCGTAGATCAAACCGAATTTCGACACATCTACAGGCTTAGAACAGAAGTTGGATGACATGTCTGCAACTAAGATTTTGTCCTTCCCCTTGGGCACCGGGTAATTCTTAAATTCCACACCATGAATGGTCTCGTTTGCACAAAAATGAAGATATTTGGCATCTGGGTCTTGTTCGAACTCATCCACCAATGGGACTTTTGTGTACTTCTCAGATTTCCCGGACCAAACAAGATTAGCTTTGCAGAACTTTTGAGCTTCTTTGAAGGCCTTATCTCCCCAAGATCCAGTGACCACATAGTCAACCGAATCCTCAGGTTTGCACAGATTTAGCGGGATCGCGGCGAATTGTGTGGTAGCTCCTCCCTGCAAGAAAAGAACCTCGTAATCACCCGGCACCTGCAAAAGCGCTCGGAGATCTGACTCGGCCTTCTGGATCACGGAGAGAAATTCCTTTCCTCTGTGGCTCATCTCCATGATGCTCATGCCCGAGTTCCGCCAATTGAAGAGCTCCGATTGAGCTTTGAGGATAACATTCTCGGGAAGAGTAGCAGGCCCGGCAGCGAAGTTGAAAACTCGGTCTTGAGAGGGTTTCGACTGGCTAGGAGATGAAACGACAGGAGAAGGAGAAACCGCAGTGCAGGTTATGGAGAGAGAAGGGGCTTTCTTCATAAAAAGAAAACGTTCACAAAAGTTCCGCTTCGAGGGAGGGTTAAAGCTAGAGTTCTTGAGGAAGAGAGAGTTGGGGGTGGACGTAGACGCCGCCATCGCCAAGACAGAGAGGGAGGAAACCAAAAGCACAAACAAGAATTTGCGAATTCGAACACACTTATGGGTTATGTATCCGAAGCTTTTATAGATCCAAAAGGGACGCGTGCATGGCTCGCATTCGTGTGCTTAAAAATTTAGACTAGTATTGTGTCTCTTTCCCTTTCCTACTTCACCCTTTTGTAATTCTATTGAGAATTTACTAATAGTAGTTTAGTCAATAATGAAATTGAAATGAAGTACATGTCCATTATTTAGTTTATTCAATTAGGCCGTTAGTGGTACACCCGTGCCAACATCATATGAAAATTACAGGTAATTGTCTCAGGCTAAAATAGTGGAATCATAATTCAGTCCAAATTTTGAATCATTCACTTAAGCAAATTTTCAGGACGCGTCTTTCCTCCCCAGAAGTTTTTTTTTCTTCCGCTCTCCTCTTCCTCTCGTCTTCATGCTCTCTTCGGTTGTTTCTCCCTTCGTCTCTTCTCCCTCTCAGCCTTCCTCTCTCAATTTTTTTTTCTCCCTCTCTCTTGACATAAAAAGAAGTTCGGTGAGAGATAATGGGTAGGAATCTTTGTTTCAAAGACAAAGAAAAATATGGATTAGATATTAAAATGATCTTAAATTTACAATTAATAGATAAGAGATGATATAGTCACGATTCATAGTTTTTAGACGAAATGTTCCTACTTCCAACCTATCACTGTCTCATCACATAGGATTATGATAATATAGGCTATAGGACTATGATAGTGCATAATATAATATTTTACTACAAAAAAATGTCTTTGTTTTTGCCTCAATGCAAGATGAGTTTTACAAGGAACAACTATGTTACTTCATAATGGAATACTGTGATACTATATTAAATGGTAAATAATAACCATATTACTCAACATATTATTTAGGAGTGAAAGCATAACAAATTTCCTAAAAGTCTTTTTCTTTTAAGAGTAAAATTTTAGTACGATCTCCGAAGAAGCTCTAATTATACCATCTTCTATGACAAGTTGTTAAATTTCATATATGATCAAAGGAAACTATTTTAATCGAAAACAAAATTGTTATTTAATTGTTCTACAATTCTCGTTATTTCTCTTATTGAAAGAGGCTCTCCCTCCTCCTATTTTCTATTTACTTTAAGTTGGTGAGAAAAAAAGAAGAGGAGAAAGAGAAGAGATGGAGGAGCTTTCCTCATTTCAATCATGAACAAGAGGGGAAGCACTTCTCCTCCTTTCTATAAAAAAACAAAAAGGTGGCATGCTCTTGTCCCCTAAAAATGAAAATAAAAGGAAGTAACCCTTCCCCTCTCTCTATGATAAAGAGAGGAAGAGGGATGGGGTGCTCTCCCCTTTTTTGAATGAGAAAGTGACAATAGGGATGACAACAGGTTCAACTGGGGACCCCTCTTGATCTGGTCTAATGTAAACTTAATATATATTGATTAGGAAACCCACCACAACCTAATTCAAAGTGAGAATAGGGTTGGCTTCTCAAGAACACAAGATTCATAGGGATGGGATAATAACAAAATTGGAAGTATAACACTATCATAGGTTTTTATAAGGACAAGTGCTTTACTTGGGTTAGCTAGGTGAGCTACCCATTATGATCCCTAACGGGTAACAAGCGAAAGATTTTCAATAGTAACAAAAAGGGCTATACATTCCTCTTGTGTGAAAAATGCCCTCAACAAATGAGATTTTCTATAAGAAATGTCCTAGAAAAACTCTATGATGCACAAGAGAAACACAAGTTAGCTAAAAAAAAGTGTGTTTCAAGAGAAGTGCATAGCTAAAAATTGTGTTATTAGGAAAAGATGTGTCATTAAAAAAATGTGTTGTAAGATAGTACTTAAATAAAAAAAAATTGTGTAGCACCAAAAAAATGCTACTAGAAAAAAAGTGCACCATTAGAAAAATATGACACTCAAAAACATGCTAGTAGAAAGTGTGTCACTAAAAACTGTATGAATTGGTTTCAACGTCTTCTTTCAATTTGATTTGATGATACAAGAAGTTAAGACTAATTGTATGCCTTGAAAAAGATTTGGATAAATATTTTAAAGTATAAAAAGCCTCTACAACATTTTATGTTCGACAAAAATTCTCTGGTCAAATAGATTTTACAATTGAAAAAGCACTAAAGAAAAGACGGTTGATCAAACTTTGTTGTTTGTACAAATTCTAGTAGCATGAAGACTTTGAAGAAAATTGTTCACTCAAAATTTTATTTGACCAAACTTTATTGTTCAAACAAATTCCTACATCAAAATAGCTACTGGAGAATTTTTTTTTCAAATAAGTTTAGTGCAAAAATTCAAAAGTTGTTTTAAACAAGAAAATTTGTTCAACCACAATCTAGAATAAGAAGCCCCTTATAGAACAAAAACTATGTTCAAATAATGAAACCTAGAAAGCTATAGAGAAGGCTCTCAAGCTTTGGTTCATGCTCTATAGGTCCCAAAATTTTGTAATTAACCAACCTTTGTGATCAACGACTTAAAACGATACTTTAAGTAATTTTTCATATTTTTGAGGTAGTCGTTAATCAATTTTAGCTAGAGGACAAAATGTCATTTTCTTAGGTAAAATATAACAACAAAATGGTTAGTTTTCTATTGAATCCTCTTTTAATTTATTTCTTGCCCACCAACGCTTGCTACAATGATTGCAAGTATTCTCAAGCACTCTATCCCACTTTGAAATTGTATTTGTGCCTATTGGAAGACATCTTAAAGGGGCATTAAGGAAAAACCTTCCCTATGTCAAAGAGATGGTAAAGGGTGTAAATTAGTAGCCTTTTCATAAGGATGACACAAGGATGTAAATAGTGAAAATAATGTATATCTACCTATGTCTTTTATTTTTTAGAGTTTGTAGCCTTCCTTCATAAACTATAAATAGAGACTCAAGCAAGGGGTAGTAGATCATTAAGTCTATTCTCTTATCTCTCAAATTCGTCATCATAAACTCCCCCCCCCCCCCCTCCTTCTCCCTCTCTCTCTCTCCATCTCCTTAGTCATCCCTCTCTTCTCTTCTTTCTTCCTCTCCTTTTTTTCTTCTCTTCTTCTTCTTTCTCTCCTCTCCCACCCTCTTGGTTGAGCACCTATCATGGGATCCTAAATCTCATATGGTATTAGAGCATTATGTTTGGGATCCCAAAATTATGATGTTGGTTAATCAAGTTTTTATCACTTCTCTTAGTGGAAGTTGAGGTATTGATCAAGGTTCGATTTTGAACCTCTTTTGGTTCAATCACTTAGTGGAAGTTGAGGTATTTTTTTCTCATTTTTCCTTGAGATGAATATTGTTGTATATCTTGGAAAGTTGAAGGTTTATTGAGCATGTTTTGATCAGAAAAGATTGAGTCACTACATCTGATATATTAGCTTCAGTTTAGTTAATATCGATGTGTTTAATCTATGTTATCTTTAGTTAAAGAAATCAATTTTTTGACTAATATAGCTTGTGGATTTCTGGTTCTTTATTTGATGAATGAAGCCTTGCTATTCCATTGATGGTTCCATGGTATTTCATGATTGAAAGACTATATTTACATATGTTGAAGATTGAAGGTTGATATCATAGTTCAACACCTTGCATTGGTGCAATGAATTTTTTTTGTTTGTTTGAAAAATACATGTTGTTCTCTCACGTTGGAAGAGATTATATCATTAGGATTTTCTCTTGATCTTCTTTCCCAAAATTTTAAAAAGAAAAAAAAGGGAAAAAAATGGCTGGAATTACATGATTAGTTGGCACATGACTTATAGAAGAAAAGTTACTTATTTAGAAGATCCACAAGACTGATTGAGATCTATTGTTTTTTGGTATAATTTTATATACCTTGATCTTATCATTGGAGTGTATCCCAAGTGAGAATAGATTAGAAAGCCTTACCAACAAAAATAAAAAAACAAGAAAAAAAGCAACAAAGGGTGGATTTTTTTGTTAGATGTTGATTCTTTAAAGGATCTCCAAGATATCTGAGACTTTTTTCTTGGTATGATTACTGATTAAGGCAAGTCAAGGATTGAGATTCATTTGCTGAAGTGGTACCTAAGACACTAAACGAAGGTTCCGTTTTTTTTTAGTTGTTGGAAAGTGGCTAATTGAAGGAAGATCTTCCTTGATTTGATTTCCTAGTGAATATTCTTTCCTAAGTAAAAAAACATCACATGCCCTATCTATTTGTTGATCTCAACCAGCCCAAGAGGAGGGACATTCCTTTTTAGTGCATGATTAGTTGTTACAAAAATTTCCTTGATTTTTTGAAAAAGATCTTCCTCCTTTCCCCAATTGGTTCCAACCCGAGTTGGTTAGCTTTTTCTTTCCAAGTTGGTTCCAACCCGAGTTGGCCTTAGTCTCCCTCCTCTTGGGTTGGTTCATATTCTTTGTGGTTGCCCATACACATTCCTTTTTAGTGCATGATTAGTTGTTGCAAAAATTTGCTTGATTTTTTGAAAAAGATCTTCCTCCTTTTCCCTATTGGTTCCAACACGAGCTGGTTAGCTCTTTCTTCCCAAGTTGGTTCCAACCCGAGTTGGCCTTATCTCCCTCCTCCTGGGTTGGTTCATATTGTTTGTGGTTGCCTTATTGACTTGATTCAAGGTGATTCCATTACTCATATCAGACTTATGAATTATTTTTACAAGTCTTCTTTGGTGGTTCCCTCTCAGTTTCCAACTCTCATCTAAGTAAAGTTTTTTTTTTGGTTCATCTCTAATGGTTGAAGATCACATGGGGAGTAAGACTGACCTTCTCAAGAATACCACTATACCCTAAGGGTTATCGAATTACTTGAGCTGGTCATAGTCTGTTAAAAGGTTTTTCATTAACGGGACCTCTTAGGACATCTCACCATAACTACTCCACCTATTGATGAGGAGGACAACAACTCTATTAAATGGTTAAAGAATAATACATTAGTAATTAGCTGGTTGATAAATAGCATGGAGGAACATATGACTAATAATGTGGTCCACTTTGAGATAGCTGAACAAATATGGGATACTTGTGTGAAGTTGTAGTCCAACACAGAGAATCTCCATAAACTGTATAATGTTATTTAGAATATGTTTAATACCAAACAAAGGGACAACCTACATGAGTTCTTGGCACAATTTTGGGGGATGATTAAAGAGTGAAAAATTGCTAAGCCCTACTCCACTAATATATTAGTTCAAGAAAAACAGCAAGAAACTTTAGCAGCTACTATTCTTTTAGCACATATCAAACCATACCTTGAGGTGACCAAACCTACTTCTCAGCTCCTTGGCACTTCCAGCCTTTGATGACATAAGTGCCACCTTACTTCGGATACCAAACCATTCTTCCACCACTCACACTCAGGTAACAGATGTACACCCTATACCACCAGAGGGAGTGGTAGAAATTATAGAGAAGGTTGAGCAAGAGGTGATAGGACTAACTCTGGTCCTTTGAGATCTGATAACCGGGTCTACACTCATTGTGGAGGACAAAATCATTTAGTGGAAACCTGTTGGAAGTTGCATGGAAAACCAAACTGAGCCACCGCCAACCATGCCTCGGTTCATACTAATAAAAAAAAAAAAACCTGAATCCTACAAAGGCAATACAACTATAATAGATGAAGATTATGAATTCTTGCAAAGATTAAAGACTATGATGGTATCTTCTTCTGCATCTTCTTTCACTGGCGCAACCACTACCGCTTCAGGTATGCTCATTACCACTTTCTCCTCTTCATCTTGGATCATTCACTTAGGAGCCTAAGAGCATCTGACATGTAACAAAAATCTATTATATTCCATGCCTTCCTGTTTATCAGACAAGTTTGTTATCATAGCCAACGGATCCCAAAACAAAATTCTTGGGAAGGGATCCTCCTATGCTACACTTTCATTTCCGCTTACTGATGTCTTATTTGTTCATTAGTTTCCCTTAAGCTTATTGTCTGTTAGGCAACTCACCAAATATTTCGATTGCTCTATCACCTTCTCACCTTCTTCTTGTGTTTTTTAGGATCTAACAACAAAGAATGGTGGAGGCCATGAACAAAGGAGCCTTTATTACTTGGACTTGTCTTCAGTAACCGGAGTTTCCACTTCTCAGACAGAGGCAAGATTATAGCACCTGTTCGGGCATCCATCAGCAACATCATTTCAATAGTTAGTTTCTTTTTAAAAAATATTATTTGGTTTAAACTGTGAAGTATGTCAACTGAACAAACACTGGAAGGACAACATACTCTCCTCGAGCTGAAATTAAAGGTGTTGCTCTCTTTTCTTTAATTCATTTTGATGTATGGGGACCATTGAGTGTCTCAAATATTTCACGAGTTAAGTATTTTTTTCATGTTTGTGGATGATTTTACTTGAATCTCACAGTTGTTTTCGTTTAAAGAAAGGTCTAAGATTTTGATTATTGTCCAATCAAATTTATTTTCATAGTTATATAAGATTGAAATGTCTAACTTTGTCTTTTTATTTTCATCAAAATTAATATTATTTACTAATTATTTACTTTACTTAATTTATATCACGTGAAAAATTATTAGATTGATTTCATAGCTTGACCCCTCACAAACTAAAATTTAGTTTAACTTCTTTTTTTCTCCTTAAAAGGAGGGACAGGGCCTGTTAGTGTGCATCGTAAGTGAAATGTATTTCACTTACACTGGGAAAAGTGGGCCGAAACGCGTTAGTGCGCAATGTAAGTGATAGGGGAAAGTGAAATACGGTTGTATTCCGCTTTCCCCCGTTTCAGGCATAAAACGATGGTAAGTGAAATCAGAGGGGTCGAGCTCTGATTTCACTTACCATCACTCAAATACATCTCGGGCTCGGGCTGTCGGGAAGGAACCTCTGTCGAACGAGGTTTCAGAGAAATTTTTTTTCTCTCTCGCTCACTTGCGACCTTCGGCGACTTCAATCGCCCTACTTCGACTTCTCTTCTCTCTCGACCTCCCTCTCCTCTCCCTCTCGTCCTCCGTCGCAGAGCACGAGAGGTTGAGCCTTTGTCATAGAGCCTCTCGGCCTCGCTCTCTTCTCCCTCTCGGCGTACCGTCAAAGTGCCGCTTCCGTCGCCGTCGCCTATTGGAGGGAGTCCAACATTACAATCTACCAGAGCATCATATTATCGAGATGTTTTAGCAATTCAGATGTGGCAAAATTATTGACTATTATGTTTTAACGCCACTAAATATTTTTTGTGTTGTACTTTTGCATGAACAGATATAATTTTTAATATTAAAAAGGTGATTGAGTTATATTTGTATTATTTTTATTTTTATTTTTATTATTATGATATTTGTGTAATACGTTATGAAGTACGATATTTGTATAATTATTTCATATTTAGATATTACAAAATTAAAATTTGATTACAAATTTATAATATAAAAATAAATATTTGTTTGATTATTATATTTAATATATTTTATTTATTAACTAATATTAATTTAATTTTCTGATAGTCAGATATATCAAAATATTTTATTTTATAAATAATCTATATACACTTTACACCACATTCCATTGCGCACACTAACACAAACAAATACTTTATACTGTACTTTCCATTACGCATACTAACACAAACACGTACTTTACATTCCCTCTCACTTTCCCCAGGAAAAGTATTTTTCATTGTATTCCTCTTTCCCTCAGCACTTATATCATGGAAGTGCAAACCAACTCTTTGTGATATAATCAAGTCAAAATCATCTTTTTCACACAAACTGGATTAATCTAAGACTTAATCAACTCTTGCCCACATATCACATAAGAAAAACTAATGACTTACACATATCACATAAGAAAAACTAGAAAGAGAAAGAAGTGGAATTTGAGAAATGACATTTATTTATCTAACTTACCATAAAAGGCTTCCCAATCACCTAAAAACTCGAAGACCTCCTCCGAAACGTCCGAGGGTAATTTCGTCATTTCGTTTAACATTACCTCGATAAACGCGCCGGCCTGGTTGGTGCCCTGCAAATGGGCGCCGAGGAGCTCTGATGCTTACGGCGTTGTTTGACGGTCAGCGCTTACGTGGCTGGTTGCTTGAGGGGATCTCAACTACACGCTCATCGCCCTACACGTGTGACATTCTCATTGGAAAAATGATAGGATGTGGGCGGGCATTTTAAGGGCTCGACTCCTCGTTACCTTCCCTTGCTTGAGTTGTTTCCAGGAGGGAGGGTTTCAGAGTTTTTTTTCTTCTCTCCTTGTTATTTTTTTTTCGAGAATCACAGGGGTGCGTGTCTTGGCTTCTTGCCTCTCTCTCTCTCTCTCTCTCTCTCTCTCTCTCTCTCTCTTTTAAGCTTTCTGTCTATTCTCACGCATCTTTTCCTGTATTAGATTTAGATACTTCTGTAGCGTTTTATTTGCCATGCTTTGGATCTTTCTTGTGTATTATTCAGATTGTTTATTTGTTTATATTCCGATTTCTGGTCTAATTTAAGGAATTTGAAGGAGTGTTTCTGTTCTTTGCTCGTCCGCTAATGTCAATGAGCAAGCCTGTGCATTATGATTATTATTTCTCTCTTTTAAGGTTTCTGTCTATTCTCACGCATCTTTTCCTGTATTAGATTTAGATACTTCTGTAGCGTTTTATTTGCCATGCTTTAGATCTTTCTTGTGTATTATTCAGATTGTTTATTTGTTTATATTCTGATATCTGCTCTGACTTAAGGAATTTGAAGGAGTGTTTCTGTTCTTTACTTGTCCGCTAATGTCAATGAGCAAGCCTGTGCATTATGATTATTATTTCTCTCTCTCTTTTAAGGTTTGTGTCTATTCTCACGCATCTTTTCCTATATTAGATTTAGATACTTCTGTAGCATTTTATTTGCCATGCTTTAGATCTTTCTTATGTATTATTCAATTTGTTTATTTGTTTATATTCTGATTTCTGATCTGATTTAAGGAAATTGAAGGAGTGTTTCTGTTCTTTACTCGTCCGCTAATGTCAACGAGCAAGCCTGTGCATTATGATTATTATTTTTGAAGCTTAATGCTTGTCTCCGCTGTTAGATCTGCTTTGGGATTTGATGTTCACTTGGTTTTAAGCTGTGATGTTGAAAATTTCAGATATACTCATCGGTACCCGATCTCTGTGCTTTAGTTTATTTATTTATTTATTTTTCAGTAGGCGATACTCACCGTTTTCTTGTTGATAGGCGCAGAATAGTGTTTTCGGTTACATTTTTATTTTTGAATGACTCCGTAAAGCAAATGTCTGTCCTAGATTGTTTATTTGCACTTTTTTTTATCTGTTTCAAAGTTATCCTTGTGCTGTTTCTGTATTGTGCCCTTATCGGCTGGGTGTTTGAATTGTCTTACTTATTAAAAAATTATCGTTGTTTTTTTTTTCATACAGAATCGTGTGTTAGGAAACCATGTCTCCAGCAGAATCTTCTCGAGAGGAAAATGTTTACATGGCCAAGTTGGCCGAACAAGCTGAACGTTATGAAGAGATGGTGGAGTTTATGGAAAATGTTGCTAAGACAGTAGACGTTGAGGAACTTACTGTGGAAGAAAGGAACCTTCTATCCGTGGCTTATAAGAATGTAATTGGTGCGAGGAGAGCTTCATGGAGGATCATCTCTTCCATTGAGCAAAAGGAAGAGAGCCGTGGCAATGAGGACCATGTAGCTGCTATCAAGGAGTATAGGGGCAAGATTGAAGCAGAGCTCAGCAAGATCTGTGATGGTATCTTGAAGTTGCTGGAATCACATCTCATCCCTTCATCCACAGCTGCTGAGTCCAAGGTGTTTTACCTCAAGATGAAGGGTGACTATCATCGGTACCTTGCAGAGTTCAAGACTGGAGCTGAGAGGAAGGATGCTGCTGAGAGCACTTTGTTGGCTTACAAGTCTGCTCAGGTGCGTTAATGTTATTCGTTTTCATAGCTTTTGATTGCTTTTGTTAACAATGACTTTTAATTAGTTTTCATGAAATTAATTCTATGTAACTCTTAAATCACAAATAAAATTTTCTTTTTCTGGTATCATTCTTCTTCACACTAAAACTATTTCTATTGTTTTTATCTAGGATATTGCATTGGCGGATCTTACTCCCACCCACCCTATTAGACTGGGGCTTGCACTTAACTTCTCTGTCTTCTACTATGAAATTCTTAATTCCCCAGATCGTGCTTGCAACCTTGCTAAGCAGGTTTGTACTCTCAATATTCTGCGTTTGATTTTTTTGGTTCTTTTAATGTCTAGTGGCACTGTAATCGCTTTTATTTAGATTCATTTAGGTCTAACTATCTGTCACATATCATTAATGTAGATGCTGTGGCTTCAACAATAGTTTCCGTATGCTTGCCATCTTCAAATTTTTTTTACCCCACAAAAAAATTAGCTCTTCCAATTTCTGTCTATGGAATGCCTGTTTGCACCTTGCATTAAGTTGGATAAACTTTCTTTGTTGGTATTATTAGCTATTAGCTAGGTTTTGCCCAACTTCTGTTTCTTCTATTTTTTTTTTTTTTTTTTTTTTTTTTTTGTGTTGCCCAAGTTCCGTTTCTTCTATTTTTTTTGTGTTGCCTGATTTCTGTTTCTTCTATCTTTTGTTGTTTAAATATAACCTTGTGTTTAAGTGCATCTTCTCCAGAAGATTCAACCCAAAAAATAGGATAATGGTAGTGAAAATGAAAGTTTGGTGGTCTACTAACAAAGCCTGTGCTCAATATTGTTGTATGAACTGTTGTAAATGTAGGCAGTGGTCTCCTTTCTGTAAGTTTGACATTTCTTCCTTGTGTTCTATTTACATCCTGTGTATACTTGGGAGAGTGAAAAATGGTATAATATCTTTTTTATTTGTGGGCTTCTTTGTGTAAGTTTGAGGGTTCTTCCTAGTATTTATTTACATCCTGCTTATTAACTGTGGCTTTGAATGTGGTAGTTGTTCAAAACAGTTTTTGTTTTGGAAAGTCTATCAAATTATTTTGTATTGGAGTTAAAAGAAAACAGAATGCTGCATTATATCAATTCTGGTATCTCATAGCTAATACCAGACATGACATGGACTGGAAGTTCATGGTTGCAATGATTCAGATTATTCAGAAATGGAAAGGTTACAATGTTTGAAAAGTGTAATTTTTTTTTATGAATCTTGTGTTCTATTGGGATGTAGAAGTGGCTGAGCTGTCACGTCTATCCTATGACAAAAAGTATTAAAATATGTAATTGTTTTAATTGTGACAGATCAACTAGGAAACAGTGTGTATATGGCAAGTGCTACACTAGTTTTCTAGTAGATTTTTAGTCTGATAGTCCTAAGGATACTGCCTGTTGCTAGGGATTGTTATTGTGGTATTTCAGTCAATGTTTGAAAACTTGAAGAATCTGTTTTCAGTTTCTGCTATTTATAGTAGTTCGTTGATTTCAAATGGTGCAGTCTACCAATAGTGATTGCCATGTTGCTCAGATTGGTCCCACCAGCTTGTTTGCCTATAATCCATTATTTGATGGAAGACTATGTCATTCCGTTAGTAAGTGGATGGTCATACTTTCAATGGGCAAGTGAGGTATCATGCATGTCTCTGTACTGACTATATGTATGGAAAATGGAATGGTATATAGCTAACTATAGGAATTTGGTTTTGCGTCTGCCCTGTCAAAATGACAACATAACATGCTGTTAGATTTCTATTAATGTGAAGCCTTAGTATTATTTCCAAGACCCATCTCAAAATGGTTACCCAACTTAGGAAACTTCTTTCTCAACTAATAAATTCAAAATCTTTGTACTCACTAATCTATGTGGGACTATTATTTAACACTCCTCCTCACGTGAAGACCCTATTTTGTGGCTTTACAAGTGGATAATTTAGGTGTAGACCTTTTTGTGGTTCTATAAATGAATAATTTTAAGTGTAGGCCCTCTTTTGTGGCTCTATAAGTGGATAATTTTAGGTGTAGGCTCTCTTTTGTGGTTCTACAAGTGTATAATTTTAGGTGTAGGCCATCTTTTGTGGTTCTTTAAGTGGATAATTTAGGTGTAGGCCCTCTTTTGTGGTTCTTTAAGTGGATAATTTAGGTGTAGGCCCTCTTTTGTGGCTCTACAAGTATATAATTTTAGGTGTAGGCCCTCTTTTGTGGCTCTACAAGTGGATAATTTTAGGTGTAGGCCCTCTTTTGTGACTCTACAAGTGGATAATTTAGGTGTAGGCCCTCTTTTGTGGCTCTACAAGTGGATAATTTAGGTGAAGGCCCTTTTATGAGTACCTGCTTTGATACTATGTGAGGTTGGGTCCATGGCCCATCCTAAAATGAGTAGCCAACTTAGGAAACTTATTTCCCAACTAATAAACTCAATATCTTTTTACTCACTAAAAATTCCTTGACAATTTTTATATCTGTGAATTTTTCCCATGCAGTATCTATTGCACTCATGTGTGCCAACACACATTAAGACCTCCTTTGCAGTCTTTATGCATGTCAATGTCCATGTAAATTGTTGTTATTTCTGTCTAACGCTTATCATTTCCAATAATTTGTTGAGCTTTCTTTCAAGCAACCTTGGCCCTGTTGATCATGGGAACTATAAACAAGATGGTTGGTGGTTATTGTCTGTGACCAGCTGGATTTGGCTTTACAGTCCAATGTTGTGGACTGTACTTTATGTTTTATCAAGTTTCATTTGGGCTACCTAAGCAGTCAAGTGTTCACATAGTCAACATGAAATTTATGAAATAAATTCTGATACTTCCATTTTCCATGGATATGTTCTTCTAAGGTTTTTGATGATTGGGTCATCATCATCAAGGTGTTTGTCCGATACTTCCATTTATCTCTACAAAAGATCATGGCAATAAATGTTGGCCTGATATATTTTAATGTAGTTTTAGGACCTTATCAAATTGTGTATGAACTGGCTACATGAATTTTGGGCTTAAGAGGTTGTTATTTGTGTAGGCTGTCTGATAATGGTTTTCGAGATCATATAAAGGATGCATCAGGTCTTTTATTTATTTTCCCTGACATCTTCTGAACTGTATACATCTTGTTACTTGTTTTTCTGTCATGCAGGCCTTTGATGAGGCTATCTCAGAGTTGGACACTTTAGGTGAGGAATCTTACAAGGACAGCACATTGATCATGCAGCTGCTCCGTGATAACTTGACGTTGTGGACGTCGGACATCACGGTATATATCGAGTCTTTCTTACTGTCACTTATTAGACTGCACTTAGAGTCTAATATGTTTGCGTGATCTTATTATGTAGGAGGATACTGGGGATGAAATTAAAGAATCTTCCAAACGCGAGTCAGGAGAAGTACAGTAAAAGAATGGGACGGTGTTCACTGAGCCTTGCTTAAGCTGTGACCAAAGAGTAATCAGACGCAGCAAGACTACGGTGATGTACCTGTGGAATTGTCAACTATGAGTTTTTAGCATAGAGATTCCATTTGGGTTGTTGTAGCAAGATTTATCTAAAGACTCGACCCCACTGCGTGTGGGGTAAAGTTTCGTTATGGAGTTTTTTAAATTTAAAGACAAAAACATGTTTTAGTTAGTGTTAATTGGTATATGCTGCTTGGGCCTGTCTCGCATGATAGAATGTGGGTTTAGTGCTTGTATTTTATGCTGGTGCATATTGTTTGATATACTTTCATTTTAGAGTTTTAATCTTTCATAAGTGGGATGGAGGCCGTCTTCTTTTATCAATTTGTGGTTTGGTTCTCCTTGTGTTTGTCGGTGATGGAGCCCACCTTGAAATCAAAATCAGTTGTGTATCAATAAAACCCTACAGATCTGGAGCTATGGCTTTTTTGTTGTGAGTAGCGCAGTTATTGTTGTTTGACCCGGCGGGGCTTCTTGCATCTAGTCCAAATCTCGGATGCCGGGAAAGGATGATTCAGGGACGTTGTCAAACGGCCAGATGCTCTGTGATGGGCGGGAAGCTTGGTCTTCGTTTGGAGTGATTTATAGAAGTCGGAACGCGACAGAGGTCAAGAGAACTTTAAGGTGACGTACATAGCGGTTGCCTTTTTCTGTGATCTATTTTTGTGCAACATTTTTTCGAGAAAAAAAGTTAGATAATCTTGTATCACATTTTATAATGTGAGATACTGTTAGTTGTGAACGACCAGAACCAGCTCATGTCAGTTAGATGATGTTTTCTGATGTCTTTCTGCAAAGAAAACTAGTTTTCGTGATTCTCGTTTAGCTTCCTCAGCTACCTACAGTAGAGCCAAAGTCTACTTATAAATGGTTCTCCATCGATGGAGCTGAAGTCTTCGTTCCTTAATATGGTGACATGTGGTAGGACAAGGTTTTTACTCATTGCCATCGTGTGTCATGGCAGAGCCTAAGTCTTCGTGACTTGAAATCGTGACATGTGGTAAGACCAATTTATTCATTGCCAAGTCTTCAATCCTTGAGATGATGAAATGTGGGAGGACAAGTATTATACCAAATGGAATTCTTCTATCACCTTCCTTGTAGGAGTGACACACTTCGTGTTACTTGTGTGGCAACTATTTTGCTTGTGGCACTTAGGTGACTTCTAAAATACATTTTCCTTTAATTTGGTATTGGTAGTGGCCTAGTATGATGGATTTCATTTTGATCATTAATCAAACCTTAATCTCATTAATTGACCCAGATTTTGACCGAAATTTTGATTTTGATGATTAATAAACTGTTTGGAAGTATCTCCACACTTTGACCATCAGCAATTGCTAACCAAGTTTCTCCAATTTGGGTCGTTGATTAATGTCAACGATTAAGGTTTTGATTTTGATGACCAAATTTCCATGCCTATAGATTCTCCCCTTGGGATTTCATTCTCCTCCTCTTGGTTTATCAATTGCTAACCAAGTTTCTCCAATTTGGGTGGTTCATTAATGTTAATGATTAAGGTTTTGATTTTGATGATCAAATTTCTCTGTCTACAGTTTCTCCCTTGGGATTTCATTCTCCTCCTCTTGGTTTTTCTTCCTTCTTGGTGTTTTTCTTCCTCCACTTTTTCCTTTTCTTCCACCCTCTTTTGGATTTGTTTTTGTTAGTAATTATATACCCTAATTCAATACTATTGAGAGCAATAATAATCATAGAAGAACTAATCAAGCACGAATACACAATATTTATACAGGTTCACTTAAAGGTGAGACTACGTCCTGCTCTTTTGCCACTGCAATAATTCACTATGATGAAAACAAAATTTATAAGAGAAATCGTTGCTGCAATAATTCACTATGAAGAAAAAAGTTCACAAGAGAAATCGTAGCTGCAATAATTTACTATGATGAAGGTCGATCCACATGCTGACTCTGCGTAAGACATTAATTAGATTCCATAACTTAACACCTTTTCCCTCTTTTTTTTTCTTCAAGTTTTTCATTCTCTTTTTGGCTTCTCTTCTCCCTGGCTATTCTTCTCTTTTTATCATCTCCCTTCTTCTCCTCACCTTTTCTTCTCTCAGTTTCTTCCTTCCTTTTCTTCTTGGTGTTTCTCTTCTTCTCTCCTAGCTTATTTTTTTTATTTTTTTATTTTTTGGGTTCCTTGAGATCGTGACATGTGGTAGGACAAGGTTTCTCTTCTTCTACAACATTTCCTTGTACTTTTTCACCTTTGGGCCGTCTGTGTATTGTAGGCCATTTTTCTTATTAAAGCATTTGATGTTGAGATTAGGCTTATTAAGGCCCTGACCCACTGGAGGCTTCTTGCTTTCATCCATGTACACTATAACCTCTTTGTTGTTGAATTACATTAGGGCCTCTAAATCAAGCACTCCGTCTTTTAGTGTGAACATGGTTCATGTTTTGGCTCTACGTCAACTCCAACATTTGGTAGCATAGGCTCTGTGTTTGGGTCATCAAGCACACCGGTGTTTGCTTCCTCAGCTACCCCTGCTTTTGGTTCATCTGGTAATCCTATTTTTGGATCATCTAGTGCCACTGCCTTTTGCTCATTGAGTACTCCTGCATTTGGAGCTTCTTCTACACCAGCTTTGGGTGCTTCAAGCACCCCATCTTTTAGGTTTGGCTCTGCACCCGCTTTTGCCCAATCAAGTTCCACATTTGGCACAATGCCTTCTCCCTTCGGTGCCAAAAATTCTCCTTTTGGTGCCCAGCCAACAACAACCACTTTTGGTAGTCCTGGTTTTGGCCATTCTGCCTTAGGGAGTCAGGGTGGTGGAAGTAGTGTTGCACCAATATACCCCAATAGCTGAGGTGGTTGGGGGCAGTGGAACATATCCAACTGGAAAATTGGAGTCTATATCAGCTATGCTATTTTACAAAGACAAGAGTCACGAAGAATTATGATTGGAAGACTATCAACTAGGCGACAAAGGTGGACCAAATCCTGCCAAACAGCCTACAAGTGGAGTTTGTTTTAGTGCACCTGCACAGTCGAGCCAATTTGGCACACCAGGCATGTTTGGTCAAACAAGTGCAAACCCCTTCTCCATCACTTCTTCAACCAACCCCTTTTCTTCAAAGACAACAATTCCACTTGTAGGTCGACTGGATAATTTGGCCCACCTTTGTCTCCTAGTTGATAGTCTTCCCATCGTAATTCTTCATGACTCTTTTCTTTGTAAACAGGCATATCTGATATGGATTCAAGTTTGCCAGTTGGTTGTGTTCCTCTGTTGCCATCCACCTCAGTTGTTGGTGTATATGGTGCAACTCTCCTTGTGCCATGTTGACTCCCAAAGGCACACTGGCCAAAACCCCAAAAGTGGTTTTTGTTGGTTGGACTCCGAAAAGAGAATTCTTGGCACCAAAGGGAGAAGGCATTGTACCAAATAGAGTGCTCCCAAATGTGGAACTTGATTGGGCACAAGCAGGTGCAGAGCCAAAAATAAAAGATGGGGTGCTTAAAGCACCAAAAGCTGGTGTAGAAGAAGCTCCAAATGCGGGTGTATTCGATGACCCAAAGGTAGAGGCACTAGAAGATCCAAAAATAGGAGTACTAGATGAACAAAAAGCAATCGTAGCTGAGGAAGAAAACACCGATGTGCTTGATGACCCAAACACAGAGCAAGTGCTACCAAATGTTGGAGTTGACGTAGTGCCAAAAGAATGAGCCATGTTCACACCAATGCTGGAGTGCTTGACTTAGAAGGCCTCGAGCAATTCAACAACAAAGAGGTTATAGTTTACATGGATGAAATCAAGAAGCCTTCAGTGGGCCAAGGCCTTAACAAACCTGCAAAGGTCACCCTTCTCAACATTTTATGATTTAATAAGAAAACTGGCCAACAATACCCAAACGCCCCAAAGGTGAAAAAATACAAGGAAATGCTGAAGAAGAAAGCTGAGGACCAAGGTGCTGAGTTTGTTTCTTATGACCCATTCAATGGTGGGTGTGTGTGGAAATTTAGAGCGAAGCACTTCATCCCCAATGATTCCGGGGTTGAAGATTCCCTCTTGGTGCTGCCCGTGTAAAAGTGAAATTATGATTGTTGTGTAACAGGAAAGTGCGGATTGATGTAGAGAAGCAATTGGAGGATTGCCTCGGTGACCTACATTAGAAGCAATTGGAGGATTGCCTCGGTGACCTACATTGTTGAAAATTTGGTTGTCTGCCCATCTAGCTTGTAGTTTCAAGAGAAACTTGGCCAATCCTGTAGACGTTGTTCCAAGGATGACGTAACTCGTTAGCCTCAAGGTGCATGGGGTGACTTTCACTACCTCAAGGCTTGTGTAAAAGACTTTAACCAATAGTGGTTAAACGCCTTACTCATATTCCAAGAGACCATGTAAGGCCTAAATAGCCTCTCAATGTTGTGTATCTCTCTTTTGCAAAATGTAAGATCGATTTTTCAAGGTTCAACAAGACTTTTGGAGATGAAACTCTTGAAGTACTTACCCGGTTGAAGTCTTGTGGGGAAATGCCCCCTCCAATTGGGCATTTCCTCTCATATTTCTGGTTCCTTGGTTGGGGTACTCTTCCTTGCCATAAGTTTTGTCCTCAACATTGTAGAAAGTTTGGTTTTGATGATACGCGGGTGAAGAGAGGGTTTTAGCCTTTGAATTGAGTGGGAATCACTTAAAAATCAAGAAGGAAGGGAGGATTAGGGCTTTGAAACTCTTAGAAAACGTTTTATGAGAGACCCATGTGTGTAGTGGTGGCATGACTAGTAAATAAGTAGAAATTTTATAGAGATGACATATAACTGTAATAATGCAAGCCGTTGTATGTGTTCTCATGTATTTTTCCTTTTGAAGAATGTAGCCCAAAGGTTATTATAGTCATTGCAAACACCTTCACACAACTATAAATACAACCTCAAGGCATGGGGCCGAGAATTCAAACCTCTTCTCTTTGTTTCAAATTCGTTCTTATACCTCTCTCTCTTTTCCTCTTTTTTTTCCCATGGTCTCTTGTCTCCTCTCTCCCAAGACTTAGTGTTCCTCTCTTCTCTCCTTCCCCATGAGATCTGTTGAGTTTATGTGTTGTCCCTAGAAATCAACATAGAATTAGAGCAGGAAAATATTTGAGATGGAAAAGGAGAAGAAGAGGGAGAAGAAGCGGAGGAAGAAGAAGAAGAAGAAGACAAAGAAAAAGAAAAAAGGGTAGCTTCTCGTTTTTCATTTTGTCTTCTTCCCAATTCCACTCTTTTATTTTATATATCACTCCCTTAATATATTTTGATGTAGAAAATTATATACCTTGGGAAATATATTTGAGTTTAGTTTCTATGTCAAAAAGAATATTTGAAATTAGGTTTTTCCAGAAATCGACATTTGAAGCATCAAAGGTCAAGCAGAAGAAACATTTCCTGAAGCAATAGAAAGACTCAACTTTCTGAACGGTTTGTAACAACATTGTAGGTCACCGAGGCAATCCTCCTTTTGCTTCTCTACATCAATCCTTGTTTTCCTAATACACAACAATCATAATTTCACATTGACACGAGCAGCACCAGTAGGGAAACTTCATCCCCGAGTACATAGCGGCTGAAGTGGTTCACTCTAAATTTCCACTCCCCTTTCACAGGGTCATAAGAAACAAACTCACCACCCTTGTCCTCAACTTTCTTTTGCAACATTTCCTTGTACTTTTCCACCTTTGGGTCGTCTGTGTATTTTTGGCCATTTTTCTTATTAAAGCATTTGATGTTGAGAAGGGTGACCTTTGTTGGCTTGTTAAGGCGCTGGCCCGTTGGAGGCTTCTTGCTTTCATCTATGTACACTATAACCTCTTTGTTGTTGAATTGCACCTGGGACTCTAAGTTAAGCACTCCGTCTTTTGGTCTGAACATGGCTCATACGTTCTCGACGTCAACTCCAACATTTGGTGGCATAGGCTTTGGGTTTGGGTCAACAAGCACACTGGTGCTTGCTTCTTCAGCTACCCCTATTTGTGGTGCATCTAGTCCTCTTATTTTTGTATCATCTAGTGCCACTACCTTTGGCTCATTGTGTACTCCCGCATTTGGAGCTTCTTCTACACCAGCTTTTGGTGCTTCAAGGACCTCAACATTTAGCTTTGGCACGACACCCGCTTTTTCCCAATCAAGTTCCACATTTGGGTGCACTCCATTTGGCACGATGCCTTTACCCTTTGGTGCCAAGCCAACAAAAACCACTTTCATAGTTCTGGTTTTGGCCATTCTGTCTTAGGGAGTCAGGGTGGTGGTAGCAGAGTTGCACCAATTTATCCCAATAGCAGAAGTGGTTGGGGGTAGTGGAACACATCCAATTGGAAAACATGAGTCTATATCAGTTATGCCTTTTTAAAAAGACGAGAGTCATGAAGAATTACGATGGGAATACTTTAAACTACGTGACAAAGGTGGACCAAATCCTGCCTGACAACCTACAAGTTGTTGGTTTTAGTGCACCTGAACAGTCAAGCCAGTTTGGCACAACAAGCATGTTTGGTCAAACAAGTGCAAACCCCTTCTCGTGCACTTCTTCAACCAAACCCTTTTCTTCAAAAGACAACAATTCCACTTGTAGGCCAACTGGCAGGATTTAACCCACTTTTGTCTCCTAGTTGATAGTCTTCCCATGGCAATTCTTTATGACTCTTTTCTTTGTAAACAGGCATATCTGATATAGACTCAAGTTTGCCAGTTGGTTGTGTTCTTCTGCCGCCATCTACTGTAGTTGTTGGTGTATATGGTGCAACTTTCCTTCTGCCATGCTGACTCCCAAAGGCAGACTGGCCAATACCAGGATTGCCAAAAGTGATTTTTGTTGGTTAGGCTCTAAAAAGAGAATTTTGGGCACCAAAGGGAGAAGGTATTGTGTGAAGTAGAGTGTTCACAAATGTGGAACTTGATTGGGAAAAATCAGGTGCAGAGCCAAAACTAAAAGATGGGGTGCTGGAAGCACCAAAAGGTGGTGTAGAAGAAGCTGAAAATGCGGGTGTTCTAGATGAGCCAAAGGCCGTGGCACTAGAACATCCAAAAACAGGAGTACTAGATGCACCAAAAGTAGGGGTAGCTGAGGAAGCAAACACCAGTGTGCTTGATGACCCAAACACAGAGCCTGTGCTACCAAATGTTGGAGTTGATGTAGAGCATAAAGAATGAGCCATGTTCACACCAATGCTGGAGTGCTTGACTTAGAGGGCCTCACACAATTCAACAACAAAGAGGTTATAGCTTACATGGATGAAAATAAGAAGCCTTCAGTAGGCCAGGGCCTTAACTAGCCTGCAAAGGTCACCCTTCTCAACATGTCATGTTTTAATAAGAAAACTGGCCAACTATACACAAACGAAAGAGGAAAATACAAGAAAATGCTGAAGAAGAAAGCTGAGGACGAGGGTGCTGAGTTTTCTTCATATGACCCATGGAAAGGGGAGTGGAAATTTAGAGTGAAGCTCTTCAGCCACATTGATTCCAGGGATGAAGCTTCCCTGCTAGTGTTGCCTGTATCAAAGTGAAATTATGATTGTTGTGTAAAAGGAAAACATGGATTGATGTACAGAAGAAAAGGGAGGATTTCCTCGGTGACCTACACTGCTGAAAATTGTGTTGTCCGCCCGTCTAGCTTGTAGTTTCAAGAGAACCATTGCTAATCCAGTAGATTTTGTTCCAAGGATGACGTAACTCGTTAGCCTCAAGGTGGTTAAACCGCTTACTCATATACCAAGAGACCCATGTAAGGCCTAAATTGCATCTCAAAGTCGTGTATCTCTCTTTTAAAAAATTTCAGATCAATTTTGCAAGGTTCAACAATACTTTTTGAGATGAAGTTCTTGAAGTACTTACCCCGTTGAAGTCTTGTGGGGAAATGCTCCCTCGAATTGGGCATTTCCTCTCATATTTCTGGTTCACTGGATGGGGTAGACTTCCGTGCCTTAAATTTTGTCCTCAACATTGTAGAAAGTTCGGTTTTGATGCAAAGCCAGTGAAGAGAGGTTTTTGGCATTGGACTTGAGTGGGAATCACTCAAAAATCAAGAAGGAAAGGAGGATTAGGGCTTTGGAGCTCCTAGAAAACGTTTTTTAAGACAAACCCATCTAGGTAGTGGTGGAATGGCTTGTAAATAAGTATAACTTTTATAGAGATGACACATAATTTTAATAATGCAAGCTGTTGTATTTTCTCTCATGTATTTTTTCTTTTGAAGCATGTAGCCCTAAGGGCATTGTAGTCATTGCAAACACCTTCACTCAAATATAAATACAACCTCAACGAATTCAAATCTCTTCCTCTTGGCATAAATTTTTTCTTGTACCTCTCTCTCTTTTTCTCCTTTCTTTCCCATGGTTTCTTGTCTCCTCTCTCCCAAGACTTAGTGTTCCTCTCTTCTCTCCTTCCCATGAGATCTGTTGAGTTTATGTGTTGTCCCTAGAAATCAACATAGTAATAGAGCAGGAAAACATCTGAGATGGAAAAGGAGAAGAAGATGGAGAATAAGGGGAGGAAGAACATAAAGAAAAAGAAAAAGAAAAAGAAAAAAGGCAGCTTCTCATTTTTCCTCTAGTCTTCTTTCCTATTTCTCTCTTTTATTTTATATTTCACTCCCTTAACATATTTTAACATAGAAAATTATATACCTTTGGAAATATATTTGAGCTAGTTTCCTTGCCAAAAAGAATATTTGAAATCAGATTTTTCTAGAAAGAGACATCATTATTTGAAGCAACAAAGGTCAAGCAGAAGAAAAATTTCTATAAGCAGTAGAAAGTTCATCTTTTTGAACGGTTTGTAACAACATTTTAGGTCACCGAGGCAATCCTCCCTTCGGTTCTCTACATCAATCCTTGTTTTCCTGAAACACATAAATCATAATTTCACATTAACATTGGCAGCACCAGTAGGGGAGCTTCATCCCCAAGTTCATAGCAGCTGAAGTGGTTCACTCTAATTTTGCACTTCCCTTTCACAGGGTCATAAGAAACAAAAGCAGCCCCCTTGTCCTCAACTTTCTTATACATCATTTCCTTGTACTTTTCCACCTTTGGGCTGTCTGTATATTGGCCATTTTTCTTATTAAAGCATTTGATGTTGAGAAGGGTGACCTCTGTAGGCTTGTTAAGGCCCTGGCCCACTGGAGGCTTCTTGCTTTCATCCTTGTACACTATAACCTCTTTGTTGTTGAATTGCAAAAGTGCCTCTAAGTCAAGCACTCCGTCTTTTGGTGTGATCATGGCTCGTGTTTTTGACTCTACGTCAACTCCAACATTTGGTAGCACAAGCTCTGTGTTTGGGTCATCAAGTACACCGGTGTTTGCTTCATCAGATACCCCAGCTTTTAGTGCATCTAGTACTCCTATTTTTGGATCATCAAGTGCCACTACCTTTGGCTCATTGAGTACTCCTGCATTTGGAGCTTCTTCTACACCAGCTTTGGGTGCTTCAAGCACCACATCTTTTAGCTTTGGCTCTGCACCTACTTTTTACTAATCAAGTTCCACATTTGGGAGCACTCCATTTGGTACGATGCCTTTTCCGTTCAGTGCCAAAGATTCTCCTCTTGGTGCCCAGCCAAGAACAACCACTTTTGGAACTTCTGGTTTTTTCCATTCTACCTTAGGGAGTCAGGGTGGTGGAAGCAGAGTTGCAGCAATATTCCCCAATAGCTGAGGGTGTTGGGGAGTGGAACACATCCAACTGGAAAACTGGAGTCTATATCAGCTATGCCTTTTTATAAAGACAAGAATCACGAAGAATTACGATGGGAAGACTATCAACTAGGTGACAAAGGTGGACCAAATCTTGCCAGATAACCTGCAAGTGGAGTTGGTTTTAGTGCACATGCACAGTCAAGCTAGTTTGGCACAAAAAGTATGTTTGGTCAAACAAGTGCAAACCCCTTCTCTATAACTTCTTCAACCAACCCTATTTCTTCAAAGACACCAATTCCACTTGTAGGCCGACTGGCAGGATTTGGGCCACTTTTGTCTCCTTGTTGATTATCTTCCCATCATAATTCTTCATGAGTCTTTTCTTTGTAAACAGTCATATCTGATATATACTCAAGTTTGCCATATGGTTGTGTTCCTTTGCCGCCATCCACGTCACCTGTTGGTGTATATGGTGCAACTGTCCTTTTGCCATGTTGACTCCCAAAGACAGACTGGCCAATACCAGGATTGCCAAAAGTGGTTTTCGTTGGTTGGGCTCCAAAAAGAGAATTCTGGGCTCCAAATGGAGAAGGCATTGTGTCAAATAGAGTGCTCCCAAATGTGTAACTTGATTGGGCAAAAGTAGGTGTAGAGCCAAAGCTAAAAGTTGGGGTGCTTGAAGCACCAAAAGGTGGTGTAGAAGAAGCTCCAAATGCAGGTGTACTCGATGACCCAAAGGCAGTGGCACTAGAAGATCCAAAAATAGGAGTACTAGATTCACTGAAAGCAGGGGTAGCTGAGGAAGCAAACACCAGTGTGCTTGATGACCCAAACACAGAGCATGTGCTACCTAATGTTGGCGTTGACATAGAGCCAAAAGAATGAGCCATGTTCACACCAAAACATGGAGTGCTTGACGTAGAGGCCCTTGTGAAATTCAACAACAAAGAGGTTATAGTTTACATAGATGAAAGCAAGAAGCCTCCATTGGGCCATGGCCTTAACAAGCCTACAGAGGTCACCCTTCTCAACATCAAATGCTTTAATAAAAAAATTGGCCAACAATTCACAGATGGCGCAAAGGTGGAAAAGAACAAGGAAATGTTGTAGAAGAAAGTTAGGACAAGGGTGCTGAGTTTGTTTCTTATGACCCTGTCAAAGGGGAGTGAAAATTTAGAGTGAACCACTTCAGCCGCTATGAACTCGGGGATGAAGCTTCCCAACTGGTGCTGCCCGTGTCAATGTGAAATTATGATTGTTGTGTATCAGGAAAACATGGATTGATTTAGAGAAGCAAAGGGAGGATTGCCTCGGTGATCTACAATGTTGTTACAAACCATTCAGAAAGTTGAGTCTTTCTGTTGCTCCTAGAAAATTTTCTTCTGCTTGACCTTTACTGCTTCAAATGTTGATTTATCTTTCTAGAAGAATCTGAAATCAAATATTCTTGTTGACATGGAAACTAGACTCAAATATATTTCCCAAGGTAAATAATTTTCTATATTAAAATATGTTAAGGGAGTGAAATATAAAATAAAAGAGAGGAATTGGGAAGAAGACTAATGGAAAAAAAGAAGTTGCCCTTTATTCTTTTTCTTTGTCTTCTTCTTCTTCTTCTTCCTCCCCTTCTTCTCTATCTTCTTCTCCTTTTCCATCTCAGATATATTCCTGCTCTAATACTATGCTGATTTCTAGGGCCAACTCATAAACTCAACAGATCTCATGGGAAGGAGAGAAGAGAGGAGTTGACGTAGAGGGCCTCACACTATTCAAAAACAAAGAGGTTATAGTTTACATGGATGAAATCAAGAAGCCTTCAGTGGGCCAAGGCCTTAACAAGCCAGAAAAGGTCACCTTTCTCAACATTTTATGCTTTATTAAGAAAATTGGCCAACAATACCCAAATGACCAAAAGGTGAAAAAATACAAGGAAATGCTAAAGAAGAAAGTTGGGGACTAGGGTGTTGAGTTTGTTTCTTATGACCCAGTGCAAGGGGAGTGGAAATTTAGAGTGAAGCACTTCAGCCGCAATGAATCTAGGGATGAACCTTCCTGGCAGGTGCTGCCCGTGTCAAAGTGAAATTATGATTGTTGAGTAACAGGAAAGCATGGCTTGATGTTGAGAAGCAAAGGGTAGACTGCCTCGGTGACCTACACTGTTGAAAATTTTGTTGTCTGCCTCTCTAGCTTGTAGTTTCAAGAGGAACTTGGGCAATCCAATAGATGATTTTTCAAGGTTCAACAATACTTTTGGAGATGAAGCTCTTGTAGTACATACCCTGTTGAAGTCTTGAGGGGAAATGCTCCCTCCAATTGGGCATTTCCTCTCATATTACCGGTTCTTTGGATGGGTTAGACTTCCTTGCCATAAATTTTGTCCTCAGCATTATAGAAAGTTTGGTTTTGAAAAAAACCTTGTGAGGATAGGGTTTTAGCGTTGGACTTGAGTGGGAATCACTCAAAAATCAATAAGGAAGGAAGGGGGCTTTGGATCTCCTAGTAAACGTTTAAAAAAACCCATGTGTGTAGTGGTGGCATGGCTAGTTAATAAGTAGAACTTTTATAGAGATGGCATATAATTGTAATAATGCAAGCTGTTGTATGTGCTCTCATGTATTTTTTATTTTGAAGCATGTAGCTCTAAGGGCATTTTAGTTACTGCAAATACCTTCACACAACTATAAATACAGCCTCAAGGCATGGGGTCAAGAATTCAAGGCTCTTCCTCTTGGCTCAAATTCGTTCTTATACCTCTCTCTCTTTTCCTCTTCTCTTTTCCATGGTTTCTTGTCTCCTCTCTCCCAAAACTTTGTATTCCTCTCTCCTCTCCTTCCCATGAGATATGTTGAGTTTATGAGTTGTCCCTAGAAATCAACATAGTATTAGAGTTGGAAAATATCTGAGATGGAAAAGGAGAAGAAGATGGAGAAGAAGGGAAGGAAGAAGAAGAAGAAGAAGACAAAGAAAAAGGAAAAAGGGCAGCTTCCCATTTTTCCTTTAGTCTTCTTCCCTATTCCTCTCTTTATTTTATGTTTCACTCCCTTAACATATTTTAATATAGAAAATTATATACCTTGGGAAATATATTTGAGGCTAGTTTCCATGTCAAAAACAATATTTGATTTCAAATTCTTCTAGAAATAGAAATCGACATTTGAAATAGCAAATGTCAAGCAGAAGAAAAATTTCTAATAGAAACAGAAAGACTCAACTTTTTGAACAGTTTGTAACAACATTGTACATCACTGAGGCAATCCTCCCTTTGGTTCTCTAAATCAATCCAAGTTTTTCTGTTACACAACAATCATAATTTCACATTGACATGGGCAGCACCAGTAGGGAAGCTCCATCCCTGAGTTCATAGCAGCTGAAGCGGTTCTCTCTAAATTTTCACTTCCCTTTCACTTGGTCATCAGAAACAAACTCAGCACTCTTGTCCTCAACTTTCATCTACAACATTTCCTTGTACTTTTCTACCTTAGGTCCGTCTGTGTATTGTTGGCCAGTTTTCTTATTAAAGCATTTGATGTTGAGACGGGTGACCTCTGAGCCACTAGAGGCTTCTTGCTTTCATCTATGTACACTATAACCTCTTTGTTGTTGAATTTCACAAGGGCCTCAAAGTCAAGCACTCCATCTTTTGGTGTGAACATGGCTCATGCTTTTGGCTCTACGTCAACTCCAATATTTGGTAGCATTGGCTTTGTGTTTGGGTCATCAAGGACACCAGTGTTTGCTGCTTTATCTACCTCTACTTATGGTGCATCTCTAGTACTCCTATTTTTTTGTCATCTAGTGCCACTACCTTGGACTCATTGAGTACTCCTGCATTTGCTTCTTCTACACCAGCTTTAGGTGGTCCAAGCACCCATCTTTTAGCTTCGGCTCTGGACCCACTTTTGCCAAATTAAGTTCCACATTTGGGAGCACTCCATTTGGCACGATGCCTTCTCCCTTCAATGCCAAAAATTCTCCTTTTGGTGCCAAGCCAGCAACAACCACTTTTGGTAGTCCTGGTTTTGGCCATTCTGCCTTAGGGAGCCTGGGTGGTGGAACCAGTGTAGCACCAATATACCCCAATGGCTGAGGTGATTGGGGCAAGTGGAACACATCCAACTGGAAAAATGGAGTCTATATCAGCTATGCCTTTTTACAAAGACAAGAGTCATGAAGAATTACGATGGGAAGACTATCAACTAGGTGACAAAGGTGGACTAAATCCTGGAAGATAGCCTACAAGTGGAGTTGGTTTTAGTGCATTTGCACAGTCAAGCGAGTATGGCACAACAAGCATGTTTGGTCAAACAAGTGCAAACCTTTTCTCCAACACTTCAACCAACCCCTTTTCTTCAAAGATAACAATTCAATTTGTAGGCCGACTTGCAAGATTTCCCCCACTTTTGTCTCCTAGTTGATTGTCTTCCCATCATAATTCTTCATGACTCTTTTCTTTGTAAACAGGCATATCTGATATAGACTCAAGTTTTCCAGTTGGTTGTGTACCTCTGCTGCCATCCACCTCAGCTGTTGGTGTATCTGGTGCAACTCTCCTTATGCCATGCTGACTCCAACGACAAACTAGTCAATACCAGGATTGCCAAAAGTGGTTTTCGTTGGTTGGGCGCCAAAAAGAGAATTCTTGGCACCAAAGGGAGAAGACATTGTGCCAAATAGAGTGCTCCCAAATGTGGAACTAGAAGAACCAAAAGGTGGTGTAGAAGAAGCTCCAAATGCTGGTGTACTCAATGACCGAAAGGCAGTGGCACTAGATGATACAAAAATAGGAGTATGAGATGCACCAAAAGATGGGGTAGCTGAGGAAGCAATCATCGATGTGCTTGATGACCCAAATACAGAGCCTGTGCTACCAAATGTTGTAGTTGTCGTAGAGCCAAAGGAATGAGCCATGTTCACACCAATACCGGAGTGCTTGACTTAGGGGGCCTCGCTCAATTCAACATCAAAGAGGTTATAGTTTACATGGATGAAAGCAACAAGCCTTCAGTGGGCCATGACCTTAACAAGCCTGCGAAGGTCATCGTTCTCACCATTTTATACTTTAATAAGAAAATTGGCAAGCAATACACAAACGGCCCAAAGGTAGAAAAATACAGTGAAATGCTAAAGAAGAAGCCGAGGACAAGGGTGCGGAGTTTCTTTCTTATAACTGAATGAAAGGGGAGTCGAAATTTAGAGTGAAGCACTTCAGCCGCAATGATTCCGGGGATGAAGATTCAAGAGAAACTTGGCCAATCCTGTAGACATTGTTCCAAGGATGACATTACTCGTTAGCCTCAAGGTGCATGGGGTGACTTTCACTACCCCAAGGCTTGTGTAAAAGACTTTTACCAATAGTGGTTAAATGCCTTACTCATATTCCAAGAGACCCATGTAAGGCCTAAATAGCCTCTCAAAGTTATGTATCTCACTTTTGCAAAATGTAAGATTGATTTTGAAAGGTTCAACAAAACTTCTAGAGATGAAGCTCTTGTGGGGAAATGTTCCCTCCAATTGGGCATTTTCTCTCATATTTCCTGTTCCTTGGTTGGGGTAGACTTCCTTTCCATAGGTTTTGTCCTCAACATTGTAGAAAGTTTGTTTTTGATGATAAGCGGGTGAAGAGAGGGTTTTTAGCCTATGACTTTAGTGGGAAACACTTAAAAATAGAGCAGGAAGGGAGGATTAGGGCTTTGGAACTCTTAGAAAACGTTTTTTATGAGAGACCCATGTGTGTAGTGGTGGCATGGCTAGTAAATAAGTAGAAATTTTATAGAGATGACAAATAATTGTAATAATGCAAGTTGTTGTATGTGCCCTCATGTATTTTTCCTTTTGAAGCATGTAGCCCAAAAGTTATTATAGTCATTGCAAACACCTTCACACAACTATAAATATAGCTTGAAGGCATGGGGTCGAGAATTCAAGCCTCTTCCTCTTGTCTCAAATTCGTTCTTATACCTCTCTCTCTTTTCCTCTTCTCTTTCCCATGGTTTCTTGTCTCCTCTCTCCCAAGACTCAATGTTCCTCTCTTCTCTCCTTCCCATGATATCTGTTGAGTTTATGTGTTGTCCCTAGAAATAAACATAGAATTAGAGCAGGAAAATATCTGATATGGAAAAGGAGAAGAAGAGGAAGAAGAAGGGGAGGAAGAATAAGAAGAAGAAGAAAAAGACAAAGAAAAAAAAGGCAGATTTTTCGTTTTTCCTTTAGTCTTGTTCCCAATTCCTCTCTTTTATTTTATATTTCACTCCCTTTATATATTTTGATGTAGAAAATTATATACCTTGGGAAATATATTTGATTCTAGTTTCCATGTCAAAAAGAATATTTGAAATTAGGTTTTTCAAGAAAGATAAATCGATATTTGAAACATCAAAGGTCAAGCAGAAGAAACATTTCTTGTAGCAATAGAAAGACTCAACTTTTTGAACGATTTGTAACAATATTGTAGGTCACCGAGGCGATCCTCCTTTTGCTTCTCTACATCAATCCTTGTTTTTTTGATACACAACAGTAATAATTTCACATTGACAAGGGCAGCATCAGTAGGGAAGCTTCGTCCCCAAGTTCATAGCGGCTGAAGTGGTTCACTCTAAATTTCCACTCCCCTTTCACAGGGTCATAAGAAACAAACTCAACACCCTTGTCCTCAACTTTCTTCTGCAACATTTCCTTGTACTTTTCCACCTTTGGGCCATCTGTGTATTGTTGGCCAGTTTTCTTATTAAAGCATTTGATGTTGAGGAGGGTGACCTCTACAGGCTTGTTAAGGCCCTGGCCTATTGGAGGCTTCTTGTTTTCATCCATGTACACTACGACCTCTTTGATGTAGAATTGCATAAGGGACTCTAAGTCAAGCACTCTGTCTTTTGGTGTGAACATGGCTCATGCTTTTTTCTCTACTTCATCTCCTACATTTGGTAGCATAGGCTCTGTGTTTGGGTCAACAAGCACATTGGTGCTTGCTTCTTCAGCTACCACTATTTGTGGTGCATCTAGTACTCTTATTTTTGTATCATCTAGTTTCATTACCTTTGGCTCATTGCGTACTCCCGCATTTGGAACTTCTTCTACACCAACTTTTGGTGCTTCAAGGACCTCAACTTTAAGTTTTGGCTTTGCACCCACTTTTCCCAATCAAGTTCCACATTTGGGTGCACTCCATTTGGCACGATGCCTTCACCCTTCGGTGCCAAGTCAACAACAACCACTTTCATAGTTCTGGTTTTGGCCATTCTGCCTTAGGGAGTCAGGGTGGTGGTAGCAGAGTTGCACCAATATACCCCAATAACAGTGGTGGTTGGGGGTAGTGGAACACATCCAACTGGAAAACTTGAGTCTATATCAGTTATGCCTTTTTGCATAGACAAGATTAATGAAGAATTATGATGGGAAGACTTTAAACTAGGTGACAAAGGTGGACCAAATCCTACCTGACAACCTACAAGTGTTGTTGGTTTTAGTGCACCTGAACAGTCAAGCCAGTTTGGCACAACAAGCATGTTTGGTCAAACAAGTGCAAACCCCTTCTCCTGCACTTCTTCAACCGAACCCTTTTCTTCAAAAGACAACAATTCCACTTGTAGGTCGACTGGCAGGATTTGACCCACGTTTGTCTCCTAGTTGATAGTCTTCCCATCGTAATTCTTTATGACTCTTTTCTTTGTAAACAGGCATATCTGATATAGACTCAAGTTTGCCAGTTGATTGTGTTCCTCTGCCGCCATCCACAATAGCTATTGGTGTATATGGTGCAACTCTCCTTCTGCCATGCTGACTCCCAAAGGCAGACTGGCCAATACCAGGATTGCCAAAAGTGATTTTTGTTGGTTAGGCTCCGAAAAGAGAATTTTGGGCACCAAAGGGAGAAGGTATTGTGTGAAGTAGAGTGTTCACAAATGTGGAACTTGATTGGGTAAAATTAGGTGCAGAGCCAAAACTAAAAGATGGGGTGCTTGAAGCACCAAAAGGTGGTGTGGAAGAAGCTGAAAATGCAGGTGTACTCGATGTGCCAAAGGCCGAGGCACTAGAAGATCCAAAAATAGGAGTACTAGATGCACCAAAAGCAAGGGTAGTTGAGGAAGCAAACACCAGTGTGCTTGATGACCCAAACACAGAGCCTGTGCTACCAAATGTTGGAGTTGACATAGAGCATAAAGAATGACCTATGTTCACACCAATGCTGGAGTGCTTGACTTAGAGGGCCTCACGTAATTCAACAACAAGACATTATAGTTTACATGGATGAAAGTAAGAAGCATTCAGTAGGCTAGGGCCTTAACAAGCCTGCAAAGGTCACCCTTCTCAACATTTTATGTTTTAATAAGAAAACTGGCCAACTATACACAAATGAAAGAGGAAAAATACAAGGAAATGCTGAAGAAAAAAGTTGAGGACGAGGGCGCTGAGTTTACTACGTATGACCCAGAGAAAGGGGAGTAGAAATTTAGAGTGAAGCTCTTCAGCCGCAATGATTGCGGGGAAGAAGCTTCCCTGCTAGTGCTACCCATGTCAAAGTGAAATTATGATTGTTGTGTAATAGAAAAACATGGATTGATGTAGAGAAGAAAAGGGAGGATTGCCTCGGTGACCGACACTGTTAAAAATTGTGTTTTTTGCCGTCTAGCTTGTTGTTTCAAGGGAAACATGGCTAATCCAGTAGATTTTGTTCCAAGGATAACGTAACTCGTTTGCCTCAAGGTGGTTAAACACCTTACTCATATACCAAGAGACCCATGTAAGGCCTAAATAGCATCTCAAAGTCGTGTATCTGTCTTTTTAAAAATGTTAGATCGATTTTGCAAGGTTCAATAATGCTTTTGGAGACGAAATTCTTGAAGTATTTACCCCATTGAAGTCTTGTGGGGAAATGCTCCCTCGAATTGGGCATTTCCAATCATATTTCTGGTTCCCTAGATGGGGTAGACTTTCTTGCCTTAAATTTTGTCCTTTACATTGTAGAATGTTCGGTTTTGATGAAAAGTGGGTGAAGAGAGGGTTTTAGCATTTGACTTGAGTGGGAATCACTCAAAAATCAAGAAGGAAGGGAGGATTAGGGGTTGGAGCTCCTAGAAAATGTTATTTAAGACAGACCCATGTGTGTAGTGGTGGCATAGCTAGTAAATAAGTAGAACTTTTATAGAGATGACACATAATTTCAATAATGCAAGCTGTTGTATATGCTCTCATGTATTTTTTATTTTGAAGCATGTAGCCCTAAGGGCATTGTAGTCATTGCAAACACCTTAACTCAACTATAAATACAACCTCAAGGAATTAAAATCTCTTCCTCTTGCTCAAATTCGTTCTTTTACCTCTCTCTCTTGTCCTCTTCTCTTTCCCATGGTTTCTTGTCTCCTCTCTCCCAAGACTTAGTGTTCCTCTCTTCTCTCCTTCCCATGAGATTTGTTGAGTTTATGTGTTGTCCCTAGAAATCAACATAGTTATAGAGTAGGAAAATATCTGAGATGGAAAAGGAGAAGATGGAGAATAAGGGGAGGAAGAAGATGATGAAAAATTTAAAGAAAAAGAAAAAGAAAAAAGGGCAGCTTCTTGTTTTTCCTCTTGTCTTCTTTCTATTCCTCTCTTTTATTTTATATTTCACTCCCTTAACATATTTTAATACAGAAAATTATATACCTTTGGAAATATATTTGTGTCTAGTTTCCATGTAAAAAAGAATATTTTAAATCAGATTTTTCTACAAAGAGACATCAATATTTGAAACAGCAAAGGTCAAGTAGAAGAAAAATTTCTAGTAGCAACAGAAAGCTCAACTTTCTGAACGGTTTGTAACAACATTGTAGGTCACTGAGGCTATCCTCCCTTCGCTTCTCTACATCAATCCTTGTTTTCTTGATACACGTCAATTATAATTTCACATTAACATTGGCAGCACCAGTAGAAAAGTTTCATCCCCGAGTTCGAAGTGGTTCCATCTAATTTTGCACTCCCCTTGCACAGGGTCATAAGAAAAAAATGCATCCCCATTGTCCTCAACTTTATTATTCATCATTTCCTTGTACTATTCCACCTTTGGGCCGTCTGTGTATTGTTTTGACGAAAATCTTGTGAGGATAGGGTTTTAGCCTTGGACTTGAGTGGGAATCACTCAAAAATCAATAAGGAATGAAGGATTGGGGCTTTGGATCTCCTAGAAAACGTTTTTAAAAAAAACCCATGTGTGTAGTGATGGCATGGCTAGTTAATAAGTTGAAATTTTATAGAGATGACATATAATTGTAATAATGCAAGCTGTTGTATGTGCTCTCATGTATTTTTTATTTTGAAGCATGTAGCCCTAAGGGCATTGTAGTTATTGCAAACACCTTCACATAACTATAAATATAGCCTCAAACCATGGGGCCAAGAATTTAAGGCTCTTCCTCTTGGCTCAAATTCATTCTTATACCTCTCTCTCTTTTCCTCTTCTCTTTTCCACGGTTTCTTGTCTCTTCTCTCCCAAAACTTTGTGTTCCTCTTTCCTCTCCTTCCCATGAGATCTGTTGAGTTTATGAGTTGTCCCTAGAAATCAACATAGTATTAGAGCTGGAAAATATCTGAGATGGAAAAGGAGAAGAAGATGGAGAAGAAGGGAAGGAAGAAGAAGAAGAACAAGAAGACAAAGAAAAGGAAAAAGGGCAGCTTCCCATTTTTCCTTTAGTCTTCTTAGCAATTCCTCTCTTTATTTTATGTTTCACTTCCTTAACATATTTTAATATAGAAAATTATATACATTGGGAAATATATTTGAGTCTAGTTTCCATGTCAAAAAGATTATTTGGTTTCATATTCTTCTAGAAAAAGAAATCGACATTTGAAGCAGCAAAGGTCAAGCAGAAAAAAAATTTCTAGTAGCAACAAAAAGACAACTTTCTGAACGGTTTGTAACAACACTGTAGATCACCGAGGCAATCCTCCCTTTGGTTCTCTAAATCAATCCATGTTTTCTTGATACACAATAATCATAATTTCACATTGACACGGGCAGCACAGGTAGGGAAGCTTCATCCCCGAGTTCATAGCAGCTGAAGTGGTTCACTCTAAATTTCCACTCCCCTTTCACAGGGTCACAAGCAAAAAACTCAGCACCCTTGTCCTCAACTTTCTTCTACAACATTGCCTTGTACTTTTCTACCTTTGGGCTGTCTGTGTATTGTTGGCCAGTTTTCTTATTAGAGCATTTGATGTTGATAAGGGTGACCTCTGTAGGCTTGTTAAGGCCCCGGCCCACTGAAGGCTTCTTGCTTTCATCTATGTACACTATAACCTCTTTGTTGTTGAATTGCTCAAGGGCCTCTAAGTCATGAACTCCGTCTTTTGGTGTGAACATGACTCATGCTTTTGGCTCTACATCAACTTCAACATTTGGTAGGACATGCTCTGTGTTTGGGTCAACAAGCACACCGGTGTTTTCTTCTTCTGCTACCCCTGCTTTTGGTGCACCTAGTACTTCTATTTTTGGATCATCTAGTTTCAATCCCTTTGGCTCACTGAGTACTCCTGCATTTGGAGCTTCTTCTACACAAGCTTTTGGTGCTTCATGCACCCCATCTTTCTGCTTTAGCTCTGCACCCGATTTTTCCCAATCAAGTTCCACATTTGGATGCACTCCATTTTGCATGATGCTTTCTCCCTTCGGTTCCCAGCCAACAACAAGCACTTTTGTTAGTCCTAGTTTTGGCCGTTCTTCTTTAGGGAGTCAGGGTGCTGGAAGCAAAGTTGCACCAATATTCCCCAATAACTGAGGTGGTTGGGGGTAGTGGAACACATCCAACTGGAAAACTGGAGTCTATATCAGCTCTACCTTTTTACAATGACAAGAGTCACGAAGAATTATGTTGGGAAGACTATCAAGTAGGTGACAATGGTGGATCAAATCTTACCAGACAGTTTGCAAGTGGAGTTGGTTTTAGTGCACCTGCATATAGTCAAGCCAGTTTGGTACAACTAGCATGTTTGGTCAAACAAGTGAAATTGTCCAACGCTTCTTCAACCAACCCCTTTTCTTTAAAGACAACGATTCCATTTGTAGGCCGACTGGCAGGATGTGACCTAATTTTGTCTCTTAGTTGATAGTCTTACCATCGTAATTCTTCATGACTCTTTTCTTTGTAAACATGCATATTTGATATAGACTCAAGTTTGCAAGTTGGTTGTGTTCCTCTGCCCCTATCCACCTCATCTGTTGGTGTATATGGTGCAACTCCCGTTCTGCCATGCGTAGTCCCAAAGGCTGGCTGGCCAATACCAGGATTGCCAAAAGTGATTTTTGTTGGTTGGGCTCTCATAAAAGAATGCTGGGCACCAAAGGGAGAGGCATTGGGCCAAATAGAGTTCTCCCAAATGTGGAACTTGATTGGGAAAAAGCAGGTGTAGAGCCCAAGGAAAAAGTTGGGGTGCTTGAAGCACCAAAAGCTGGTGTAGAAGAAGCTCCAAATGCAGGTGTACTAGAGGAACCAAAGGCAGTGTCACTAGAAGATAAAAAAACAAGAGTACTAGATGCACAAAAAACTGGGGTAGCTGACGAAGCAAACACCAGTGTGCTTGATGACCCAAACACAAAGCTTGTGCTACCAAATGTTGGAGTTGACATAGAGCCAAAATAATGAGCCATGTTCACACCAATGCTGGAGTGCTTGACTTAGAGGGCCTTGCGCAATTCAACAACAAAGAGGTTATAGATTACATGGATGAAATCAAGAAGCCTTCAATGGGACAAGGCCTTAACGAGACTGCAAAGTCACCCTTCTCAACATGTTATGCTCTTATAAGAACCCTGGCCAACAATACATGTGCGACCCAAAGGTGGAAAAATACGAGGAAATGATGAAGAATAAAGTTGAAGACCAGGGTGCTGAGTTTGTTTCTTATGACCCTGTGAAAGGGGAGTGGAAATTTATAGTGAAGCACTTCAGCCGCAATGATTCTGAGGATGAAGCTTCCTTGATGGTGCTGCCTGTGTCAAAGAGAAATTATGATTGTTGTGTAACAAGAAAGCACAAATATATGTAGAGAAGCAAAGGGAGGATTGTATTGGTGACCTACACTATTGAAAATTTGGTTGTTTGCCCATCTAGCTCTTAGTTTCAAGAAAAACTTGGCCAATCCAGTAGTCGATGTTCCACGGAAACGTAACTCGTTAGCCTCAAGGTGCATGGGTGACTTCCACTACTTGGAGATTTTTGTAAAAGACTTTTACCAAGAGTGGTTAAATGCCTTACTCATATACCAAGAGACCCATGTAAGGCCTAAATAGCCTCTCAAAGTAGGGTATCTCTCTTTTGAAAAATGTAAGATCAATTTTACATGGTTCAACAATACTTTTGGAGATGAAGCTCTTGAAGTACTTACACCGTTGAAGTCTTGTGGGGGAATGCTCCCTCCAATTGGGCATTTCCTCTCATATTTCTTGTTTCTTGGATGGGGTAGACTTCCTTGCCATAAGTTTTGTCCTCAACATTGTAGAAAGTTCGGTTTTGATGAAAAGCGAGTGAAGAGAGGGTTTTCACCTTGAACTGGAGTGGGAATCACTCAAAAATCAAGAAAGAAGGGAGGATTAGGGCTTTGGAGCTCTTAGAAAACGTGTTTTTAATAAAACCCATGTGTGTAATGGTGGCATGGCTAGTAAATAAGTAGAACTTTTATGGAGATGACATATAAATGTAATAATTCAAGCTGTAATGTATGCTCTCATGTATTTTTCTTTTTGACACATGTAGCCCTAAGGACATTGTAGTCATTGCAAACACATTAACACAACCATAAACACAACCTCAAGGGGCTGAGAATTCAAATCTCTTCCTCTTGTCTCAAATTCGTTCTTGTACCTCTCTCTCTTTTCCTCTTCTCTTTCCCATGGTTTCTTGTCTCCTCTCTCCCAAGACTTAGTGTTCCTCTCTTCTCTCATTCCCATGAGATCTGTTGAGTTTATGTGTTGTCCCTAGAAATCAACATAGTAATAGTGCAGGAAAATATCTGAAATGGAAAAGGAGAAAAAGATGGAGAAGAAGGGAAGGAAGAAGATGAAGAAAAAGATAAAGTAAAAGAAAAAGAAAAAAAGGGCAGCTTCTCGTTTTTCCTCTAGTCTTCTTTCCTATTCCTTTATTTTTTTATATTTCACTCCCTTAACATATTTTAAAATAGAAAATTATATACCATTGGAAATATATTTGAGTCTAGTTTCTATGTCAAAAAGAATATTTGAAATCAGATTTTTCTAGAAAGAGACATTGCCATTTGAAGCCGCAAAGGTCAGGTAGAAGAAAAATTTCTAGTTGAAATAACAAGCTCATCTTTCTGAACGGTTTGTAACAACATTGTAGGTCACCAAGGCAATCCTCCCTTTGCTTCTCTACATTAATCCTTGTTTTCCTGATACACAACAATCATAATTTCACATTAACACTGGCAGCACCAGTAGGGAAGCTTCATCCCCAAGTTCATAGCGCCTGAAGTGGTTCACTCTAATTTTGGTTTCCCCTTTCATAGGGTCATAAGAAACAAACGCAGCCCCATTGTCCTCAACTTTCTTATAAATCATTTCATTGTACTTTTCCACCTTTGGACCGTTTGTGTATTGTTGGCCAGTTTACTTATTAAAGCATTTGATGTTGAGAAGGGTGACCTCTGTGGGCTTGTTAAGGCCAGCCCACTGGAAGCTTCTTGCTTTCATCCATTTACACTATAATCTCTTTGTTGTTGAATTGCACAAGGGCCTCTAAGTCAACCACTCCGTCTTTTGGTGTGAACATGGCTCATGCTTTTGGCTCTACGTCAACTCCTACATTTGGTAGCACAGGCTATGTCTTTGGGTCGTCAAGCACACTGGTGTTTGCTTTGTCAGCTACCCCAGCTTTTGGTGTATCTAGTACTCCTATTTTTGGATCATCAAGTGCCACTGCCTTTGGCTCATTGAGTACACCTGCATTTGGAGCTTCTTCTACACCAGGTTTTGGTGCTTCAAGCACCACATATTTTTGCTTTGGCTCTATACCCACTTTTGCCTAATCAAGTTCCACATTTGGGAGCACTCCAATTGGCACGATGCCTTCTCCGTTCGGTGCCAAAAATTCTCCTTTTGGTGCCCAGCTAACAACAACCACTTTTGGAACTCCTGGTTTTTGCCATTCTGCCTTAGGGAGTCAGGGTGGTGGGAGCACAGTTGCAGCAATATTCCCCAATAGCTGAGGGTGGGTGGGACAGTGGAACACATCCAACTGGAAAACTGGAGTTTGTATCAGCTATGCCTTTTTAAAAAGACAAGAGTCATGAAGAATTATGATGGGAAAACTATCAATTAGGTGACACAGATGGACCAAATCCTGCCAGACAACCTGCAAGTGGAGTTGGTTTTAGTGCACATGCACAGTCAAGCCAGTTTGGCACAGTAAGTATGTTTGGTCAAACAAGTGCAAAACCTTCTCTAGCACTTCTTCAACCTACCCTATTTCTTCAAAGACACCAAGTGCACTTGTAGGCCGACTGGCAGGATTTGGGCCACTTTTGTCTCCAAGAGTATAGCCTTCCCATCATAAATCTTCATGACACTTTTCTTTGTAAACAAGCATATCTGATATAGACTCAAGTTTTCCAAATGGTTGTGTTCCTCTGCCGCCATCCACCTCACTTGTTGGTGTATATGATGCAACTCTCCTTTTGCCATGCTGACTCCCAAAGGCAGACTGACCAATACCAGGATTGCCTAAAGTGGTTTTCGTTGGTTGGGCTCCAAAAAGAGAATTCTGGGCTCCAAAAGGAGAAGGCATTGTGTCAAATAGAGCGCTCCCAAATGTGGAACTTGATTTGGCAAAAGAAGGTGTAGAGCCAAAGCTAAAAGTTGGGGTGCTTGAAACACCAAAAGGTGGTGTAGAAGAAGCTCCAAATGCAGGTGTACTCGATGACCCAAAGGCAGTGGCACTAGAAGATCCAAACACAGGAGTACAAGATTCACTGAAAGCAGGGTAGCTGAGGAAGCAAACACCAGTGTGTTGATGACACAAACACAAAGCCTGTGCGACCAAATGTTGGCAATGACGTAGAGCCAAAAGCATGAGCCATGTTCACACTAAAATATGGAGTGCTTGACTTAGAGGCCCTTCTGAAATTCAACAACAAAGAGGTTAGAGTGTATGAAGATGAAAGCAAGAAGCCTCCAATGGGCCATGCCCTTAAATGCCTACAGAGGTCACCCTTCTTAACATCAAATACTTTAATAAGAAAACTGGCCAACAATACACAAAAGGCCCAAGGTGGAAAAGTACAAGGAAATTTGTAGAAGAAAGTTTAAGACAAGGTGCTGAGTTTTTTTCTTATGATCCTGTGAAAGGGGAGTGAAAATTTAGAGTGAACCACTTCACCCGCTATGAACTCGGGGATGAAGCTTCCCTATTGGTGCTGACCGTGTCCATGTGAAATTATGATTATTGTGTTTAAGGAAAACATGGATTGATTTAGAGAAGCAAAGGGAGGATTGCCTCGGTGATCTACAATGTTGTTACAAACCGTTCAGAAAGTTAAGTCTTTCCTCCTAGAAAATTTTCTTCTGCTTGACCTTTGCTGCTTCAAATGCCGATTTATCTTACTAGGAGAATCTGAAATAAAATATTCTTTTTGACATGGAAACTAGACTCAAATATATTTCCCAAGGTATATAATTTTCTATATTAAAATATGTTAAGGGAGTGAAATATAAAATAAAAGAGAGGAATTTGGAAGAAGACTAATGGAAAAACAAGAAGCTGCCCTTTTTTCTTTTTCTTTGTCTTCTTCTTGTTCTTCTTCCTTTCCTTCTTCTCCATCTTCTTCTCCTTTTCCATCTCAGATATATTCCTGCTCTAATACTATGTTGATTTCTAGGGACAACTCATTAACTCAACAGATCTCACGGGAAGGAGAGAAGAGAGGAGTTGATGTTGAGCCTAAAGAGTAAGCCATGTTCACACCAATGCTGGAGGGCTGGACTTATAGGGCCTCTCACAATTCAACAACAAAGAGGTTATAGTTTACATTGATGAAATCAAGAAGCCTTCAGAGGTCCAGGGCCTTAACAAGCCTACAAAGGTCACCCTTCTCAACATTTTATGCTTTATTAAGAAAACTGGCCTACAATATACAAATGACCAAAAGGTGAAAGAATACATGGAAATGTTGAAGAAGAAAGATGAGGACTAGGGTGTTGAGTTTGTTTCTTATGACCCAGTGAAAGGGGAGTGGAAATTTAGAGTGAAGCACTTCAGCCGTAATGATTCCGGGGATGAAGCTTCCCTGCTGGTGCTGCCCGTGTCAAAGTGAAATTATGATTGTTGTGTAACAGCAAAGCACGAATTAATGTAGAGAATCAAGGGGAGGATTGCCTCGATGACTAAACTGTTGAAAATTTTGTTGTCTGCCCTTCTAGCGTGTAGTTTCAAGAGAAAGTTGGCCAATCTAGTAGACGATTTTGTAAGGTTCAACAATACTTTTGGGGATGATGCTCTTGAAGTACTTACTCTGTTGAAGTCTCTAGGGGAAATTCTCCCTCCAATTGGCATTTCCTCTCATATTACTAGTTCCTTGGATGGGTTAGACTTCCTTGCCATAAGTTTTTTCGTCAGCATTGAAGAAAGTTTGGTTTTGGTGAAAAGGTTGTGAAGATAGGGTTTTAGCCTTGGACTTGAGTGGGAATCACTCAAAAATCAATAAGGAAGGGAGTATTAGGGCTTTGGAGCTCTTAGAAAAAGTTTTTTAAAAAAACCCATGTGTGTTGTGGTGGCATGGCTAGTACATAAGTAGAAATTTTATAGAGATGGCATATAATTGTAATAATGCAAGCTGTTGTATGTGCTCTCATGTATTTTTTCTTTTGAAGCATATAGCCCTAAGGGCATTGTAGTTATTGCTAAAAATACATCATCAAGGCATGCGGCCGAGAATTCAAGGCTCTTCCTCTTGGCTCAAATTCATTCTTATACCTCTCTCTCTTTTCATCTTCTCTTTCCCATGATTTCTTGTCTCCTCTCTCGCAAAACAGTGTGTTCCTCTCTTCTCTCCTTCCCATGAGATCTGTTGAGTTTATGAGTTGTCCCTAGAAATCAACATAGTATTAGAGATGGAAAATATCTGAGATGGAAAAGGAGTAGAAGATAGAGAAGAAAGGAAAGAAGAAGAAGAAGAAGAAGACAAAGAAAAATAAAAAAAGGCAGCTTCTCATTTTTCCTTTAGTCTTGTTCCCAATTCCTCTCTTTATTTTATGTTTTACTCCCTTAACATATTTTAATATAGAAAATTATATACCTTGGGAAATATATTTGAGTCTAGTTTCCATGTCAAAAAGAATATTTGATTTCAGATTCTTATAGAAAGAGAAATCAACATTTGAAGCAGCAAAGGTCAGGCAGAAGAAATTTTTTTAGTAGCATCATAATGACTCAACTTTCTAAACGATTTGTAACAACATTGTAGATCATCGAGGCAATCCTCCCTTTGCTTCTCTAAATCAATCCATGTTTTCCTGATACACAACAATCATAATTTCACATTGACATGGAGGGAAGCTTCATCCCCGAGTTCATAGCGGCTGAAGTGGTTCACTCAAAATTTTCACTCCCCTTTCATAGGGTCATAAGAAACAAGCTCAGCACCCTTGTCCTAAACTTTCTTCTGCAACATTTCCTTGTACTTTTCCACCTTTGGGCCGTTTGTGTATTGTTTGCCAGTTTTCTTATTAAAGCATTTGATGTTGAGAAGGGTGACCTCTGTAGGCTAGTTAAGGCCCTAACCCACTGGAGGCTTCTTTCATTCATTTCTGTACACTATAACCTCTTTGTTGTTGAATTGCACAAGGGCCTCTAAGTCAAACACTCTGTCTTTTGGTGTGAACATGGCTCATGCTTTTTTCTCTACGTCAACTCCAACATTTGGTAGCACATGCTCTGTGTTTGGTCAACAAGCACACCGGTGTTTTCTTCTTCCGCTACCCCTGCTTTTGGTGCACCTAGTACTCCTATTTTTGGATCATCTAGTTCCAATGCCTTTGGATCATTGAGTACTCCTAGATTTGGAGCTTATTCTACACAAGCTTTTGGTGCTTCAAGAACCCCATCTTTTAGCGTTGGCTCTGCACCCGATTTTGCCCAATCAAGTTCCACATTTTGGTGCACTCCATTTGGCACAATGCCTTCTCCCTTCGGTGCCCAACCAACAACAACCACTTTTGGTAGTCCTAGTTTTGGCCGTTCTTCCTTAGGGAGTCCGGGTGCTAGAAGTAGAGTTGCACTATTATACCCCAATAGCTGAGGAGATTGCGGGCAATGGAACACATCCAACTGGAAAACTGGAGTCTATATTAGCTATGCCTTTTTACAATGACAAGAGTCATGAAGAATTACGATGGGAAGACTATCAACTAGGTGACAAAGGTGGACCAAATCCTGCCAGACAGCCTGCAAGTGGAGTTGGTTTTAGTGCACCTGCACAGTCAAGCCAGTTTGGCACAACAAGCATGTTTGGTCAAACAAGTGCAATTCTCCAGCACTCCTTTTCTTCAAAGACAGCAATTCCATTTGTAGGTAGACTGGCAGGATTTGGCCTACTTTTGTCTCCTAGTTGATAGTCTTGCCATCGTAATTCTTTGTGACTCTTTTCTTTGTAAACAGACATATCTGATATAGACTCAAGTTTGCTAGATGGTTGTGTTCCTCCGCCGCTCTCCACCACATCTGTTGGTGTATATGGTGCAACTCTCGTTCTGCCATGCTGAGTCACAAAGGCAGACTGGCCAATACCAGGATTGCCAAAAGTGGTTTTTGTTGGTTGGGCTCCAAAAAGAGAATTCTGGGCACCAAAGGGAGAAGGCATTGTGCCAAATAGAGTTCTCCAAAATGTGGAACTTGATTGGGCAAAAGCAGGTGTAGAGCCAAAGGAAAATGATGGTGTTATGGTCCCTAGCCATGGGTCTAGTAACTCGGCGAGATACTGATGAATCCAACACATACACGGGTTTACTCTCCGTAAAGAACCAAGAATTTCGTCTCCAACCACTCTAAGTCGGAAACATAATTCTTTTTCTCTCACAAATGAGTTCAGACACTATTCACGCAAGTAATTTAATAATAAAATTCTAATCTTATGAACTTAGGAAAATCAATCTCAATTTACCTTTTTTAACTTAGGTAAATCGTCTCCCATGTTTTTGCCGTGAAAGACCCTGTTTCGCCGCCGTGAAGGGACCCTGTTTCGCCGTGAAGGGAGAAGAGTTCTTCTTCCCAGACGATTCGATTCTCTTCCTTCATCTTCCGTCCTCAGTTCCGTGAATGAAGCAAGCCTCTTGCCGTCACGTTGAAGCAGCAACTCCTCCGCCCTCGCCTTGGCTGAAGAAGGGGTTCACGCAACCCTTCTTCCTCCTTAGTTCCATGAAACACCAGGTCTCTTCACCCCGTCAGGTAGAGATTTACTCTTCTCTTCCCTTCTCAACCTCCCCAACCCACTTCACACAAGCTCTAACGCCGACGGAAAGGTTCACACCCAAAATCCCAGAAGAGGGAGCTCGAGGAGAACCTATATTAACCTAATGTACTCTAGTTTAAGCTAAATCCGAACTTAGGTTTTATTTCTCCATTATTACCCCTTAAATAGGGTAATTAACATCAACATAGGTTAGGGTTAAAAAACCCAATTCTACCCCTACCTTTAAGCTTTATTACAAATCAATAAAATTCAAAATTAAAAGCAACATAGATAATAAAAGTAAAGTAGATGACTCAGTATTATTGAGTCCATAACATCTGCCCCCCCTTGGAGATCGAGCTTGACCTCAAGCTCGGAAGCTGGGTAGACCTGGTGAAAGTTGTCGAGCCGCTCCCATTTTGCGTAGTTGTGGCCGATTGCTGCCCAGTAATGGCATGCAGGGAGATGTCCAGTGGTTCTTCCTCAATCATATCCTCTGTCACCTCGATATCCTTATCTTCAACCTTATCGATCAAAAATAATCTTTTGCACTGATGCCCAACCCGATATGGTTCATCACAATTGTAACATAGATTCTTAGCCCGCCGTTCTGCCATCTCAGCACTTGTCAATTTTTTTATATAAGGAGTTGTAGGATGACTAGATCTCGGATCCCCTATCAAAGTAATACCCGGGTTGTTTCTCGGAGGAATGCGCTCCCCTGACCCTGGAGGTCGTCTGTGCTGTGCCTGCTGTCGCAATTCTAAAGCACGAGCTATATTCATAGCACTGGATAAGTCAACAGGTGCATAGAGCTCTACCTCAAGCTTTAAGGCCTCCGTCAGTCCTACTGTAAATAACGGCACTTGCTGATCCACTTGTACCATACTGCTGGCTCGTGCTAATTTTTCCTGGAACAATTTTTGATATTACTCCACGGCCCCAGTTTGGCATAGTAAAACCAAATCTCCCAAAGGGTTACTGTAAGCCGGAGGACCAAAACGGAGAGAACACAGTCGCTTGAATTCATCCCAATCTACCACCTCGCTATCAACCTCAACTAGCTGGTACCAAAGTTGTGCTTCCCCTAGTAAGTGGAAAACAGCTACGTTGACTCGGTCATAGGTTGGGATTCGCTGATGGCTAAAATTTTTTTCGCATCGATACAACCATATCAAAGGGTCTTCTGACCCATTATAAGTAGGGAATTCCATTTTAGTATACCTAGGAACAGTGCCTCCCCCCTGGTAGAAGTGTCCCCCCGGAATGAGGGGTCCTTGCTGTCCCGAGAAACTCGTGCGCCTCGAAAATTCATCTCCCCCTCTGTTAAACGAATGGTCCCCTCCTCTCTGATCTGGAATGAGGGGTACAGTGCCTCCCCCTGTTTGAGGTATCCTCCCGGAATGATGGGTCCTTACTGACCCGAGAAACTCGTGTGTCTAGTAAACTGATCTACCCCTCTGATCTGCGAATGGTCTCCCGAAATTGGGTTTTTGCCAGTGCTCAGACCAGTCTCCATATTATCCATCCTTCCTTTCAAGGCTTCCAAACTGAGAGTGAACTTTTCCTCCAATGCAACAAATTTCTTGCCAGTAGTTAGACCATTCTCCATGCTATCCATCCTTCCCTTCAAGGTCTCCATATCGATATCAATTTTTGAGAACCTCTCTAGGACAGTATCAAATTTTCTTTCAAGCAATTCAAAGTATTCATTGGTGCTTCTCTCTGCTGGGTTACCCTGCTCTGATACCAAGTTGTTATGGTCCCTAGCCATGGATCTAGTAACTCGGAAAGATACTGATGAATCCAGCACGTACACGGGTTTACTCTCCGTAAAGAACCAAGAATTTCATCTCCAACCACTCTAAGTTGGAAACAAAATTCTTTTTCTCTCACAAATGAGTTCAGACACTATTCACACAGGTAATTTAATAATAAAATTCTAACTTTATGAACTTAGGAAAATCAATCTCAATTTACCTTTTTTAACTTAGGTAAATCGTCTCCCATGTTTTTGCCGTGAAAGACCCTGTTTCGCCGCCGTGAAGGGACCCTGTTTCGCCGTGAAGGGAGAAGAGTTCTTCTTCCCGGATGATTTGATTCTCTTCCTTCGTCTTCCGTCCTCGGTTCCGTGAATGAAGCAAGCCTCTTGCCGTCATGATGAAGCAGCAACTCCTCCGCCCTCGCCTTGGCTGAAGAAGGGGTTCATGCAACCCTTCTTCCTCCTTAGTTCCGTGAAACACCAAGTCTCTTCACCCCGTCAGGTAGAGATTTACTCTTCTCTTCCCTTCTCAACCTCCCCAACCCACTTCACACAAGCTCTAACGCCGACGGAAAGGTTCACGCCCAAAATCCCAGAAGAGGGAGCTCGAGGAGAACCTAGATTAACCTAATGTACTCTAGTTTAAGCTAAATCCGAACTTAGGTTTTATTTCTCCATTATTACCCCTTAAATAGGGTAATTAACATCAACATAGGTTAGGGTTAAAAAACCCAATTCTACCCCTACCTTTAAGCCTTATTACAAATCAATAAAATTCGAAATTAAAAGCAACATAAATAATAAAATTAAAGTAGATGACTCAGTATTATTGAGTCCATAATAGATGGGGTGCTTGAAGCACCAAAAACTGGTGTAGAAGAAGCTCCAAATGCAGGTGTACTCAATGAGCCAAAGGTAGTGTCACTAGAAGGTAAAAAAAAAAAGAGTACTGGATGCACCAAAAGCAAGGGTAGCTGACGAAGCAAACACCGGTGTGCTTGATGACCCCAACACAGTGCTTGTGCTACCAAATGTTGGAGTTGACATAGAGTCAAAAGAGTGAGCCATGTTCACACTAATGCTTGAGTGCTTGACTTAGAGGGCCATGCACAATTCAACAACAAAGAGGTTATAGATTACATGGATGAAATCAAGAAGCCTTCAGTGGGCCAGGGCCTTAACAAGCCTGCAAAGTCACCCTTCTCAACATGTTATGCTCTAATAAGAATCGTGGCCAACAATACATAAACGACCCAAAGGTGGAAAAATACAAAGAAATGCTAAAGAAGAAAGCTGAGGACCAGGGTGCTGAGTTTGTTTCTTATGACCCTGTGAAAGGGGAGTGGAAATTTACAATGAAGCACATCAGCTGCAATGATTCTTTGGATGAAGCTTCCTTGATGGAGCTGCCCATGTCAAATAGAAATTATGATTGTTGTGTAATAGGAAATAACAGATTGATGTAGAGAAGCAAAGGGAGGATTGCCTTGGTGATCTACATTGTTGAAAATTTGGTTGTGTGCCCATCTAGCTCTTAGTTTCATGAGAAACTTGGCCAATCTAGTAGTCGTTGTTCCAAGGAAACGTAACTCGTAGCCTCAAGGTGCATGGGGTGAGTTCCACTACCTGGAGGTTTGTGTAAAAGGCTTTTATGAAGAGTGGTTAAATGCCTTACTCATATACCAAGAGACCCATGTAAGGCCTAAATAGCCTCTCAAAGTAGGGTATCTCTCTTTTGCAAAACGTAAGATCGATTTCGCAAGGTTCAACAATACTTTTGGAGATGAAGCTCTTGAAGTACTTACCCCGCTGAAGTCTCGTGGGGGAATGCTCCCTCCAATTGGGTATTTCCTCTCATATTTCTAGTTCCTTGGATAGGATAGACTTCCTTGCCATAAGTTTTGTCCTCAACATTGTAGAAAGTTCGGTTTTGATGAAAAGCGGGTGAAGAAAGGGTTTTCGCCTTGCACTTGAGTGGGAATCACTCAAAAATCAAGAAGGAAGGGTGGATTAGAGCTTTGGAGCTCTTAGAAAATATTTAAAAAAAAAACCATGTGTGTAGTGGTGGCATGGCTAGTAAATAAGTAGAAATTTTATAGAGATGGCATATAAATATAATAATGAGAGCATTTGTGTATGCTCTCATGTATTTTTCTTTTTGAAGCATGTAGCCCTAAGGGCATTGTAGTCATTTCAAACACCTTCACACGACCATAAACACAGCCTCAAGGGGCTGAGAATTCAAATCTCTTCCTCTTGGCTCAAATTCGTTCTTGTACCTCTCTCTCTTTTCCTCTTCTCTTTCCCATGATTTCTTGTCTCCTCTCTCCCAAGACTTTGTTTATCTCTCTTCTCTCCTTCCTATGAGATCTTTTGAGTTTATGTATTGTCCTTTGAAATCAACATTGGAATAGAGCAGGAAAATATCTGAGATGGAAAAGGAGAAGAAGATGAAGAAGAAGGTGAGGAAGAAGAAGAAGAAAAAGATAAAGAAAAAGAAATAGAAAAAAGGCAGCTTCTTTCCAATTCCTCTCTTTTATTTTATATTTCAGTCCCTTAACGTATATTAATATAGAAAATTATATACCTTTGGAAATATATTTGAGTCAAGTTTCCATGTCAACAAGAATATTTGAAATCATATTTTTCTAGAAAGTGAAATCGAGAATTGAAGCTGTAAAAGGTCAATCAGAAGAAAATTTTCTTGAAGAAATAGAATGTTCATCTTTCTGAATAGTTTGTAACAACATTGTAGGTCACCGAGGCAATCCTCCCTTTGCTTCTCTACATCAAACCTTGTTTTCTTGATACACAACAATCATAATTTGACATTAACACTGGCAGCACCATTAGGGAAGCTTCATCCCCGAGTTCATAGCGGCTGAAGAGGTTCACTCTAATTTTTCACTCCCCTTTCTCATGGTCATAAGAAAAAAAACTCAGCACTTGTCCTCAACTTTCTTATACATCATTTCCTTGTACTTTTCCTCCTTTGGTCTGTTTGTGTAATATTGGCCAGTTTTCATATCAAACCATTTGATGTTGAGAAGGGTGACCTCTGTAGGCTTGTTATGGCCCTGGCCCACTCAATGCTTCTTGCTTTCATCCATGTACAATACAACCACTTTGTTTTTGACTGGCAAGAGGGCCTCTAAGTCAAGCACTCTGTCTTTTGGTGTGAACATGGCTCATGCTTTTGGCTCTACGTCAACTCCAACATTTGATAGCACAGGCTCTGTGTTGGGTCATAAAGAACATCGGTATTTGCTCCGCCAGCTACCCCAGCTTTTGGTGCATCTAGTACTCCTATTTTTGGATCATCTAGTGCCACTACCTTTGGCTCATTATGTACTCCTGCATTTGGAGCTTTTGGTGCTTCAGGCACCACATCTTTTAGCTTTGGCTCTACACCCACTTTTGCCCAATCAAGTTCCACATTTGGGAGCATTGCATTTGGCACGATGCCTTCTCAGTTCTGTGCCAAAAATTCTCCTTTTGGTGCCCAGCCAACAACAACCACTTTTGGAACTCCTGGTGGTGGAAGCAGAGTTGCACCAATATTCCCCAATAGTTGAGGGTGTTCGGGGCAATGGAACACATCCAACTGGAAAACTGGAGTCTATATCAGCTATGCCTTTTTACAAAGACATGAGTCATGAAGAATTATGATGGGAAGACTATCAACAAGGTGTCAAAGGTGGACCAAATCTTGCCAGACAGCCTGCTAGTGGAGTTGGTTTTAGTGCATATGCATAGTCAAGCCAGTTTGGCACAGTAAGCATGTTTGGTCAAACAAGTGCAAGCCCCTTCTCCAGCACTTCTTCAACCAACCCTATTTCTTCAAAGACACCAATTCCACTTGTAGGCCTACTGGCAAGATTTGGCCCACTTTTGTTTCCTAGTTGATAGTCTTCCCATCATAATTCTTCATGACTATTTTCTTTTTAAACATGCATATCTGATATAGACTCAAGTTTGCCAATTAGTTGTGCTCCTCTCCTACCATTCATCTCACCTATCGGTGTATATGGTGCAACTCTCCTTTTGCCATGCTCACTCCCAAAGGCAGACTGGCCAATACCAGGATTGCCAACAGTGGTTTTTGTTGGTTGGGCTCCAAAAAGAGAATTCTGGGCTCCAACAGGAGAAGGCATTGTGTCAAATAGAGTGCTCTAAAATGTGGAACTTGGTTGGGCAAAATTAGGTGCAAAGCCAAAGCTAAAAGATGGGGTGCTTGAAGCACCAAAAGGTGGTGTAGAACAAGCTCCAAATGCAGGTGTACTAGAAGACCCAAAGGCAGTGCCACTAAACGATCCAAAAATAGGAGTACTAGATTCACCGAAAGCAGGGGTAGCTGAGGAAGCAAACACCAGTGTGCATGATGACCCAAACACAGAGCCTGTGCTACCAAATGTTGGAGTTGACGTAGAGCCAAAAACATGAGTCATGTTCACACCAAAAGATGGAGTGTTTGACTTAGAGGCCCTTGTGCAATTCAACATCAAAGAGGTTATAGTGTACATAGATGAAAGCAAGAAGCCTCCAATGGGCCATGGCCTTAACAAGCCTAAAGAGGTCACCCTTCTCAACATCAAATGCTTTAATAAGAAAACTGGCCAACAATACACAGACAGCCCAAAGGTGGAAAAGTACAAGGAAATGTTGAAGAAGAAATTTTAGGACAAGGGTGCTGAGTTTGTTTCTTATGACCCTGTGAAAGGGGAGTGAAAATTTAGAATGAACCACTTCAGCTGCTATGAACTCGGGGATGAAGCTTCCCTACTAGTGCTGCCCGTGTCAATGTGAAATTATGAATGTTGTGTATTAGGAAAACATGGATTGATTTAGAGAAGCAAAGGGAGGATTGTCTCTGTGACCTACACTGTTGAAAATTTTGTTGTCTGCCCGTCTAACTTGTAGTTTCAAGAGAAACTTGGCCAATTCAGTAGACGTTGTTCCATGGATGTCATAACTCGTTAGCCTCAAGGTGCATGGGGTGACTTCCACTACCTCAAGGTTTGTGTTAAAGACTTTTAACTAGAGTGGTTAAATGCTTTACTCATATACCAAGAGACCCAAGTAAGGCTTAATTAGCCTCTCAAAGTCTTGTGTCTCTCTTTTGAAAAATGTAAGATCAATTTTGGAAGGTTCAACAATACTTTTGGAGATGAAGCTCTGGAAGTACTTACCCTGTTGAAGTCTTGAAGGGAAATGCTCCCTCCAATTGAGCATTTCCTCTGATATTACTTGTTCCTTGGATGGGTTAGACTTCCTTGCCATAAATTTTGTCCTCAACATTGTAGAAAGTTTGGTTTTGATCAAAAGCGGGTGAAGATAGGGTTTTAGCCTTGGACTTGAGTGGGAATCACTCAAAAATCAAGCAGGAAGGGAGGATTAGGGCTTTGGAGCTCTTAGAAAACGTTTTTAAAAAAAAAACCATGTGTGTAGTGGTGGCATGGCTACTAAATAAGTAGAACTTTTATAGAGATGGCATATAATTGTACTACTGCAAGCTGTTGTATGTGCTCTCATGTATTTTTTCTTTTGAAGCTGTTGAATTTATGGAAAAGTGAAATACTTCATTGACATCAATAACTTGTTGTAATTAGGGTACATGAACCTTTATTTATATTAGAGGAAGGTAGTAGAGTCCATTTACAATAAAACTACCCTTGTCCCAATTACACCCAAACTATAACACTTAAAGATAAGTCCTAACATAAATAAATAACTCAATATAGAAATATAACTCAAAATAGAACTCTTCTTGGTTGCGACCCTAAGATACAGATACTTTTGTGAGTCCTTCTTGATCTTCCAACTGATGTGATAAGGATGACAGCTCATGGTAATCATTGTGGGTCTTATTTCTTATGTGCTTGGGCCCATCTTGTGGGTGAATTGGTCGTATGGCCCTTCTTATAATAATCTTAGATATGTGGGCCTTCCTTGGTCGTGTGGGCTTCAACTTATCTTCCAACTCTCCCCCTTAAGCTGGGGGTGAGAGAACGACATGAACTCCCAGCTTGCTGCAAATGATGTATAGAATATTTTTGTATAAAATGGCACATCTTCCAATATGCCTTCATCTTCCAACATTCCCCCTCATACTGTTGCGTCCTTTCATGAGGCCCTGCGGCATTATAAGTGAGAGTAAAAATCAGTCCTAGCCAGTAAGTCATTGCTTCATACTCTAGTCTTAATGCTGGATGTAGGGCACACTCCATTGCTATTAGCAGTGTGTCAATCGGTATTGCTCTGAAGTGTCCACCACTGTGTCCCTCCAAAGGACAACGACTCTCAAGTGGTAGGAGACATAAAAGGGGGGGGGGGGGGGGGGGGGGGGGTGGATATCGTAGATGTAATCATAAGTTCCTCCGTCATGGACTTCCAACCACAAATAATTTTTATCTTGTTGACGGGGTAAAATAAATTATGACATGAGGCCACCTCTTATTCAATAATAATGTCCCCAAAGAGACATAATAGCTGCAGTTGAATATAACACGACCATCTTCCAACACATATAACACGAACCAAATAGTAAACTTTGTCAAAGAACCCATGAATTAATCCGATATAAAAATTTCTTCTTTGATGCACAAGCTTCATCTTTTGTGCTCCCTCTTTCTTGAATATTTTGGTCACATAAACTTATCCACAACATAAGGAATAAAATACCTCTTTCTTGTTCTTCTTCTACTTCTCTCCCTCAAGTTACGAGGTAATGGCAATGATCCTAGCTTGAACCAAACATCATAGATGTAGCAATAAACCCAAATAACAGAGATTTATAAATAAGCCCTCAAACCAGGGAGAAGTGACATATTTTCCTGATCAACTCAAAAATTGACGCAAAACAATTGGCATAAATTCGGATTTTTCAATACAACAGAATACTAGCATGACCTTTGTTTCTTCCAATTCGAATATATCTTTAAATATATATCAGATTGGCATGAAATTTTTTCATTCTGAAACTAGAATTAAATACCTTTTATACAAGTATGAATTAACTTCATTAAATATAATTATCATAAGATAAATAATCTGATAGTTTTCGGTCTCTGTCATCTAACTGAACTAAGTTCTGTTTCTCCTGTTTTCCCATAACGATCATTGACTCTTCCAAAATCAATATCTCCTTATAAAAAATTCGAACTGAGAATTGGTTGAATAGGTAAGAAAATAGACTTACTTATCTTTCGTTTGATATATAATTCTCCATATAAAGTCTCTTTCTTGATAGCATAAAATATGTCAAAAATTGAATTTTTCTGTTGCCGCTCGAACCTCTATTTCTATTTGATCTTTCTTGCTTCAAATATCGATTTCTCTTTGTAGATAACTCAGATAAAAAATTGGTTGAATAAGTGAAAGAAAAAACTTACAGATATTTATTTTGATATATATTTATTCATATAAAGTCTAGTTCTTGATAGCAAAAAATACCTCGGAATCTGAAGATTGCTGTTGCTGCTCTAACTTTTTTGCAAACTGACCTTTGCTCATTCAAATATTGATCTCTCTGTAGATAACTTCGATTGGAACAAATAATTCTTATTTAGAAAGTAGACTCAAATAAATTTCCGTCAATATATAACTTGAAATATGAAAAACTACGTATGGAGGTGAAAATCGCAACGAAATCTACTGGTGCAGGGACTTAAAGACAAAAAATAACTACGAACCTAGACCTAGGGTTTAGGGTTTAGAGAAAAGGATCACACCAAGTCAACCCACAGAACCTGCTTTGATACCATGATGAATTTATGGAAAAGTGAAATACTTCATTGACTTCAATAACTTGTTGTAATCAGAGTACATGAACCTCTATTTATAATAGAGGAAGGTAGTAGAGTCCAATTACAATAAAACTACCTTTATTCTAATTACACCCAAACTCTAACACTTAAAGATAAGTCCTAAAATAAATAAATAAGTAGAAGTACAAGAAAGAGGTATTTTATTTCATATGTTATGAATAAGTTTATGTGACCAAAATATTCAAGAAAAGGGGAGCACAAAAGATGAAGCTTGTGCATCTAAGAAAAAAATTTATATATGATTATTTCATGGGTTCTTTTACAAAGTTTATTATTTGGTTCTTGTTATATGTGTTGGAAGATGGTCGTGTTATAAACAGTTGCTGCTATTATGTCTCTTTGGGGACATTATTTCTTGGGTTCTCTTTCATGTTATATATCACATTGGGAAACCATGACGGAGAAACTTATTATTACATCTATGTTATCCCCCCCTGTAATGGCTTTAATGTCTCCTACCACTTGAGAGTCGTTGTCCTGTGGAGGGACACGGTGGTGGATACTTCAGAGCAATGCCGATAGACACACTACCGATAGAAGACGAAGTGTGTCCTACAGCCAGTATTAGGACTGGAGTATGAAGCAATGGCTTACCGTTTAGTAGTGATTTTTACTGTCACTTATATAATACCGCAGGGTCTCATGGAAGGATGCAACAACGTGAGGAGGAATGTTGGAAGATGAAGACATATTGGAAGATGAGTCATTTTATACAAAAATATTCTATACATCATTTGCAGCAAGTTGGGAGTTCATGTTTTTCTCTCACCCCTAGCTTGAGGGGGAGTGTTGGAAGGTAAGCTCAAGCCCACATGACCAAGGAAAGCCCACATATCTAAGATTATTATAAGATGGGCCACACGACCAAGGAAGGCCCACAATATGGGCCCAAGGCCATAAGAAGTAGGACCCACAATGATTACCATGAGCTGGCATCCTTATCACATTAGTTGGAAGATCAAGAAGGACTCACAAAAGTATCTTATCTTATTTTCACGTCAAAGAAGAGTTTTAGTTTGAGTTATGTTTGTCTTTTATCTATACTGAGTTATTTAATTATGTTAGGACTTATTTTTAAGTGTTAGAGTTTGGGTGTAATTGGGACAAGGATAGTTTTATTGTAATTGGACACTACTACCTTCCTCTATTATAAATAGAGGTTCATGTACTCTGATTACTACAAGTTATTGATGTCAATGAAGTATTTCACTTTTCATTAAATTCAACAGAAAAAGATGGGGTGATTGAAGCACCAAAAGCTGGTGTAGAAGAAGCTCCAAAAGCAGGTGTACTCGATGAGCCAAGGGCAGTGTCACTAGAAGATAAAAAAAATAGGAGTACTAGATGCACCAAAAGCAGGGGTAGCTGACGAAGCGAACACCGATGTGCTTGATGACCCAAACACAATCTATGCTACCAAATTTTGGAGTTGACGTTGAACCAAAAGAATGAGCACTATTTCACACCAATGCTAGAGTGCTTGAATTAGAGGGCCTTGCACAATTCAACAACAAAGAGGTTATAGATTACATGGATGAAATCAAGAAGCCTTCAGTGGGCCAGGGCCTTAACAAGCCTACAAAGTCGCCCTTCTCAACATGTTATGCTCTATTTAGAACCTGACCAATAATACACAAACGACCCAAAGGTGAAAAAATACAAGGAAATGCTGAAGAAGAAAGCTGAGGACCAGGGTGCTAGTTTGTTTCTTATGACCCAGTGAAAGGGGAGTGGAAATTTACAATGAAACACTTTAGCCACAATGATTCCGGGGATGACGCTTCCCTGCTAATGCTGCCCGTGTCAAAGAGAAATTATGATTGTTGTGTAATAGGAAAGCGTGGATTGATGTGGAGAAGAAAAGGGAGGATTGCCTTGGTCACCTACACTATTGAAAATTTCTTTGTGTGCCCATCTAGCTCTTAGTTTGAAGAGAAACTTGGCCAATCCAATAGTCGTTGTTCCAAGCAAACGTAACTCGTTAGCCTCAAGGTTTGTGTAAAAGACTTTTACCAAGAGTGGTCAAATGCCTTACTCATATACTAAGATACCCATGTAAGGCCTAAATAGCATCTCAAAGTAGGGTATCTCTCTTTTGAAAAACATAAGATCGATTTTAAAAGGTTCAACAATACTTTTGGAGATGAAGCTCTTGAAGTACTTACCCTGTTGAAGTCTCTTGGGGAAATGATCCCTCCAATTGGGAATTTCCTCTCATACTTTTGGTTCCATGGATGGGGTAGAATTCCTTGCCATAAGTTTTGTCCTCAACATTGTAGAAAGTTTGGTTTTGATGAAAAGCGGGTGAAGAGAGGGTTATAGCCTTGGACTTGAGTGGGAATCACTCAAAAATAAAGGAGGAAGGGAGGATTAGGGCTTTGGAGCTCTTAGAAAACGTTTTAAAAAAAAACTCTTGTGTGTAATAGTGGAATGGCTAGTAAATAAGTAGAACTTTTATTGAGATGGCTTATAATTGTAATAATGCAAGCTTTTGTATATGCTCTCATATCTTTTTATTTTTGAAGCATGTAGCCCCAAGGGCATTATAGTCATTGCAAATACCTTCATACTACCACAAACACTGCCTCAAGGGGCTGAGAATTCAAATTTCTTCCTCTTGGCTGAAATTCGTTCTTGTACCTCTATCTCTTTTCCTCTTATCTTTCCCATGGTTTCTTGTTTCCTCTCTCCCAAGATTTAGTGTTCCTTTCTTCTCTCCTTCCCATGAGATTTGTTGAGTTTATGTGTTGTCCCTAGAAATCAACATAGTAATAGAGCATAAAAATATCTGAGATGGAAAAGGAGAAGATGGAGAAGAAGGTGAGGAGGAAGAAGAAGAAAAAGATAAGGAAAAAGGAAAATAAAAAGAAAAAGAAAAAGAAAAAAGGGCAGCTTCTCGTTTTTCCTCTAGTCTTCTTTCCAATTCCTCTATTTTATTTTATATTTCACTCTCTTGAATAATTTTAATATAGAAAGTTATATAATTTTCGAAATATATTTGAGTCAAGTATCCATGTCAAAAAGAATATTTGAAATCAGATTTTTCTTGAAGGAGAAATCGACATTTGAAGCAGCAAAGCTCAAGCAGAAGTAAATTTTCTTGTAGCAATAGAAAGCTCATCTTTTTGAACGGTTTGTAACAACATTGTAGGGCATTGAGACAATCCACCCTTTACTTCTCTACATCAATCCTTGTTTTCCTGATACACAACAATCCTAATTTTTCATTAACGCTGGCAACACCAGTAGGGAAGCTTCATCCCCGAGTTCATAGCAGCTGAAGTGGTTCACTCTAATTTTGCACTCCCCTTTCACAGGGTCAGAAGAAACAAACTCAGCACCCTTGTCCTCAACTTTCTTATACATCATTTCCATATACTTTTCCACCTTTGGGCCATCTGTGTATTGTTGGCCAATTTTCTTATTAAAGCATTTGATGTTGAGAAGGGTGAACTCTGTAGGCTTGTTAAGGCTCTGGCCCACTGGAGGCTTCTTGCTTTCATCCATGTACAATATAACGTCTTTGTTGTTTAATTTCACAAGGGCCTCTAAGTCAAGCACTCCGTCTTTTGGTGTGAACATGGCTCATGCTTTTGGCTCTACGTCAACTCCAACATTTGGTAGCACATACTTTGTGTCTGGGTCATCAAGCACACCGGTGTTTGCTTCCTCAGCTACCCCAGCTTTTGTTGCATCTAGTACTCCTATTTTTGGATCATCTAGTGCCACTGCCTTTGGCTCAATGAGTACTCCTGCATTTGAAGCTTCTTCTACACAAGATTTTGGTGCTTCAAGCACCACATCTTTTTCCTTTGGCTCTACACCCACTTTTTCCCAATCAAGTTCCACATTTGGGAGCATTCCATTTGGCACGATGCCTTCTCCCATCGGTGCAAAAAATTCTCCTTTTGGTGCCCAGCCTATACCAACCACGTTTGGAACTCTTGGTTTTTGCCATTTTGCCTTAGGGAGTTAGGGTGGTGGAAGCTGAGTTGCATCAATATTTCCCAATAGCTGAGGGTGTTGGGGGGCAGTGGGACACATTCAACTAGAAATCTGGAGTCTATATCAGCTATGCCTTTGTACAAAGACAAGAGTCAAGAAGAATTACGATGGGAAAGCTATCAACTAGGTGACAAAGGTGGACCAAATCCTGCCAGAACGCCTGCAAGTGGAGTTGGTTTTAGTGCACATGCACAGTCAAGCCAGTTTGGCACATTAAGCATGTTTGGTCAAACAAGTGCTAAACCATTTTCCAGCACTTCTTCAACCAACCCTATTTATTCAAAGACACCAATTAAACTTGTCGGTCGACTCGCAGGATTTGGCCCACTTTTGTCTCCTAGTTGATAGTCATCCCATCATAATTCTTCATGACTCCTTTCTTTGTATTTGGCCCACTTTTGTCTCCTAGTTGATAGTCATCCCATCATAATTCTTCATGACTCCTTTCTTTGTAAAAAGGCATATCTGATATAGACTCAAGTTTGCCAATTGGTTGTGTTCCTTTGCCGCCATCCACCTCACCTATTGGAGTATATGGTGCAACTCTCCTTTTTCCAAGCTGACTCCCAAAGGTAGACTGGCCAATACCAGGATTGACAAAAAAAAAATTTGTTGGTTGGGCTCCAAAAATAGAATTCTGGGCTCCAAAAGGAGAAGGCATTGTGTCAAATAGAGTGCTCCCAAATGTGGAATTTGATTGGGCAAAAGTAGGTGCAGAGCCAATGCTAAAAGATGGGGTGCTTGAAGCACCAAAAGGTGGTGTAGAAGAAGCTCCAAATGTAGGTGTACTCGATGACCCAAAGGCAGTGGCACTAGAAGATCATACAAAAGTACTAGATTCACCAAAAGCAGGGGTAGCTGAGGAAGCAAACACCAGTGTGCTTGATGACCCAAACACAGAGCCTGTGCTACCTAATGTTGGCGTTGACGTATAGCCAAAATCATTAGCCATGTGCTACCAAATGTAGGAGTTGACGTAGAGGCAAAAGCATGAGCCATGTTCACACCAAAAGATGGAGGGCTTGACTTAGTGGCCCTTGTGCAATTCAACAACAAAGAGGTCATAGTGTACATTGATGAAAGCAAGAAGCTTCCAATGGGCCATGGCCTTAACATGCCTACAGAGGTCACCCTTCTCAACATCAAATGCTTTAATAAGAAAACTGGCCAACAATACACAGACAGCCCAAAGGTGGAAAAGTACAAGGAAATGTTGAAGATGAAAGTTTAGGATAAGGGTGGTGAGTTTGTTTCTTATGACCCTGTGAAAGGGGAGTGAAAATTTAGAATGAACCACTTCAGCTGCTATGAACTCGGGGATGAAGCTTCCCAACTAGTGCTGCCAGTGTCAATGTGAAATTATGATTGTTGTGTATTAGGAAAACATGAATTGATTTAGAGAAGCAAAGGGAGGATTGCCTCGGTGATCTACTATGTTGTTACAAACCGTTCAGAAAGTTGAGTCTTTCTGTTATTAGTAGAAAATTTTCTTTTGCTTGACCTTATCTGCTTCAAATGTCGAATTCTCTTTGTAGAAGAATCTGAAATCAAATATTCTTTTTGACTTGGAAACTAGACTCAAGTATATTTCCCAAAGTAAATAATTTTCTTTATTAAAATATGTTAAGGGAGTGAAATATAAAATAAAAGAGAGGAATTGGGAAGAAGACTAAAGGAAAAAGAAGAAGCTGCCCTTTTTTGTTTTTCTTTGTTTTCTTATTCTTCTTCTTCCTACCCTTCTTCTCCATCTTCTTCTCCATTTCCATCTCAGATATATTCCTGCTCTAATACTATGTTGATTTCTAGGGACAACTCATAAACTCAACAGAACTCATGGGAAGGAGAGAAGAGAGGAGTTGACATAGAGCATAAAGAATGAGCCATGTTCACACCAATGCTGGAATGCTTGACTTAGAGGGCCTGACACAATTCAACAACAAAGAGGTTATAGTTTACATGGATGAAATCAAGAAGCCTTCAGTGAGCCAGGGCCTTAACAAGCATGCAAAGGTCACCCTTCTCAACATTTTATGCTTTAATAAGAAACTGGCCAACAATACAAAAACAACCCAAAGGTGAAAAAATACAAGGAAATGCTGAAGAAGAAAGTTGAGGACTAGGGTGTTGAGTTTGTTTCTTATGACCCAGTGAAAGGGGAGTGGAAATTTAGAGTGAAGCACTTCAGCCACATTGATTCCGGGGATGAAGCTTCCCTGCAGGTGCTGCCCGTGTCAAAGTGAAATAATGATTGTTGTGTGATAGGAAATCATGGATTGATGTAGAGAAGAAAATGGAGGATTGCCTCGGAGACCTACACTGTTGAAAATTTTGTTGTCTGCCCGTGTAAGTGTTAGTTTCAAGAGAAACTTGGCCAATCCAGTAGACGTTGTTCCATGGATGACGTAACTCATTAGCCTCAAGGTGCATGGGGTGACTTCCACTACCTCAAGGTTTGTGTAAAATACTTTTTCCTAGAGTGGTTAAACGCCGTACTCATATACCAAGAGACCCATGTAAGGCCAAAATATCCTCTCAAAGTCGTGTATCTCTCTTTTGGATAATGTAAGATCGATTTTGCAAGGTTCAACAATACTTTATGAGAAGAAGCTCTTGAAGTACTTACCTTGTTGAAGTCTTGAGGGGAAATTCCCCCTCCAATTGGGCATTTCCTCTTATATTACTGGTTCCTTGGATGGGTTAGACTTCCATGCCATAAATTTTGTCCTCAACATTGTTGAATGTTTGATTTTGATGAAAAGCGGGTGAAGATAGGGTTTTATTCTTGGACTTGAGTGGGAATCACTCAAAAATCAAGAAGGAAGGGTGGATTAGGGCATTGGAGTTCTTAGAAAATGTTTTTTTTAAAAAAAAAAACCATGTGTAGTGGTGGCTTGGATAGTAAATAAGTAGAACTTTTATAGAGATGGCATATAATTGTAATAATGCAAGCTGTTGTATGTGCTCTCATGTATTTTTTTCTTTTGAAGTATGTAACCCTAAGGGCATTGTAGTCATTGCAAACACCTTTACACAACTATAAATACAGCCTCAAGGCATGGGGCCAAGAATTCAAGGCTCTTCCTCTTGGCTCAAATTTGTTCTTATACTTCTCTCTCTTTTCCCCTTCTCTTTCCCATGGTTTCTTGTCTCCTCTCTCCCAAGACTTTGTGTTCCTGTCTGTTACAATGAAGGACCCACCATGGTGCTCGACCTGGTAGGACCCACCATGAGGATGTGGGAAACCAAGAAGAGTCCTCACCCAAGCAAGCATGAGTTAATGAATTAAGAAGCACAAGTTGAATTGAGTTATAAGATTCGAAGATCAAGTGGGACCCACAAATATCTCACGAGTTGTCAACCTTATCAAGATGAGTTGGAAGATCATGAGGGACCCACAAGGATAAGGCCACGAGCTAGCCTTCTCCCTTATATTCACGTGAATGAAGAAAGAGTCCTAGTTCAACTCATATTAGTCTTCTAGTAGATTGGTTTGGATAGACTTATCTTAGAGAGTTAGAGTTGGAATGTAATTAGGATTGAAATGCTAATTACATAAAGACTCTACCTCCTCCTCTACTATATATAGAGGAGTTTTAATTCAGAATTCATCAAGTTACACATCTCATTCTCGAGTTACTTTCTCCCTCTCTCTCTTTGCTTGGCACAACATCTCTTTGCTCTTTTATTGTTTCTTCTCGCTACCCGAGAGTTCTTCCCTTTTCTTCTTTTTCTTGCTCAAAATTATGAAAAATGGATCCTAAATTCAACATAGTATCAGAGCATTATATTTAGGATCCCTTGTCAAACGAATGCTCTAGAGAAGTGATGATCAACACCACTCAAATAAGGCTCTTTTATGATGGAAGAACACAAACCGAGAGATAAGTGTTCAAAATTATTTTTTTCTTTTCATGTTACTGGTTTTAGAATTTAGAAGATGATTCAAGGATAAATATGTGAATGCTTTCATCTTATTATATTATGGATATGCATGCCTCTCTATCTAGAAGGAGCTATCAAAACAATTTTGTTTGTTTGGAAATTCTGTTTATCGAGACCAGTCCATGATCATATTATTTTTTTTTCATGGGATAAAAGTTCCCTGATATAGAAGATTGTTATTGAGTCTCTTATGAGTGGTATTAGAGGAAAAAATCAGAATAATAATTTAGAATCAATGCTAAAATTTCCCATACATCGAGTTGATTGAAGAAGTACTACTAGGTGTTATTATTAGATTTTTTTTTTTTTGAAGAAGGGCCTATCATGGCTGAAGAAAATATGAATATCAAAGGTGATATACTGAGAATCACCACCATACCCTTACGTGGGGTATCCAATTTTATGAGTTGGTCCACATTGGTTCAAAGGTTCCTTATAACAAAAGACCTACTTGGTCACCTCACCACCCGATGACCACCTATTGATGAAGAAGGTATTTTTTTATATGAAATGGCCGAAAAATGATACTTTGGTAATTAGTTGGATAATCAATAGCATGGAATAACATGTCTCCAATAATGTTATTCATCTTGACACTGCTAAATTAATTTGGGAGACATGTGCTAAATTGTACTCATGCCCGAATACTCTACATAGTGTTATGGTCCTGGGTTAAGTACCTATGTCTTCCGCTCCTAACAGGCCGGTCTTTTGGGTAGTATTGGCTAGGTGCTTAACATTTGGTATCAGAGCAGGCGCTACGTCCTGACTTCGAGTCCCAGCGGCCGCGTGCGCAGGTGGACCGCAAGCCCCTGGCGTGACCCCTGACCCGGTCGCGTTGCTGTGTTAATGCCGCCGTGGTCGTCGACTCGGGCGGGCGGGGTGTGATGTTATGGTCCTGGGTTAAGTACCTATGTCTTCCGCTCCTAACAGGCCGGTCTTTTGGGTAGTATTGGCTAGGTGCTTAACACATAGACCCTATGATATTCTCCAAAGAATGTTGAATACTAAACAAGGAGAAAATATCCATGAGTACTTGGCCCGCTTTAGAGGCTTTCTTCAAGAGTGGAAGTTAGCTCAGCCTTCAACCACTGATATTTCTATCCAAGACAAACAGAAGGAAGCCTTAATTACTGCTATTTGTCTTGCAAATGTTAAACCTCATCTTGAGATTGCCAAGAGTCAAATTTTGAGTGCTTCTGCTATCCCAAAGTTTGATGTGTGCACAACACTACTTCGTATTCTAGATACTTCTTCCTCCACAACTGATGTATCATCAACTATGTATTCCGATCATAGAGGATCATCATCTGACCGCGGCCGAGGCCGAGGTAGAGGTTATAGAGGAGGCAGAGGAAGAGGTGGAAGGACTGGTGTTGGCAAAACAGAAGGGAAAGAATGTACTCATTGTAAAAAAATTGGCCACACTATAGATCAGTGCCGTTACAGGGCATGCACTTACTGTGGACAATATGGCCATTATAAAGAAATATGCTATAAAGTCAATGGACAATCAGAATTGACAAGGGCTAACAAGCCTTTCTAAGTGATACAAAAGAAGAACATCCCACAAAATCAGCAACACAGAAACATATTATTGATGAAGAGTATGAGCTATTTAAAAAAATTACTACGATATCTAAAAGGAGTTCCATGAAGGGGGTTTCTCTATAAAAAATCATGGTCACTTCGACATCGAAGGATTCTCAGATGCAGACTGGGTTGGATCCCCGAATGACAGAAAATCTACTTCGGGATTTTGTACGATAGTTGGAGGGAATTTGGTTACATGGAAAAGCAAAAAGTAAAATGTAGTAGCATGGTCGAGTGCAAAAGCAGAATACAGAGCCATGGCACACACTGTTAGTGAACTCATATGGATAAGATGTCTTCTCACTGAATTGTGATTCTACAAAGAAGCTCCAATAGATCTATACTGTGACAATCAAGCAGCAATACACATTACATCGAATCCAGTCTTCCACGAAAGGACAAAGCATATTGAAGTGGATTGTCATTTTATAAAAGAAAAGTTCCAAGATGATTTCTTATCTTTGAAGCATATATCATCACAAAGTCAAGTTGCAAATATTCTCACCAAGCCGATCACTCACAAGATTATGTCTACCATATGCAACAAGTTGGGCATTTATGATGTCCCCTAGCTTGAGGGGGAGTGTTACAATGTGGGACCCACCATGGTGCTCGAGCTGGTGAGACCCACCATAAGAACGTGGAAAACCAAGAAGAGCCCTCACCCAAGCAAGCACGAGTTAAGGAATTAAGAAGCACAAGCTGAATTGAGTTACAAGACTTGAAGATCAAGTGGGACCAACAAATATCTCATGAGCTATCAACCTTATCAAGATGAGTTGGAAGATCATGAGGGACCCACAAGGATAAGGCCACGAATCGGCCTTCTCCCTTATATTCACGTGAATGAAGAAAGAGTCCTAGTTAAACTCATATTAGTCTTCTAACAGATTGGTTTGGATAGATTTATCTGAGAGTTAGAGTCGGAATGTAATTAGGATTGAAAGGCTAATTGTATAAGGACTCTACCTCTTCCTCTACTATAATAGAAGAGTTGTAATACGGAATTCATCAAGTTACACTTCTCATTTTCGAGTTACTTTCTCCCTCTCTCTTTGCTTGGCACAACCTTTCTTTGCTCTTTTATTTTTTCTTCTCTCTACCCGAGAGCTTTTCTTCCCTTTTCTTATTTTTCTTTCTTATTTCTCTTACTCGGAATTATGGAAAAGGGATCCTAAATTCAACACTCTCTCCTCTCCTTCCCATGAGATCTGTTGAGTTTATGAGTTGTCCCTAGAAATCAACATAGTATTAGAGCTGGAAAATATCTGAGATGGGAAAGGAGAAGAAGATGGAGAAGAAGGGAAGGAAGAAGAAGAAGAAGACAAAGAGAAATAAAAATGGGCATCTTCTTGTTTTTCCTTTAGTCTTCTTCCCAATTCCTCTCTTTTATTTTATGTTTCACTCCCTTAACATATTTTAATATAGAAAATTATATACCTTGGGAAATATATTTGAGTCTAGTTTCCATGTTAAAAAGAATATTTGATTTCATATTCTTCTAGAAAGAGAAATTGACATTTTTAGTAGCAACATAATGACTCAACTTTCTGAACTGTTTGTAACAACATTGTAGATCACCGAGCCAATCCTCCCTTTGGTTCTCTAAATCAATCAGTGTTTTCCAGATTAACAACAATCATAATTTCACATTGACACGGGCAGCACCTGTAGGGAAGCTTCATCGCCGAGTTCATAGCGGCTGAAGTGGTTCACTCTAAATTTCCACTCCCCTTTCACAGGGTCATAAGAAACAAACTAAGCACCCTTGTCCTCAACTTTCTTCTACAACATTTCCTTGTACTTTTCTACCTTTTGGCCGTCTGTGTATTGTTGGCCAGTTTTCTGACTAAAGCATTTTATGTTGAGAAGGGTGACCTCTGTAGGCTTGCTAAGGCCTTGGCCCATTGAAGACTTCTTGCTTTCATCTATGTACACTATAACCACTTTGTTGTTGAATTGCACTAGGGCCTCTAAGTCAAGCACTCCGTCTTTTGTTGTGAACATGGGTCATGCTTTTGGCTTTATGTCAACTCCAACATCTGGTAGCATAGGCTCTGTGTTTGGGTCTACAAGCACACCGGTGTTTTCTTCTTCAGCTACCCCTGCTTTTGGTTCACCTAGTATTCCTATTTTTGGATCATCTAGTTCCAATGCCTTTGGCTCATTGAGTACTCCTGCATTTGGAGCTTCTTCTACACAAGCTTTTGGTGCTTCAAGCACCATCTTTTAGCTTTGGCTCTTAAACTGATTTTGCCCAATCAAGTTCCACATTTGGGTGCATTCCATTTGGCACGATGCCTTCTCCCTTCGGTGCCCAGCCAACAACCACTTTTGGTAGTCCTAGTTTTGGTCGTTCTTCCTTAGAGAGTCAGGGTGTCGGAAGCAGAGTTGCACCAATATACCCCAATCGCTGAGGTGGTTGGCGGGAGTGGAACACATCTAACTGGAAAACTGGAGTCTATATCAGCTGTGCCTTTTTACAATGACAAGTGTCACGAAGAATTACGATGGGAAAACTATCAACTAGGTGACAAAGGTGGACCAAATCCACCTTCTCCAGCACTTCTTCAATCAACCCATTTTCTTCAAAGACAATAATTCCATTTGTAGGCTGATTGGTAGGATTTGGCCCAGTTTTGTCTTGTAGTTGATAGTCTTCCCATAGTAATTCTTCATGACTCTTTTCTTTGTAAACATGCATATTTGATATAGACTCAAGTTTGCCTATTGGTTGTGTTCGTTTGCCCCTATCCACCTCACCTATTGGTGTATATGGTGCAACTCTCGTTCTGCCAATGAAACTCCTAAAGGCAGACCTGCCAATGCCAGGATTGCCAAAAGTGCTTTTGTTGGTTGGGCTCCAAAAATAGAGTTCTAGGCACCAAAGGGAGAAGGCATTGTGCCAAATAGAGTTCTCCCAAATGTGGAACTTGATTGGGAAAAAGCAGGTGCAGAACCAAAGGAAAAAGATGGGGTGCTTGAAGCGCCAAAAGGAAAAAGATGGGGTGCTTGAAGCACCAAAAGCTGGTGTAGAAGAAGCTCCAAATGCAGGTGTACTCGATGAGCCAAAGGTAGTGTCACTAGAAGATAAAAAAACAGGAGTACTAGATGCACCAAAAGCTGGGGTAGCTGCTGAAGTAAACACCGGTGTGCTTGATGACCCAACCACAGAGCATGTGCTACCAAATGTTGGAGTTGACGTAGAGCCAAAAGAATGAGCCATGTTCATACCAGGAGTGCTTGACTTAGAGGGCCTTGCACAATTTAGCAACAAAGAGGTTCTATATTACATGGATGAAATCAAGAAGCCTTCAGTGGGCTAGGGCCTTAACAAGCCTGCAAAGTCACCCTTCTAAACATGTTATGCTCTAATTAGAACCCTGGCCAACAATACACAAATGACCCAAAGGTGTAAAAATACAAGGAAATGTTGAAGAAGAAAGCTGAGGACCTGGGTGCTGAGTTTGTTTCTTATGACCCAGTGAAAGGGGAGTGGAAATTTACAGTGAAGCACTTCAACCACAATGATTCCAGGGAAGAAGCTTCCCTGCTGGTGCTGCCCGTGTCAAAGAGAAATTATGATTGTTGTGTAACAGGAAAGTGCGGATTGATGTATAGAAGCAAAGGGAGGATTGCCTCAGTGACCTACACCATTGAAAATTTGGTTGTCGGCTATGATAGATGCCAGTTTCTGACATGAGAACTAGCTTAATTATAATAGAATAGCCCTTATAATTGTGTTATAGGTGGTTATTTATCAGTTTTCAAATGAAATGTGCATTTAGTGAATTTAGCATTAATCACTGTCTATATTGCATATTTTTCTCTCCTGAATTATATTTTATTGCTTTAGGGTTTATTTCTTCCTGAAATAATTTTTACAGATTGAATTATGGAATTTCAGGAGAATTTTGGTGGAAAAGGAGATATTTACCAAAATACCATTATTGAAAGGGAGAGATGTTTAGGATAACGGCGTTTTGAAAGAAAATGGGAGCTCGAGAGGGAAAAACGGGGAGGCCATCGACCGAAAGAAGGGAGACCCGAGAGGATTTCCAACCGTCGTTCGCTGCGCCACCGTTGTCCACCGCCGTTCGGCAACCGAGAACAGACCCGAGGAGAGCTCGAGAGAGTCTCCGTCGCGATGAGTTTGACACTGCCAGTTTCTGCTTGTCAGGCCAAGAGGTGATTCGAGAGGGCTCCTCCATTACCGATTCCACATTCCAACCATCCTCCGGGGTTGATTACCCATTTTTGACCATTTTCGGAGCTATTCCGACTCCGACCGAGACTCTAGAGAGCCGGTTAGAGGACTTCAGCTCCATTCCGTCATCCGCCGTACCACCTCCATCTGTGGGTTTCTATCCTTCTTCATCGGCGTCGTCTCTACCTCCGGCCACTCTCTCTTGCAACCTAAAGCCATCAATTTCTGGAAATTGCAGCACCCGTGAGAACGAGCCTGTGCTGCCCGAGCGAGAGGAAGGAGAAGGGGAGTAATCCGTCATTTTTTAATTTAATTTTCCTATAGTTTGAACTTAGGTTTTGAATGTTTATTAAATTTTACTTGAGAATTAATGTTTATGAAATATTTATTTTCGGGATATTTGATTAAATTAGCTAGTTAGGGTAGGATTGTAATTTAGGTTGGATTTTGGTATTTAATCCGATTTTTGTCTTTCACTCTGTACGCCCGAGAGGGGCTAGACGCATGTTAGGATCCTCTTGAGCCATGGATCTTGTCACCCTCCTCTCTTCTCTTCCTTCCATTACCTTACTTGACGTTGAGATGGAATGAGGGATTGATGGGTATTGAATTTCGGAAAGGAGAATTGGGGAAAAAATGGAAGAGAGCTTGAAGGAGCTCTTGACCTGTTTATCTAATTTAATCTAGCTAAAGTAGACTCAATTCATAATTCTCATTACCCTAGTCGTCCCCTTAAATAGGGTTGAGGACGTCCAAAACACTAAAGACCCCTGGGTCAATGGTTCAAACCAATAAATGCTAAACCAACCCAAACCAAAGACAAAACCAAACCAAGAAACAATTACATGGGAATTAAAAAACACATTCATTAATTCCTACGCCTGTTGGTAACTCGTGATGCTATAGAGTCCATAACATCACCCCCCTCCTGGAGAAAGAGCTTTTCCTCAAGCTCGAAGGAAGGATATAAGAGTCGAAATGCTGATAACGGCTCCCATGTGGTGTCACTGGTGTCGGCATTTGCCCACTGGACAAGAATTTCCCAATCACCTTAAATGTGACATGCTTGTACTACCTGAACTGGAATAGAAAGGACTCTGCCCTCATGTAGTGGCGGCAGTGGAGTGTGCAGTAGGGGCGAGTCACCCTGGAAGGGCTTTAATTGGGAGACATGAAATACATTGTGGATCTTTGATTTTGGTGGTAGCTGCAAGCGGTATGCCACGGGCCCAATTTTGTCCAATACCTGAAATGGACCATAATATTTTGGAGACAGCTTATGGCGCTTGGATGCAGTCAGGGACAACTGGATGTAGTGTTGAAGCTTTAACCACACATAGTCTCCAGGGAAATAAGAGGCCTCCCGGTGCTTCTTATCATAATAGCATTTCATAGAGTGTTGGGCGTCCTGTAGATGAGTACATACCTCAGTGAGCATAGTGTCTCTTTCAGCTAACGCTTGGTCCAAAGTGACGACTTTGGATGCCCCAGGTTCATATGGTAACAGACAAGGTAGATCTTTGCCATAAACTACCCTAAAAGGAGTAGTTTCCAGTGCTGTGTGGTAAGATGTGTTATAGCAAAATTCTGCCCATGAAAGCCATTTCACCCACTTCTAGGTGCGTCCCCCACAAAATAACGAAGATACATTTCAATCGTGCGACTGACAACCTCTGTTTGTCTGTCCGTTTGTGGATGATATGTAGACGAAAATACCAATTGGGTGCCCTGTAATTTGAATAATTCCTTCCAAAATATACTGGTAAGAATGGCATTGCTGTCACTGATAATGGATGAGGGAATTCCATGTAATTGGACAATGTTGTCCATAAATAATTGAGCGACCTAAGCAGCAGTATATGGATGCGCCAAAGCAATGAAGTGACCATATTTTGACAACCGATAAACGACGACGAATATCACAGATTTACTTGATGAAATGGGAAGTCCAGCAATGAAGTCCATGGAAATGTCGGACCAGATTTGAGACGGTAGTTGTAGAGGTTGCAGTAGGCCGACCGGACTTAAAGATTCAGCCTTGTTTCGTTGACAAATCTGACAAGCAGCTACATAATTAGCAATTGTGCTCTTCATGCCCTTCCAGTAAAAGTCCCGACAGATTCAGAAATATGTTTTCTATCGACCCTCATGTGTGCTATCATGGATAGAGGATAGGATGGTGTGAAGAAGTGGGGATGTATTATGCAAAAAGATCCTGTTTTTGTAGAGTATGAGACGATCCTGAATCGTCCAATGAGGAGCTGCTGTCCCCTGTTGAATATCCTTATATAATGAAATGAGATCCGGATATTGATGTACTTCCTCACGAATAGAATCTAATACCAGTGAACGTGGGTGACTGATAGCATAAATTTGTGTGGCTGAGTTATCCCGACGTGATAAAGTATCAGCCCCCAAATTCGAACTACCTGGCTTATAGTGAACCGTAAAATCGAAGCCCATGAGTTTAGTTAACCAATGCTGCTGTGGGGATGTGGTGAGGCACTGTTCAAGAAGATACTTGAGGCTGCAATGATCTGTACGAATGAGAAACGGTCATCCCCAGAGATAAGGTCGCCAATGTTGGACAGCCTTGGCTAACCCAATCAATTCCCTCTCATATCCAGCTAACTTATGGTGGTGTTATCCCAACTGACGACTGAAATAAGCAATGGGGTGTCTCAATTGTTGTAACACTGCCCCTATACCTCCCCCGGATGCATCACATTCCACCACAATGTCTCCCTCCAAATCTGGTAATTGTAGGACTGGTGCTGAGGCTAAGGCCTCCTTTAATAGGTGAAAGGCCTGTTCCGCTGAAGAAGACCAGTGGAAGGCATTTTTTTTAGCAGGTTGTTGAGTAGTGCTGCTATCTGGCCATAAGATTGGATAAATTTTCTGTAATATCCCGCTAGGCCCAAAAATCCCTTTAATGTTGTGATGGAGGTGGGAATCGGCCAATCTGTTACTGATTTTATCTTGCTCTGGTCAACTTTCACGCCCACAGCTGATATGACGTGGCCCAAATATGCCACCTCAGATGTACCCATAGAACATTTTGATTTATTCAAAACTAAATGATGAGAGCGTAGAATGGTAAATACCTGATGGAGGTGGTGGAGATGTTCTTTCTAATTTTTGTTGTAGACCAGAATGTAAAAAAAAAAGACTAACACATAGTTGCACAGAAGTGATGAAAAGACCTCATTCATGATGGCCTGAAAGGTGGAGGGTGCATTGGAGAGACCGAAGGGCATGACAAGGAACTCAAAATGACCGTGATGTGTGCGGAACGTAGTCTTCTCCACATCCACCGTGTGAACTCTTATTTGATGATAGCCCGATTTCAAATCTAATTTGGTAAAAATTGTAGCACCATGTAACTCATCCAGCATCTCGTCCACGACTGGAATGGGAAAATTGTCTTTAATTGTTTGCAAGTTGAGTTGCCTATAGTCTACACAAAATCTCCATGATTTATCCTTTTTACGTACTAGTAACACTGGTGAGGAAAAAGGAGATCGAATGGGCTGGATCACACCCTGAGCGAGCATATGCATGCACAGTCGTTCTATTTCATCTTTCTGTATATGCGGGTAACGATAAGGCCGCACCACTACTGGATCGGTTCCCAACTTTAAATGAATGCGGTGACCGCAATGATGCACTGGTGGTAGACCCGTAGGATCATTAAATAAATCCACAAATGTTATAAGTAAAGGAGCTAACTGATCATCACCAGTGTGCTGAAGCTGTAAAGTGTGAAGTGCATTAGGTACCTGTGCCAAAATACCTTGTAATGTAATCTGACCCTGTGGTGCTGAAAATCTCATTGTCCGAGCCTGAAAGTCCCATAATATAGGTCCTAATAACTGGAGCCATTTGACCCCGAGCACTAAATCAAATCCAGCCAATGGAATGACTAGTAAATCTGCCTGAAATGAATGCCCCTCAATGGTGAAAGGGGTGTTAGCACATAACCCCACACTTGCAATTTTAGCCCCCATTGGCCACAGAAACTGAGAGTCCCCTTTGTTGTTGAATTGCCAATCCCAATTGTTGTGCGGCTAGTTCACTGATAAAATTATGTGTGCTCCCCGAATCAACTAAAGCAAGTAGCATGAGATGATGTAACCTGGCCTTTACCTGCATGGTATTAGAACTACGCAGGCCATGCATGGCATGGAGGGAGAGCTCTGGTTCTTACTGTACCTCTTCAACAAATTCATTTTCAAGAAGCTCTTCTGAGTCTTCTTCCAACAATTCAATACTGAATAAGCGTTTACAGGTATGTCCTTGCGGGAATTGTTCATCACAATTAAAACATAGACCCTTTGCTTTTCTAGCGTCCATTTCCTATTTAGTCGAAAATTTACGTGGCAAAGTGTGTGGAGGCACATTGGTAGCCTGATCTGCTCGGTTAGGGGCAGAGGACCCAAAACGTGGACCAAATGTAGTACCCTGTATTCTGTTGTTCCATAATGGTTTTCGGTGTAAAGACTCTTTTAGAACTCTCTGTTTGTGTTCCACAGCTCTGGCATAATTCATTGCTGAGTCCAAATCTGTCGGACCAAGTAATTCCACTTCCAATCTAACCGCCTCTGTCAATCCAGCATTAAAAATATGAACATGTAGGTGAGGAGGAACAAATTCACTAGCTCGGACCAACCTTTCTTGGAACATTTTTTGGTAAACTTCTAAGGTGCCTATCTGTTTATAGTTGATCAGTTCCCCCACTGGGTTGCTGCTAGCTGGAGGTCCAAACCTCAACTGGCAAGCATGTTTAAAGTGCAGCCAATCCTGAATGGAATGGACATTTCGGTAGTGATCGAACCACATGAGCGCTTCATCGAGCAGGTGGTAGGCGGCCAAAGTAACCTTGTCCATTTCCACCGTTTGTTGATGATAGAAGAATTGTTCACATTTTGTGAACCACAGTAAAGGATCCTTAGAGCCATCATATGTAGGAAAGTTAAGTTTAAAGTACCTTGGAACCGTTGATGGTCCTTGTGCGTGAGTTGCTATGGAAACCATTGGTTGGCGCAGGGGTGGATTTGGTGGTGGCGTGAATTGTTGGTGAGGTACTGGTTGTGGTTGAAAATTGGTTGCTGGTAGCGGCGTTGGTGCTTGAAGTGCAGCAAGTTGTCGGATGACGGTTTGGAGAGATGATTCCAGTGTTTGTAATGTATTATCGATGTGAGAAATTTCAGTACCTTGAAGAGTGGATCATTGTTGAAGTTCTGAAAGTACTTGACGTATGTCCTCTGGAGAAGAGGAATCACCAAGGGTGGACCTATCTGATACCACGTTGTTAGGATCCTCACAAGCCATGGATCTTGTCACCCTCCTCTCTTCTCTTCCTTCCATTACCTTACTTGATGTTGAGATGGAATAAGGGATTGATGGGTATTGAATTTCGGAAAGGAGAATTGGGGAAAAAATGGAAGAGAGCTTGAAGGAGCTCTTGACCTGTTTATCTAATTTACTCTATCTAAAGTAGACTCAATTCATAATTCTCGTTACCCTAGTCGTCCCCTTAAATAGGGTTGAGGACGTCCAAAACACTAAAGACCCCTTGGGTCAATGGTTCAAACCAATAAATGCTAAACCAACCCAAACCGAAGACAAAACCAAACCAAGAAACAATTACATGGAAATTGAAAAACACATTCATTAATTCCTAGGCCTGTTGGTAACTCGTGACGCTATAGAGTCCATAACAACACAAGGATAGAGAAATCGGATTCGTGATTACGTGGCGCTCGAGAGAGGCACGTATCATAGTAAAATCCAGAGTTGATAATTTCCTGTTGTGCAAGTAGTTAATTAGATTATTGTTTGATAATTTAGGATATAATTAGTGTTTAGTTCAGATTAATTCATCATATTTGGTTAGGCTAGTTGACTGAAGAATACACAAAATGCAGTCCTCCCTATGGATATGACCCTTGCTTCCCGCTAGATTACATGAACGATTCGTACGCTTGCGAGGTATAAATGCCGATGTAATTAAATTCTACATCATGTTTTTGGCGCCGTTGCCGGGGAGGCACGTATTAAGTGTATTTCTTTGTTCTCCATGTTCTTAGATTAGATTTATTTTTCTACTTTCATAATTTCATGTTTTTGTTTTATCTTGATGATTTTGTGTGGAGTTATTTTTATTTCTTCTATTTAGTTCGTATTTTCAGTAGTTAGTTTGTTAGCATAATTTGATAGTTAGTTTTGTTTCTTTTTGTGTTTTTATGCACGGGCGCCGCTCCCTAGGTGAACCATTAGCTCCCTTTGTTGAAGAGGTAGAACATATTTGTAGGAAAACACTAGAAGTCAAGTTAGGAGCTACCATGGCCAATCAGAGTGAACCATAACAGTTACTTGTAGCCGGTGACCGTAGAGCCCTAAGGGATTATTCTATCCCATCCCACTTCACATCACCTTCTTGCATTATATTGCCACCCACTACTGCCGCCAGTTATGAGTTGAAACCGGGTGTGATCCAACTCCTCCCTACATTCTATGGGTTGGAGGAGGACCCTTATTACCACATCAAGGAATTTTTAGATATCTGTGCAACTTTCAAATTCTAGAATTTCTCAAATGACTCTATCCGGTTAAGACTTTTTTCATTTTCACTTAAGGATAAGGCCAAGTCTTGGCTTAATTCCTTAGAGGTGGGTAACATTACTTCATGGGACACATTAGTCACAAAATTTTTGTCCAAGTACTTTCCCATTCAGAGAACTACAATCCTCAGGAGAGAAATCTCCAACTTTATGCAGCAGGGGGGTGAACACTTTTATGAGGCTTGGGAAGAATTGAAGGATTTGATCCGTAGGTGTCCGCATCATGGGTTTGAGAAATGGCATTTAGTGCAATACTTTTATCAAGGTCTTACACCCCAGGTTAGATCCATGGTAGATGCAACGAGTGGTGGGAGTTTGATGGGTAAGAGTGCTAGTGAGGCGTGGGACTTCTTTGAAACGTTGACTGATCAATCTCAGCAATGAGGTTCGTCATTTAATGTTGATAGGAGATCCCGCGAAGCCAAAAGAGGGCGTCTCTACGAGGTTAGTGAAACACCCATGCTCATGGCCAAGATTGAGGGGTTGACTAGAAAGAGTGATGCCCTTATGGTGTCCAAGAGTTCACTTGCTCCAAACCCATCTACTGTCTGTGCCATATGCTCTGGTTCATCTCATCCCACACAAATGTGTCCATCCAGTTCGTCCTACCCGGAGGTCATTGAGGACTTGAATGCAGTCCAGAATTTTCATAGACAAAACCGGAACGATCCTTTTTCGGAAATATATAATCCGGGTTGGGCTAGGCACCCAAATTTCTCAAGGTCCAAGGGCCCACAGGTTGGGGGTCCTCCAAGGTTTACTAAACCCCAAGCTCCGCGCCCACACTTCACTCAACAACCATTGATTCCACAAAAACCTTCATTTGAGGATACACTTCAATTATTCATGCAGAATACACAATCCTCCATTGCTAAACTTGAAATGCAAGTGAGTCAGTTGGCCAGCCACATGAGTGAACATGCACAAAATAGACTCCCGAGTCAAACTATTCCTAACCCCAAAAGCACACATGAGAGTGGGTTGAGTTCCAAACCCCACCACGAGCAAGCCAAAGCCATAACCACCCTTAGGAGTGGTTGTGAGTTGAACAATGGGGTAGGGACCACTAAGTCTAAGGAGTCAAAGGATGACCATGGGGACACATCATTGAGTGAAGAACCTCCAAGTTCTCCACCAACAGTCAGGCAGATCCCTAACCAAGTCCCACCAGCTCCTTATTCGTAGAGGTTAACGGGCCCACCTAGGAAAGGTGATAGCATGCATGAAACATTGGAACTGTTTAGTAAGGTTCACATTAACATTCTACTTCTTGATGCTATTAGGCAAGTCCCTGCCTATGCCTGATTTTTGAAAGACCTTTGTACACAGAAGAGAAAACAACATGTTAACAAAAAGGTCTTTCTTACTGAGAATGTAAGCTCAATTCTGAAGCACAACACTCCTCCTAAAGTTAAAGATCCTGGATGCCCCACAATTTCATGTGTCATTGGTGAACATACCATCCAGAGAGCTCTTCTTGACTTAGGGACAAGTGTGAATTTGCTTCCTTTCTTTGTGTACCAGTAATTAGGTTTGGGGGTATTGAAGCCTACTCCCATCACACTTCAACTAGTTGACCGTTCTGTCAAGATACCACGAGAAATAGTTGAAGATGTTTTGATAAAAGTGGACAAATTTCTGTTCCCGGTTGATTTCATTGTTCTTGATACAGAACCGGTAGACAATGTGACCAACCAAATTCTTGTCATCCTAGGGCATCCCTTCTTAGCCACATCTAATGCTATCATTCATTGTAAAAGTTGTGAGTTGGAGTTCTCTTTTAGAAATTTTAAGGTCTCGTTGAATGTGTTTAATGTCGGGCACCATCCACTTGAGTCTGATGATCTGAGTCCTGCATTTAAGATAGAGACTGTTATGCTTGATGGCGATTCCACTCTTGAATTTTTTGAGTCTTACATAACATCTTTAGACATGAACTATTTTGATGAGGAAACATATTTCCTAGAGGTTGACTCTTTACTCAGATCTGTACCTCTGTTGGAGGAAGCTTATGAGGTAGTCACAACTAATCATCCACAAGATCATCATCTTGACTTGGACAAACCTCTTGAAACTTCCAAGCTACATCTTAAGTCACTTCTTTCCACATTGAAGTATGCATTCTTGGGGCCCATGAACTCATTGCCAGTCATTATTGCCTCTGATTTGAGTACTGAGCAGGAGGAACAATTGAATGAAATTTTACAAGCACACAGAGAGACATTGGGGTCGACTCTTGATGCCTTAAAAGGGATTAGCCCCTCCATATGCATGCATCGTATTCATTTGGAGGAGGGGACTAAAGCCCCATGTGAGATGCAACATAGGTTAAATCCCCATATGCTGGAGGTTGTGAGAGAAGAAGTCATCAGGTTGCTTGTGACAGGAATCATTTACCCTATTTCTGATAGCACCTAGGTGAGTCCAATTCAAGTTGTCCCTAAGAAAGGGGGGATAACGATAATGAAAAATGAGAGTGGTTAATTGATTCCCACAAGAACTACCACCAAGTGGCGTGTCTGCATTGACTATAGAAAACTTAATTTCGCCACTAGGAAGGATCACTTTCCCCTACCTTTCATTGATCAGATGCTAGAGCGATTGGCCAGCCACAATTTTTATTGCTTCTTAGATGGATACTCCGGCTACAATCAAATTCCCATTGCTCCAGAAGACCAAGAAAAGACCACATTCACGTTTCCATTTGGCACCTATGCTTACAGACACATGCCTTTTGGTTTATGCAATGCACCCGCCACTTTCCAACGGTTCATGATAAGTATCTTTTCTGACATGATTGGTGACTTTTTAGAGGTCTTTATGGATGAATTTTCAGTGTTTGGCTCTAGTTTTGAGACATATCTTCACAATCTTTCACTCGTATTGTCCCGTTGCATTAAGTCCAATTTAGTCTTGAATTGGGAGAAATGCCACTTCATGGTAAAAGAAGGAATTGTTTTACGACATGTAGTGTCTGAGCGGGGTGTAGAAGTGGACAAAGCCAAGGTTGACCTAATTGCCAATCTGCCACCACCTACTTTTGTGAAGGGGGTGCATTCTTTCCTTGGCCATACAGGGTTCTATAGGCGCTTCATTAAGGACTTTAGCAAAATTTCTCATCCTTTGACGAATTTTCTTGCTCAAGATGTTGCTTTTGCCTTTGATGATGTTTGTATTCATACTTTTGAGATACTGAAGCAATGTTTGTCCACTGCACATTGTCCAACCACTACTTAGTCTTTGCCTTTTGAGTTGATGTATGATGCCTCTGATTATGTATTGGGGGCTATTTTGGGGCAAAAGACGGATAAAATTCCCTGTGTCATTCAATATGCTAGCCGCACTCTTCATGATGCTCAATTGAATTACACTACCACTGAGAAGGAGTTGCTAGCTGTTGTGTTTGCCTTGAACAAATTCAAATCATATCTGTTAGGGTCAAAGGTTATAGTGTTCACTGATCATTCTGCTTTGAAGTACTTATTATCCATCAAGGATACTAAACCTGGCTTGATTAGATGGATCTTGCAATTGCAAGAATTTGACCTTGAGATTCGAGATAAGAAGGGTTGTGAGAATGTTGTTGCTGATCATCTATCTAGGATCTGTGTAGCATCTCAGGAAGGATCCCTTCCTTTAAATGATTCCTTCCCTGATGAACAACTTCAGCAAGTATCCCAGTTGCCTTGGTTTGCTGACATAGTTAACTATCTTGTAACTCGTAAGATTCCTGATTATTGGAGTAAACAAGATCCGTTGAAATTCTTTTACCAAGTCAAACATTTTTTTTGGGATGACCCTTATTTGTTCAAGGTGTGTCCAAACTAAGTCATTAGGCGTTGTGTACCTGAGCAAGACTTTGCCAACATTCGTGAATTTTGTCATTCCCACGCATGTGGTGGACATTTTGGTGCTAGAAAGACCGCGGCTAAATCTTGCAATGTGGTTTCCATTGGCCTTCATTATTTAGAGATGCCCATGAGTTTTATCGTGTGTGTGATAGATGCCAACGGACTGATTGTTTGTCTAGGAAGAACATGATGCCTCTTAACCCCATTCTTATTGTTGAATTGTTTGATGTGTGGGGTATTGACTTCATGGGTCCTTTTCCTGTCTCGTTTGGCTCTCAATACATCCTTGTTGCTGTTGAATATGTCTCTAGATGGATTGAAGCTATTGCATGTAAGACAAATGATCACAAAGTGGTGGTAAAGTTTTTAAAAGAAAACATCTTTAATCAGTTTGGTACCCCAAGAACGATCATCAGTGATGGGGGTTCTCATTTTTGTAAAAGAGCATTTGAGACCTTGTTGAAGAAATACTCCATCACTCATCGGGTGTCCACTCCGTATCACCCGCAAACTTGTGGTCAAGTGGAAATCTCTAATAGGGAGATCAAACGGATTTTGGAGAAGTCGGTTCGCTTTGATAGGAAAGATTGGTCCACTCGATTGGGCGATGCTTTATGGGCCTATCGAACCGCTTATAAGACTCCTATTGGGATGTCTCCATTTCGCCTAGTGTTCGGCAAAGCATGTCATCTACCTGTTGAGCTTGAGCATTGAGATTATTGGGCCATTAAGGCTTTGAATTTTGATTTGACTCAAGCGGGTCAGGAGAGGAAATTGCAATTGAATGAGTTGGAGGAGATAGGTCATGATGCTTATGAGAATGCCAAACTGTATAAGGAGTGAACAAAGCTTTTACATGATAAATCTATTTTTCGCAAGTCTTTTACTGTTGGGCAGAATGTTTTACTTTATAACCTACGATTACATTTGTTTTCAAGAAAGCTGAGATCCAGGTGGTTCAGTCCATTTGAGGTTACACAGGTGTTTCCTCATGGCGCTGTTGAGATCCGTAATCACGAAGATGGGTCGGTCTTCAAAGTTATCAGTCAGAGGCTCAAATCGTATCGTGAGAATGTCCCTACACCGGAGGAGGTGATGGTGATTTTCTTGGAGGAACCTATCATTTCATCTTGACTGCATCAGAGTCTTTCTTATGACTATAAACTTAGCACATTGTGGGCAATCCCCATGTTTCTATCCCTTTGTACATTACAGTTTTTATGTTTGGTTTATTCATTCTTATTTGGGATAACCTTTGGTGTACTCTGGTCTTGATTGATTGGAGGTCCCCCGGCGATGCCGGCCTCGTCATGGACTCGGGGTACGCTCTTGTCGGCTGAGAGGGTAAATGGTTACAGTAGTCGATGACCAGACTTTTGGTCCCTAGTTTGAGAGGTCTGTACTCAAACAACTGTTCTGGGATTGACCAGTTCGAACTTGAAGTATTGAATGAAAACTTTATGGTGAGTAACTCAAGGACTTGTGTTTAGCGCGTGATTCCTATTGCCTTCAGTGGCCAGTCACACGAAGATTTCTTCAAAGTGTGATGTGGGATAGCCGTTTCATCTAGGGATGATTACCTACGGGTACGACTGATATGAGTAAACCTTCTTCGAGGGAGACTATATATCATTCCTGGAGGTCTTTATTGACTCTTCGGATTTAGGAACCCTGAGGGAGCTTAACCCTTACTCTGCTGGAGTATAACTCGTTAAGCTGTGAGTCAATTGGAGTAGTAGCTACTAGACGAGAAGACTGGCACCAGAGCCGACGTTAAGGCCAGCAATAAATCGTTTAATAAATCAGATATTTTAGTGATTGTTAGTTGGGTTGTTTGATGATGTGTCATGCTCTAGGTTTGGAGGTGTTTGCTGATATCTCTTTTCCTTGCACTATTTTGGCTTTGCTTTACTTCTTGTGTGCCAATGGAGCATATGGTTTCCATGATTTTTATTATTCTTTAGCTGTTATTCCTTTTTGTAGTCGTTCTGGTGTTTTAACTTTTCCCCATTGAGGACAATGTAAGGTTTAGGTTTGGGGGGGGGGCGGGGGGTGAACTACTCTTTTATGTTTTAGCAATGATTTTCTTTTGATTTTTGTTCGTGGTTTTCAAATTACTCCTCTTAGTATGTGGTTAACTTTAGTAGAGTTAAAATAAGTTGCTCAAATGTGTTTCAAAAATTTTCATAAAACTGTGTAGAATATGCCTATTAGAAATCTGATATCATTTTTTATGATCCATGAGAATTCAGTGGGATAACTTACTATTGCATTAGACTTGGAACTTAGTTGCAAAAGAGAATATGTAAATCTAGTGTTGATCTATGTTAGTCTGAATAGTCTTGTATGCCTGTTTAAACTCAATCCTTTTTATATCTCAGTGAAATTCCTTGTTGTAATGTATGAATACAAATGAAAATTCTCTTGCTTGCAAAAGACAAATAACTTCAGAAACAGCCTGGGCAAAGCCAGGGACATGCACCAGAACAGTCAGTTACTTAAAAATAAGTGCATGTGCAGTGAAGACGAATACAAAATGGTGGTAATACTAAAAGTATTCAATGAAACAAAAATTACGTTGGTAGTAGCCAAAATGCGCTGGTAATAGCGAAAAATGGGTTTAAATTTGGAAGCAATAAGTTTCTTTAACTTTGATGATGAATTGTAAGTTGAAAAAATTTGTAGGTCAAGATTGAAATTTGTATACTTCTTTTGTGAGATTGTCAGACAACAGGCGTACTCTACTATTTTCTCTTAATTGTGATGTGACCAGGATTTTATTGTTATTTGTTGCCTCTTTGTTCTGTTAAAGTAATTGCTTATGGGTCACAATGGTTCGGGTGGAGTAACAATGAGTGTATTTGGATTGATAATGTGCTATATTTTACACAGGTTTTCAAATTGAGCAGGCTTTCAAATGATTTTCAGATATTTTACAATACTAAGTGTTAGTCATATGCTAATGAGGAGTAATCGACATTAGAAGCAGCAAAGGTCAAGCAATTTTTTTCTGAAAGGTTTGTAACAACAATGTAGGTCACCGAGGCAATCCTCCCTTTGCTTCTCTACACCAATCCATGTTTTCTTGATACACAATAATCATAATTTCACATTGACATGGGCAACACCAGTAGGGAAGCTTCATCCTAGAGTTCATAGCGGCTGAAGTGGTTCACTCTAAATTTTCACTCCCCTTTCACAAGGTCATAAGAAACAAACTCAGCACCCTTGTCCTCAACCTTCTTCTACAACATTTCCTTGTACTTTTCCACCTTTGGGCAGTCTGTGTAATGTTGGCCATTTTTCTTATTAAAGCATTTGATGTTGTGAAGGGTGACCGTTGTAGGCTTGTTAAAGCCCTGGCCCACTAGAGGCTTCTTGCTTTCATCCATGTACACTACAACCTCTTTGTTTTTGAATTTCACAAGGACCTCTAAGTCAACCACTCCATTTTTTGGTGTGAACATGGCTCATGCTTTTGGATCTATGTCAACTCCAACATATGGTAGCACAGGCTCTGTTTTTGGGTCATCAAGCACACCGGTGTTTGCTTCCTCAGCAACCCCTGCTTTGGGTGCATCTAGTACTCCTATTTTTTGATCATCTAATACCACTGCCTTTGGCTCATTGAGTACTCCAGCATATGGAGCTTCTTCTACACCAGGTTTTGGTGCTTCAAGCACCACAATTTTTAGCTTTCTCTTTGCACCCACTTTTGCCCAATCAAGTTCCACATTTGGGAGCACTCCATTTGGCACGATGCCTTTTCCCTTCGGTGCCAAAAATTCTCCTTTTGGTGCCTAGCCAACAACAACCAATTTCGAAACTCCTTTTTTTTGCCATTCTGCTTTAGGGAGTCAGCGTGGTGGAAGCAGAGTGGCACCAATATTCCCCAATAGCTGAGGGTGTTGGGGGCAGTGGAACACGTCCACCTAGAAAACTAGAGTTTATATCAGATATGCCTTTTTACAAAGACAAGAGTCACGAACAATTACGATGCGAAGTCTATCAAGTAGGTGAAAAAGGTGGACCAAATCCTGCCAGACAGCTTGCAAGCGGAGTTGGTTTTAGTGCACGAGCACAGTCAAGCCTGTTCGGCACAATAAGCATGTTTGGTCAAACAAGTGCAAACCCCTTCTCCAGAACTTCTTCAACCAACCCTATTTCTTCAAAGACACCAATTACACTTGTAGGCCAACTGGCAGGATTTGGCCCACTTTTGTCTCTTAGTTGATAGTCTTCCCATCATAACTTTTCATCACATTTTTTTTATAAATAGGCATATCTGATATAGACTCAAGTTTGCCAGTTGGTTGTGTTCGTTTTTCGCCATCCACCTCAGTAGTTGGTGTATATGGTGTTGTATATATGTGCTACTCTTCTTTTGCCATGCTGACTCCCAAAGGCAGACTGGCCAATACCAAGATTGCCAAAAGTGGGTTTTGTTGGTTGGGCTCCAAAAAGAGAATTTTGGGCTCCAAAAGGAGAAGGCATTGTGTCAAATAGAGGGCTCCCAAATGTGGAACTTGATTGGGCAAAAGTAGGTGCAGAGCCAAAGCTAAAAGATGGGGTGCTTGAAGCACCATAAGTTGGTGTAGAAGAAGCTCCAAATGCAGGTGTACTCGAAGACCCAAAGGCAATGGCACTAGAAGATCCAAAATAGGAGTACTAGATTCACCGAAAGCAAGGGTAGCTGAGGAAGCAAATACTAGTGGGCTTGATGACCCAAACACAGAGCCTGTGCTACCAAATGTTGAAGTTGACGTAGAACCAAAAGCATGAGCCATGTTCACACCAAAAGATGGAGTGCTTGACTTAGAGTCCCTTGTGCAATTTAACAACAAAGAGGTTATAATGTACATAGATGAAAGCAAGAAGCCTCCAATGGGCCATGACCTTAACAAGCCTACAGAGGTCACCCTTCTCAACATTAAATACTTCAATAATAAAACTGGCCAACAATACCTAAACAGCCCAAAGGTGGAAAAGTACAAAGAAATGTTGTAGAAGAAAGTTTAGGACAAGGGTTCTGATTTTGTTTCTTATGACCCAGTGAAAGGGGAGTGAAAATTTGGAGTGAACCACTTCAGCCGCTATGAACTCGGGGATGAAGCTTCCTTTCGTGTCAATGTGAAATTATGATTGTTGTGTATCAGGAAAACATGGATTGATTTAGAGAAGCAAAGGGAGGATTGCCTCAATGATCTACAATGTTGTTACAAACCGTTCAGATAGTTGAGTCTTTTTGTTGCTACTAGAAATTTTTCTTCCAATTGATCTTTGCTGTTTTAAATGTCGATTTCTTTTTTTATAAGAATCTAAAATCAATTAATCTTTTTGACATGGAAACTAGACTCAAATATATTTCCCAAGGTATATAATTTTCTATATTAAAATATGTTAAGGGAGTGAAATATAAAATAAAAGAGAGGAATTGAGAAGAAGATTAAAGGAAAAACAAGAAGCTGCCATTTTTTATTTTTCTTTGTCTTCTTCTTCTTCTTCCTTCCTTCCCTTCTTCTCCATCTTCTTCTCCTTTTCCATCTCAGATATATTCCTGCTCTAATACTATGTTGATTTCTAGGGACAACTCATAAACTCAACAAATCTCAAGGGAAGGAGAGAAGAGAGGAGTTGACGTAGAGCATAAAGAATTGGCCATGTTCACACCAATTCTGGAGTGCTTGACTTAGAGGGCCTCGTACAATTCAACAACAACGAGGTTATAGTTTACATGGATGAAATCAAGAAGCCTTTAGTGGGCCAGGGCCTCAACATTTTATGCTTTAATAAGAAAATTGGCCAACAATATACAAACGACCCAAAGGTGAAAAAATAAAAGGAAATACTGAAGAAGAATGCTGAGTACTTGGGTGTTGAGTTTGTTTCTTATGACCCAGTGATACGGGAGTGGAAATTTAGAGTGAAGTACTTCAGCCGCAATGATTCTGGGGATGAAGCTTCACTGTTGGTGCTGCCCGTGTCAAAGTCAAATTATGATTGTTGTGTAATAGGAAAGCATGGATTGATGTAGAGAAGCAAAGGGAGGATTGCCTCGGTGACCTACACTTTTGAAAATTTTGTTACCTGCCCATCTAGCTTGTAGTTTCAAGAGAAACTTGGCCAATCATGTAGATGTTGTTCCATGGATGACGTAACTCGTTAGCCTGAAGGTGCAAGGGGTGACTTCCACTACCTTAAGGTTTGTGTAAAAGACTTTTACCTAGAGTGGTTAAACGCCTTACTCATATAGCAAGAGACCCTTGTAAGGCCTAAATAGCCTCTCAAAGATGTGTTTCTCTCTTTTGGAAAATGTAAGATTGATTTTGCAAGGTTCAACAATACTTTTGGAGATGAAGCTCTTGAAGTACTCACCCTGTTGAAGTCTTTAGGGGAAATGCTCCTTCCAATTGGTCATTTCCTCTCATATTTCTGGTTCCTTGGATGGGTTAGACTTGTTTGCCATAAATTTTGTCCTCAGCATTGTAGAAAGTTTAGTTTTGACGAAAAGGGGGTGAAGATAGTGTTTTAGCCTTGGACTTGAGTGGGAATCACTCAAAAATCAAGAAGGAAGGGAGGATTAGGTCTTTGGAGCTCCTAGAAAACGGTTTTTAAAAAAAAAACATGTGTGTAGTTGTGTGCTTCCTCAACTATCCCTGCTTTTGATGACTCTAGTACTCCTATTTTTTTATCATCTAGTGCCACTACCTTTGGATCATTGAGTAATCCTGCATTTGGAACTTCTTCTACAGCAGCTTTTGGTGCTTCAAGAACCCCATCTTTTAGCTTTGGCTTTGCACCCGCTTTTGCTCAATCAAGTTCCACATTTGGGTGCACTCTTGGCACGATGCCTTCTCCCTTTTGTGCCAAAAATTCTCCTTTTGGTGCCCAGCCAACAACAACCACTTTTGGTAATCATGGTTTTGGCCTTTCTGCCTTAGGGTGTCAGGGTGCTAGAAGCAAAGTTGAACCAATATACCCCAATAGCTGAGGTGGTTGGGGGGTAGTGGAACACATCCAACTGGAAAACTGGAGTCTATATAAGCTATGCCTTTTTACAAAGACAAGTGTCACGAAGAATTACGATGGGAAGACTATCAACTAGGTGACAAAGGTGGCCCAAATCCTGCCAGACAACCTACAAGTGGAGTTGGTTTTAGTGCACCTGCACAGTCAAGCCAATTTGGCATAGTAAGCATGTTCTGTCAAACAAGTGCAAACCCCTTCTCTTGCACTTCTTCAACCAACCCCATTTCTTCAAAGACGACAATTCCACTTATAGGCCGACTAGCAGGATTTGGCCCACTTTTGTCTCCTAGTTTATAGTCTTCCCATTGTAATTCTTCATGACTCTTTTGTTTGTAAACAGGCCTATCTGATATAGACTCAAGTTTGCAGGTTGGTTGTGTTCCTCTGCCGCTATCCACCTCAGTTGTTGGTATATATGGTGCAGCTCTCCTTTTGTCATGCTGACTCCCAAAGGCTGACTTGCCAATACCAGGATTGCCAAAAATGGTTTTTGATGGTTGGGCTCCAAAAAGAGAATTTTGGACACCAAAGGGTGAAGATATAGTGCCAAATAGAGTGTTCCGAAATGTGGAATTTGATTGGGCAAAAGCAAATGTAAAGCCAAAGCTAAAAGATGGGGTGCTTGAAGCACCAAAAGGTGGTGTAGAAGAAGCTCCAAATGCAGGTGTACGCAATGACCCAAAGGCAGTGGCACCAGAAGATCCAAAAATAGGAGTACTAGATTCACCAAAAGCAGGGGTAGCTAAGGAAGCAAACACCAGTGTGCTTGATGACCCAAACACAGCGTCTGTGCTACCAAATGTTGGACTTGATGTAGAGCCAAAAGAATGAGACTTGTTCACACCAATGTTGGAGTGCTTGGCTTAGAGGGCGTCACAGAATTCAATAACAAAGAGGTTATAGTTTACATGGATGAAATCAAGAAACCTTTAGCGGGCCAGAGCCTTAACAATCTTGCGAAGGTCACTCTTCTCAACATTTTATGCCTTAATAAGAAAACTGGTCAACAATACACAAACGACCCAAAGGTGGAAAAATACAAGGAAATGCTGAAGAAGAAAGCTAAGGACCAGGGTGCTGAGTTTGCTTCTTATGACCCAGTGAGAGGGGAGTGGAAATTTACAGTTAAACACTTCAGCCGCAATGATTCCGGGGATGAAGCTTCCTTATAGGTGCTGCCCGTGTCAAAGTGAAATTATGATTGTTGTGTAACAGGATAACACAGATTGATGTAGAGAAGCAAAGGGAGGATTGCCTTGTTGACCTACACTGTTGAAAATTTGGTTGTCTGTCCGTCTAGCTTGTAGTTTCAAGTGAAACTTGGCCAATCTAGTAGGCGTTGTTCCAAGGATGACGTAACTCGTTAGCCTCAAGGTGCATGGGGTGATTTCATCTATCTCAAGGTTTGTGTAAAAGACTTTTACCAAGAGTGGTTAAACGTCTTACTCATATACCAAGAGACCCATGAAGGCCTAAATAGCCTTTCAAATTCATATATCTCTCTTTTTCAAAATGTAAGATCGATTTAGCAAGGTTCAACAAAACTTTTGGAGATGAAGCTCTTGAAGTACTTACCCCGTTGAAGTCTTGTGGGGAAATGCTCCCACCAATTGGGCATTTCCTCTCATATTTCTGGTTCCTTGGATGGGCTAGACTACGTTGCCAAATGTTTTGTCCTCAACATTGTAGAAAGTTTGGTTTTGATGAAAAGCGGTGAAGAGAGGGTTTTAGCCTTGGACTTGAGTGGGAATCACTCCAAAATCAAGAAGGAAGGGAGGATTAGGGCCTTGAAGCTCTTAGAAAACGTTTTTTAAGAGAGACCCATGTATCTAGTGGTGGCATGGCTAGTAAATAAGTAGAACTTTTATAGAGATGGTATATAATTGTAATAATGCAAGTTGTTGTATGTGCTCTCGTGTACTTTTCCTTTTGAAGCATGTAGCCCTAAGGGTATTGTAGTCATTGAAAACACTTTCACACAACTATAAATACAGCCTCAAGGCATGGGGCCGAGGATTCAACCCTCTTCCTCTTGGCTCAAATTCATTCTTATACCTCTCTCTCTTTTCCTCTTCTCTGTCCCATGGTTTTTTGTCTCCATTCTCCCAAGACTTGGTGTTCCTCTCTTAGCTTCTTCCCATGAGATCTGTTGAGTTTATGTGTTGTCCCTAGAAGTCAACATAGTATTTGAGCAGGAAAATATCAGAGATGGAAAAGGAGAAGAAGATGGAGAAGAAGGGAAGGAAGAAGAATAAAAAGAAGACAAAGAAAAATAAAAAAGGCAGCTTCTAGTTTTTCCTTTAGACTTCTTCCCAATTCCTCTCTTTTATTTTATATTGCACTCCGTTGTCGTATTTTAATATATAAAAGTATATACCTTTGGAAATATATTTGAGTCTAGTTTCCATGTCAGAAAGAATATTGGAAATCAGATTTTTCTAGAAAGAGTAATCGACATTTGAAGCAGCAAAGGTCAAGCAGAAAAACAATTTCTAGTAGCAACAAAAAGACTCAACTTTCTGAAAGGTTTGTAACAACAATGTAGGTCACCGAAGCAATCCTCCCTTTGCTTCTCTACATCAATCCATGTTTTCTTGATACACAACAATCATAATTTCGCATTGACATGGGCAACACCAGTAGGGAAGCTTCATCCTAGAGTTCATAGCGACTGAAGTGGTTCACTCTAATTTTTCACTCCCCTTTCATAGGGTCATAAGAAACAAACTCATCACCCTTGTCCTCAACTTTCTTCTACAACATTTCCTTGTACTTTTCCACCTTTGGGCAATCTGTGTATTGTTGGCCAGTTTTCTTATTAAAGCATTTGATGTTGTGAAGGGTGACTGTTGTAGGCTTATTAAAGCCCTGGCCCACTGGAGATTCTTGCTTTCATCCATGTACACTACAACCTCTTTGTTGTTGAATTTCAAAAGGGCCTCTAAGTCAACCACTCCGTCTTTTGGTGTGAACATGGCTCATGCTTTTGGATCTATGTCAACTCCAACATTTGGTAGCACATGCTCTATTTTTGGGTCATCAAGCACATTGGTGTTTACTTCCTCAGCAACCCCTGTTTTTGGTGCATCTAGTACTCCTATTTTTCGATCATCTAATACACTGCCTTTGGCTCATTGAGTACTCCTGCATATGGAGCTTCTTCTACACCAACTTTTGGTGCTTCTAGCAACCCAACTTTTAGCTTTGGCTCTGTACCCACTTTTGCCCAATCAAGTTCCACATTTGGGAACATTCCATTTGGCAACATTCCATTTGGCACGATGCCTTCTCCCTTCGGTGCCAAAAATTCTCCTTTTGGTGCCCAGCCAACAACCACTTTTGGTAGTCCTGGTTTTGGCCATTCTGCCTTAGGGAGTCAGGTTGGTGGAAGCAAAGTTGCACCAATATGCCCAATAGCTGAGGTGGTTGGGGGCAGTGGAACACATCCAACTGGAAAACTGGAGTCTATATCAGCTCTTCCTTTGTTAAAAAAGACAAGAATCACAAAGAATTACAATAGGACTTTCAACTAGGTGACAAAGGTGGACATAATCCTGCCAGATAACCTGCAAGTGGAGTTGGTTTTAGTGTACCTACACAGTCAAGCCAGTTTGGCACGACAATCATATTTGGTCAAACAGTGCAAACCCACTCTCCAGCACTTCATCAACCAACCCCTTTGCTTCAAAGACTGCAATTCCACTTGTACGCCGACTGGTAGGATTTGGCCCACCTTGGTCACCTAGTTGATCGTCTTCCCACCATAATTCTTCATGACTCTTTTCTTTGTAAATAGGCATACCTGATATAGACTCTAGTTTTCCAATTGGTTGTGTTCGTTTTCCGCCATCCACCATAGTTGTTGGTGTATATGGTGCAACTCTCCTTGTGCCATGCTTACTCCCTGTTAAAATGGGTCGAAGGCCCTATCCTAAAATGACTAGCCAACTTAGGAAACCTCTTTACCAACTAATAAACTCAAGATCTTTGTACTCACTAATCTATGTGGGACTATTCCTTAACACTCCCCCTCACATGTAGACCCTCTTTTGTGGCTCTACAAGTAGATAATTTAGGAGTACGCAGTTTAGGTGTAGGCCCTCTTTTTTGTGGCTCTACAAGTGGATAGTTTTAGGTGTAGGCCATCTTTTGTGGCTCTACAAGTAGATAGTTTAGGTGCAAGCCCACATATGAGTACTTGCTCTGATACCATGTTTGAGAGAGATTATTCCTGCTTGAAACTTCTCCCGTATAAAATGACAATCCACCTCAATATGTTTAGTTCTTTCATGAAAAACTGGATTTGAAGTGATATGAATAGCTGCTTGATTATCACAATGCAGATTCATGGACCCCTTTTTATAAAAACCTAGTTCGATAAGAAGGGTCCTAATCCATAAAAGTTCACTAACGGTATGGGCCATAGCTCTGTATTCTGCTTCGGCGCTAGATCTTGCAACCACATTTTGCTACTTACTTTTCCATATAACCAAGTTTCCCCCAACTAGAGTACAATATCCTGATGTAGATTTTCTATCATCAGGAGATCCAGCCCAATCTACATCTGAGAAGCCTTCTATATTGAAGTGCCCATATGTTTTATACAGCAATCCTCTTCCTGGAGCTCCTTTTAAATAACGTAATATTCTCTCTAAAGCTTGTCAGTGGGTAATTTGTGGTTTGTGCATGAATTGACTCACCACATTTACAACATATGATATGTCTGGCCTAGTTACCGTGAGATAAATCAGTTTTCCCACGAGTCTTTGATATTTGCCAATATCAATATCTTCTTCATTTGTGGCACATAATTTTACATTTGTATCCATAGGTGTGTCAACTGGTCTACAACCCTTCATTCTTGTTTCTTCAAGGAGATCCAAGACATATTTCCTTTGAGATAATATTATCCCATGTTTGGATTGAAGAACTTCTATACCCAAAAAATATTTAAGCATACCAAGGTATTTAGTCTTGAATTCCTGACATATCATCTGTTTCACCTCTTGTATGCTCAAAGCATCATCACCGGTTAAGATAATATCATCCACGTATATGGCCAATAATATTTTCCCTTTGACTGTATCTTTATAATATACGGAATGATCAACTGAGCACCGATGAAAACCAAACCGTAGGAGTGTTTGACTAAATTTATCAAACCAAGCTCGAGGGGACTGCTTATGCCCATATAAAGACTTTTTTAACCGGCATACTGGCTCCCCCTCAACCACATAATCAGGTGGTTGAACCATATAAATTTCCTCACTGATATCACCATTTAAAAAAGAATTTTTAACATCCAACTGATAGACTGGCCATGAGGAGTTAGCATCAATAGATAAGATGATGCGTACCGAATTCAATTTTGCAACAGGAGAGAAGGTCTCCTCATAATCTATCCCATAGCACTGCGTATAGCCCTTAGCAACCAGTCGAGCTTTAAGACGAGTAACCGATCCATCTGGATTATGTTTCACCGAAAAAACCCATCGACAACCAACCGGTCTTTTACCTTTCGGGAGTGATGTTAAGTACTAGGTTTGGTTTTCATATAAGGCGTGCATTTCTTCATCCATAGCCGCCTTCCATCCTGGACGTCTCAGGGCCTCCTGATACGACTGTGGATTGGAAGAAGAAGAAAGGGACACAAGAAACTGAAAACGCTCGGAAGACAAGCGATGGTGAGACATAAAATTTGAGATAGGATGTGAAGTGGTACAGGAGTGACTTCTTTTCTTAAAGCAATAGGCCGAGTATCAAATTCAGGCCCATACATATGAGGAGAAGGACTTACCTTAGGTGGATCTGACAACTCCACAGGTGAAGGTACGGCCGGTGCATCAAGGGATGGATCCACTTCAAGATTGAATGGCACAAGCGGACAAGGAGTAGTAGAAGGACAAGTCCATCCTGGAGGAGCATCATGGGAGGAGTAGAAGGGAGTGTCCTCAAAGAAAGTCACATCCCTAGAGATAAACATCCTCCAAAGGGTAGGATTATAACAGACATAACCTTTCTGGGTGCGAGAGTATCCCAAAAAAATGCACTTCATAGACCGAGGATCAAGTTTATTTTTATGTGGAGATGTAACATGAACAAAACATATACATCCAAACACTTTCAAAGGAAGAGAAAAAGGATCTTCACCATTAAATAACACAGAGTAAGGAGTTTTATGATGAAGGATTGATGAAGGTAACCTATTAATGAGAAAGCATGCTGTAAGTATAGCATGAGGCCAATAGAAATAGGGTACCTTCATGGAATAGAGGAGGCCTCGAGCAACTTCAAGAAGATGACGATTCTTCCTTTCAGCAACATCATTTTGTTGAGGAGCATAGGCACATGATGTTTGATGAATAAGCCCATTACTCTCACAAAATGATTTAAAGTCATGAGACATGTATTCCTTAGCATTATCAGATCTAAGGGTTTGAATTTTCTTCCCAAATTGTGTCAAGACCATAGCATGAAAATTTTTAAACAAAGGAAGAATTTCGGAATGCTCTTTAAATAGAAATAACCAAGTCACTTGAGTAAAATCATCAACAAAAATGACAAAATATTTAACTTGGGAAATATTTGAGACACATAAAGGGCCCCATACATCAGAATGTATTAGCTCAAATGGAGCAATACTTGTAGTTGTAAGACGAGGAGAATATGTACTCCTGACATGTTTACTTAATTGACAAACCTCACAACTAATATTAGAAAGTCCTTTTAAAGATGGAACCAAAGAACGAAGTGAAGGGGTAGATGGATGACCAAGTCGGTTGTGCCAAAGTTGGGCCTCAGATGTAGTGGACGATAATGCAGCTAATGGTGGAAGAGTGAAGTAGTACAAACCTCCCTTTTCATGGCCGCCACCAATCACCCGCTTCGTAGTGAGATCCTGAAAGACACAAGAAGATGGTGAGAAGGTGATAGAGCAATTTAATTGTTTGGTCAATTGGCTAACCGAGAGAAAATTTAAAGGAAATTGAGGAACAAACAAAACATCTTGAAGGGGAATAGATGAAGTAAGAGAGGAGGAACCTTTGCCAAGGACCTTGGTTTGGGTACCATCAGCAATAGTAACGAATTTATGAGGATAACAAGGAGATAAGAACTGCAACAAGTGTTTGTTACCTGATAGATGTTCGGAGGCCCCGAAGTCGATGATCCAAAAGGAAGAGGAAGAAGAGGAAGAAAGCATACCTGAGGCAATAGTTGTGGCAGCAGTAGATGATGAGGGAATAGATGATTCCATGAAGGACTTCATTTTCTAAAATGTAGCATAGTCCTCAGCCATAAGAGTCACATTTCTGGATGATGATTCAGCCTTATCTTCATTTTTCTCAACGTTAAATGAGACTGGGTTAGCTGTGGCCCAATCAGGCTTGCCATGAAGTTTCCAGCATGATGCCACAAGGTGGTTCTGACGGCCACAATAAGTGCAAAGTTGAGGCTCAGTATGAAAAGAATTCTGACCCATTCTACCACCTCTATTTTCAGTCCCTCTCATAGTTCGACCCCCTCTCATATTTCTGCTCCGTCCTCGGGATGAGAAAGATGTTTCCCGATTGCCAGAGAACATCACCGATGGAGCATCAATAGGAGAAGGAGGGGATGGATCCGGTATCCTAAGTAATGAAACACTAATATCATCGAAGGATGGAAGAGCAGAAGAACTTAGAAGTTGAGTTTTGGCCACCTCAAGGTATGGTTTAATATTCGATAAGCAAATGATTGCTGCCAAAGCTTCTCTTTGTCGTTCTTGAACGGCAATATCAGTGGAATATGGCTGAGCTATTTTCCATTCTTCAAGAAAACCGCGAAACCGTGCCAAAAATTCATGAATATTATCTCCATGTTTCGTATGCAGCATGTTTTGTATGACATCATATATTTTTTGTAATGAAGCAGTGCTTGAGTAAAGCTTGGCACAAGTGTCCCATATGTTCTTGGCAGTTTCCAAGTGGACCACATTGTTGGCCACCTGCTCTTCCATGCTATTAATGAGCCAACTTATCACCATGTTATCATCCTTAACCCACTTGTGGTAGGACGCATCTTCATCATCAATGGGAGGAGGAAAGTTAACAACGTGGCTCAAGAGGTCATGAGTAATAAGAACCCTCCGAACTGATTGTGACCAGCTCATGTAATTGGAGAGACCTCTAAGTGGAATTGTAGTAATACGGAGTACATCACTCTTATTACTATTGTACCCAATCTCCATGATGAGGCAAGTAAAATATGGAGGTCAAGGGAAAAGGCCTTCTTCAAAGAACAATTACTCTATGTAATTTGAAGAACCTGTAGACCAAATCAATCACCAACGAAAGAGAACAAGAACCAATTTCTTTCACAAGGGCAAGCACCAAATTATCAACAAATTTGTGCCTTTAGAAAGTGATAATAACATCCAACCATCACTCAACTTCTCTTGTATTCATAAGAACAAAGAGAAGAAAGTAGATGCAACCGATTAGGCCTTAATCCAAACTCCAACACAAACAAGCAATAGACAAAAATTTAGAGAAGATTTAACGACAAACCAAGACACTTGGAAGAAATTTATCTTCAGCTCATGGGTGACTTCAACATAAGAAAAAAATTCAATTGTTGAAGTTAAAAAAAGGGAACTACAAAGGGTAAATGGTTGTTGGCATTTCATCAAACATGTAATGGGCATCCAACAACACAACACAAACCCATGAGCAACCTAAAGTAGGAGAAGATACAGCAACATGTGCTGGAATTCTACCTCAAATGAGATGGATCCAAATTACATAAAGGTAATTGAATTTCACGCATCAATCTTAATAAGATGCAAACAGCAAATGATCTTGATCACTTTTGTAATTGATTTACAAGGAGTCAAGATTATAACATCAATTTAGTCATAGAAATAAATCTTTACAACATATAAAGATTTATCTTGACTTGATGTGACTCAAAATTCAAGAAGTAAAGAAAAACAGTAAAAAGGAGTATGTAAATAAGAAAAGGAAACAAAAAAATTTAAATAAGAAGATAATGAACTTATCTCTTTATGACTGAACTCCTTTTACAACTTCTTGAACAGATTTCATAATAACTCCATGAAAATATCCTAAACTCCTTGCTCTGATACCATGTAGAAATGGGTCGAAGACCCTATCCCAAAATGACTAGCCAACTTAGGAAACCGCTTTACCAACTAATAAACTGAAGATCTTTGTACTCACTAATCTATGTGGGACTATTCCTTAACACTCCCTAAGGCAAACTAGCCAATACCAGGATTGCCAAAAGTGGTTTTCATTGGTTGGGCTCCAAAAAGAGAATCCTGGGCACCAAAGGGAGAAGGCATTGTGCCAAATAGAGTGCTCCCAAATGTGGAACTTGATTGGGCAAAAGTAGGTGCAAAGCCAAAGCTAAAAGATGGGGTGCTTGAAACACCAAAATGTGGTGTAGAATAAGCTCCAAATGCAGGTGTACTCGATGACCCAAAGGCAGTGGCACTAGAAGATCCAAAAGGAGTACTAGATGCACCAAAAGTAGGGGTAGCTGACGAAGCAAACACCAGTGTGCTTGATGATCCAAACCCAGAGCATGTGCTACCAAATGTTGGAGTTGACGTAGAGCCAAAAGAATGAGCCATTTTCACACCAATGTTGGACTGCTAGACTTAGAGGGTATCACTCAATTCAACAACAAAGACGTTATAGTTTACATGGATGAAAACAATAAGCCTTCATTGGGCCAGGGCCTTGTGAAGCCTGCAAAGGTCACCCTTCTCAACATTTTATGCTTTAATAAGAAAACTGGCCAACAATACACAAACGACCCAAAGGTGGAAAAATACATGAAAAAGCTGAAGAAAAAAACTAAGGACTTGGGTGTTGGGTTTGTTTCTTATGAAGCAGTGAAGGGGGATTGGAAATTTAGAGTGAAGCACTTCAACTGCAATGATTGCGGGAACGAAGCTTCCCAATTGATGTTGGCCGTGTCAAAGTGAAATTATGATTGTTGTGTTACGGGAAAGCACATATTGATGTAGAGAAGCAAAGGGAGGATTGCCTAGGTGACCTACACTATTGAAAATTTGGTTGTCTACCCATCTAGCTTGTAGTGTTAAGAGAAACTTGGCCAATCCAGTTGACATTTTACCAAGGATGATGTACCTCGTTAGCCTCAAGGTGCATGGAGCGACTTCCACTACCTCATGGTTTGTATAAAAGACTTTCACCAAGAGTGGTTAAAGGCCTTACTCATATACCAAGAGACCCACGTAAGGCCTAAATAGCCTCTCAAAGTCATGTATCTCTCTTTTGAAAAATGTAAGAACAATTTTGGAAGGTTCAACAATACTTTAGCAGATGAAGCTCTTGAAGTACTTACCCTGTTGAAGTCTTGTGGGGAAATGCTCCCTCCAATTGGGCATTTTCTCTCATATTTCTGGTTCCTTGGATGGGGTAGACTTCCTTGCCATAAATTTTCTCCTCAGCATTGTAGAAAGTTCAGTTTTGATTAAAAGCGGGTGAAGAGAGGGTTTTAACCTTGGACTTGAGTGGGAATCACTCAAAAATCAAGAAGGAAGGGAGGATTAGGGCTTTGCAGCTCTTAGAAAAGCGGGTGAAGAGAGGGTTTTAGCCTTGGACTTGAGTGGGAATCACTCAAAAATCAAGAAGGAAGGGAGGACTAGGGCTTTGCAGCTCTTAGAAAACGTTTTTTTAAGAGAGACCCGTGTGTGTAGTGCTGGCATGGCTAGTAAATAAGTAGAACTTTTATAGAAATGGCATATAATTGTAATAATGCAAGCTGTTTTATGTGCACTCGTGTATTTTTTCTTTTAAAGTATGTAGCCCTAAGGGCATTGTAGTCATTGCAAACACCTTCACACAACAATAAATACAGCCTCAAGGAATGGGGCCAAGAATTCAAGCCTCTTTCTCTTGGCTCAAATTCATTCTTGTACCTCTCACTCTTTTCCTCTTCTCCTTCCCATGAGATCAGTTGAGATTATGTGTTGTCCCTAGAAAACAACATAGTATTAGAGCAGGAAAATATCTAAGATGGAAAAGGAGAAGAAGATGGAGAAGAAGGGGAGGAAGAAGAAGAAGAAGAAGCCAAACAAAAAGAAAAAAGGGCAGCTTCACGTTTTTCCTTTAGTCTTCTTTCCAATTCCTCTCTTTTATTTTATATTTCACTCCCTTAACATATTTTAATATAGAAAATTATATAGCTTTGGAAATATATTTGAGTCTAGTTTCCATGTCAAAAAGAATATTTGAAATCATATTTTTATAGAAAGAGAAATCGATACATGAAGCAGCAAAGGTCAAGCAGAAGAAAATTTTCTAGTTGCAATAGAAAGACTAAACTCTTTGAACGGTTTGTAACAAAATTGTAGGTCACCGAGGCAATCCTCCCTTTGCTTCTCTACATCAATCCATGTTTTTCTAATACACAACAATCATAATTTCACATTGACACGGGCAGCACCAGTAGGAAACTTCATCCCCAAGTTCATAGCAGCTGAAGTGGTAAACTCTCAATTTCCACTCCCCTTTCACAGGGTCATAAGAAACAAACTCAGCACCTTGTCCTCAAATTTCTTCTACAACATTTCCTTGTACTTTTCCATCTTTGGGCCGTCTATGTATTGTTGGCTAGTTTTCTTATTAAAGCATTTGATGTTGAGAAGGGTGACCTCTGTATACTTGTTAAGGCCCTGGCCCATTGGAGGATTCTTGCTTTCATCCATGTACACTATAACCTCTTTGTTATTGAATTGCACAAGGGCCTCTAAGTCAAGCACTCCATCTTTTGGTGTTAACATGACTCATGCTTTTGGCTCTACGTCAACTCCAACATTTGGTAGCGCAGGCTCTGTGTTTGGGTCATCAAGCACACCGGTGTTTGCTTCCTTAGCTACCCTTGCTTTTGGTGTATCTAGTACTCCTATTTTTGGATCATCTAGTGCCATGATCTTTCACTCATTTAGTACTCCAGCATGTGGAGCTTCTTCTACACCAACTTTTGGTGCTTCAAGCACCCCATCTTTTAGCTTTGGCTCTGCACCCGCATTTGCCCAATCAAGTTTCACATTTGGGAGCACTCCATTTGGCATGATGCCTTCTCCCTTCGGTGCAAAAAAATCTCCTTTTGGTGCCTAGCTAACAACAACCACTTTTGGTAGTCCTGGTTTTGGCCATTCTGTCTTAGGGAGTTAGGGTGGTGGAAGCAGAGTTGCACCAATATACCCCAATAGCTGAGGTGGTTGGGGGCAATGGAACACATCCAACTGGAAAACTGGAGTCTATATCAGCTATGCCTTTTCACAAAGACAAGAGTCACGAAGAATTATGATGGGCAGACTATCAACTAGGTGACAAAGGTGGACCAAATCTTGTCAGTCAGCATGCAAGTGGGGTTGGTTTGAGTGCACCTACACAGTCAAACCACTTTGGCACAACAACCTTGTTTGGTCAAACAAGTGCAAACCCTTTTTCTTCAAATACAGCAATTCCACTTGTAGGCTGACTGGCAGGATTTGGCCCACCTTTATCTCCAAGTTGATAGTCTTCCCATCATAATTCTTCATGACTCTTTTCTTTTAAAACTTGCATATCTAATATAGACTCAAGTTTGCCAGTTGGTTGTGTTCCACTGCCGCCATCCACCTCAGTTGTTGGTGTATATGGTGCAACTCTCCTTTTGCCACGCTGACTCCCAAATGTAGACTGGTGTTATGGACTCAATAAGACTGAGTCATCTACTTTACTTTTATTATTTATGTTGCTTTTAATTTCGAATTTTATTGATTTGTAATAAGACTTAAAGGTAGGGGTAGAATTGGGTTTAATAACCCTAACCTATGTTGATGTTAATTACCCTATTTAAGGGGTAAGGATGGAGAAATAAAGCAAGTTCGGAATTAGCATAAACTAGGGTAATTTAGGTTCCTTCTAGGCTCTCTATTCTAGGGTTCTTGGTGTGAACTCTCTTGGGGGTTTGCTGCATCCATTGGGGAGTCTTTGAGGAGATCTTGGAAGGAAAAGGAGGAGGAATCAGCCTTCTCTTCCATGCTGCAATAGTCATCCATCTCTTCCACGAACCAGTAGTGAGGGGAGGAGGATTTGGTTGAGTCTTAGCATCAAGAAAGGGATTTTTGAGTTGCTGAATTGAAGGAGGTCTTCAAGATGTATTTTTATCTATCTTTTCCAAGTTTACAAGAGCTAGAGACTGCCCTCTTTACATTCAGCATTGGTAGTTGCATGAAATTAGAAACCCTACTCATTGATGTGAGGTATAAAGTGGGGTTTCATAATTGGATCCTTAAAACAGTCTCTTGCTTGAATTGGTGCATTCATAATTAAGAAAAGGAAACTCCTTTTCAAGGGGAATGAATTCAGTAAAGGGAAAGGGGTTGTTCTTGAGTAATTACAGCAAGTAAAACCCTCTTCACATGAATCATAAAAGAGGGGTTTCATATCTGAGTGCTTAAACAGTCCTTTAACTTGCTGGTTGCATCTATAATTGAGAAAAGGAAACTCCTTTTCAATTATAACGTGTGAGGGAAGAAAAAGATAGTTTCTTTTCACAAAAACGTGTTAAGAAACCCTCTAACAGTGCTGGATTCATATTCAACTCGCCGAGTTACTAGATCCATGGCTAGGGACCATAACAACTGGCCAAAACCAAGATTGACAAAAGTTGTTTTTTTTTTGTTGGGCACCAAAAAGAGAATTTTGGACACCAAAGGGTGAAGGCATATTGACAAATGGAGTAATGCCAAATGTGGAACTTGATTGGGCAAAAGGAGGTGCAGTGCTAAAGCAAAAAGATGGGGTGCTTGAAGCACCAAAAGTTGTTGTAGAAGAAGCTCCAAATGCAGGACTACTCGATGAGCCAAATGTAGTGGCACTAGACGATCCCAAAAATAGAAGTACTAGATGCACCAAAAGCAGGTGTAGTTGAGGAAGCAAACACTGGTGTGCTGGATGACGTAAACATAAAGCATGTGCTACCAATGTTGGAGTTGACGTAGAGCCAAATGAATGAGCCATGTTCACACCAATGCTGGAGTGCGTGACTTAGAGGGCCTCGTGCAATTCAACAACAAAAAGCTTATTGTTTACATGGAAGAAATCAAGAAGTTTCCAGTGGGCTAGGGCCTTAACTAGCCTGCAAAGGTCACCCTTCTCAACATCAAATGCTTTAATAAGAAAACTGGCCAACAACACACAAACGGCCCAAAGGAGGAAAAGTACAAGGAAACGCTGAAGAAGAAAGGCAAGGAGCAGGGTGCTGAGTTTGTTTCTTATGACCCAGTGAAAGTGGAGTGGAATTGTATAGTGAAGCACTTCAATAGCAATGATCCTGGGGATGAAGCTTCCCTACTGGTGCTGCCCTTTTGAAATTGAAATTATGATTGTTGTGTAACAGGAAAGCACGGAATGATGTAGAGAATCAAAGGGAGGACTGCCTTGGTGACCTACACTATTGAAAATCTGGTTGTGTGCCCGTCTAGCTTGTAGTTTCAAGAGAAACTTGGCCAATCTTGTAGACGTTTTTCCAAGGATGACGTAACTTGTTAGCCTCAAGGTGCATGGGGTGACTTCCACTACCTCAAGGTTTGTGTAAAAGACTTTTACCAAGTGTGGTTAAACGCCTTACTCAGATACCAAGAGACCCATGTAAGGCCTAAATAGCCTCTCAAAGTCATGTATCTCTCTTGTGCAAAATGTAACATCAATTTTTCTAGGTTCAACAATAGTTTTGAAGATGAAGCTCTTGAAGTACTTACCCCATTGAAGTATTGTGCAGAAATGCTCCCTCCAATTGGGAATTTCCTCTCATATTTCTGGTTCCTTGGATTGGGTAGACTTCCTTGCCATAAATTTTGTCCTCAACATTGTAGAAAGTTTTTTTTTTATGATAAGTGGGTGAAGAGAGGGTTTTAGCCTTGTACTTCAGTGGGAATCACTCAAAAATCAAGATGGAAGGGAGGATTAGGGATTTGGAGCTCTCAGAAAACGTTTTTTAAGAGAGACCCATGTGTGTAGTGGTGGCATGGCTAGTAAATAAGTAGAAATTTTATAAAGATGGCATATAATTTTAATTATGCAAGCTATTTTATGTCCTCTCATCTATTTTTCCTTTTGAAGCATGTACCCCTAAGGGCATTGTAGTCATTGCAAACACATTCACACAACTATCAATATAGCCTCAAGGCAAGGGCTCAAGAATTCAAGCCTCTTTCTCTTAGTTCTTATTCGTCCTTATACCTCTCTCTCTTTTCCTCTTCTCTTTCCCATGTTTTCTTGTCTCCTCTCTATCGAGACTTAGAGTTCCTCTCTTCTCTCCTTCCCATGGGATTTGTTGAGTTTATGTGTTTTCCCTAGAAATCAACATAGTATTAGAGCAGAAAAATATCTGAAATGGAAAAGGAGAAGAAGATGGAGAAGAAGGGGAGGAAGAAGAAGAAAAATAAAAATGGACAGCTTCTCATTTTCCCTTTAGTCTTCTTCCCAATTCCACTTTTTTATTCGATATTTTACTCCCTTAACATATTTTAAATATAAAAAATTATATACCTTTGGAAATATTTTTGAGTCTAGTTTCCAAGTCAAAAAGAATATTTGAAGTCAGATTTTTCTAGAAAGAGAAATCGAAATTTGAAGAAGCAAAGGTCAAGCAGAAGAAAATTTTATAGAAGCAACAAAAAGCCTCAACTTTTTGAACTGTTTGTAGCAACATTGTAGGTCACCGAGGTAATCCTCCCTTAGCTTCTCTACATCAATCCATGTTTTCTTAATACACAACAATCATAATTTCACATTGACACGAACAGCATCAGTAGGGAAGCTTCATCCTCGAGTTCATAGCAGCTGAAGTGGTTCACTCTAAATTTCCACTCACCTTTCACAAGGTCATAAGAAACAAACTCAATACCCTTGTCCTCAACTTTCTTCTACAACATTTCCTTGTACTTTTCTACCTTTGGGTTGTCTGTGTATTGTTGGCCATTTTTTTATTAAAGCATTTGATGTTGAGAAGGGTGACCTTTGTAGGTGTTGGAAGATAATCTCAAGCCCACACGACCAAGGAAGGCCTACATATCTAAGATTATTATAAGATTGGCCACATGACCAAGGAAGGCCCATAAGATGGGCCCAAGCCCATAAGAAGTAGGACGCACAATGATTACCAAGAGCTGGCATCTTTATCACATTAGTTGGAAGATCAAGAAGGACTCACCAAAGTATCTTCATCTTAGGGTCACGACCAAGAAGAGTTTTAGTTTGAGTTATGTTTTTTTTTTATCAATATTGAGTTATTTAATTATGCTAGGACTTATCTTTAAGTGTTAGAGTTTGGGTGTAATTGGGACAAGGATAGTTTTATTGTAATTGGACTCTACTACCTTCCTCTAATATAAATAGAGGTTCATGTACTCTGATTACAACAAGTTATTGATGTCAATGATGTATTTTATTTTTTCATAAATTCAACATGGTATCAGCGCTTCTGTGAGTTGACTTGGTCAACTCACGGAGGTAATGTGATCCTTTTCTCTAAACTCTAAGTTTTCTTTGCGCTTTTTACCTCTATATGGAGTTTTTCATATTGAAAAGTATATATTTACGGAAAGATATTTGAGTCTAATTTCCAAATAAAATGATTTGTTCCGATTGGAGTTATCTACAGAGATATGTTGATATTTGAATGAATAAAGATCAGATTGCAAAAAGGTTAGAGCAGCTACAACAATCTTCAAATTCTGAAGTAATTTTTGCTATCAAGAACTAGACTTTATATGAAGAAATATATATCAAAATAAATAAATAAATATATATATATATATATAAGTCTATTCTTTTACCTATTCAACTAATTTTTTCATCTGATTTATCTACAAAGAGAAATTGATATTTGAAGCAGCAAAGGTCAGATTGAAAAAGAGATTCAAGCGGCAGCATAAATATATCAAAATAAATATATATAAGTCTATTCTTTTACCTATTCAACTAATTTTTTTATCTGATTTATCTACAAAGAGAAATTGATATTTGAAGCAACAAAGGTCAGATTGAAAAAGAGATTCAAGCAGCAGCAGAAAGCCTCAACTTCTGAGGTATTTTAAGCTATCAAGAAATAGACTTTATATGGAGAATTATATATAAAAAGAAAGATACGTAAGTCTATTTTATTACCTATTCAACCAATTCTTGGTATGATTTTTTTATAAGGAGATATTGTTCTTGGAAAGAGTCGATGGTCATTCTGGAAAAAAAGGAGAAACAATACTTAGTTCGGCCAGATGACAGAAATCGAAATCTATCAGATTATTTATCTTCTGATAATTATATTTTATGAAGAGAATTTATACTTGACTAAAAGTTATTTAAGTCTAATTTCATAATGAGAAAATTTCATGCTAATATGATCTATATTTAAAGAAATATTCACATTGGAAGAATCAAAGGTCATGTTGGTATTTTGTTACATTGAAAATCTGAATTTAAGCCAATTGTTTTGTGTCACTTTTTGAGTTAATATATCATGAAAATATCTCACTTCTCCTTGGTTTGAGGGTTTATTTATACATCACTGTTATTTGGGCCTATTTCTACATCTATGATATTTGGTTCAAGCTGGGATCACTGCCATTACTTCCCAGCTTGAAGGGGAGAAGTAAAAAACAGTACAAGAAAGAGGTATTTATTCCTTATGTTGTGGATAAGTTTATGTGACAAAAATATTCAAGAAAGGGGAATTACAAAAGATGAAGCTTGTGCATCTAATAAAAAATATTTATATCGGATTATGATTATTTCATGGGTCCTTCTACAAGGTTTATTATTTTGGTTCATGTTATATGTGTTGGAAGATGGTCGTGTTATATTCAATTGCAGCTATTATGTCTCTTTGGGGACATTATTATTGGAGAAGAGTTGGCCTCATCTCATCATTTATTTTACCTCGACAAAAGATAGAAGACGGAGTGTACCCTACATCCAGCATTAGGACTGGAGTATGAAGCAATGGCTTACCAGGTAGGAGTGATTTTTACTCTCACTTATGCCACAGGGCCTCATGGAAGGACATAACAGCATGAGGGGGAATGTTGGAAGAAGAAGACATATTGGAAGATGTGCCATTGTATACAAATATATTCTATACATTATTTGCAGCAAGTTGGGGGTTCATGTTGTTCTCTCACCCCCAGCTTGAGGGGGACTGTTGGATGATAAGCTCAAGCCCAGATGACCAAGGAAGGCCCACATATCTAAGATTATTATAAGATGGGTCACACGACCAAGGAAGGCCCCACAAGATAGGCCCGAACCCATAATAAGTAAGACCCACAATGATTACCATGAGCTGGCATCCTTATCACATCAGTTGGAAGATCAAGAAGGACTCACAAAAGTATCTTTATCTTAGGGTCATGACCAAGAAGATTTTTAGTTTGAGTTATGTTTGTCTTTTATCAATATTGAGTTATTTAATTATGCTAGGACTTATCTTTTAAGTGTTAGAGTTTGGGTATAATTGGGAAAAGGGTAGTTTTATTGTAATTGGACTCTACTACCTTCCTCTATTATAAATAGAGGTTCATGTAATCTGATTACAAAAAGTTATTGATGTCAATGAAGTATTTTACTTGTCCATAAATTCAACAGTAGGCTAGTTAAGGCCCTTGCCAACTAGAGGCTTCTTGCTTTCATCCATGTTCACTATAACCTCTTTCTAGTTGAATTGCGAAAGGGCCTCTAAGTCAAGCACTCCATCTTTTGGAGTGAACACGGCTCATGCTTTTGGCTCTATTTCAAATCCAACATTTGGTAGCACATGCTATGTGTTTGGGTCATCAAGCACATCGGTGTTTGCTTCCTCAGCTACCCCTGCTTTTGGTGCATCTTGTACTCCTATTTTTGGATCTTCTAGTGCCACTGCCATTTGCTCATTGACTACTCTTGCATTTGGAGCTTCTTCTACACCGTATTTTGGTGCTTCAAGCTCCCCATCTTTTAGCTTTGGCTGTGCACCTGCTTTCCCAATCAAGTTCCACATTTGGAGCACTCCATTCAGTAAGATAACATCTTCCTTTGGTGCCAAAAATTCTCCTTTTGGTGCCCAAAGAACAACAACCACTTTTGGAAGTCCTTGTTTTGGACATTCTATCTTTGGGAGTCAGGGTAGTGGAAGCAGAGTTGCACCAATATTCCAGTTGGATGTGTTCCACTGCCCCCAATAGCTGAGGTGGTTGGGGGCAGTGGAACACATCCAACTGGAAAATTGGAGTCTATATCAGCTATGCCTTTTTACAAAGACAAGAGTCAAGAAAAAATAATATGGGAAGACTATCAACTAGGTGACAAAGGTGGACTAAATCCTAGCAGTCAGCCTGCAAGTGGAGTTGGTTTAGGGCACCTGCACAGACAAGCCAGTTTGGCACAGCAAGCATGGTTGGTCAAACTAGTGAAATTCCCTTCTCCAACACTTCCCTAACCAAGCCCGTTTCTTCAAAGACAGCAATTCCACTTGTAGGCTTACAGGTAAGATTTGGCCTACTTTTGTCTCCTAGTTGATAGTCTTTCCACCATAATTCTTCATGATTCTTTTCTTTGTAAACATGCATATCTCATATAGACTCAACTTTTCCAGTTGGTTGTGTTCCATTACCGCCACCCACCTCAATTGTTGGTGTATATGGTGAAACTCTCCTTTTGCTACACTGAATCCGAAAGGCAGAAATTGCCAAACCCAGGACTGACAAAAGTGGTTTTTCTTGGTTGGGCTCCAAAAAGAAAATTCTGGATACCAAAGGGAGAAGGCATTGTGCCAAATAGAGTGCTCCCAAATGTGGAACTTGATTTGGCAAAAGCACATGCAAAGCCCTGGCCCACTGGGTCTTCTAGCTTTCATCCATGTACACGATAACCTCTTTGTTGTTGAATTGCACAAGGGCATCTAAGTCCAACACTCTGTCTTTTGTTGTGAACACGGCTCATGCTTTTGGCTCTACATCAACTCCAAAATTTGGTAGCATAGGCTTTGTGTTTGGGTCATCAAGCACAGCAGTGTTTGCTTCCTCAGCTATCCCCGCTCTTGGTGCATCTAGTACTCCAATTTTTGGATCTTCTAGTGTCATTGCCTTTGGCTCATTGAGTACTCCTGCATTTGGAGCTTCTTCTACACTAGCTTTTGGTGATTCAAGTGTTTGAAGATAGACTCAAGCCTACAAGCTCAAGGCTAGAAGCCCACACGTCAAGGGAGTGGCAAAGTGGTTATTTATGGTTTGTTCTATAAGGATGGCATGAAGATGTAAATACGTTGTCTTAGTATGTCTTTTAATCTATTGAGTTCGTAACCCTATAAATAAGAGCATTGGCTAAGAGGTAAGATATTCAAGCCTTCTCCTCTCTTTGAGAAATCTTCTAGGCACCCTCTCTTCTCCCTTGACACATTTTCTCCTTCCCTTAATCCTAACTCACCTCTCTAACGTCCTTCTCCCTTGTCTCTCTTCTCTCTCCTCTTTCCTTCTTCTTCCACGTTTACCTAGAATCATTCTCATGGAGTCCTAACTTCTACATGGTATCAGAGCATGGAGGTTAGGTTAAGATCCCTATTCAAGTAGTTATGTCATCCAATGAAGAAGTTGTTTATAGAAGAAGTTCTGCCATGAAGAGATAGGTAAAATCTATTTTTTTTTTCAAATTCTCTATTTACGGTTTCAATTTTTTTTGTTTATCACTTCTCAAATTCTTGATTCACATCACGTCAGGATAATCTTCATAAATATTGTGAAGAACTATCTTTTATGACTAAAAGGATGTTGTAGTCTTGATCATCTTCTAGCAAAATTACATGATTGATCAAAGGTCGGTTTTTTCTATTCGTTATTTGGATTCAGTTACCTTTATGTTACGGGAATCAAACATTGTTGATATGGGATTCCAACATATGTTGCTGTCAATCCTATTATCTAACATTACACATGAGACTGTGTGATAGTTGGATGACCAATATATGTTTGATGAAATTCCAACACTCACTTACCCCCATTATTTTTGCGTTTGAACTTCAGCAATTGAATCCTTCTTTGTGTTGAAGTATTCCCATGAGTTGGAATTTATTTTGCCAAGAAATTACTCTCAGTTTGCTAGGAAAGGCCTTGTCTAAAGTTGCTCTCGGTTTTGTGGTTGAGTTTGGATTAAGGATAAGAGTTGCATCTATTCTCTTCTCTATTTTTTTGATAAATATAAGAGAAGTTGAGTAGTGGCTGGTTCTTATTATCACTTGACAAAAACACCAATTTTTCCATGATTTGGTGCTTCTTCTTGTGAAAATATTCTCTACTTATTTTTGGTGGCTAATTTGGTCTATGGGTGCTTCAAATTACATTGTGTAATTGTTATTTAAACCCCTTTAACAATTGACCTCACTAATTGATTTGCGTCGACACATAGAGTGGACATATGAGTAATAAGAATGAAATACTTTGAATTACTATAATTCCACTAAGAGGTTTTTCCAATTGCTTTAGGTGGTCACAATCGGTACGGAGGGTTCTCATTACTCGTGACCTTCTCAGTCATGTTATCGAAATCCCTCCTCCGATTAATAAAGAAGATGAAGTATACCATAAAAGGGTCAAAAACAATAACATGGTTATCAGTTGACTTATTAACAACATGGAAGAGCATGTCGCTAACAATATGGTCCACTTGGAAACTTCCAAGGATATTTGGGACACACGTGCTAAGCTCTATTCCAGTATCGCCTCCTTGCAAAGAGTATATAATGTTTTCCAAAGTATGCTAGCTACCAAATAAGAGATAATATTCATGAGTGTCTGGCCCGATTTTGTGACCTTCTCCAAGAATGGAAAACTGCTCAACCATACTCTATTGACATCGTTGTTGAAGAAAAATAGTGCAAGGCCCTGGCAGTGGCTATTTGCCTTACCAATATTAAGCCGTATCTAGAGGTGGCTAAGACTCAGATTCTTAGTTCCTCTTCCCTTCCCTCTTTTGATGACATCAGTACTACATTGTTACGAATTTCTGATCCATCTCCTCCTTCTCTGATTGATGCTCCATTAGTTATGTTCTCTGGTAATTGAGGTACATCATCCTCATTTCGAGGACATGACAGAAATACAAAAGGAGGCTGCAATAGAGGTGGTCGAACAGGTTCAACCCATTTCCGTACTGAGCCTCAATTGTGCACTTACTGTGGTGGTCCTTGTGGATTCATGTTGAAAACTCCATGGCAAGCCTAATTCGGAGATATCCAATCTAGCCTCAGTTAATGTTGAGAAAAAGGAGGATAGGACTGATTCTCATTCCAAAAATGTGACTATTTCTGTGGAAGACTACGCTGCAATTCATAAGCTGAAATCCTTATTGGATCAGTCCTCTATTCCACCAGGTCCTACTGCTGCCACTACCATTGCCTCAGGTATGTTTGCTTCCACTTCAACCCTTTCCTCTAGGATCATTGACTTCGGGGCTTCCGAACACTTGTCAGGTAAAAAACACATGCTTTATTCATTGTCTCCATGTCTTCCTCATAAATTTGTCACTATTGCAAATGGTTCCCAAACCATTTGTTCCTCAATTTTCATTAAATATGCTCTCTGTTAGTCAATTAACCAAAAAATTTAATTGTTCTATTACCTTCTCACCATCTTTGTGTATATTTCAAGATCAAACTACGAAACAGGTGATTGGTGGCGGCCATGAAAAAAGGGGTTTATACTATATTACTCTTCCACCAGTAGCTACTATTTCATCCACTACATCCAAGGCTCAACTATGACACAACCGGCTTGGTCAATAATCTACCTCATCACTTCGTTCTTTAGTTCCATCTCTTAACTCTTTGTCTAATTTCAATTGCGAGGTATGTCAATTAAGTAAGCATGTTAGGAGTACATATTCTCCTTGTCTTACAACTACTAGTACTGATCCATTTGTATTAATATATTCTGATGTATGGGGCCTTTTAAAGGTCTCTAAAATTTCTCAGTTTCAATATTTTGTTTCTTTTATGAATGATTTTACCCAAGTGACTTGGTTGTTTTTGTTTAAAGAACGATCAGAAATTATTTCTATTTTTAAAAAATTTCATGCAATGGTTCTAACCCAATTTGGGGAAAAATCAAATCCTTAGATCCGATAATGCTAAGGAATATTTTTCTAATAAGTTTAAATCATTTTGTGAGGGTAATGGGTTTCTTCATCAAACATCATGTGCCCATACCCCTCAACAAAATGGTTTTGCTGAAAAAAAGAATTGTTCTTCCTTGAAATTGCTTGGGGCCTTCCCTACTCCATGAAGGTACCCTACATTTATTGGCCTCATGCTATTCTTACAGCATGCTTTCTCAACAATAGGTTACCTTCATCAGTACTTAGAAATCAAACTGTGTATTCTATTTTGTTTCATGGTGAAGATCCATTTTCTCTTCCTCTTAAAGTATTTGGTTGCACGAGTTTTGTTCATGATACTTTACCACATAAAAGTAAACTTGATCCTCGGTCTTTGAGGTGTATTTTTTTGGGGTATTCTCGAACTCAGAAAGGATATATTTGTTATAATCCTACACTTCGGAGGTTGATGGTATCTCGGGATGTGACTTTATTTGAAGACACTTCCTTCAACTTCTCACATGAGGCTCCTCCAGGGTTTACATTTCCTCTTACCACTTCATGCCCACTTGTGTCGTTTAATGAAGATATTACTCAACCCCAGAAGCATCGGCCGTCCCCTCACCTATGGAGTTGTCTGATCCACTTGAGGTAGGTCTTTCTCCTCCTCCTATGTTTGGGCCTGAATTTGATACTCGGCCTATTGTGTTACGAAAGGAAACTCATTCTTGTACTACGTCTCATCCAATTGCCAATTTTATGTCTTCTCATTGCTTATCTTCTGAGTGTGTTTAGTTTCTTGCTTTTCTTTTGTCTATTTCCATACCACAATCCTATTAGGAGGTCCTGAAGCATCCAGGATGGAAAGCGGCTATGGATGAAGAAAGTCATGCGTTATATGAAAATCAAACATGGACATTAGCATCGCTCCCAAAAGGGAAAATACCAATTGGTTGCAGATGGGTCCTTTTAGTGAAACACAACCCAGATGGGTTGGTTGCTCACCTTAAAGCGCGCCTTATTGAAAAAGGTTATTCTCAGTGTTATGGGATAGATTATGAAGAGACTTTCTCTCCGGTTTCAAAATTGAACTCAGTATGTATCATCCTCTCTATTGTTGCTAACTCATCATGGCCAGTATATCAGCTCGAGTAAAAAATACATTTTTAAATGGTGATATAGGGGATGAAATTTATATGGGCCAACCACCAGGATATGTGGTTGAGGGGGAGTCCGTATGTAGGTTAAAGAAATCTTTATATGGGCTTAAACAGTCCCCTCGGGCCTAGTTTGATAAATTCAGTCAAACGCTTCTACGATTTGGCTTTCATAAGTGCTCGGTTGATCACTCAATATATGTTAAAGATACTATCAAAGGGAAGATATTATTGTCCGTGTATGTTGATGATATGATCTTGACTGGGAATATTGTTAATAGTATACAAGAAGTGAAGAATATGACATGTCAAGAGTTCAAGACTAAAGATTTGGGTAAGCTCGAATATTTTCTGGGTATAGAAGTCTTTCAGTCAAACCATGGAATAGTATTGTCTCAAAGAAATTACGACTTGGATCTTCTTGAAGAAACAGGAATGAAGGGTTGTAGACCAGTTGATGCACCTATGGATGCAAATTAAAAATTATGTGCCACAACTAGAGAAGATGTTAACACTAGAAAATATCAAAGACTTGTGGGAAAATTGATCTATCTCATGGTAACCAGGCCAGATATATCATATGTTGTGAGCGTGGTAAGTCAATTCATGCACAAACCACAAATTACTCACTGGAAAGTGTTGGAGAGAATACTACGATACTTAAAAGGTGCTCTAGGAAGAAGATTGCTATATAAAAAACATGGTCACTTCAATAGAGAAGACTTCTCATATGAAAGTTGGGTTGGATCACTCAATGATAGAAAATCTATGTCTGGGTATTGTACCCTTGTTGGGGAGAAGTTGGTCACATGGAAAAGCAAAAAGCAAAACATGGTTGCAAGATCTAGTGTTGACGCTGAGCTATGGCCCACATTGTAAGTGAACTTTTATGGATAAAGACTCTTCTTAACGAATTGGGATTTTATAAAGGAGGCTCTATGGGCCTACAATGTGATAATCAAGCAGTTATTCACATTACGTCAAATCCAGTCTTCCATGAAAGAACTAAACATATTGAAGTGGATTGTCATTTTATACGGGAAAAGTTTCAAATAGGAATAATTTCTCTTAAGTGCGTTTCATCTCAAGAGCAATTAGCTGATATCCTCACCAAACTAGTTACATCCAAAATCCTATTTTATATAGGTGGCAAACTGGGTATTTATGACTTATTTTCACCTCCAGATTGAGGGGGAGTGTTGGAAGATGGGCTCAGACCCACAAGCTCAAGGCTATAAGCCCACATATCAAAGGAGTGGCAAAGTGGTTATTAAGGATAGCATAAAGATGTAAATACGTTGTCTTAGTATGTCTTTTAATCCATTGAGTTGTAACCCTAAGGGCTTTGTAACACTAAAAATAAGAGCATTGGCTAAGAGTTAAGGCATTCAAACCTTCTCCTCTCTTTGAGAAATTGTCCAGCAACCCTCTCTTCTCCCTGGACGCATTCTCTCCTTCCCTTAATCCAAACTCGCCTCTCTAACGTCCTTCTCCTTTCTTTCTCTTCTCTCTCTTCTCTCCTTCTTCTTTCACGTTAACCTAAAGTGATTCTCAAGGGGTCCTAAATTCTACATCAAGCACCCCATCTTTTAGCTTTGACTCTGCACCTGCTTTTTCCAAATCAAGTTCCACATTTGGGACCACTCCATTAGGCACAATGCCTTCTCCCTTTGGTGCCAAATATTCTCCTTTTGGTGCCCAGCCAACAACAACCACCTTTGGTAGTACTGGTTTTGGAAATTCTGCCTTTGGGAGTCAGCGTGGTGGAAGGAGAGTTGCACCAATATACACCAATAGCTGAAGTGGTTGGGGGCAGTGGGATACATCCAACTGGAAAACTAGAGTCTATATCAGCTATGCCTTTTTAAAAAGACAAGACTCGTGAAGAATTACAATGGGAAGACTATCAACGAGGAGACAAAGGTGGACCAAATCCTGCCAGTCAGCCCATTCAAGTGGAATTGGTTTTAGTGCACAAGCATAGTAAAGCCATTTTTTCACAACAAGCATGTTTGGTCAAACAAGTGCAAACCCCTTCTCCTGCACTTCTTCAACCAACCCCTTTTCTTCAATGACTGCAATTCCACTTGAAGGCTGAATGGCAGGATTTGGCCCACCTTTGTCTCCTAGTTGATAGTCTTCCCATCATAATTCTTCATGACTCTTTTCTTCGTAAACAGGCATATCAGATATAGACTCAAGTTTGCCAGTTGGTTGTGTTCCACAGCCGCCATCCACCTCAGCTATTTCTGTATATGGTGCAACACTCTTTCAGCCATGCTGACTCCCAAACGCAGACTAGCAATAACCAGGACTGCCTAAAGAGGTTTTTGTTGGTTGGGCTCCAAAAAGAGAATTCTGGGCACCAAAGGGAGAAGGCATATTGCCATATGGAGTACTCCCAAATGTGGAACTTGATTGGTCAAAATTAGGTGCAGAGCCAATGCTAAAAGATGGGCTTCTCAAAAGCTGGTGTGGAAGAAGCTTCAAATGCAGGAGTACTCGGTGAGCCATAGGCAGTGGCACTAGACGATCCAAAAATAGGAATACTAGATGCACCAAAAGAAGGGGGTAGTTGAGGAAGCAAACACCAGTGTGCTTGATGACCCAAATACAGAGCATGTGCTACCAAATGTTGGAGTTGATGTAGAACCAAAAGCATGAGCCATGTTAGAAGACCTTATGCAATTCAACAACAAAGAGGTTATAGTTTACATGGAGGAAAGCAAGAAGTCTCTAGTGGGCAAAATCCTTAACAAGCCTGGAAAGGTAACCCTTCTCAACATCAAATGCTTTAATAAGAAAACTGGCCAACAATACAAAGACGACCCAAAGGTGGAAAAGTATATGGAAATGATGAAGAAGAAAGTTGACGACTAGGGTGCTGAGTTTGTTTTTGATGACCCTATGAAAGGGGAGTGGAAATTTAGAGTGAAGCACTTCAGCCGCTATGATCCTGGGGATGAAGCTTCCTTGCTGGTGCTGCTCATGTCAAAGTGAAATTATGATTGTTGTGTAATAGGAAAACACGGATTGATATAAAGAAGCAAAGGGAGGATTGCCTCGGTGACCTACACTGTTGAAATTTAGGTTGTCTATCCGTCTAGCTTGTAGTTTCAAGAGAAACTTGGCAAATCATGTAGACCTTGTTCCAAGGATGACGTAACTCGTTTGCCTCATGGTGCCTGGGGTGGCTTCCACTACCTTAAGGTTTGTGTAAAAGTTTTTTATCAAGAGTAGTTAAACGCCTTACTCATATACCAAGAGACCCATGTAAGGCCTAAATAGCCTCTCAAATATGTGTTTCTCTCTTTTGGAAAATGTAAGATTGATTTTGCAAGGTTCAACAATACTTTTGGAGATGAAGCTCTTGAAGTACTCACCTTGTTGAAGTCTTTAGGAGAAATTCTCCCTCCAATTGGGCATTTCCTCTCATATTTCTAGTTCCTTGGATGGGTAGACTTCTTTGCCATAAATTTTGTCATCACCATTGTACAAAGTTCGGTTTTGATGAAAAGCAGGTGAAGAGAGGGTTTTAGCCTTGAACTTGAGTGGGAATCCCTAAAAAATCAAGATGAAAGGGAGGATTAAGGTTTTGGACCTCTTATAATACGTTTTTTAAGAGAGACCCATGTGTGTAGTAGTGGTGGCATGGCTAGTAAATAAGTAGCACTTTTCTAGAGATGGCATACAATTGTAATTATGCAAGTTGGTGTATGTCCTATCATGAATTTTTTTTAAGCATGTAACCTTAAGGGCATTGACGTCATTGCAAACACCTCCACACTACTATAAATACAACCTCAAGGTAAGGGGGGTATAGAATTCTAGGCTCTTCCTCTTTGCTCAAATTCATCCTGATACCTCTCTCTCTCTATTTTTCTTCTCTTTCTTATGGTTTCTTGTCTCCTCTCTCCCAAGACTTAAAGTTCCTCTCGTCTCTCCTTCCCATAAAATCTCTTGAGTTTATGTGTTGTCCCTAGAAATCAACAAAGTATTAGAGCAGAAAAATATCTGAGATAGAAAAGGAGAAGAAGATGGAGAAGAAAGGGAGGAAGAAGAAGAAGAAGAAGAAAAAGAAAAGGCAAAAAGGGCAGTTTCTCATTTTTCCTTTAGTCTTCTTCCCAAGTCCTCTTTTTTATTCGATATTTCACTCTCTTAACATATTTTACATATAGAAATTATATACCTTTGGAAATATATTTGAGTTTAGTTTCCTAGGCAAAAAGAATATTTGAAATCAGACTTTTCTAGAAAGAGAAATTGACAATTGACCCACTAAAGCTTGAGCATAAGAAAATTTTCTTGAAGTAACAGAAAGCCTCAACTTTCAAAACGCTTTGTACCAACATTGTAGGTCACCAAGGCAATCCAGCCTTTGCTTCTATACATCAATCCATGTTTTCCTAATACACAACAAATGGAGATCTCTCAAATGTGGAACTTGATTGCCTACAAGCAGGTGCAAAGCCAAAGCGAAAATATGGGGTGCATGAAGCACCAAAATCTGGTGTAAATGAAGCTCCAAATGCAAGAGTACTGGATGAGCCAAAGGCAGTGGCACTAGAAGATCCAAAAACAGGAGAACTAGATGAACAAAAAGCAAGGATAGTTGAGGAAGATAACACCGGTGTGCTTGATGACCCAAACACACAACATGTGCCACCAAATGTTCGAGTTGACGTAGAGCTACAAGCATGAACCGTGTTCACACCAATGTTGGAGTGCTTGACTTAGAGGGCCTCGTGCAATTCAACAACAAAGAGGTTATAGTTTAAATGGAGTTTACATGGAAGAAAGAAAGAAGCCTCCAAATATCACCCTTCTCTACAACAAATGCTTTAATAAGAAAAGAAAAGTGGTCAACAATACACAGAAGGCCCAAAGCTGGAAAAGTACAAGGAAATTCTGAAGAAGAAAGCTGAGGACCAGGATGCTGAGTTTGTTTCTTATGACCCATGAAAGGGGAGAGGAAATTTAGAGTGAAGCACTTCAACCGCTATGATCCCGGGGATGAAGCTTCCATTCTAGTGTTGCCTGTGTCAAAGTGAAATTATGATTGTTGTGTAAGAGGAAAACATGGATTGATGTAGAGAAGCAAAGGGAGGATTGCCTAGGTGACCTACACTGTTGAAATTTTGGTTGTCTGCCCCTCTTTCTTGTAGACATTGTTCCAAGGATGATGTAACTCGTTAACCTCAAGGTGCATGGAATGACTTCCACTGCCTCAAGTTTTGTGTAAAAGACTTTTACCAAGAGTGGTTAAATGCCTTACTTATATACCAAGAGACCCATGTAACGCCTAAATAGCCTCATAAAGTCGTGTATCTCTCTTTTGCAAAATATAAGATCGATTTTGTAAGGTTAAACAATACTTTTGGTGATGAAGGTCTTGAAGTACTTACCCCATTGAAGTCTTGTGCGGAAATGCTCCCTCTGATTGGGCATTTCCTCTCATATTTCTGGTTCCTTGGATGGGTTAGACTTCCTTGCCTTAAATTTTGTCCTCACCATTGTAGAAAGTTCAGCTTTGATGAAAAGTGGGAGAAGAGAGGATTTTAGCCTTGGACTTTGAGTGGGAATCACTCAAAAATCAAGATGGAAGAGAGGATTAGGGCTTTGGAGCTTTTAGAAAACGTTTTTTAAGAGAGACTCATGTGTGTAGGGGTGGCATGGCTAGTAAATAAGGAGACATTTTATAGAGATGACATATAATTGTAATTAAGCAAGCTTGTGATGTCCTCTCATGTATTTTTTCTTTCAAAGCATGTAGCCCTAAGGGCATTGTAGTCATTGCTAACACTTCACACTACCATAAATACAGCCTCAAGGCATGGGGTCGAGAATTCAAGCCCCTTCCTCTTGGCTCAAATTCGTCCTTATACCTGTCTCTCTTTTCCTCTTCTCTTTCCCATGGTTGCTTGTCTCCTCTCTCCCAAGACTTAGAGTTCCTCTCGTCTCTGTTTCCCTTGAGATCTCTTGAGTTTATGTGTTGTCCCTAGAAATCAACATAGTATTAGAGCAGGAAAAATATTTGAGATGTAAAAGGAGAGGAAGATGGAAAAGAAGGGGTGGAAGAAGAAGAAGAAGAAGAAAAATAAAAAAGGGGGCAGCTTCTCGTTTTTCCTTTAGTCTTCTTCCCAATTCCCCTTTTTTATTCGATATATCTCTCTTTACATATTTTACATATAAAAAAGAATATACCTTTGGAAATATATTAGAGCCTAGTTTCCACGTAAAACTCAGATATATATATAAATCAGATTTTTTTAGAAAAAGAAATCGACATTTGAAGCAGCAAAAGTCAAGCAGAAGAAAATTTTCTAGTAGCAACAGAAAGCCTCAACTTTCTGAATGGTTTGTACCAACATTGTAGGTCACCGAAGCAATCCTCCCTTTGCTTCTCTACTTCAATCCATGTTTTCCTTATACACAACAATCATAATTTCACATTGACACAGGCTGCAACAGTAGGGAAGCTTCATCCCCGAGTTCATAGTGGATGAACTGGTTCACTCTAAATTTCCACTCCCCTTTCATAGGGTCATAAGAAACAAATTCAGCACCCTTGTCCTCAACTTTCTTGTTCAGCATTTCCTTGTACTTTTCCACCTTTGGGTCGTTTGTGTATTGTTAGTCAGTTTTCTTCTTAAAGCATTTGATGTTGAGAAGGGTGACCTCTGTAGGCTTGCTAAGGCCCTGGCCCACTGGAGGCTTCTTGCTTCCATGAACACTATAACCTCTTTGTTGTTGAATTTCACAAGGGCCTCTAAGTCAAGCACTCCGTCTTTTGGTGTGAACACGGCTCATGCTTTTGGCTCTACTTAAAGTTCAACATTATGTAGCACAGGCTCTATGTTTGGGTCATCAAGCACACCAGTGTTTGCTTCCTCAGCTACCCTTGCTTTTGGAGCATCTAGTACTTCTATTTTTGGATCTTCTAGTGCCACTGCCTTTGGTTCATTGAGTACTCCTGCATTTGGAGCTTCTTCTACACAAGCATTTGGTGCTTCAAGCACCCCATCTTTTAGCTTTGGCTTTGCACCTATTTTTTCCCAATCAAGTTCCACATTTGGGAGCACTCCATTTGGCACGATGCTTTCTCCCTTTGGAGCCCAAAAATATCCTTTTTTGTGCCCAGCCAACAACAACCACTTTTGGTAGTCCTGGTTTTGGCCATTCTACCTTTGGGAGTCAGGGTGGTGGAAGCAGAGTTGCATCAATATACATCAATAACTGAGGTGGGTGGGTGCAATAGAACACATCCAACTGGAAAACTGAAGTCTATATCAACTATGCCTTTTTACAATCACAAGAGTCATGAAGAATTACGATGGGAAGACTATCAACTAGGAGACAAAGGTGGACCAAATCCTGCTAGTTGGCCTGCAATTGGAGGGTGTTTTAGAGCACCTGCACACTCAAGCTAGTTTTCCCAGGTGCACTAAAACCAACTCCACTTGTAGGCTGATCGGCATGATTTTTCCCACCTTTGTCTCCTAGTTGCTAGTCTTCCCATCATAATTTTTCATGACTCTTGTCTTTGTAAACAGGCATATATGATATAGACTCAAGTTTGCCAGTTGATTGTGTTCCACTACCGCCATCACCCTTAGTTGTTAGTGTATATGGTGCAATTCTGCTTCTACCATGCTAACTCCCAAAGGTAGACTGGCCAAAACCAGGACTACCAAAAGTAGTTTTTGTTGGCTGGGCTCCAAAAAGAGAATTTTGGGCATCAAAGGGAGAAGGCATCGTGCCAAATGGAGTGCTCCCAAATGTGGAACTTGATTTGGGAAATGCAGGTGCAAAGCCAAATAGAAATGATGGGGTGCTTGAACAACCAAAAGCTGGTGTAGAGCCAAAGCTAAAAGAAGGGGTACTTGAAGCACCAAAAGGTGGTGTAGAAGAAGCTCCAAATGCAAGTGTACTCGATGAGTCAAGGGCAGTGGCACTAGTAGATCCAAAAATAGAAGTACTAGATGCACCAAAAGCAGGGGTAGCTGAGGAAGCAAACATTGGTGTGCTTGATGACCGAAACACAAAGCTTGTGCTACCAAATGTTGGAGCTGACGTAGAGCCAAAAGCATGAGCCATGTTCACACCAATGCCAGAGTGCTTGACTTAGAAGGCCTTGTGCAATTCAACAACAAAGAGGTTATAGTTTACATAGATGAAAGCAAGACACCTCCAGTGGGCTAGGGCTTTAACAAGCCTGCAAAGGTCACTCAACTCAACATCAAATGCCTTAACAAGAAAACTGGCCAACAATACACAGACGACCCAAAGGTGGAAAAGTACAAGGAAATGTTGAAGAAGAAAGTTGAAGACCAAGGTGCTAAGTTTTTTTCTTATGACCCTATGAAAGGCGGGTGGAAATTTAGAGTGAAGCACTTCAATTGCAATGATCTCGAGGATGAAGTATCCCTATTGGTGCTGCCCATGTCAAAGTGAAATTATGATTGTTTTTATCAGAAAAACACAGATTGATGTTGGGAAGCAAAGGGAGGATTGCCTCGGTGACCTACACTGTTGAAATTTTGGTTGTCTGTCATCTTGTATAGAAGCTATAGGATGTAGGTGTGCTTGGGTATTGTATGGGTTCCATCTGATGTCGATATTGAATTCAATTTAAATAAACAATCACACTCCATAGGAGAAATATTTTTTTATCGATGTTTTCGTATTGGTATTCACCATCCAAGAACCCTTGCGTGAAAATTTTTCTATTTCAAAGCTCAAATAACTGAAATTATACTGAGATTCCAACTCTTTTTAATCCACGTGTATCTCAAATGCATGCTTTTTACAGTTACAATCTTCCCAACAAATTGGTTAGATTCTAGATCTAGCTGGCCCTTTCTGTCTAGATAAAATAGGTTCTAGATGAATCTTTCACAAAATAACAACAAGGAAAAGAAAAAATCACTTACACCTAGTACTTGGAGAGTACCATCTCCGTGAGAGATCCAAACATCCACTTCTTTTACAACACAATGTAGAGTAAGAGAGCTTGTCTACATGAAATTCTAGGAAAGGTAGAGGAAAGAGTAGGGGGTTTTGCAAAGAAATGACTCTCTTTCACTCCAAAACACTTTAGAGAAGATATGCAAGATTTTGAGAATAAAGGCAATAAAGGTTCATTAACTTCTCTAAGGCAAACTAGCCGTATGCAAAAATCAGTATATTGATTTATCGATCAATCACATATAATGATTCTTTTTCCATCAAGATGTGACTTTTGTTCAATGGATTGATCGATCAATATGTTACCATTGGTCTGGAAAAGTTAAGAATGACCATTCAATCAGAGATCCCTCTAGAAGTACAATGCAAGTATGATCGATCAATGAACTTCCTATGATTGATAATGCTTTATATCCCTAATAGGCAAGATTTTGTTTGATCGATCAATCATGAGGGATGGTCGAACATTCCATGTCATTTTTACTTGTCTGGACAGTATTGATCGATCAATCTAAATGGGATGATTGATCATGCTTTATAACATGAAATCACCATATTTTGGATGATTGATCAATCGGCTTTGGTTGAAGTCGATTGATCGATCATACTTTATAAATTTATCCTATGCACTTTTCGATGATTGATCATTCATGTGCCAATTCAATTAAGTTAACTTTTATAGCATGAGAATTATTGAATCTAAGTGCTCTATCATGTTTGAAAATATGTGTATGATTTTTTAAAATATGTGTAAATGAATTGTATGCCATAAAGCTCCATGTTTAGCGTTGTACATTAAGAGAAGGAGTTTGGAAGGCTCTCTTTCATAATGACTGAGTTTTGATGTACATCAATGACTGCTAAACTCTAGTCTTCACATTTTTTTTCTTCTTGTCCTTCTTCAACAGTTATCTTTCAATGATGCTTGAGGTCTTGAGTATGCTCGATCATTTTGAGATTTTATACCTTGAGATGTATGTCTCTTGAAGGTAATGTATATGAAATACTTAATTTGTAAAGTATCAGCTCTATTAAGTTTTATTATCATCAAAATCAATAAGAGAAGCAACCAATAGTAAAAAATCTCCTCTTTTTTATGATGATGAAACCTAACTTGGAAAAATTAAAATACTCACAATCCCTAGGTTCAGAGCCAAGTGACTTATGTAATTTTGGAATAGGCTCCTACTTTACCTCTGCATAGTTCTTTTTTGTCATTCGATTTTAAATTTTTGATTTCTAGAGTACCTGATGAGTTTCAGATCTAGTTTCTCCATCTTTTTATCCCCCTTTTTCATACTAAAAAAAATTGCAAAATCAGACATAGGGGTAATAAAAAGATTGGCTCAAGGCCTTTTCATATATGGATATTCAAATCTTTACAAAATTTATACTAGATTATAAAAGCTTAAAAAATACAAGTAAATGAGCATGCATAAGTACAAGGGAGGCGAAGGAGGTATGGTCCTAAGGACTAGGAAGAGATAACTAGGTAGGAGGTGGTAAACGCCTGAAGATGGTCTTGAGTAAACTCTCAATCCTCTGATGGCTCTCTTGTTGCTTTCTCTGTCCAGCCTTCAATTGTTCTTGTGTCGCCTAATACATAGCATCCTCAGGTGCTGATACTCAGTCGGTAGATGAAGATGTAGCTTCTTCAGTTCTCCTTCTCTTTGTGAACTCGTATTGTTCCACTTGAGGCTTTGGACTCAACTCATCGCTGAATTTGACTCACTAGGGGGCTTCTCTCTAAATTGTATCCTTTTGAACCCATTGACCACGCCATTTGGCGAAGCCAAATTTCCCAAATTTTATTTTCCCTAAGGACAATTTCTTGGAAAAGTCCACAAATTCCCCATCCAACAAGTCTACTCCACAGTGGCATAGGATGGTTGTAATTTCTTGAGCAAATGAGAGGTCGTCAGCTTGTAGTCTCATGAGAAACTTGGCAAATCTTGTACATGTTGTTCCAATGATGGCATTGAGCTCACTAGTCTCAAGAGAGATAGAGATCATCTTCACGCAACTCGTTAGCCTCAAGGTGCATGGGGTGACTTCCACTACCTCAAGGTTTTTGAATAAGACTTATATAAAGAGTGGTTAAACACCTTACTCATATACCAAGAGACCCATGTAAGGCCTAAATAGCCTCTCAAAGTCGTGTATCTCTCTTTTGAAAAATGTAAGATCGATTTTATAAGGTTCAACAATACTTTTGGATATGAAGTTCTTGAAGTACATACCCCATTGAAGTCTTGTGCAGAAATTCTCCCTCCAATTGGGCATTTCCTCGTATATTTCAGGTTCTTTGGATGGGATAGACTTCCTTGCCATAAATTTTGTCCTCACCATTGTAGAAAGTTCGGTTTTGATGAAAAGTGGGTTAAGAGAGGGTTTTAGGCTCAAAAATCAAGATGGAGGAGAGGATTAGGGCTTTGGAGCTCATAGAAAACGTTTCTTTTAAGAGAGACCCATGTGTGTAGGGGTGGCATGGCTAGTCAAGAAGGAGAACCTTTATAGAGATGGCATATAATTGTAATTATGCAAGCTGGTGTATATCCTCTCATGTATTTTTCTTTTTGAAGCATGTGGCCCTAAGGGCATTGAATTCATTGCAAACACCGTCACACTACTATAAATACAGCCTCAAGGCATGGGGTCTAGAATTCAAGTCTCTTCCTCTTGGTTCAAATTCGTCCATATACCTCTCTCTCTTTTCCTCTTCTCTTTCCTATGGTTTCTTGTCTCCTTTCTCCCAAGACTTAGAGTTCCTCTCATCTCTCCTTTTGAGTTTATGTGTTGTCCCTAGAAATCAACATAGTATTAGAGCAGGAAAATATCTGAGATGGAAAAGGATAAGAAGATGGAAAAGAAAGGGAAGAAGAAAAAGAAGAAAAAGAAAAAAGGGTAGCTTCTTGTTTTTCTTTTAGTCTTCTTCAAAATATTGCTTTTTTATTCAATATTTCACTCTCTTAACATATTTAACATATAGAAATTATATACCTTTGGAAATATATTTGAGTCTAGTTTCCATGTCAAAAAGAATATTTGAAATCAGATTTTTCTAGAAAGAGAAATTGACATTTGAAGCAGCAAAGGTCAAGCAGAAGAAAAATTTCTAGTAGCAACAGAAAGCCTCATCTTTCTGAATGGTTTGTACCAACATTGTAGGTCACCGAGGCAATCCTACCTTTTCTTCTCTACATCAATCCACGTTTGCATGATACACAACAATTATAATTTCACATTAACACGGGCAGCACCAGCAGGGAAGCTTCATCCCTGAGTTCATAGCCGCTGAGGTGGTTGACTCTAAATTTCCACGCCCCTTTCATAGGGTCATAAGAAACTAACACAACACCCTCGTCCCCAGCTTTCTTCTTCAACATTTCCTTGTACTTTTCCACCTTTGAGTTGTCTTTGTATTGTTAGCCAGTTTTCTTATTAAAGCATATTATGTTGAGAAGGGTCACCTCTACAGGCTTGTTAAGGCCCTAGACCATAGGATGCTTCTTTCTTTCATCCATGTACACTATAACCTCTGTATTGTTGAATTTCACAATGGCCTCTAAGTCAAGCATTCCGACTTTTGCTGTGAACACGGCTCATGCTTTTGGCTCTACATCAACTTCAACATTTGGTAGCAAAGGTTCTGTGTTTGGGTAATCAAGCACACCAGTGTTTGCTTCCTCAACTACCCCTGCTTTTGGTGCATCTAGTACTCCTATTTTTGGATCTTCTAGTGCCACTACCTTTGGCTCATCGAGTACTCCTGCTTATGGAGCTTCTTCTACACCAGTTTTAGGTGCTTCAAGCACCCCATCTTTTAGCTTTGGCTCTGCACCTTCTTTTGCCCAATCAAGTTCCACATTAGGGAGCACTCCATTCGGCACCGTGCCTACTCCCTTTGGTGCCCAACCAACAACAACCACTTTTGGTAGTCTTGGTTTTGGCTATTATGATTTTGGGAGTCAGGGTGGTGGGAGCAGAGTTGCACCAATCTACACCAATAGCTGAGGTGGTTGGCGGCAGTGGAACACAACCAACTGGCAAACTAGAGTCTATATCAGCTATGCCTTTTTACAAAGACAAGAATCATGAAGAATTACGATGGGAAGACTATCAACAAGGAGAAAAAGGTGGACCAAATCCTGCCAGTCAGCCTGCAAGTGGAGTTGGTTTTAGTGCAGTTGTACACTCAAACCATATAGGCACAACAAGCTTGTTTGGTCAAACAAGTGCAAACCCCTTCTCCAGCACTTCTTCAACCAACCCCTTTTCTTCAAAGACAGCAATTTCACTAGTAGGCTGACAGGCCAGATTTGCCTCACCTTTGTCTCCTAGTTGATAGTCTTCCCACCATAATTCTTCGTGACTCTTATCTTTGTAAGTAAGCATATCTGTTATAGATTCAATTTTTCTAGTTGGTTGTGTTCCACTGCTACCATCCACCTCAGTTGTTGGTGTATATGGTGAAACTCTCCTTATTGCTTTTGGTTGGGCTCCAAAATAAGAATTCTAGGCACCAAACAGAGAAAGCATCGCTCCAAATGGACTGCTCCCAAATGTGGAACATGATTGGGCAAAACCAAGTGCAGATCCAAAGCCAAAAGATGGGGTGCTTGAAGCACCAAAATCTTGTGTAGAGGAAGCTCCAAATGCAGGAGAACTCGATGAACCAAAGGTAGTGGCACTAGAAGATCCAAAAATAGGAGTACTAGATGCACCAAAGCAGGGGTAGCTGAGGAAGCAAACACCAGTGTGTTTGATGACCCAAACACAGAGCCTATGCTACCAAATGTTTGAGTTGACATAGAGCCAAAAGCATGAGCCGTGTTCACACCAATGTCGAAGTGCTTGACTTAGAGGGCCTCGTGCAATTCAACAACAAAGAGGTTTGTAGTTTACATGGATGAAATCAAGAAGCCTCCAGTGGGTCGGGGCCTTAACTATCCTGCAAAGGTCACCCTTCTCAACATCAAATGCTTTAATAATAAAACTGACCAAGAATACACAGACGGCCCAAATGTGGAAAACAACAAGGAAATGTTGAAAAAGAAAGTCGAGGACCAGGGTGCTAAGTTTGTTTCTAATGACCCTATGAAAGGGGAGTGGAAATTTAGAGTGAAGCACTTCAGCCGCTATGAACTCGGGGATGAAGCTTCCCTACTGGTGCTGCCCATGTCAAAGTGAAATTATGATTGTTGTGTATCAGGGAAACACGGAATGACGTAGAGAAGCAAAAGGAGGATTGCCTTGATGACCTACGCTATTGAAATTTTAGTTTTCGACCTGTTTTGTATAGAAGCTATAAGATGTAGGGGTGGTTGGGTATTGTATGGGTTCCATCTGATGACCATATTGAATTCAATTTAAATAAACAAACACACATCATAGGAGAAAGAATTTTTGTTATCAATGTTTTCCTATTGGTAGTCACCACCCAAGAACCCTTGCATGAAAATTTTACTATTTCAAAGCTCAAATAGCCGGAATTACACAGAGATTCCAACTCTCTTTAATCCACATGTAGTTCAAATACACGCTTTTTACAATTACAATCTCCCCAGGAAATTGGCTAGATTCTAGATCGAGCTGGCCCTTTCTATCTAGATTAAATAGGTTCTAGATGAATCTTTCACAAAATAATAATAAGGAAAATAAAAAATCACTTACACCTAGTACTTGGAGAGTACCTTCTCCTTGAGAGATCCAAACATCCACTTCTTTTACAGCACAATGTAGAGTAAGAGAGCTTGTCTAAATGAAATGCAAGGAAAAAGTAGGGCATTTTGCAAAGAAATGACTCTCTTTCACTCAAGAACACTTTAGAGAAGATCTGCAAGATTTTGAGAATAAAAGCAATAAAGGTTCATTAACTTCTCTAAACCAAACTAGTTGTTTACAAAAATCAGTATATTGGTTGATCGATCAATCACGTATAATGATTCTTTTTCAATCAGGATGTGACTTTTGATCGATGGGTTGATCGATCAATATGTTATAGTTGGTCTGGAAAAGTTAAGAATGATCGATCAATCAGAGATCCCTCTAGAAGTACAATGCAAGTAGGGTCGATCAATGAATTTCCTATGATTGATAATGCTTTATGCCCCTGATTGGCAAGATTTTGTCTGATCAATCAATCATGAGGGATGGTCGATCATTCCATCATATTTTTATTCGTCTTGACAGTATTGATCGATCAATCTAATTGGGATGATTGATCATGCTTTATAACATGAAATAACTATATTTTGGATGATCGATCAATCGACTAAGGTTGAAGTCGATTGATTGATCATGTTTTATAAATTTATCCTATGCACATTAAAGCTCCATGTTTAGGGTTGTACCTTAAGAGAAGTAGTTTGGAAGGCTCTCTTACATATTGACTGAGTTTTGATACAATGACTCCTAAACTCTAGTCTTCACATTTTCTTCCTCTTCCAGGGTTCTTCTTCAAGAGATGTCTTTCAATGATGCTTGAGGTCTTGAGTAGACTCGATCATTTTGAGATTTTATACCTTGAGATGCATATCTCTTGAAGGTAAAGTATCGAAAATACTTAGTTTGTAAAGTATCAACTCTATTAAGTTTTATTATCATCAAAATCAATAAGAGAATCAACCTATGGTCAACAATCTTCTTCTTTTTTATGATGATGAAACCTAACTTGGAAATTTTAAAATACACACAATCCCTAGGTTCAGAGCTAAGTTAATTATGCAATTTTGGAATAGGCTCCTAATTTACCTTTGAATAGTTCTTTTTAGTCATTTTATTTTCAATTTTTTATTTTTAGAGTGGCTAATGAGTTTTAGGTTTTTCCATCATTTTATCCCCCTTTTTTCATACTAAAAAGATTGCTAAATTAGACATAGGAGTAATAAAAAAGGTTGGCTCAAGGCCTTTTCATGTATGGATATTCAAATCTTTAAAAAAATTATACTTAATTATAAATGCTTCAAAAAATACAAGTATATGAGAATGCATAAGTAAAAGGGAGGCAAAAGAGGTATGGTCTTAACGACTAGAGAGAGGTATCAAAGCAGGAGATGATACACAACTGAAGATGTTCTTGAGTAAACTCTCAATCCTCTACTGACTCTCTTACAGCTTGATCTGTCCAGCCTTTAACTATTCTTGCGTAGAAAAAATCGTCGGCTAAAACGTAGCATCCTCAAGTGCTGATAGTCAATCCATAGATGAAGATGTAGGTTCTTTAGTTCTCCTCCTCTTTGTGAACTCGTATTATTCCACTTGAGGATCCGAACTCAACTCATCACCAAATCTGACTCGCTAGGGGGCTTCTCTCTTAATCGTATCATTTTGAACCCATTGACCCCGCTATTTGGTGAAGCCAAATTTCCCAACCTTCATTTCCCTTATGGACATGTTCTTGGTAATGTCCACGAATTCCTCATCTAACAAGTCTACTCCATAGGATGGTTGTAATCTCTTGAGAAAATGAGAGGTCGTCGGGTTGTAGTCTCAAGAGAAACTTGGTGAATCTTCTAGACGTCGTTCCAAGGATGGCATTGAGCTACTAGTCTCAAGAGAGATAGAGGTCTTTTTCACATAACCCATGAGCCTCAAGGTGCATGGGGTGACTTCCACTACCTCAAGGTTTGTGTAAAAGACTTTTACCAAGAGTGGTTAAACGCCTTACTCACATACCAAGAGACCCATGTATGGCCTAAATAGCCTCTCAAAGTCATGTAATTTTCTTTTTTAAAATATAAGATCGATTTTATAAGGTTCAACAATAGTTTTGAAGATGAAGCTCTTGAAGTACTTACCCCGTTGAAGTCTTGTGCGGAAATGCTCCCTCCAATTGGGCATTTCCTCTCATATTTCTGGTTCCTTGAATGGGGTACACTTCCTTGCCATAAATTTTGTGCTCGCCATTGTAGAAAGTTTGGTTTTGATGAAAATCGGGTGAAGAGAGGGTTTTAGCCTTGGACTTGAGTGGGAATCACGTGAAAATCAACATGGAAGGGAGGATTAAGGCTTTGGAGCTCTTAGAAAACGTTTTTAAAGAGAGACCCATTTGTGTAGGGGTGGCATGGCTAGTAAATAAGGAAAAATTTTATAGAGATGGCATATAATTGTAATTATACAAGTTGGTGTATGTCCTCTCATGAACTTTTCCTTTTGAAGCATGTAGCCTTAAGGGCATTGTACTCGTTGCAAACACCTTCACACAACTATAAATACAGCCTCAAGGCATGGGGTCGAGAATTCAAGTCTCTTCCTCTTGGCTCAAATTCGTCTTTATACCTCTCTCCCTTTTCCTCTTCTCTTTCCCATGGTTTCTTGTCTCCTCTCTCCCAAGACTTAGGGTTCCTCTCTTCTCTCCTTCCCATGAGATCTCTTGAGTTTATGTGTTGTCCCTAGAAATCAACTTAGTATTAGAGCAGGAAAATACCTTAGATGGAAAAGGAGAAAAATATGGAGAAGAATATGGAGAAGAAGTGGAGGAAGAAGAAGAAGAAGAAGAAGAAGAAGAAGAAGAAGAAGAAGAAAAAGAAAAAGAAAAATAAAAAAGGGCAGCTTCTTGTTTGTCCTTTAGTCTTCTTCCCAATTCCTCTTTTTTATTCGATATTTCACTCTCTTAACATATTTTATATATAAAAAATTGTATACCTTAGGAAATATATTTGAGTCTAGTTTCCAAGTCAAAAAGAATATTTGAAATCAAAATTTTATTTTAAGAGAAATCGACATTTGAAACAGCAACGGGCAAGCAAAAGAAAATTTTGTAGTAGCAACAGAATACCTTAGCTTTCTTAACAGTTTGTACCAACGTTACAGAGGATTTATATTAAGAATGTATCTCAAATAAAATATATGTGAGTCTACTTTCTATCCCAATAAACATTTTCTTCATTTGATTTTTCAAGAGAGAGATATCCACATTAGAAGAATCAAAGGTCATGCTAGTATCCTTTTGCATGCAAATATCCAAATTTAAGCCAATTTTTTTGCATCACTTTTTGAGTTTCTTATGTTGGTTAAGTTTCCTTTTTTTTTTCAAAATCTACTCAAGATCTTACCAACTTGAGTATCTTCCCTTAAAATTTTCTTTTATTTGATCTCATATTACATTAGTTTCCTTAAGAGAAGAAATCTTTCCCATTATGAGTTTACTTTCTTTTTTTTATAATTTAGAATTAGGAAACCATGTTTGCTTATTATAAATTCCAAATCTTAGTGTCCTAAAACCTCCCTTATTCCTGAATTTATTTTTTGAATACTTCTTTCTAAATTGGTCAAGTAGTGGCGACGGCCCTGTAAGTGGTGTGGATGTCGATGGGGGAGAGTTGCATGCTTCTTCCTTGGACGTGCATTAAGAGGAAACTACATTAGATAAATGTTAAATTTTGGATACACTATCCATAACTAGGATGTATCACAAAATTAAAAAAAGGATTAAAATTCAAGTAACAGTGGGTCCCTAGACAAATTGGTCGATCCCTTTGGGTGGCAAGAAATTATTGAATTTAGGAATCGAGAATAATATTTACCGTAATTATCATTGATCAGGTTTACACTATTTATAGAATTAAAATAGAGACTTTAGGTGATTACAACTCTTCAGAGTTTGAGTCTATCTCGAACTTATATGTCGATTTTTATCCTTATCTCTATCATGCCTACTCAACATGGAGTTTCGAGAGGAGAGTCCAATCTTGAACTTCAAAAAGAGGAATCTTGTTATCGGAAGTAGTTTGGTGAGAGCAATTGAGGGTAGTAGCTGGGAAGAGCAACGACACTGGTAGTGGCTAGAGCAGATACAATCGCATCCTTCGGTGGAAGATCAGCAACACTGGTAGCGGTTGGGCCTGATGGAATTGCATTGTCCGGTGAAAGAGCAGTGGTACTAGTAGCAATAGGGGCGGATGGAATCATATCATTTGGATGGGGAGAAGAGGATTTGTAGTAAGGTTTTTTTTTCTAAATGCTACACATGTACATGCACAAGATAGGGCATTGAGGCCAAAAATATCCCCTTGAACTTAGGTATCACGTTTGCTACCGAGATGACGTAGGTTTGATGTGATGGTGACAAGGGAGGTTGCCAGTAGAGCAGATGGTGGCAGCGGAGCGACGGTGACTGGAGAGGGTTCGGATCAACTGCTCTAGATGAGGTACAACGAGGTTGTGAGAAGTGGTTGTGGTAGTCGACGACTATGTGACGGCTAGCAACTAGCGGCAACAAGGTGGAGGGATTTCTGTGGGAAATCGGCAACAGGAGAAGAGTGATGGGTGGAAACTTTGGCTAATGGGGGTGATGGCTTGAGGGAAAGTCGAAATAGAGAAAGGAGAAGTTTTCTAGGTTGGCACTGGCGAGACAAAAGGCGGTGGTGATGCCTCGGCATGTACAAGAGGAGTTGGAGAGATGACTGAGGGGAAATCCTGCACGGCACGGCACAGGTGTGTGGCATTGAGCGCGGGAATGGCTCAGGGGTGATGGCTCAGCGATGATGGGTACAAGAAAAATTCTTCTAGCAAGGAACGAAATTATGGGAGAGATTGAGAGATACGGAGATGATGACAATAGATGGCAATTTCCAGCGATGACGAGCTGGTTTTGATTAATCGATCAAAGCTCTAATACCATATTGAATTTAGGAATGGAGAATAATATTTGTCATGATTATCATTGGTCAAATGTACACTATTTATAGAATTACAACAAAGACTATAGGTGGTTACAACTCTTCAGAGTTTGAGTTTGAGTCTATCTCGAACTTATATGTCAAATCTTATCCTTATCTCTATCGGAAATAAGTTACATATGATTAAATAATTATCTATCATGAGTTTGACCAAATACTTTTTCAACTTGGTTGAATTGAATAAAAATTTAATTTTCTTTTATTTTCCCTTTTCCTTGTGCTTCCAAACAAGAGAAACCATGTTTCTTTTTTGTTTCCTTTCTTATTTTCCATTGGCATCCAAACAAGAGAAAAGAAACCTATTTTCTTTTCTTTTTATCTCTTTTTTTTTCTTTTTTAGGGGTTTCAAACAAACCCTAAGTGTCTTCAGATTGGACCAACCCAAAAATTTAAAGGGTTCTATGTTCAGGTCTATATTTATGATCTAATTAATAAACAATCTAATTTGGGCCAACCTATTTAACACAACTTGGCTTGACTAAAACCAAACAATTTCCCACCCGTATAGTATTAGAGGGGTGTGACCCTAGTCTGTCCACACTCTAAAACCTCTCCACTTAAAACGTCTTGACCAGATACCATTTCAGTGGGTTTTGCAATCTTTTGGATACTACCACTGTCCAAAGCTAGAGCTAACTCATAAATGTAATAATGTAAGTTATGTTGATAACTTCGATGATATTATAAGGGCATACAATATTGAAATTTAAAACCTGGATACTGAAAGTATTTATACCATTTTTCCTTAAGAATGAAGAAATTAAACCTAGTCTATTTTTTAGATTTTTCGGAAAAAAATGTGTCGAAAGTTCAGTATATATTAGAGTCCCATGACAAGGAACCATTTTCTCATATTAGATAGAGTCCCATGACCTTCATCTCTTACTAATAAGGATGGAAACGGTTTAAGGAATTCTTGTTTACTCGTTTCAGTTACTCGAAATTTACTCCTATACCTATAGGTAATCGGGTAAACAAGTAAATAGAAGTTTTCAAATATAATACGTAAAAGTATGATAAAATTATAAAAAGCTTAAAAGAAAATCTTTGAAATATCACAAAATCAAACAAAATGTTAGTTAAACATAAAATTAATTAAATTGAACTATTTTCAGATATGAAATAACTTTCGCCTACTTTCCTTCCTTTTAATAAACAGTGGAGAATCCTTTCATGAGTAAAGATTTTTACTCCATATGCTTTTATAACCATGGTATTCTCACATAAGAGACAACTAAAAAATGTGAAAAGAAAGTGAAATTACCAGAGTCTGAGTTGGGTCTCGTCTTTGAACTCAAGAAGACTTGAAGCGAGTCGACAAGGACTCGTATAGAATAAAAGGGGCGAGGTCCGCCCTACCCTTCTAAAACTAAGTTTGTCGACATACAAAGGGGTCTAGTATGTGAGATGGCATGACCATAAGTACAACAACAAAGAAAATTATAATATATCAAGTGATGTAAGGTCCAACAGTCAATTTAGTCATCTGATTTGATCTCCAAACAAGAACTTGATTTAAGTCTTGAATTAAGTTGTCGTGTGAACTACTACTTTTCTTGGTTGACTAACTTTAATTTTACAATTAGTCTCCACTTGGTGTTTGATAAAAAAAAATTAGACTCGTTTTACGACAACAACTTTAAAGATGGTGGCAAGATAGCAACAAAGATAATTGCTTGTTATTACTTTTACTACAGAAATTTGGCAAATATTTTGGCCAATTTGATATTTGATGTATTAAGAGGATGACAATTATGGTAGAGCTTTTGGTGATTTCTAGGATTTGAAGCTCTGGTAGATTTCTCAAACCTTTTCTCCACTCTAAAAGTTTTTTCCCCAACGCTTCTCCAGGGATACATCTATTTATAAGGAAGTGGAACCACCCACCTTTTCTCTCATTTTCTCTTCTCCTTTCTCTCTTTAACTAAGTACACACACTAGGGGAAAAAGACCCAGTGTCATAATTTAATCTCTTTTCCTTGAAGGTGTGGCACCTTACCTTACCCATTTAAAATAATATCACCTTTTTCTTTTAGGTGGAACTTTCCTATGACTCCACGTGTCGCCCATTAGTCACTTCCCTTGCTTAGGTGGAACTTTCTTGCAACATTACATGTCATCAATATGCTAATTCTTTCACTTATGTGATGCTTAGGTGGTCTTCTCTTTTGATTTAATCTTAGTTGTGGCCTTGTTACAATCGGCTTTATCTTGACCATCGATTGAGCTTTCACCTCAATAATCAATTTTAATTTTAATAAAAACAATAATTTTGACTATTGTTCGATTGTTTGAATAAACCTTCATGTTTTGATTGTCGACAACTTTGACCTTAACTGTTGAACAACTGGCTATCAGGCCCTGTTTAATCTTGATTGTTGATCAGGATCCTGATTTTGATGATTAAATTTTTATGTCTAGAAAGTCGACCCAACCAAGCCGCAAGTCTAATTATAGGGTCTAAACACCATATTTATTTATGATTGAGAAAGTAAAACAAATAATCTGATAAAATTATCACCCCTATTTGGTAATGGCTTTTATGTTATAAACTCTCGAAGCATGTGGAAAGCACCCTGGGGTAATTATATTCCTCAATTTACACTTAGAACAGTAGTGATTAAGGTGGCAAGAGATGTTGGAGAAGAGGCATAGTGATTGCCATTTTGTGAAATGATAGCGAAAGGCAATGCAACCAAGAGTTGTTGCTCCACAACGCCATTACACTACTCTCATTTACCATTGGCTCTGGATATCTGTCATGTCGGCCACGTATAACCTGAGTGAGGTCCTTCAATGGCGCCCATCACCCTCTTCCGAACCCACAGCCCAAATCTGCCACTTATCCTTAAACTACGATATAAATATTATTTATACGATTTGTGAAACAAAAAAACCCGTCACAGACAACAAAAGGAAGATGATCACAGAAACTTAACAACCAAGATTCAGTATAAGAAAAAAATCATCCATGTTTAAAAGATAATTAGTTGACTGCTGTTCTCTGTTCCACGACCGTAATTAAAATGAGAAAGAGCATCAGACTCGCATCATCTCTCACTTCTTTTCTGTCATCTGTTTCATGGAAATTATGAATTAATGAAATCTGCAGGATTGCCTGCTATCCCGACAAACTCCAAATTTAAAATCCACCAATGGGCTTTCGTATTTTGTGCTGGCATTAAAAAACTTGAAATCCGAGACGGGCACTTCCCCTCCCCCCCTCGCTCTAGCCGTTGAACTTCGTTATAAATAAATTATTCTCGTCTCTTTTCTCTGTCTCTCCTTGTGAGCTTCTTTACGTTTCAATTACATCCATTGCGGCGTGAGTCCATAGGGGCCGAGGCTCTTGTTATGCGCTTTTGTGGGATCGTCTCCAACTGAGCATGAGAGGAGTTGCGGGGAGCCCTTCTTCCGACAGTGATGTCGCCTCCGTCACTACTCGTGACGAGGTTCTCTTTTTATCCTTCTCTCAAAGCCCTTTTTTTTTATGTCTTGTATTTTCTGTTGAACTTTTTTCATTTCTACTTCAGACTCCGTGCTCATCCGGCTATTTTTAGATATGAGAACTTGTTTGAAATTCAATTCGTTCCCAATTCTTTTATCTCTTTAAACGTTTTGGTTGTTGTCCTTGTGTACAATTTGAATGTAGAGCGGTCACAGCAGAGTAGATCAGAAGTGTGTCGTTTGTTGCTTCGGTGTGAATCAGTGACGCTTGTTAAGGTTTTGTTATTTTTTTCGTCTTATTTTTCTCCCCTATTTGTGTTTTCTTCCACAGTTCTATCTCAGTTTGTCTTCACAAAATGGGGATTTTCAGATTTATATAAATCTTCTCTATTATTTCATGGCCTCTGATTACTGACTGTTGCTCCGGTGTTGAACGTGTCTGGTATTTCTCGATCTTCCCACAGGTGTTAACAAATTACATATAATGCTTACGTAGTTGTGTTGCCTGTCTTGTCAATTTCCTTTCCAGCTTCTCGAATTTTCAGTTTGATTAAACACTTTCTCTTCCTCTTCTTACTATCTCTCATTTTCAATTTAAAATCCCTAACTTTCAAGACGATTAGAGTTTTTTTTCTCTCTTGTGCCCACCAGGTGGAGTTGGGGACAGCCTCTATAACCAGTAGAGTTGAGTGTTTGTTTTGAATTTTTAACTTTTTCCTATATTTTTTAGGTCGAGAACTTAAACTTTCAACTTTATATGAGTTTCTGTGACTTGCCAAAAAAATTGATCACTTTTACATAGCTCCTATATTTCTCTTCTTCTCTGCTCCTTTTATGGAAGATGCAAATTTGTGTTTTCTGTTCCTACAATTTCGTTGTAGTACTCAGTCATTTCTGGTGCTTCTGATTGAGTATGCACACCTATGGTTTTGTTTGTCTTACCTGGATTTTTGTTATTTGTTTTCTGTCACAGGACGGTCATGTCAGCCAAAGCAATGAGGGAAGCAATTCTCCTTCTTTGGTTAGGGTCTCAGAACCTTCTAGGCATTGGAGGGATGTATTTTGGCTTTGCATCTTCACCTTTCATCTAATTGTATTAGGTTTATTTCTTACAGCTCTCGGACTCAATAGATTTAGACATCCCGATAGGCTTAAGATTGACAGGTATACATATAAATTTATTGAGAACCAACGTGGATTAACAGAGACTTATTGGCCACTTTATGGTCTTGCTGCTGGTATTGGGGTAGTACTTGGATGGGCTTGGTTATCCTTGTTGGGTTCTCGAGCAAATCAGATGATGAAGGTCTCAGTCCATGGGTTGATGACTTACCTTGCAGTCATAAGTGTTCTTTGTTTTTGGGGTAGGCAAATTCTTTGGGGGATTGCATTTGCCATTGCTGCACTTCTGCAGTTTTTATATGTGATTTCAGTTATCGACAGGTATGCATTACTCTCTGGACCTAAACCTGGTTTGTGAGTTTACTCTAAATCAGATGCGTTTTTTTTTTTTTTTTTGAAAATTTTCAGAGTAAGAGAATGATTTCAATATCTCTTATCATTTTCAAAAAAAAAAAATGTACTTCGCCTTCAACTTTTAATTTAATGAGAGACCTCAAAATAGATGAGCATGTTAATGCGTTGCATTCCCACAATGATGTGCATGTTAGATCATGCTTATCCTCACTGTGCCCCACAATGTCCTGGCATACTTTGGGAGTTTGGTTAAGATATTATGAATAGAACCTTTAGCTCAATGGCCACATCTAAGGTCTTGGATTCAAGTTTCACTGAGTTTGTGGGGCATTTTGGGTGCATCTGAATCTATATGGAAAAAATAAAATAATAAAAAAGAGAGAAAAATACACTTTACTCGTCAAATTTAAAAGTGTTCCCAGCTCTGCCTGATGCGCTTATTATTCTTCATGTAGGTTTCCTTTTACAATGTTGGTTCTACAGAAGGCTGTACAGATGGTTTGGAAGCTTCCTGAGGTTATCAGAGTGGCTTATGCATTTATGCTGTTTATGCTTCTGTGGATTGCAATATGGTCCTTTGGAGCAGCAGGTGTTATTGCCTCAAGCATTGGTGATGGTGGACGCTGGTGGCTTCTTGGGGTGAGCTGGCAAGTTTTGATCTTCAAATACTTATGTATTACTGGTATTTACTGCTTGCAAATAGTAGTGAACCAGGTCAATGACACATATATGCTGTTTCACTTGTACTGGCAGGCACTATCTGTAAGTTTATTTTGGACTGGTGCTGTCCTCTGTAACACAGTTCATGTGGTAGTGTCTGGTATGGTGTGTCTTGTTCTAATACATGGTGATCGGGGAGCAGCAACCATGCCTTCACGGCCATTATTGAAGTCGTTCAGGCATGCTCTAACAACTTCGTTTGGGAGCATCTGCTATGGTTCACTTTTTACAGCTGTCATCCGAACAATGCGGTGGGAGGTATTATTATATTTGATATTTTTAAATGACCTAAAAAATGGGATGGGTAACTAAACCTGCAAATTGAAGGACTTCCTTTCTATATTGAAGGCATATAAGAGCTAGAAGCACTTAACTATCCAAAAACATGCAGTTAGATTATTATGCACTTCAATAACTGGAACAGATGTTGCCTTCTGATCAGGGTTGTTATTTTAATAACGATAGTTGTTTTTTGTTATTGACTCCCCATTTTAGTGCCTCTAGTTGTGAGTGGGTTGATATTTTCAGATCGTAATGTGTCTTGGTACTTTCAAATGCTTTCACCTTGTTTTTTTTTTCCTTTCTCTGTCAAGCACGGTATATCTATCTTTTAGAAGTCTTTGTCACTGGTTTAGGTCCATTATGTCAGACTGAACCAAGAACTCAGAAACTTTTCCTTTAAAATACTCTTCGGTTTTTGCTTCATATGCACTGGATATTTGTTTCATTATGTAGTATTTATTCTGATTGTGTTTCTTCTACTTCTAAAAACATTTGATATATAACTCTTGCATCTGTATACTGTAATCTCCAGATCAGGGGGCTACGGTCAAAGATTGGCAACAATGAGTGCTTACTCTGTTGTGTTGATTTCTTCTTCCACCTTGTGGAATATCTTGTTCGATTTTTCAATAAATATGCCTATGTCCAGGTACAGTTCAATTCTATTTTCTATCATCATTCTTTGAAATTCGAGAGAACTTGCATTAAGAAATTTGAAATTAAGCTGATGATCAAAATCCGAATATCTTTGACAAATAATTTAGTTAGTGTTTTGTTGTTATTGCTTTATTATGTTTTGTGCTCTTTCTTTGTCACTAATTGTTCAAACATCATTATGTATTTAAAGAGACATGATTGTCACCTATAACTTCGTAGCTTCATTTTGCTCTTCTAGTATTTATGGTGAACTTGCTAGCCCTATGTTGGACTGTACAGAACCGTCTGTTTGATTGTTATCTATCCTGTCTTACCTTCATTTTACCCTTCTGGTGCTCATGATTAACCGGCTACCCTCTTATGTTTGGGCTGTAAATAGAAGGAAACTATGATTATTTCCCAGCTGCAAACCTGAAATAATACAAGAATGACTAACCCAACCATATCGACCAATCGAATGGAAGAAATTAGTGATGGAACTATTTTTTCTTGTGGTGAAAACTCCATAATTTATAGATGAATATTGCTTGCTTTTACAGATAGCAGTTTACGGTAAAGGCTTCAATAATTCTGCAAGGGACGCCTGGGAGCTATTCCAATCAACTGGAATTGAAGCGCTTGTTGCCTATGATTGTTCTGGTGCTGTTCTCCTAATGGGAACTATCTTTGGAGGGCTTATTACTGGGACCTGCACAGGAGTTTGGGCATGGCACAGGGCAAAGGACAGAGTGATTATGGTTGGCTTTAGTGCTATGTTGATAGGAATGATATTGGTGAGTTTCCTGATTAGTTTCTGTGCTTCTCATCCTCAAAGGTTTGTTTGGAACCCCATGGAAAAGAAAATAGACTAACCAATTTGGGGAATAATAATGGTCAAATTCTCAATAGTTATCTTTACGGGTTTGTTTGGAACCCCATGGAAAAGAAAATAAACTAACTATTTTAAGGAATAATAATAATCAAATTCTCAATATCCACAATAGAATCTTGATTGAAATCCAACTTCATTCGCGTAAGACTGCAATTTGGGGTTGTGACAGCATCCATGGAACTGATTTTCAGGTGGGTCTGGCTATGGCGGTGGTGGAAAGCGCCGTAACTTCTATATACATTTGCTATGCAGAAGATCCTTCTCTCATTCACAGATGGGATGCTGAATTCTTCAATCAAATATCTGAGGCTCTCCATCAAAGGCTACAGCACAGAAGTGCACGAGCCAGAGAAGTGATGAATCATAGGCTTGAAAACCGCTCTGAAGAGTCACTACATGTCTGAGAGTTGAGCCAACACAATCATTCAATTTGAACGTAACTTTTGAGTCCAATTATTTATGTAGATACAACTCTAATTATTCAATACAACGATGTTGTAATTTTTATAGGTTTCATCCGGGATGACAACCCTGTTGGTGTGAAAGTAACTCAAATTGTACACAGATACAAAACAAATGTAACTTGATACAAACTATTCCTCTTCTTCAACCCATCTCGCAACTGCTAGAGTATGTCGACCTCCACAAGCAACACAGATACAAAAGAAATCTAACTTGATACAAACTATTCCTCTTCTTCAACCCATCTCGCAACTGCTAGAGTATGTCGACCTCCACAAGCAACAAGTTTAGCACACCAATGGCCTACTGCATTGTTCAGATTTCTTAGTGGAGGTAGATTTATTGGCACCTCCATTGGGTGACCGGTTGTCACTTTCCGTCCATAACCCAGCCGCCCGTGGTCTCCCCGTCCAAACTGCCAAAACAACAATTGCTTACTCTCACACCCAGGCTAGCCGGGGAAAACAGAAGATTTTTAAGTGAAATCATTAGTAAACAATCTCATGAAAAGTCAATTAACCCACTCTAATTGTACTGCGTTTAAGGGGACTCCATTTTCCAGGAAGCTTTAGCTATGCCCAGATGTAAAAGATTGGTCAAATTATAGTCAGATATGAGAGCACTTACAGAGAACATTCGACCATCTCGTGTACATGCAACAGAATGTGTCCCTCCACAAGAAATCTGAAGGAAAAAATTAAATCAGTTAAGAAATAATATCTAGGAAATGGGAAGGTTTCCATCATTTCCCAAAAGAATTGAAAATTTTCACTGGTATAAATCTGCTTCATCTCTAACAATGCCTAAAAAGTTCTGGAGAGTAACTGAAAATGTAAAAAGGAAAAATAAACAAAACTTTTCTCCAATCATGTCTGTATAATCGGCATTGTAGTAAACTAAGTTAGAGCTTAAATCATTTATATGATCAACTTCCAGTCATAAATTTGGATTATATGAGTTTACACAGTCCATGTCAACAAAAAAATTTAATTTTTTTTGTGGTAGCAGTTTATAGTAGTCTTGAGTTTAGCAGTCTTACACATTTTTATGAGAAGATATGGATTCATGAAGACAAGTTCAAGCGAGAAGCATTAAATACACCACACATTTAGCATATTTCAGCTAGAGAAGTTCATAACAGTTCAAGGTTCCAGCGAGTAGTTTCATCATTAAAAAAAAAGTAAAGCTTCTAACATGAGTCTCATACTTATCACAAATCAAGATATTGTTGGGCAAGTCATACCAAATTGTTGGGCCAAGTCATGACATGAGTCTCATATTCATCATGCTATGTGACTTATTTTAGCAATTCCATGGTTGCTTAAAACTACATACATAGCTTTAGATCAGTTTTTGAAGAGCTAATATAATTTTTCTTTTCAGTTGTTGGAACACATTTGTTTCTTTTTCTCTTTTCTATAGTTTATTAGTACTTTGTCTTCTTGTGCCAGCTACTATTAGCTACAAGATAACGTGTAAATTCAATTTTAAACTTTTTTTAAAAGAATTCAATTTTGAACTTGAATACGGGGAATCCTTAGTTGATTTAGTTGTGGCTGGGTTGCTAATATTCTAGCCTTCTCACTCGACAATATTTTGAGAGTTTTGCAGCTTTATTTGGAGTCAATGCTAGTGTCTGATCAAGGCTAATACCTAAACAACTCTCTGATCCTAAAGACCAGCATGGAGAGTCTCATGAAAGATTTTGAAGAGTTTCCTCCAAGAATATAAAACAACCAATAGGTGATTGGAATTAAAATCGAGGTTACTGAATTTAATGGGAGCCTTAATGTTGAAAATTACCTTAAATGGGTCTGGCAAATCCAACATTTGCATTTGCTTGGGGATTTTCCTTTTGGGCAATATGCATTTGACCCTGAACTTGATGTCTTGGAGCCAGAATTAGTTCTTTTTCTAAAATATCTCTTTCGAGGAGCATATTTAGTTTGTGAACTATTTATATCCTAAATATTTTCTTTGAAAATTTTTTAGGATTTTTTTTTTAAGCTTCTGGTTGTGGTTCTTGCAACCATAAGCTCCTACATTTTTTGTTCTGGTTAGAACAGCATAATATTTGTTTGTACGCCCGACTACTTTTATTTTGTAGTCTTTGTGTTTCGCAAAGGTTTGCCAACATGTCTTGTACAAACCTGTGTCTTCTTCCAAGAATATCCATTTGTAGGAAGTTATCCATGGTTAAGACTGGGAACTCTGGGTTATTTTGCCAATACTTTGCTATATAATCCTTTTCACAGGCAATAGCAAATGGTTCAGGCAATTTTGAATAAAAGACGGGCAGATAAGAGTTTCTGATCATCTTTTTGTAATTTATAGAAATAACTTGCAAACTCGCAGTAATATTTCTCATAGAAACAAATATTACAGATTTGTAACTTGTTTAGATTTTGAAGAATTTCTAAACGTTTTCTTTGTTTTGAATTCTCGTTTTGGGCTTGTAGGGTAGGATGTATTCCTAGAAATTCCTTTAATATCTTAGCAACTATTCCTTTTAGAATTGAGGCTATAGATGTGGATGTAGCAGCCTTTTGGTCTTCGGGAAGGTTGTCCCACCAATTTGCTACATTACCCTGTAAGGCATGGTAAAAAAGTTAAATGTTGAATCTTTATCCCAAGATCTGTACATATTAGCAGCATTGCTCATACTTATTTCCCAGTCTTTTAGGACTTTTTCTCCATCTTTGGGATAGTCCAAATTGAGATAAAATTCAAAGGGGTTTATACTATCAATAGAACTATGTCCTTTGGCAGTATTTGCTGGATAGTATTTTGTTGAATATCTTTGGCCTCATAGAGAGACCTTAAGAGTGAGAGTATCTTTCTCTGTCTTGAGAGTTATCTTCGAAGACAGTTTCTCTTGCTCTTCATGATTCAGCTTCGTTATTATTTCCTCAAAGTATTTTGAATCTTTTACCAAGATCATCTGCCATTTTGTCTTTAGCAGGGTAGTCATTTTTATTGGTAATTTCTATAGCAACTTCGTCAGAGTCCCATGCCTCTGGTTCACTATCTAGTTGCTTCTTTTGTTACTGGAGGATGGTTTTTCCTCCTAAACATAATATATCGGTTGTTTGCTAAAAGCATTATATTCTGCGAAAACTTCATCATCAGTGGATGATGATACTTTGGAAGAGATCCTAAAATCCAAGGGTTTAGGATTATTTCTTCTTGGTGCAATGCAAGGTGCTATGCTCACTAATTTTTTAAGTCATCCGGTGATGTCAGGAAGGCCTAACAGTAATGGTGTTTCCATATCTGTCAAATAGAAAACTCATTCATTTTCTAGTGTCCAAGGTGTAAAAGGTGAGGGGAAAGATGAAGAACCTAAGTGTTCTTTTAATGCTAAGATTTCTGTTAGGATATCTTGCATTTTATCTTCGTTTAGATTTTCTAAACTTTGTTTTAGTTCTGTTAATTCTCTAAAGAAAACAGGACCATTTCCTTGGTCAATCTTTTCTAGAATACTTTCTAATATGGTTTGACGTTTTGTAATTTCTTTGTGTCGATGTTCATTGAAGAGAAAGTTTACTTTATGCTATAAATTTTCTACACCATTTTCTAACCTATTAAGGATCTTTCCGTAAGACTCAAGGTTTGGTTGGAATAAGTGACTATTTTCTGTAAGTCACTATTTCCTTGGGCCAGGCCTAAGGCTCTATAAGGACTATGATCCATCATCGATGTGAAGTGGAACATAGGCATTGGGCCTTGGGTTTCCTATTCCTTCAAGTCGGGAACTGGTTGAGGCTCTACTGGATGAGGGCCTATCCTGTTCAAGGGAAAAGCTGGTTTTAGCGTTAGTTATCACTAGTTTACCTTCTATCTCCTTAATGGGTTTTTTTCTGCAGAAGGGAAGGTGTCTGGGTGCCAGAGGTTGGACTACCCATTCTATTGGCCATGTTAACTCTCGTGGGTCAAGTTCTTACATGGTCAAGTTTTCAAAATATCCAATATTTTAGGATAATTCCGTTATTTTCTTTAAATCTTTGACTGGAACCTTTCCAGTGTTGATTCCTCTAGCTACTACTCATATTAGTATAAGCATCACTCTTCTACCTGGTTGAATGCCATTTTTTACCAGTTGTCTATGTAGTTTTTTAGGGACAAGGTATCCTAGATATGCTTGTCGTCTAGATCTATTTTTAGGTTGGGCCAGGGGGTAAAGGATACTGAGCCAAGACCTAAGTTTGCTCTCTAACTCCTCCAAGTAGGGCTTTTTCAAAATTATTCTTCACTGAGTTATCTACGATAGTTGTTATGAAGGGTAAATTTTGGTTGATTCATATTAGGGGATCTAATCCAATACGAACTAGTCCATAGTGGACGTATTTGAATCTTTTTAGCTTGGCTAAGTCTAATTCACTTAATAGTCTGTAGCAGAAGGTACCAGAATCGGTATCCTCTATTTCTACAGAAAGTTCCTTCTGAAAGACGAAGGATTTTTTCTGGAACTCAATCTAGTCTCTATTATAGACATCAGTAATCCTTGGGATACTGATCGTCCACTTTTGTTCATCCTGCATAAGGTTAGGATGTTCTTCGTATTCTCCTTGTGTTTCATGGTGAACATGAACACTTTGAGGGAGAGAAGTACATTCAATTCCTATGGGTTCAAACATTTAGGAATTTTAGTTGAGACGTTGTCTCCTCTAATTTTTGGAACAATACCTGAAGTAGACATTCCAATCGGTATACTATTATGAACGGAGAGGCATGTTGTACTACAAGTTCTCTTAGTTCATCTTTATTTGTTAGAGTGCAGATATCTGTTTTAAGACAAAATCTGTCTACACTGGTGAGATTTTACTTCAGCTATTTTGAGGATAACCGATTGTAATTCTTTTCTGGTAGGTTTTGAATTTACTACCTTAGTTTTCATTTCTCGAATAGGTTCTAATATTCGACAATGTTCAAATTCATTATTTACAAAAATTTGTAGATCATTAAGGAGATTTACCGTTGGTTGGGTAAATGTTCCTTTTAATTTTTCAAGGTGGTTTTACCTTTTCATTTAATTCACTTTCTATTCCTAGACAAACGAAAGCTACGTATTCTGCAGTGTATCTTTCACAACAAGTTTTCATAAATTTCATAAAGAAGTTGTGATAGATATCACCTATTAAATCCATTATATTATTTAATATTGGATTTTCTTTGTCATGTCATCCATGTGGATAGCCTATTATTGGACAAACATGCGTTTGTCCAGTTTTTAACATTGTGTTGTGAGAAGGACCGTTGAGTTTTTTCAAAAAACACAGCAAGCGTGGTGATGAGGTTCCCCCCCTGGAATCTCTCCTCGCAAAATCCCGCGATACAAAAGTCCAACAGCTTCTAGAATCCACCTGTTCAGAAAAGCCTTTAGAATGGTGGAATAAACAGAAACCGCATGCTGACCTCAAACTTCTTGATCCTGACAAAGAAATTTGAGAAAAACCTATGGTTTACACCCCATTAGATGTTGAGGAATTCTCAACTCAGATAAATGATTTGCTCACATTAGGATTAATACGAGCAAGTTATTCTCCACATACATCTCCTGCTTTCCTGGTTAGGAATCATGTAGAGATCAAACATGGAAAAGCACGAATGGTCATTAACTACAAAAATGTTAACTCCTCTTCTCTCAATTCGTCCAAGTTCGTTTGCAAGCCTAAAGGCTCTAGAAAATAAGAGAGAGAAAGAGAAAGAAGAGAAGAGCCTTTAGGCTTGCAAAGGAACTTGGACGAATTGAGAGAAGAGGAGAGGACTTGATTGAAAGACGTCAACCAAAACCCCCTATTTATACTATTTTCATTACATATTTAGGGAAACTCCTCAATCAATTAGGACCACTAATATCCTTACTAACATCAATCATGATTAACCAAATTACATCAATCAATGAAAGATAAATCAATCAAGGAAGATTGCCAAATCTTTCCAGCTCATGTTGGTAAGGATACTAGCTCGTGGTATCTTTGTGAGTCCTACTTGATCTTCAAATATTCCAACTCATTCCAGCTCATGTGATGACTCCTCTTGGCTCACGTCTTCATGATGGGTCCCACCAGCTCGTGCAACCATGGTGGGTCCCACATTGTAACACTCCCCCTCAAGTTGTGGGTGAGAAAGCATCGTAAATACCCAGCTTGTTGCAAATGGTGGACAAAATTTTATGAGTGACTGGTTTGGTGAGGATGTCTGCAACTTGGCTCTGTGAAGATATACGTTTGAAAGATAAGATGCCTGTTTGGAATTTTTCTCTTATGAAGTGTCAGTCTACTTCAATATGCTTTGTTCTCTCATGGAAGACTAGATTTTATGTGATATGTATTGTTACCTGATTATCACAATATAAATCCATAGGAGCTTCTTTGTAGATTTCCAGTTCAGTGAAAAGAGATCTGATCCATAGGAGTTCACTAACTGTGTGTGTCATGGCTTTGTATTCTGATTCTGCACTAGACTCTGCAACTACATTCTATTTCTTGCTTCTCCGTGTAACCAAGTTCCCTCCAACCATCGTACAATATCCCGAAGTAGATTTTTTGTCATCTAGGGATCCGGCCCAATCTGCATCTGAGAATCCTTCGATGATGAAGTGACCATGGTTTTTATAGAGAAGCCCTCTTCTTGGAGCTCCTTTCAGATATCGCAATATCCTTTTGTTAAGCATCTAGCCAATACTACCCAAAAGACCGGCCTCTTAGGAGCGGAAGGCATAGGTACTTAACCCCCAGGACCATAACAGTACACCCACCTTCACAAGCTGACGAGCACGGCGGTCGGGATTAACACACGCAGCCGCCGGCTGGGATTAATCACACGCAGCTATCAAGACGCTCGGGATTAATACACACAGACGCCCCGAGTGGGAGTCGAACTCGGGACGTAGCGCCAACTCTGATACCAAATGTTAAGCACCTAGCCAATACTACCCAAAAAACCGGCCTGTTAGGAGCGGAAGGTATAGGTACTTAACCCCAAGACCATAACACCTTTCTAGTGCTTGCCAATGATTGAGTTGTGGTTTGTGCATATATTGACTTACCACACTTACTGCATATGAAATATCTAGCCTTGTTACACAAAGGTAAATAAGTTTTCTCACTAACCTTTGATATTTTTCGATATCTACCTCTTCTCCACTACTTGCACATAATTTTGTATTCGAGTCCATAGGAGTTTCTACTGGTCTACATCCCATCATTCCTGTCTCCACCAGTAGGTCAAGAACATACTTCCTTTGGGATAGTACAATTCCATGTCTGGATTGTAGTACTTCAATCCTCAGAAAAAATTTGAATAGTCCAAGATCCTTTATCTTGAATTCAGCACATATCCTTTCTTTTGTTTTCTGGATGCCCTCAGGATCACTACCAGTTATAATAATATCATCAACATATACTGCCAAAATTACCTTGCCTTTAAGTGTGTCTTTAATAAATACTGAGTGATCTCCAGAGCATCTGTGAAATCCAGCCCGTATAAGGGTTTGGCTAAACTTTTCAAACCATGCACGAGGAGACTGTTTTAGACCATACAGAGATTTCTTTAGTCGACATACCGATTCCCCCTCAACCACATACCCAGGTGGTTGCTGCATATAAATTTCTTCTTTGATGTCCCCATTCAGAAAGGCATTTTTTACATCAAGTTGATATACCTGCCAAGAATAATTAGCCGCCAGAGATAATATTACACATACTGAGTTCATTTTTGCCACTGGAGAGAAGGTTTCCTCATAATCAATACCATAACATCGTGAATAACCTTTAGCAACGAGGCGAGCCTTCAACGATGCAACGGACCCATCCGAATTGTGTTCTACAGTAAAAACCCATTTGCAACCGATGGGTTTCTTATATGATGGAAGGGGAACTAGAGACCATGTCTGATTTTCATAAAGTGCCTGCATTTCTTCATCCATCGCCACCTTCCACCCTGGATGTTTGAGAGCCTCCTGATAGGATTGTGGAACAGATTTAGAGGAGATAGAGGAAAGAAATTGACAACATAGAGGGGATAGACGATGATGAGACACAATTTGAAATGGGATGAGAAGTAGAGGGTCTAGTGCATGATTTGGGTTCTTTTCTCACGGCAATAGGACAAGTGTTATATTGAGGGCCAAAAAAAACTGGAGATGATGGACTTACCTCGGTGGGATCCGTAAACTCAGCAGCTGTAGTGTCAGCTAGTGTCTCTAGGGGTTGGGTAGTTTCTATAGCACGGGACAACCGATTGAGGAGAACCTGGTACTGAATAAAGGCTTGGAGGAGCATTGTCAGAATAGAATGAAGAGTCTTCAAAAAATGTGACATCCTGGACACAAGTAAACATTCAAGAGTGGGATTATAGAAAACATAGCCCTTTTGTGTGCGAGAGTATCCTAAGAAGATACACTTGATAGATTTGGGATCAAGTTTCTGTGTTTTGGGGAGGAAATATGAACAAAATATTAACACCCGAAAACTTTCAAAGGTAGTGAAAAAGGATCATCATTTGGTAACAACAGAAAGTAAGGGGTTTTATTACCAAGAACGGAAGAGGGTAGAAATTTATGAGAAAACATGCGGTAAGGATTGCATGCGGCCAATAAAAGTATGGAACTTTCATGGCATATAGTAAACCTCAAGCTACCTCAAGAATATGACAGTTCTTCCGTTCGGCTACATTTGGTTGAGGAGTGTAGGCACATGATGTTTGATGGATAATACCATTTTTTTGACAAAAGAAGTCAAGTTCTTTGGAAGTGTATTCTTTGGCATTATCAGACCAGAGTATTTTTTTTTTCTGACCAAACTAAGTGAGTACCATAGCATGAAAAGATTTAAAAATCAATGGTATTTCATAACGCTCTTTAAACATAAATAACCAAGTTGTACGAGTGAAGTCATCAATAAAGGTGTTAAAATATTTGACTTGAGAAATATAGGAGACACTCAAGGATCCCCATACATCGGTATGAATTAACAAAAAATGAGTAACACTTTTAACTTCTAGACGAGGTGAGTATGTAGTCCTTTGATATTTACTCATTTGACATACTTCATAATTAAACTCTGACCCTGCTTTAAGTGTTGGAAAAATATGATGAAGAGATTGTGCGGAAAGATGTCCCAACAGGTTGTGCCATAACCTTGTCTCAGTTTCACTGGTGGAAACAATATTTATTTTCGGCACATCCAGATAGTAGAGCCCCCCTTGTTCACAGCCTCCACCAATCACCTGCTTCATTATAAAATCCGAAAACACACATGAAGTGGGTGATAAGGTGATAGAGCAATTAAAATATTTAGTGAGCTGACTAACAGATAAAAGATTCAAAGGGAAGGTAGGAACAAAAAGTATATCAGTGAGTGGAAGTGATGGTGTAACAGAAGTGGATCATTTCCCTTGAACTTTGGTTTGAGAACCGTCAGCTATGGTAACAAATTTGGGTGAAAGACACGGAGAAATTGAGTGTAATAAATTTTTGTTACCCGTAAGATGCTTGGAGGCTCCTAAGTCAATTATCCAGGATGAAGAGGAAGCAAATAGCATACCTAAAACGGTGGTGGCAACGGTAATCAAGGAAGCACTTGGAGAAGAACCCATCATTGTTTTCATTTTCAGGAAAAACTCATACTCTTCATCAAGCAAGGTTTTCTTTTCTGTTGATGTGGTGGACTGGTCCTCTTTTGTATCACTCACTAAGGCTTGATTAGCCTTATTCCAATCTGGTTTGCCATTGGCTTTATAACATGTTTCTCTAGAGTGACCATCTTTTCCACAGTAGGAGCATTCCTTGTAATAATAGTATGTGTCTATAGTGTGGCCATATCTCCCACAGTGAGTGCATTCTTTCCCATCTTGTCTATCAAAACCATTCCTTCCACCTCTTCCTCGTCCTCCCCTATAATTTCTGCCCCGACCTCGGCCGCGGTCAGATGATGCTCCCCTATGTCCAAAGTACATAGCGGATGATACTTCAGTATTGGAGGAAGAAGCGTCTGGAATACGGAGAAGTGTGGCACATACATCATCAAAGGTGGGAACAGCAGAAGAGCTAAGAAGTTGACTCTCAGGAATCTCGAGATATGGTTTAATATGTGCAAGGCAAATAGCTGTGACTAATGCTTCTTTCTACGTGTCTTGTACTGAGACATCTGTGGTAGTAGGCATAGCTAATTTCCACTCTTGAAGAAAGCCTCTAAAGTGGGCCAAGTATTCATGGATATCCCCGCCTTGTTTAGTGTTCAACATCTTTTGGAGAAGATCATATGGCCTACGTAGATTATTGGGACTAGAATACAGCTTAGCACATGTCTCCCAAATTTGCTTAGCAGTATCAAGATGAATAACATTGTTGGAGACTTCTTCCATGTTATTGATTAGCCAACTAATCACCAAAGTATCATTTTTTAGCCACTTGTTATAAAAAAAATATCCTCTTCATCAATTGGTGGTCCGCGATTGGCGAGGTGACCAAGTAAGTCATTTGTTATAAGAAACCTTCTAACCGATGTGGACCAGCTCATCAAATTTGATAACCCTCGCAAGGGTATAGTAGTAATTCTAAGTATATCACTCTTGTTACTCGTATTTTCTTCAGCTATACTCAGCAAATCAATTTAAACAATTCTCCAACAAATAATGATATAAGAAACCAAGTAATATTCTTCAATCAACTCGGTTAATGGAGAGACTTGGCATAAACGCTAAGTAATCATATTTCTGAAATTCAATGCATAAATAACCACTCATAATATGCTCATTATCAATCTTTTTTGTCAGGGAATCTTGTTCCAACAAAATTATAACTTCTCATGTATCAATCTCATCATAAACTGGTTTCGGTCAAAATATCTTCAAACCGATAAAACTGCCTTTCTAATCCGTGATGCATATATCTTCATAAACTTATAAAATGAAGACAATCATAAAAGCCATCCGTAAATCATCTTCTAAACTCGGAAACCAGTAGCATGAATTAATAGTAATAATAATAAAGAATCTTATCTCAAGAGCTTCTATCTTCCTTCAAAAAGACCCTTCTTTGAGTGGTTTTGATCATGCCTTCTTAGAGCATTCCTTTTGACGTGGGGATCCTAAATTTGATGCTCTGATACCATGTTGGATTTAGGATCCCTTGATTAGAACCTCAAGCAAAGAAGAGTGTGAGAGGAGAAGAGAAGAAGAAGAGAAGAGAAGGAAAGAGAGAGCTCGGCTAGAGAAGAGAAGAGAGAAAGAGAAAGAAGAGAAGAGCCTTTAAGCTTGCAAAGGAACTTGGACGAATTGTGAGAAAAGGAGAGGACTTGATTGAAAGACGTCAACCAAGACCCCCTATTTATACTATTTCCATTACATATTTAGGGAAACTCTTCAATCAATTAGGATCCCTAATATCCTTAATAACATCAATCATGATTAGCCAAATTACATCAATCAAGGGAAGATAAATCAATCAAGGAAGATTGCCAAATCTTTCCAGCTCATGGTATCTTTGTGGGTCCCACTTGATCTTCAAATCTTTCAACTCATTCCAGCTCATGTGATGACTCCTCTTGGCTCACGTCCTCATGATGGGTCCCACCAGCTCGTGCAATCCTGGTGGGTCCCACATTGTAACACTATTTACTGCTATCACAAAGAGACTGTCAGAGTGGTTCCGTCCACTCTTGTAGGCGGTAACTTTCCGCACCTAACAAATCGATCTGTTGGGTAGTATTGGCTAGCCGTTGTCATGGTATCAGAGCTAGGCACGCCACGTCCCGCGTTCGAATCCTGTGAGAGGCGGTCAAGAATGGGCGGGGTGGGTGTCAGAGTGGTTCCGTCCACCCTTGTAGGCGGTAGCTTTTCATAAAAAAAAAGTCTTCTGCATTATTTATCAATTTTTATTAGAAAGTCTTAAAGATATTAAATCTAGCATTGGCAGTTTTCATCTAAATTAGTTGTAGGAATTCTTTCTTTAGTGCCTTTTTTTTAAATAACAAGTCACATTTTAGTTGTAATTAGAAAGTTTAATCCCAGGAAAATACTATTATAGCTGTTAAGTTGGGTCCAAGGCCCATCCCAAAATGACTAGCCACCTTAGGAAGCCTCTTTCTGAACTAATAAACTCAAGATATTTGTACTCACTAATCCATGTGAGACTATTCCTTAACACTCCCCCTCACGTGTAGACCCTTTTTTTGTGGTTCTATAAGTGGATAATTTAGGAGTAGGCAGTTTAGGTGTAGGCCCTCTTTTGTGGTTCTATAAGTAGATAGTTTAGGTTTAGGCTCTCTTTTGTGGCTCTACAAGTAAATAGTTTACGTGCAAGCCCACATATGAGTACCTGCTCTGATACCATGTTAAGTTAGGTCCAAGGCCCATCCCAAAATGACTAGCCACCTTAGAAAGCCTCTTTCTAAACTAATAAACTCAAGATATTTGTACTCACTAATCCATGTGGGACTATTCCTTAACAATAGTAATGTTACATTTTGGCAAGCCAATGGTTGTTTTAGAGTCTATAAATAGGAGGGGTGTGTTGTAACATGGACCAGTTTTTGGAGAGTTAATTCAATCTTTTTTTTACCAACTTTGTTTTTTTTTTCCCAAGAGTAGTTTCTTAATGTTCTCTTCTCTTGTGTAAGCTACTACTAACTACAAAACAACGCCTTTAAATTCGACTTGGAAGTTAAAAACCAGGAATTCTTTATAGTTGTGGTCAGGCTGCTCATATTCCAGCATTTTGTTCCTTAACTTTATTTTAGTAGTTTTGTAGCTTTAAGAAGCCAATCTATATTCTTTTCAAAAAAAAAGAAGTCAATCTATAAACAATCACAAGTTTTTACATTTTCCTTACAAAAGATCATCGAATAATAAAATCTTATGTGCAAAAACTTACATATTTCACATTTCTTACACTAAAGTGATATCATCTGCACTTGATAAATGACTAAAGCTACTTATTCACTATTAAATTAACAACCAAGAATCATTTCAAAAAAAAAAATTAACAACCAAGAATAGTGCATACAAATCTTCACTCCTGGCCTAACAGTTAAGTGCAGTTCATTCTATCAGCTTTAGTCAAAGAATAACTATGTGGAAATGCTATAATATCCTTTCTATTATGTGGGTAAAGGAGACTACTTTTTATGTGACCTGCTCATCTTTTGCTGGGCCCACTTTCTTTGAATGGAGATGGTAGAAGAGTAGCTTTTGTTGTTGCTGTTTTTTTATGAATGGTGCATATATTGATAAGAAAAAGAAAGAAAAATACAAACCTAATGTCGGGGGCCTGACTCCACAACAAAGTGTTCGAGAGAGATGCCCGCCTTGGCCTGGGAATCTGCCAGGTGATTAGCAGAGTGTGGAATGTGATTCCACTTACAGCTTAAAGGGGAAAATAAGTTACATATTTCATTGAACATATCCCAATGACGCCATGGGGGATGGTCGTGGTTTGCACACCAATTGATGATCACTTTTGAGTCGCCTTCAATACAAAGGGGGACCAGAAAGGTGGCTAGAGAAGATTTTGAGCACGTGTACCAGACCCGAGAGTTCTGCTGTGGTAGAGTCTGAATTGCCGAGGGGGCAAACATAGGAGAAGAGGAGGTCACCCTTTTCATTGTGGATAACACCACCAAACCCTGCTGGACCCGGGAAGCCGAGAGCACTATTTCCATCAAAATTGAGTTTTAAGTTCCCAGGAGGAGGAGGGACCCATATAGCCATAGTTGGGGGGCGAGGGGGCAAAGATAGCCCAGTGATAGTTTGCCAGTTACCCTTGAAGTTTGAACCACTGAAATTTCGGAATTCTTTTTTATTCAAGAGCCAGACAGAAACTTGGCTAGAGATTTGCTCGATCAGAACCTCAATAAAGAAGGTTTTGAATTTGAATTTCCTCCTATTACGTTCTTTCCAAAGAGCCCAGATTATATGACCAATACATCAAGATATAATCATTTGACCTAACTTTGGGAGTTTTGAGCTGAAGAGTGAGAAGACGATGTCTGCTAAGTTTCCGGAGGCACAATATTGGAGGTCAATTTTGCTTAAGAGGGACGTCCAGACAGTAGTTTTTGTTGTTAGTAGTAATAATCCCACATGGGTCAATAAAAGGAAAAAAGATATGGTTATTTTGGAAAAAAAACCTCCAACTTCAACTAGCTATTTTGGGATGGACTTGAACCAAACTTTAACATGGTATCAAAGCACGACGTCTACCTTATTGAGCCCAGTTTGTTCCCCATTTAGTTTGTACCCTGTTTGTGGTGTTTACGTCTCAAGTTTGTTGTCTGTTTGAGTAGGCATAGACATGAGGAGGAGTATCAGTGAGAATAATCCCACACTGGTAAATATTAGGAAAAGTCATATGGTCATTTGTAGAAAAAGGCCTCTGACTTGGACGAGTTATTTTGTGTTGAACCTGGACCCAATTTTAACATGATATTAAAGCAGGACATCTACCTTCCTGGACACAATTTGAACCCGGTCTAATCTGAACTGGGATTGTGTTGTTCAGGTCCCAGGCCCGTTGTTTGTTTGAATGGTCCTAAACGTGGGGGAGAGTGTGAGACCCACATGGTTAATATCAGAAAAAAATCATATGGTTATTAGTTGGAATAATGACTCCTCACTACGTCTACTCATTAAAAAAATCACATGGTTATTAGTTGGAATAATGACTCCTCACTACGTCTACTCATTCTTCGAGGTACCCAGCGTTCACAATTTCATCAACTTTTTTTAAAATGGTTTATAACTTTAACAGCTATAATAGCATTCCTAAGGGGTAACTGTTGAGTTTTTAGATGGTTAAAGTTGATTAACAGATAGACAACAGATGACAGCACAAGCATGACTTCCAACTTGAAGATTTTCCTAGGCTGTACATCTGTATATATACAAATTTGAGGGGTGTACGTAACTATGCAACATTGCCGGGATATATACGCAATTAACTTTAAACTAAAGGCAATAAATTCACCATAGCTTGTTCATTCAGAAACATAAAGCAACATACTTTGTATATCTGTATTTGTAGAATAAGCGACAAACATTTATAACTCAGAAAAAATTACTTACAAATCAGATTGGATGGAAATAGTTCATCTCAGTAGCATTAGGACTAAGCAACATTGATAAATTTGTCCATTCTCATACAAATAAGACTTAAGAAGGGTATCTTCAGAGCAAAGAAGATTTTTGCATAGAACAAAAAAAAGAGAGAGAGACAGAATGTGGCTGAAATCACTTAGTGAATATTTTATAGACTATCAATTTTTTTGAAATGTGGTGTATAAGCTATTAAAAGGAGTAAAGTACAAACAAACCTAGCTTGGCGGACCTTCCTCCACAACAAGGTATTAGAGCCTTAGCCTGAGTGTCTGCCAAATGATTGGCAGAACATGGAATGTGTTTCCAATTACAATTTAAAGAAGAAATTAAGTTACAAATCTCAGAATACATATCCCAATGACGTCATGGAGGTCTGATAGACTTGCACACCAGCCAATGACCGTCTTTGAGTCCCCTTCGATGCAGAGGGGGCCCATGAGCTGGCTTGTAAATACTTGAATTCCGTTAAGCAATCCACAGAGTTCAGTTGTGGAGTCGAAGACTCAAAGCGGCCCCGCAAAGGAGAAGAGGAGATAGATGTTTGCATTGTGGATAACTCCGCTATAGCCTGTAGGACCCGAGCAGCCAAGGGCGCTCCCATCGAAGTTTAGCTTGAAGTGACCCGTTGGTGGAGGGGCCCAGATAGCCATTATCGGGGGGGCGGGAAAGCTGAGACAGTCCAGCAACTAGCTGTTGAAACTTCTGAATTCTTTTCGGGTCAGTAGCCAGATTGTTACGTGGCCCGTAATGTTATCAATCGATATTTCAAAAGGGGAAGATTTAAAGTTTAATTTTTTCCTATTTCTTACCTTCCACTATCCCCATAGGATATGCCCCATGCAACATGAGAGAAGCATCTTACAAAGCTTTGGGAGACTAGCACTGGTGATTGAGAGGATAGTGGATGACAAATTTTGTGAGGCGTAGTACTGAAACCCAATTTTATTTAAGAGGGTGGTCCATATAGTATGGGCATAATGGCAAGATAAGAGTATATGATTGGCCGTTTCTAGCGCATTTTGGCAAAAAGGACAAGAGGGATCCTAGACGATGGTTCCACGCCGAATTAAAGAATCTTAGGTGAGGATTTTATTTCTACAGGGGCTCTAGATAAAAAAAATTGCACGTGGTGGGGCAAGTAGGTTCCAGGCGGAGGCCGCAGGGTGATTGAACTAATTTGAATTGGGGTTAGTGAGGAAGTTGTAAGCTGAAGCGGTTGAGAAGGTACCTTTTGTACAAGGGGGCCAGATCAATGTATCAGGGTTAATCCGGGGTTTAGCTATGGAGATTCTTGAGAGGAGATTAGATACCAGAATGGCTTCAGTATCAGAGAGAGCTCTTCGGAAGTTTAAATTCCAGCCCCCGGTTTCAGACCAAACATCAGAGATAGAGGCATCTACATTTCTAGTTAGGATTGAGATAGACTCATAACTAATGTTGAGGCTGGAATGGCCAATCCACCAATCGGACCAAAATTTTGTGGAGGTCCCATTACTAACGTAGCATTTAATAGCTTTCTTGAAATCAGGAAGTAGCATCGTTATTTTTTTCCAAACAAGGGATAGTCGGTAGTGTCATCCCCCCCCCCAGTTCACCAACCCAAATGTTTGTTGGCTTGGCGGCTATTAAAGCTCTCCAAATCAGATCAAGGTAGAGATTGAATCCAGATCCATTTTAGGAGGAGAGTAGAATTCGTAGTGGTTGTATCTCGGATACCAAGTCCGCCAAGGTGTTTAGGTTTGCAAACCTCTTCCCATTTCACCAAGTGATACTTTTTTTCACCATTTGGCCCTTCCCATAGAAATCTTCTTTTGATGAGATCAATTTTGTCTCTAATTGAAGCGGGGCACCGGAACCACGATATAGAAAGTATCCAGGGATTCCATGAAGGCAAGATTTTATGAAAACCAATTTACCTGCTTTAGAGAGAAATTTCCCTCTCCACGAAGCCAAACGACCCTTCAGTCGCTCAATAACAGGGTGTCAGGAGCACTTAGAGGGTAATCCAGGGGTCAGGGGAAGGCCTAGGTAAGTGCAGGGAGTTATCTCAGTTTTACATCCGAGGTAGCTAACCATGGAGTTCAACAGATTGGGTTCAATGTTAAAATCAGTAATGAATGATTTTGTCCAACTGACTTTCTGGCCGGAGGAGATTTCAAATAGATTGAGCAAGGCTTTGATGTGAAAATTTTGTTTCATAGAGCCTTCGCAGAAGAAAATGGTGTCATCTGCATATTGTAACAAGGCGATGTCTTGAGCAAGATCTGAGGATATGGGGTCGAGCCATCACGAAATTTTTGCCAGTCGAACCATGGCCGACAAATGCTCAGCACTAAGGGTGAAGATGAAAGGTGACAGCGGGTCTCCGTGCCTGATTCCCCTAGTTCCATTGAAATACCCACAGGGCTTTCCGTTGACAAAAACAGAATAAGATGCAGAGGAAATGCAATTCTTCATCCAGAATCTCCATCTGGTGCCGAAACCCATTTTGCCAAAAAGGTGGTCAATCAGTTTCTAGTTAACACGGTCAAAGGCTTTTTCGAAGTCAAGTTTAAGAACAACTCTTGGTTGACTTGATTTTTTGAAGGAATCAAGCAATTCATGAGTTGGCATTGCTGAGTCCAGGATATGCGTTGGTGGTAAGATTGATAGGTCTGAAATCTTGAGGGATTGCTGAGTTGGCTTTTTTTGGGATTAGGGCAATGAAAGAAGCCCCGATGGATTTGTGGGTGATGCCAACTTAATGGAAGTTGTTAACAAAAACATGGACATCATTCCTGATTGTCCCCTAAAATTAGTCATAGAAATCACCATTAAAACCATCTGGGTCGGGGGCTCGGTCCTTAGGCAGGCCAAGAGCAACCACATCTATTTCCTCAGGAGAGAAAGGATGCTCCAGTAATTCAGCTTCTGAGGCTGAGATACACTTAAACTGAAGTTGATGAAGAATAGGCCTGTTGAAAGACTCTTTTGTATAAAGATTTGAAAAAAAAAACTTCACAAGAACGTTAGATATGGAGAGGCTATCCATGATCTCCTCATCTCCATTGCGAAAAGAGGAGATACGATTAGCTCTCCTACAAGTTGAGGCAACGGCAAGGAAGAATTTTGTATTCCCATCCTCGTTAGTCAGCCAGCGGAATCTGGCCCGCTGTTTCCAATGAGTGGTTTCAGTTTTAGAAGATTTGAAAGATCAAGATTTAATTGATTTCGAAGGAGAAGTTCAGGGGACGAGAGAGACGTTTGTTCTTCAAGGAGATCAAACTCAGAAATGGGGCGCCAAAAAGAATCCTTTGTTCTTCGAGCCCAAGAGCGAATTTTGAACTTTAGGGCCTTGAGCTTGAGAGGAAAGGACCATCCAGGATTTGGGTGATGGTTAAGATATTGTCACCAAGCTGTAAGTTGGGGAACAAAAGATTCATCGAGAAGCCAGGAGTTTTCGAAGCGGAATGGAGAATGTCCCCAAGCTGGAAGGTGAGTGTTGATTTGGATTAGCCAGTGGTCAAAGCCAACTTTGTTGAGGACTTGACCCAAAGTATTAGAAAAAAGATGAAGCCAATGATTGTTCGCCAGGAATTGGACCAAGTGAATTTGTGTGTGTGTGTGTGTCACTATGATGAGTTGGACCATATATGCCCACAAGGGCCCAGTGAGTTCCCAAAGTCATGTCACGAAAACGGATGCCAACAGAGAAGAGGGTGGATTTTGTGGTGATGACTTCGACTGAATTTGGGTTCCACACAATGAGAATGCCACCGGAGTGGCCAACTGCATCTACTGTTGCCCATTCAGGGTCCGAGTTATATATCAAAAGTTTGCAACTTAGTTTCAGTAAGAATTACAATGTGAAGTTTACAGTAAAAAAAATAGCTGCTTTGATGACATAGCGCTTGGAGCGCAAGCTGATTCCCTTGACATTCCAAGAAAGAACTATCATCACGGGGGGAGGGTGAGAATATCCTCTTTCGAATAGCAGAAGAGGCCATGGTAATATCTGGAGAATTCCCATGTTAACTCCAGTATTTTCTCTATCTCATGTGGAGAGAATTTGTCTGCATGGACCAGGAGGTGTTGTTTCATATTTTCGGCACGTTCTCTGTGGGAGATCCCAAGGAACCTGTCTAGCCATTGGGGTCTTGGAGGGGAAGGAGTGCAGAGGAGATTATGAGCTGGGCAGGTTCTTTTTCTTTGTTTTTCTTCTTTCTTCTAGAGTAAGTGAATGTAAAGGATTGGGAGGGAGGTTTTTTGGACGTTCTGCGAGAGTAAGTGAGGGGAAAAGGAATGATGGAGGATCTGTTGGAGGACTCTCCATCAGAGGCCACCAACGGCTTGTTTGAAGTTGGATTCATTGATGCCAAAGGAGTTGGACAAAGGATGGTAGGGTATGGCATATGGTAGGAAGATAGTTGGTTGTTTGGGGGGGTGTTGTGCCATTATATAAGCTTTGGATTATCATAGTTGGGGGGGGGGGGGGGGGGGGGGGGGTTGAAAATTCTATGGAACTAGCAAATAGGCTAACATTATGGGATTCGTAGATCGAGGACGATGGGCTAGCTGTGGTATGAGGGTTGAATAGACATAGGGTTTGATGATGGGGGTTTTCAGATGATCTCAAGTTTAGAAGCATTTTCGGGGGGGGACTAAAGAGAAAGGTCTTGAAGGTTTAGATCGAAAGGGATTTAGGGTTTGATGTATCGGAGGCTGGTGGAGGGGTTGATCTGATGTTGATTGTTTTGAGGTTTTGAGGGTGTATTTTTGGGGGTTGATAAAGGATTCTAGGGGAAAAGGTGTACTTAGGGGGGGAGATCTCAGTCGGCGCAGAAATTTCGCTAACAGAGGGAGTTGTGGCAACAACCAGGGGAGGGGTTGTGATTGCTGATTATAGACTATCAATTTACCTCAAGGAAAGTTATAATTTGTATTTATTACAGGATTTTTTTAGTGTCTTTTACTCCAAACATTTACTACAATTTCCAGAAAAAGAGCCATTACTATTTATTTTTATAACCATTTCTAGAATATTTTTTAAAAGTTCCTATCATTTACCTAAATGTTTAACATACAAAGAAATGTTGATTTCCACATGCTAATGCTTCTTGCTTTGACACTGTGAATGACTATTTCTACTTTCATTTTATCAGCTCAATGTTACTTACATACGTCAGTTAGTTAATAATTTCAACTAAAAAAAGAAAACAACATTTAAATGGAAAAGGTGTTTTTTTTTTTTGGCATTTGCAGTACTGCACCTGAACAATATCCTCCCCAACAAGGAGTTGAACTCTCTGGGGCACCATCTTACTACTCTTGTCATCACCAAATCCAAGCCTCCCATGCTCACCTCTTCCCCAAGCATACACCTGTGCGCAATAAATACAAACATGTCAAAATAGTGAACTCTAATGTTGACAATAGAACTCAAATGTTTTCAGAACTATGTCACATTTAATAAACTTTCAACTTTTAGCTGGCCCAATAGTTTATTGAACGAAGTCTACAATTTAAGTCTCACTAGGGTTAAGAGGGGAGCAGTAATCAACATTCAAAAATAAAAGATTGAAATGAGACTGTAGTAATTTGATAACTCATCCATCCAGGTACTGCAGCAATTCTCTTCTTTCAAACTGATATTTCTCTGTAAGTCCAGGTGCTGAAGCAATTACCTCCCCATCATCCATCAAAGCAGTGGAATGCCACCCTCCTGCTGCAATATCGACCTGGAGAAGAAAGGCCATTTATCCATGAAAAAAAGAGTGAGATATAGAGAACAAATGCAGCACATAATCATGTTTAGTAGCTGCTTCACAGCTAGAGTTTTACAAGTGCAAGGCATTACCAACTTATGGAAAAATAGGACTGAACAGGTTCAGGCATAAAGGAAGTACAGCGGGCTTTACCGACTTATTGAAAAATAGGACTGAACAGATTCAGGCATAAAGGAAGACAGTGGCAATAGGCGATCATACATTGATATTGTGTTTGGTGATAAATGTTTCTCATTTATTACCAAAGTAATCTACTGATCCCTGCCTTTGAAATTCCATCAGTTAGCTGTAACTCTGTTGCGTTTTGAGCCCCTGGGTTATTCAATATGAGCTCCCGCAATTGATATGGGAACACCAAACATCCATTGTGCAGCTAATATTTATTAGATCTTGCATCACTTGACAGAGCCCATATTGTATAACTCATGGGCCCAACAGAGCAAAAACACCGTTTTTGGTTTGTCATACCATAATTAGAACTATTTGACAGCATTCAGTAGTAGAGATATGCAGATATTTTTTACGATGCAAGAGTACGCATGAATTTGAAATCTAAGGATATGTAGCATTTCTTGCATATTACAGGAGTATGCATGCACTTGACCTATACAAATTTAACCCTACATAGTTAAGGCATTCAAAACGAATGTCCATCAAGTAGTGGCATCAATTTTACCCTATCAGCAGCACATGGCATGTGGTTAGAACACCAAAAATAGTTCCAGTAGGCAAGCGCACATCTCCAGTTTGAGAATTTCTTAAACAAATGCTGTGAATAAACCTTTTGTCCCATTGAGTACATCCAATTGCATACAATTTGAACTATTCTATTTTGTCCAATATTCCACACCTTGCTTTCTTAAAACCAATTCTTGATACTAGTTTCAACAAATCGTTCAGGGTATGAGCATGTTTACAAACCAAAGTAAGACCAGCAAGTCCTTGAACAGGAATTGGTTGTGATCTTGGTTGAGTATCCCCAGTCCCGAGTTGTCCATATTCATTATTTCCCCACGCCCATAGCATCCCATCCTCTCGAAGTGCCAAATTATGAAATGCACCAACTGAAATAAGCCTCACTTTCTCAAGACCTTGCACTCGTACAGGAGTAGATATTTGTTTGCTGAAAAGGTAAAGAAAAAGACCAGAAAAGAAAACATTAAGATAAGCAGAATCAAATATATCTGTGACTTGAAGGATGTAAGACAGTTAAATTTGAAGAAAGGGAGATGCATACATATCCCCAGGAGGCCATGGTTGGCCCCATGTCCATACATGCCCTTCATTTGTCAGCACCACAGAATGTGTACCTCCAGCAGCTACCTAAACATTAGAAGACATTTCTTACATCTCTTCCATGCAGAAACAAAATAGACGCACACAATCCACAGTTAAAGTGTTTGAGAAAAACGATTTCTTTAAGGAAATCAATATGAACTCCATACAAGTGCAGCAAGAGGACAAATCAAATAACATGGGCAAAACATACACTTCTGTTAAAACCATCTGTTTTCCAAGTTCCTTTGACCACCATCAAGCCGATATTCACAATGGCAGTCAAGCTTAGTAAAATACAAAGACAACAAAAACAATTACAATAACATTCTAAAGAGGATCCTTCTCCATTCAATAATTCTCAAATGTTGCAAAGGCCTCTCTTTCTGAAGGACTGAGGTTTATCCTAAGTATTACATCTACAAGGCAACACCTACCATAAATATGTATATTTAAGATACACCACTGATGTCAACATAGTAACCCCCTCAAGCATGTCTACCTATCAAGCATAAGAATAAAGAAGTTCACATTGAACCAACACATATATATTCATCCAGCGCCAAACAAAATATGTTTTTCATGTTCAGGAGTAGATCAAAGTCACAATTTTATTGAAGTTAAACTAAAATTCATTACCTGCCGTACAGATAATTTTGGTGCGCATCTCTGAGGATTCACAATGTCCCTTCTCAAAGCCCTACTGCTATCATCTTTTCGCTCCGGTTCTTCCCCACACTGACCATATTCATTTCCACCTGTAGATGCCATATTCAGGTAAAAGATTACTCCTTTACCACAATGAGAAATTAATCATACGGTAGAGTGAAAACTAACCCCAAGCGTATGCTCGGCCTTGATCATCTACAGCCAGACAGTGCCACCCGCCTATTGCTGCCTAAAAATGCAAAGTATCAACAGATAAATTTAGTTTAAAAGATCTTTAATCATACACATTGGAATTTTCTCTTTAAGTGCTACATGTCCTTTTCTTTTTCTTTTGTTTCAGGGGGGAGGGGGGAGGGGGGAGGGGGGAGCGGGATTAAAGTAACTCAGACCCCGTCGTGCTCCCTCCAAAGACAAAGATTCAATATTTCAAGGAAAAGGAGAAAAAAAAAAAAAAACAGCAATATATCTACGGAAGAAATCAGACCTGAATAATCTTGACGTTGTCGAGAGCTTTTACTTGGCTTGGCACATTCTCTGTTTTAGTTTCAGGTGGGTGGCCCAATGTGCCGCGCTGATTCCAGCCCCAGGTAAAGAGCTAAAAAATATAAAATAACAAGAATATAAGATAAGGGTACAATGGGTCGTTATAAGTTAAATATAGTTAGAGACATGATGTGAGACCTTCCCACTCTCGCAGATGGCCAGAGAGTTCCTGCTTCCGGCAACGACAGAGGTAACCTTTTCACCATCAAGTGCTTTAATGCTACATACCCTATCTTTCTCTTCATTGTTTCCAAGGCCGAGCTGACCATCTTCGCCGGAACCCCTGTGAAGACAATGCTGAATTTTTTTAAAAAAAGAAAAAATAAGAAGTGAGGGCTCTCACAGTGGCCTTGAGCCAGAGGGAGGGAGGGAGAAAGCACCATGCGAAGACGATTGTTTCAGTGGCTTTGGTAGTCATCGGCAACTAGTAGCTGGTTAGTCTCTGCTGTATCTGATTCTGAGTTCTCAAACTCGGGAAAATGGGCAATTGTCTGTGACGCGTGCACTGCGTTATCATGCACAAAACCCTACAGCTGGGAAACCCACCTTCTCTTACCAAAAAAAAGACGAGTAGGGAGCAGAGTGAAGACCCACTTCATTATCAAATTTAGACACGATTAGAAATGGACAAAGTAGGGAGCTGGCACTACTTACAGGGTAGTAGGCCCTGCCGGACTTTTGATTCTCTTCTTCTGTAACTCACTGGTATCTTCAGTTCATTAAAAAAAAAAGTTACTGGTACAGTATGAGCAGAACGGCAGATGCTCAGCAGTTCACTGCCATTTGGCTCGCACATGTTCTCAACAAATCTAGTTAAAGGGAATAATGTGTTTTTCTTTGGGTGGAGATTTGTCAAGTTAACCTGAAGGACTAACAAGCTCATCAATACTGTTATCCTCGGCTACGATGCGCACGTATATATATATATCCAGTCCGTTGTGGGTCGGTAGTGTATAGGCCTCGCCTAAGGCACAGTTGGCCCGCGGATAAGGTTTGCGCTTGTAGGCCTCTAACAAGTGAACAAGGGCTGATGCAAGGGCTCTAACTGGAAGCCTTTTACCAGCGCATTATAGCAGAAATTTTCTTTTTGAAGTATGAGCAGTAGATATCAGCCAGGTAATTCGCAGTCACCTGGCTTTCAGGTTCAGATGAAAGTTTGCACCGGTGAGGAAGAAGTTCATATGTCCCCTGTTAATGTGCAGGAAAAGTGATGGGAGAATTCACTTTTTCTATAGAAAGTGACTTGAAAATGTTAGTGTACAGGGAAAATAATGATGGAAAGCACATTACCTAGAGAATCAAGATTTTTGGATTCTCCATCAAAACGAAGGAAAGTGAAATTCCATTTAGCATAAGATTTTACTTTCCCTCACTCACAGCTTGTCAAGCCCTCTCGCCCTCTCGGTTGCTGCTCTGTTCTTCACCGCTCTCTCTGCCCCCCTCTAAAATCTTCATCTACGTGCAAAGCTGTCCTCTGAAACCTATCTTTCTTCTTGTCCACTTGTGTGCAATGCAGTTGTCTAAAACCCTCTCCGTACTAACCCCCATATCAGAAGCCCTTCTCTATTCTTCCTTTATAATCCTTCAACCTATCGTTGTTATTAACTTCATATTTCTTCCCTTCTCACCAACGTGCAAAGCCTTCCTGAAACTCTCTCATCTCGTCCTAAGCCCCTATTTCACAAGCTATAAAATTGAAGGATTTCAATGTAAAATCGAAGGATTTCAAAGAATTTTTTATGCATTCTCCTCCGTTTATGAGGTTATTTATAAGACATTACATCTTTATTTTAGGTCCAATTTAAATCCTAAAATCAAGGTATAAATTCACAAATTAATGAAAACGATTAGTTTCCTACAAGTATGCTAATCAAATTTACATGTATTCCATTACAGTCTGTACACACTCCCCCTCAAGTTGATGCATAGATATCACTCATGCCCAATTTGTCAATTATACCATGAAATGTCTTCCCTGATACTGTCTTCATGAGCATATCAGCCAGTTGACTCTTAGATTGAATAAAAGGGAATTGGATAATCTTTGCATCGAGGTTCTCCTTGATGAAATAATGATCAACTTCAATATGTTTAGTACGATCATGTTGAACCAGATTTTGTGCAATTGTGATGGTTGCCTTGTTATCACAATAGAGATTCATAGGTTTGTCGTACTCAATCCCTAAGTCCCTCAGTATATTCCTTATCCATAACAACTCGTATACACCATGAGCCATGCCTCGAAATTCAGCTTCAGCACTTGATCTTAAGACTAACTTCTGTTTTTTGCTTTTCTAAGTGACAAGATTCCCTTATACAAAAATAAAGTAACCCGACGTGGATCTTCTGGTTGTCTGATCACCTGCCCAATCAGAATCTGTATCTCCTTCAATATTAGAGGTACTATTTTTTTAGAATAACAAACCTTTTCCTGGAGCACTCTTTAAGTATCTCAAGATCCGATAGACTACTTCCATATGTTCTTCACTTGGTGCATGCATGAACTGACTCACCACGCTCATTGCATATGCTACATCGGGCCTTGTGTGTGATAGGTAGATTAATCTTCCAACTAATCGCTGATAACACCCTTTGTCTATTGGGATTTGATCTGGAAGAATTCCGAGGTTATGATTCATTTCCATGGGTGTCTCTATTGGTTTACAGTTAAGCATTCCGGTTTCGGCTAGAAAATCCAACACATATTTTCGCTGTGAAAGGAAGACTCCATGTTTCGATCTTGCAACCTCAATTCCCAAAAAATATTTAAGTTGTCCGAGATCCTTCATTTCGAATTTAGTAGATAAATCCTCATGTAAAGCTTGCATTTCACATGGGTCATCTCCTGTCACGCCCATATCATCAACATATACAATTAAAGTTGTTACTTTTCCTTCTTTGTGATTGATAAACAAAGTATGATCTGAGTTCCTTTGTTTATAGCCAAACACCTTCATTGTAGCCGAGAATCTCCCAAACCACGCTCTAGGTGATTGTTTCAGCCCGTACAATGACTTCTTCAATTTACAGACTTCACCTTGACACAAAGAACCACTTTTAACTCCGAGTGGTAGCTCCATGTAGATTTCTTCTTCTAAGTCTCCATTAAGGAAAGCATTTTTAACGTTAAATTGTTGCAGAGGCCAGTCTCGATTTGCTGCTACAGACATATGAATGCGAATTGTATTGATCTTAGCTACTGGTGAAAAGTATCCTGATAGTCTATCCCATACCTTTGCGTACATCCCTTTGCAACTAGTCGAGTATTATATCTGTCGATACTTCCATTCGGTTTGAGTCTCAATGTGAACACCCATCAACGTCCAATTGTCTTTACTCCTTTAGGTTGGGGAACAAGTTCCCAAGTGACATTCTTTTGTAGAGCCTCCATCTCCTCGTTCATCGTTTTTTTCCATTTTGGATCAGCTAATGCATCTTGCACATTACTAAGAATAGAAACCCTGGATAATTGATCAATAGTAAATGCATACGATTTAGTCAATCTATGGGAGGACACATAGTTGTTGATTGAGTATTTGGTCTTGGCTTCAAGATCAGGTTCATACTGTTTTTTTGGAACTCCCCTATTCAATCTTTGTGGATATCTAATGGGTATATTTTCTGTAGGAAGACATGTTTCATTAGACTCATCAAACACATGATTCGTATTTACCTAAGGAGGAACATTCTGGGTTGATTCTTCAATTGTTGGTGCAGACGGGGGCAACTCTGAGGGTTTTTCAGGAGAAATTACTGAATCACGGTCTTGTTGCACATTATGACACTTGAAAAATTCATTCACTACTTATAACTCAATAAACTCAGCACATCCACTATTTTTTTGTGGAATATTCTCTTCACTTGACTCTCCCCCTGAATAATAAGGTATGATTCATAGAAGGAGACATCTAGTGTCACATGGAGCTTTTGGGTGTGTGGATCATAGAACCGATATTCTTTTTGAAATTTAGAGTAGCCAACAAATACACATCACTTAGCACATGGATCAAGTTTATTTCGCAAGATTTTTGGGATATGAACATATGCGGTACATCCAAAACTTAAGGGTTCAAGGTTCGGAAGATGGGGAATTGAAATCAAGGATTGCAGCTTGCGTTGAGGAGTTTGAAAATCTAGTACTCTAGAAGGTGTTCGATTGATGAGGTAGGCAACAGATTTGACAGCTTCACCCCAATAAAACTGAGACATGTTCATGCCACAGAGAGAGGCACGCACTACTTCCAAAAGTTGTCTATTCTTCCTTTCTGCCAATCCATTTTGTTGGGGAGTATAGGTGCAAGAGGTCTGATGACGAATTCCATGATTGGTCAGAAAATTCTCGAGAGAAGCATTGACAAACTCAATACCATTGTTAGATTGCAAAACACGAATCTGCTTTTGGTATTGAGTATATATCATTGTGTGAAATTTCTGAAATGCTAGACACACACCACTCTTTTTTATAAGCAGAGATACCCAAGTCATTCAAGTGCATTCATCAATAAATATCACAAAGTAACGAGCTCTAGAAATAGAGGGAACCTTGGTTGGACCCCAAACATCGGAATGAATAACCTCAAAAGGTTCAAAACTTTTATTCAAACTCTGTAAATAAGCAATACGGTGGTTCTTAGCTAGTTCACAAGTGTCACAATAAAAATGCACATCATTCAAACCTGAAAAAAGTTGTGGTCGCAATTTCTTAAGATAACCAAAGGAAAGATGGCCTAATCATCGGTGCCATAACCATACAATTGTTTGAGCATTATCTTCACTGCTAGCTTGATTTGTCCGACTGATTTTCGATCCCCCATTCTCTATCAACTCCAAATTGTAGAGTTTGCCCCGTCTAACACCATAACCAAGAGTCTTCCGAGTTAGAATGTCCTAAAAGACACAAAATGAGGGCCAAAAGGTTACAGTACAAGCAAGAGTGGAAGTAATTTGGCTAACAGACAAAAGATTATATTCAAGAGATGGAACCACAAGGACAGTTTCTAATGTAAGATTATTATATAATATAACAAATCCTTCCCCAGTAATAGGAGAGGTACTACCATTGGCTTTTGAAATAATAGATTGTGGAGAAGGTAGGATAAATTGTAACTGACTGGGATCCCTTGTCATGTGATTGGATGCACCTGTATCAATAATCCAAGTTCTATTCTTAAAATTTACAGAGAATACTGATATTTTATCGAGAATACCTGGATGGGCAACATTTGCCATAGGTGGCTGATGATTATCTTTTGTGGATGTCACCCCAACAATCTTTTTACGGGTTTTTTTAGAGAATTCCCACCACTCTGGATAGCCAATAATCTCATAACACCGTTGTTGTGAAAGTCCTTTTTCCCCATAGTGAGTGCATACCCGGTTGTTACCTTTTCTAGAGGATTAAGTGTTTTGATTGTTTGATGATCCTCGTCGGTTTTGGTTGACCAACATCGCCGAGTTCTCTGAGATTGGACGATAACTCCCCATTATCTGTCTCTGTTGATATTCTCGTCTGACATATGCGTATGTACTCTCCAAATCAAGTTTGGCGTCTTTTCGCAAGATATCTCTACAAACTTGGTCAAACTCAGAGTCAAACCCACTGAGAAAAATATGAACTCGAAACCTAGCCATTGCAAAGTGAAACAGGATTAGCCCTTCGACTGTTCCTTTCTGAGATGTAGTTCCATGATCAATCTCCTGGAAAATAGCAACCAATTCATTGTAGTACATGGATAATGGTCAACCATTTTGTTTGGTAGAAAAAGATTTCTGGTTTAGCTCAAATATACAAGTTTCATTTGATCTATCATAGAACGTTTTTTATATTGCTTCCCATATCTCCTTGGCAATGGAGAGGCGAATAAATCGTTGCATTAGCAATGGACTCATGGAGTCAATAAGCCAACTTTTGACTCTTTGATTTTCAGTAATCCATGTTCCAAGATTGGGATCGTCAGATGCAAGTTTTCTCGTTTCACCGGTGAGATATCCAACTTTGTTGCAAGCGCCAATTCGCATCTCCATGAGTTGGGACCATAAGGAATAATTGGTCTCATCGAGGATGATTCCAATTGGAAATGCATAATTGTCTTGCTGGACGATAATCTGTGGTGATGGGATAAGTTTGGTTGATGCGCCTGTAATGGTGGCCATCAGAACTTCGTATGGTATGGAAATTTGGTCCGATTTGGTCTGATCCAATTCGGTTCGGTCTAGTTCAGTCTGGTCTGGTTCTGATGCGGTCCAGTTCGGCTCAGTTTGGTCCGGTTTGGATCCGCTAGGTTGACCCGTTATTCACGGGTTGACCTGTAGATAAATAAAGGAACAATATTCATAAGTTACAAAAAAAAAAAGTTATCACCTTTCTTCTTCGGAGATGACAGGATGGGCTTCCTTCGATGCGGTGATCGGCAGCAACAACAGGGCTGGTGGTGCAGTCGTCGGCGACACTATTTCGGCTACGGGACCATCATTGAAGAAAGAGAATAAAGTTCTGCAAGTCAGCTTCCTTCTGTGATAGAGGTGATCGGTGGCAATAACGGGCTCGTGGTGAGGTCATCGGCGGTAGTCTTCGGTCTTCAGTGATCGTCGTCGGTCGTCGTCGACATTCTTTTGGCTACGGGATGGCCGGGATACGGAGTTGAAGAAAAAAATAGAGTTTTGCAACTCCCCGATGATTTTTTTTTGGCTTCCTCCTTCGGTGACTATGGGAGCACTTAGCTCTGACCTTCGGCGACGGAAAGGAGAAGATAATTCTCTCGCTCTGATACCATGTAAAACCAAAGAATTTCCATGTAAAATCGAAGGATTTCAAAGAATTTTTTCAATGTATTCTTCTCCGTTTAGGAGGCTATTTATAAGACATTACATCCTTATTTTAGGTCCAATTTAAATCCTAAAATCAAGGTATAGAAACACAGATTAATAGAAACGATTAGTTTCCTACAATTGCGCTAATCTAATATACATACATTCCATTACATTCTACACACACAAGCAAATCGAGGTATTCAACTCTAATCACTATTTGTGTTTTTTCTTTGACACACACTAGTAATTCATCTAATGTTTGTTTTTTTCCACTCTAACTTCTAATGTTATTCAAAAATCTCTTTTTTCTATCTACATCTTTGATTGTTGGTGTTTGATCATAATCAATACTATAAGATTGTGTATAACCTTTAGCAATCTTTTGAGCTTTATATTCCGCAATTGAATCATTTGGATTATACTTGAGCAAGAATACCCATTTGCACCCAACTGCTTTATTTCCAAGTGGAAGATGAACCAAATTCCAAGTGGAATTATTGTACATAGCCTGTATTTCTTCATCCATGACATATTTCCACCTTAGATTATGTAGAGCGTCCTCATAATAGGTAGGAATAGTGGAAGAGGGTATTGCAGATAAAAAAGAAAAACAAGTCAGAGATAAACAATAAGTGGAAATATTATGAGAGATACGGTGTAAGTGGATGGAGGCCTAACAACCGTGGAGTGGGGCTTGTTGCAAAAAGCAATAGGCCGAGTGTCATAAAGTGAGCCATAAACCAGATAAGAGGAAGGAGAAGAACATACCTCGAGATCATCAGAAGATTCCATAGGTGATTGGGCAATGGGTGAAGAGAGAATTCTCGAACGGCCAATCCTTAGTCCGAAAATCATAATCTACTGGAGTAAGTGGCTTGGACATCCTTGCAAATTGAGTAAAACCAAGAGGAGAGCTAGCTAAGAAATAGGGTTGATTCTCAGAAAAAGAAACATAGGTTGAGATAAAGATTTTCTTCAAGGATGGAGAATAATATACATAGCCCTTTTGGATTTTTGAATACCCCAAGAATCAAGAAACAATTTTGAAAAGGGAGTGGCACCTTGTAACACACTCGATGGCATACTTAATGGCATATGATTATTAAAAAAACACGCAGTGAGGACTATATAGGGCCGATAAAACTGAGGAATAATGATAGACAACATAATAGTGTGGCTAACCTCAATAAGATGTCAATGTTTTCTTTATGAGACGCCATTTTGTTGAGGTGTATAAACACATTAGGATTGGTGAATGATCTCTTTTTTTGTGCAAAAAATTTGAAAGATAGAGGAAAAATATTCTTTCGTGTTATTAGTTTGAAAGATTTTTACCCTAGTGTTGAACTGATTTTCCATCATAACACAAAATGAGGTGAAGATAGAAAATGCTTAAGCTCCGTCGTTCATCAAATATTACCATGTAACTCTTGTGTAATCGTCCACAAATATAAAAAAAAAACTTGGATTTTTCAGAGCTAGGTAGTTTCGGTCCACCTGGGTTAGGTTTCGTCCACCCCTTGTCCACTGATGGGTTAGGCACTTGGCTTTCCACACTTAACAGACCGATCTTTTGGGTTGTATTGGCTAGGCGTTTGACATGGTATCAGAGCTGGGCACCACGTTCCACGTTCGAATCCCGGCGGAAGTGGTAGGGAACGGGAACGGGGGGTGTCAAAGCTAGGTGGTTCCGGTCCACCTGCGTTAGGTTCCGTCCACCCCTGGTCCACTGATGGGTTAGGTATTTGGCTTTTCGTACTTAACAGATCGGTCTTTTGGGTTGTATTGGCTAGGCGTTTGACATGATTGTGAAATATTTGGGACATTAACCAGTCCTCAAACATCTAAACGAACTAAAAGCAAAAGGGCTAGAAGCAATATTATTTTGCATGGGTTGAAAAATTATGGTGTTGAAGCAATATTACTCTTGACCATGAACAAATCTCTAACTTTCAAAGACATGAATTTGATCTCTCATAATGTAAAATATAGGGTGAAACTTAGCTGATTAAATGCTGAATTGACTTGAGCCTCTTCCTTTCTTCATGTTGGTCGAACCTTGTCTTGCTTGAAGAATGAGTTTGAGACTCCTTTCCTCTATACTTGCATGACTTGATTAACTTTGATTTAAAACCTAGACTTACAGATCTGATACCATATTAAATTCCAGGGTTTAATCCATAAGAACTAGGTTTGAGAAGAAGAAGAAGGAAAGAAGAAGAGGAGAGAAGATGAAGAGAAGAGAGCTAGTGAGAGACACAAGTTGGAGTGAAGATAGGGTTTAGAGTGGAGCTCGAATGAGCCTTCTCCCCTCCACTATTTTACTTATATAAGTGGGCTTGAATGCCCTAGTATATAAGCAAGTAAAAAAACAACTCTAAACTTATTACTAATTACAACCTATACCACTTACTCTCTTAATTACATGATATTCTACTTGAATGTCTTCAACATTCTTCAACACTCCCCCTCAAGTTGGAGTTTATAACTTCAACTTGCAATGGAAAATGTTCTTGGTCTTTAAGAAGAACTTCTTTATATTGTACTCTCCCTAACGTAGATATTCTGGCCACATAAAATTTGATTATCACAACATGTGAAATTCTTTATGGTAGATTGTATTGTTTCTTCTAATTATATCAATACACATACTTCAATGCCAGAATGAGGCACAACCACTATAGTACTCAACTTCCAAGTGGAATTCTTACATATAAAGAATAGAAGGAGGCACAATCACTACAACACTCAACTTCTAAATCAAGTTCTTACGCATATAGAAAATAAGAAGAAGCACATCAAATCAATAGAGTAAGGAAAGTAACCAAGCTTGGTTCAAGATGTAGAATCCTTCACATTTCTCCTTCTATTCTCACCCTCAAGTTGGGAGATATTAGAGTAATCCCAGCTTGAAAAAAAACTGTATTTATTATCTCTTCCATCAACTTGTCCCGAGGATAAGTACTCAGTTGAACACAGATTCTCAAAAAAATATGGTAGCATATATATGTGTGTGTGTACATATATATATATATATATAGATAATGCTGAAGCTGAATATCAATTGGCTTGAATTCATGATTGACATAGTTGAAACTATGCTTAATTATTAGTAGGACACTCACCAAAATAAAAAGTTTTAGCACAATTAAACAACTGAACATAAATAAAATACTAACATAATCAAAACACCTTTAAATAGTGAGACATCCTCCCATGAGATCCCTTTTAGACCCCACCAAATTAATTATGGCTCTATTAGACTTCTTGATATGAAAGTCATGTAAGACTCTTTCTTCAACAATGTATATATGAATTGTGCTCTTTCTATATATATGTGGTTGCTTATTTTCATATTATGTTTAAAATTTTTTAGAGAGAATATATAAACATTACATTAGCATTAAATTAGAAATTCAACATGGGGTTATTCTTGGTAATTTTATATAATAAAATTGTATGTTTTTGTTATTTATATGATTTCATGATTTTCATTACTATATTTAATTAATAACTTAAGAGTGAGAGTTTAAATATTATAAAAGTAAGCATGTGATTAAACACTTAGATAATATAAAAGCAAGCATTTGATTAAGCGTTTTATTTTTACTTATTTACTTATTGAAATAATTTTATTTTATTTTTTTAATTATTTATTAAGTTAGAAAAGTCAAAATCTATCTTAGTTTAGAACATTTAATTAATAAGTTTCTACTTTACTTTCTAATGCACACACTAACACAAAAAAAAATATTTTCTAGGAAAAGTGGATCACCTTAGAGTTCGTTTTCACTCTCTTTCCCTAGGTGATCTGCTTTCAAGTGCACCATCCCCCCTTAAGGGAAAAAGTGCACGGTAAACTAATAAACAAAATTTTGATGAAGAGTACTTCTCATACAAATTTCATATTGTTATTACATTAAGCAAAAAGTACATGAAATAAAAGAGAAATCGTAAACATTATAGCATCCCGTTGCCTCTTTTACAGGATATTGGATGAAACATTTGAATGACATCCAAATTGAGATAACTAAATCAAAACACAAACTTCTACCACATGCAGCTGACACCCATCTAGTCCCCGGTTCCAGCAATCTTTTTCTTCAATGCTTCAATATCTGAAGCCAATTCTTTTCGGCTTTGCTAAGAGAAGAATGAGTATTTGTCAATGGAGTTGTTTTCACTTAACAATCACTTATCACATCAAGACTAAATCACTTAGTAAACATGTAACATAAAACACAACTTACCTTGAAGAGTAGGTATCGATATACAAACCATCCACTGTACCCCAGCCCTACTAATTCCATAATTTTCGGGAGCTGCAGAGTTTAAGAACAAAAAATGGATCAATTGTTTCCCATAGCTGACTAGGAATGTTTACATTGCTAATCATGCAAAAATAGGAACCAAGGCACACCAAGCACTAGTAAGAAAGCCAGAGAAAATACAAGAACAACAAAAAGATCATCAAATGTTGTCTATAAAATCACACTCTAAGTATCTTTTAAAGGATTTCCAAGACTGATTTATTTTCCTTTCGCGTACATGTAGAATCCCAAGGAGGGACCAGAAAGTAGTGATCTCTAGTCCAGCCCTATCTGTGTTGAAAGGTCCCCCACCCCCCCAAAAAAAAAAAAAAAACGTAAAAAAAAGATTTAGATCACAAACCAGCGGGACAGAATTGATTGCTCCAACGACAACGGATGACAACCAGACTGCAACTACTGCTCCACCACCATAGATAATTACAGTGGACTTGTTCTCAAGTTCATCCCACTGTCAAATCATAGATGAGAAATGAGTTTAGCAATAAGAAAAACATACAACTACTCTACTGAATTAGTCGCTGGAGTTTATCACCTTCTCCTTCAAATCTGAGAAGATCTCTTCAACTTGAACGGAACCAGATGTTTCTTCAGTGGCTCTTACACGTAGGGAAGAAAACCTGCGGGATTCTGTGAAAAAAATGTTGTTTCTCAGTGAATTCTTCAGCATAGTAAAGCCTAGTTGCTTCACGTTAATAGAAAGATCAAGCAAAAGCAGAGGAAGATTGGGATATAAAAAGAAGTTACTATTCACAAGTTAGCACAACTATAAGTCTCTCTATGAAGATTTAAGAAGTTCGGGTGGTACTGAACCAGCAGAGGCTTAGCCGTTTTTATAGAAAGATCATCACCATTTTTCAAAAAGACATCTATTGTTTGTTCCCCATGGAAATCCAGACATACCATTAGTGTACTGAAAAGTAGTCACAGGTAGCGGGACAAATTAGTGAACCAATGATGTAGATTTTTTTCTACCTCTTTTTCACATTCGTCTCAGCTCTAACCGAGACTAAGCGAGTTCAGATTTTGACAGCAAACATCTTTCTGATAATCATTTCATATCCCGCAACATTGTCAAATTCACAAAACAAAAGAACAGCAGCAAAACTCCAATATCGAACTACTCAATTGAATGCATGATGTTAATTTTTTTTTCTTTTCCAACCGTGTTGTTGAATCCCACTAACATTTGGCCTATACATTATATTCTCTGTCAAACGATGATTCCCTCACAGAAAATTGATTCCTCATACTGCGGAATCTACCCAACAGGCATCGTATTCCTCCTCCATTTAGGAACAAATCATCCCAGGATCACTCTTTAATTAGCCACTCGTCACAGGAAACCCAGTCGCAACTCAAAAAAAATAACTTAGATTATATTAGTAAAACAGCTGACGATTGAGCCAATGAAAAGTTCCAATAGTTAGTTAATCACTTAAGAATTTCCTATATCAACCGCTCATTAAAAAAGTAAACTAATTATCCAACTAAGTAGATTACTTCCTACTTCAACAACTTAAGCATTACAAACCAAACTATTCGATTACTTGTCAGAAAAGGAAAAGAACTATACCTGAGAGTTGCGAGCTAGAAAGAGGCGAAGCAGAGACACAGAGCAAATGGCGTGGAGGAAGATAAGGCAAGCGAGAGGGAGAGGAAGAGGGAAGGCGTGCCCCCAAAACGGCCGCCACTGAAGCGCCTGCATACGCCGTTGCCATGGCCTGAAGACGGAAACGCTGACGCCCCCTGTGTCTTTGTTTCCCTTGTCTCAACGGCGCCTCTTCACTCTGCCACTCAACCGACCACTAATCGCTGCGCATCGCCCAACATTATCGCCTCCCTTCTCTCTTCTCCAAGCGCAAGCAGCACCCTCGGCCACGTGGCTCAAGCCGAGATTCTTATTGGCTCTCCGCCTATCTAAAATCTACGGCTGCTTCGGAGCCTTCGAAAGTATCTCTTACCCACGTTCAAAATGCTAATGCCTTAGCAACTTTTACATTTAATATTTTTAATACAAAATGCCGACCATATATTATATGCATTTTGTAAGAGTTATGAAACTCCGCCGTTAATAAATTAGTCTCCCTCACTTAAAGAAGCTTAATATAAAATAATGATTGCAAAGTATCGAGCCATGAGGAGGAGTAATCTGAACTTAATTTATGATTTCAAAATGAAAAAGCGTGTACTCCACTAAGTATAATTAAAATATTTCAAAATAAAAGTATGTTGAGACTTGGATTTTTGTAATACAACCCTCAAATTCTAATATTATGCAATAACCCCTTCAAATGCTGAAATAAATCACTATAGTAGAATATATGATATGATATGAGAGCAAAAAAATTAGTATAAAAGATGCCAAATAAATATTAATTTGAAAATATGAGCTCTAAAGTACTTAGTTCCTTAGGGTGTTCTTGAAGATTCAAATCAGTTTCCAAATTTAATTTCAAAGTAAATGCGGATTTGGAGTAGTCGTGAAAGCCTTAGAAGTAGGGGTGACTTCGCACTGAGCCGGTTCGCGAATAGCTTGAACTCGGCTCAGATCCGGCTCGATTCGAAAGCATTTCGAATCAAGTTCAAGCAAGGTTTGTGCTTGTTTAAGTAACCAATCCGAACTTAAGTGAGCCACGGTTTGGTTCGTGAGCTCGCGAGCCGACTCAATTACTTAATAAACCTCTTTTAGCTTACAAGTTTCGGGACTCGACAATCATGGGAGGGCTTTGTTTTAACTTTTCATTTCGATTTTGAAGTTTTTCGAAATCTAAAAGAAAAGTCTCGAAAAATCTCTTTTGATCGTAACTCTCCCCTCCCCATTAAAAAACCACGCCTTGGCTCCTCAAATCTCCACAATTACCAATGGTGCAAGAAGATCATATTTTTTGCAAACATTACCCAATCTTCCTATTGCCGAACCTTCCTTGTTGGAATTCGTCCTCCAAGATGCCGATTGGTATGCCGACAAGGCTTTCACCTACCGGGAAGCTGTACAAGACACCACCAGGTTCGCCATTGTGTTGAGAAGTACTACGTGACTGAAGAAAGGTGGAGTCGTGATTATGGTCCTACAAAATGTCATCAAGTATCCCGTGATTGCGTTGGGAATCATGGCTGCCAGCGGAATATTTTTTGGTGCAAACCCCTTGGCTCTTCCATTGAAGATCCGGGGATATGGAAGCAGGTGGAGGATGCTGAAGCAGGCTGCTTCGTTACTAGCGGTTCAGTCTACAACAAGGTCTACTTCTTCAATTTTGAAAATGACAAAAGTAGTAGATTTTTACATTTTTTTTAACTCTTGAAGGTTCGATTTTGTGAAGTTTCAATTTTGTTTTTGTTGGACTTTATTTTGGTGTTTTTGAAACCTCAATGAACTGGCACTAATTCCAAAAGAAATGCGGGACATATATGATGGTTTTTTTTTTTTGAACCCATCATTATGCCTAAGACATTGCAAAAGCTGAGGGTAACAATTCAAAATAGCAACGTGTGTGTGTGTGTGTGTGTGAGAGAGAGAGAGAGAGAGAGAGAGAGAGAGAGAGAGAGAGGATGATTTTTCCGTTTTTATGTGCATCCAAAGCAGATATTTTATCCTCTTTGCCAAGCAAGATGAATGAACTACTTCATTTATTTTCTTTTCTGTTCAACCAAATGCAACATATCTTCATTTATTAGCATATAATCCTAACTTTTCAATGTTTAATCATAGCCTGAGAAGCAGACTGTGGAGACGATGCTACCTTTTTTATTTTTTTCTCATCTTGATAATTTTAAATCTATACAGTATTTATAGTTTTACTTGGGTGATTGTAAATTTATATTGATATTTTATTTAAATTTTTGTGTGTTGATTATTGAATAAAGTTTATTCATAATATTATACAGTATTTATGAACAATTTTATATAGTCTATATACAATTTTATGCAGGGCTTATGTATAGAGATCATGCCCAATTTTATGTATAATTTTATATATAGTTTATTTGACATGTATTTTATACAAAGTTTTAAATGTAAGTTGGAGCTCGAACTCGGTTAAAATTATTGGGCTCGAGCTCGATTACAATTTTAGGCTCGAGGCTGGGCTCTACTTGAGTTTGAGTTCAAAATATTTAAATCAAGTCCAGCTCGAACATAGGCAAGTTCAAGCTCGGCTCGTCTCGATGACACCCCTACATAGAAATTCAGAGAAATTTGAATGTTGAGTGCACAAAGTAAATTAAATGACTTAAGTACAAGGCACACACCAAATAAAGAGATTCCAACTCTCTTTAAGACAAGTTTAATACCCTATTACACAACCCAAAATATCTCCCAAAGAAGATCTTCTTCCTACTAGATTCTGGCTCTAGTGGTCACTCCCTTTCTAGATTTAAGGTTCTAGAAAACCTCTTTCAAAAGAAAGTGAAAATACAAAAGGAAAATAAAAAACTTACACTTTCTTTTTGGAGAGACAACCTTCTCCTAGACAGGTCCAAATTTCCAATCCTTAGAGCATGTGAATGGAGTATGTGGAGCTTTGGTTCGACTAAGAATGCTAAGAGAATTAAGAGAAATTGAAGAATTTGTGTAGATTCACCCTTTTTCTCTAAAAAAAGGTAAAATTGGAATTTCAAAATCGAGAATCTTTTATGATGTTGAATTTATAGAAAAGAGAAATACTTTATTGACTTGTTGTAATCAGAGCACATGAACCTCTATTTATAATAGAGGAAAGTAGTAGAGTCCAATTACAATTAAACTACCATTGTCCCAATTACACCCAAACTCAAACACTTAAAGATAAGTTCTAGCATAATTAAATAACTCAACATAAATAGAAGACTCACATAACTAAAACACCTTTAAACTGAAACTCTTATGTAAGACCTCCTTCCATAATAATTGTGACTCTATAAGACTTCTTATTGTGAGAGTCATGTAAGACTGTTCCATATTTGCTCTTCAACACTCCCCCTCAAGTTGGAGTTTATAACTTCAACTTGCAATGAAAATGATTCTTGGTCTTCAATTTTCTTTGCTACAAAATTTTCTTCATATATGCAAAAACTTCATCTTTTATGCTCCCCCTTTCTTGAATATTTTGGCCACATAAAACTTACCACAACATATAGAATAAAATACCTATTTCTTGTATTTCTTCTTCTACTTCTTCCCCTCAAGCTGGGAGGTAATGACAGTGAGCTCAGATTGAACCAAATAACATATATGTAGTAATAAGCTCCTCCATCACGATGTCCCAACCAGGACACCGACTCTCAAAGGTAGAAATGGGTGAAAAGTGGGTAATGCATATCATTCACAAGACGGTGATAAAAGACCCACAAATACAAATAAAAAGTCTCAATGGACTTAAAAAACCCATATATATATATATATATATATATATAAAGGTCAACCAACGGAAACAATACATAAGAGGTTGGCCCAAAAGTGGTATATGAGAGCCAAATAAAGGATGGTAAGAGAAAGATTGCCAAATAACCAATGGATAATGGGTAAAGAGGAAGATAAAATGTTTAAGCCACCATGTGCTTTATTTTTCTAAGAAATTGAAATTCCGCATCAGACGAACAATACTGATAACAATCATCAAATAATGAACCTAAGGCAAGCAACTAAGGAATTCTTCTTCAGAAATAATTTCTCAATCAAAGAGACGCATTAGCAATAGTGGAAATGGGCCAATGCCCAAATAACATGTACCAAATTTGCAGTAGTATAACAGTAGATAATCGGTAAGTAATGAAAGTCCTTAAGAGTAATAAAGACACATGAAATAGTTTGTAGCGAGTCCATCAGTATGTAAGGAAGTTGCACCAAATAGTATGTTGGAATCGAGTAATAATCCAAGATAATAATTCTGTCGGAGATAGAGAATAGAGTCGAACTGAGTCAGATATCATACCAAGCTAGCTGAGTCGTAGAAGAAATATGTTTAGAACATGTATAACCGAGGCAAAAAATAAGTGAGATATTTTCTTGATATTTTTATCAATAACAATAACTCAAAAATTGATGCAAAAAATTCGGCTTAAATTCGGTTTTTTCAATGCAACAGGATACCAGCATGACTTTTGATTCATTCAATGCGAATATATCCTTAAATATAGATCATATTGATATGAAATTTTCTCCTTCTGAAACTAGACTTAAATACATTTTATCCAAATATAGCTTCTCTTTATAAAATATATTTCTTTTGAGATGAATAATCTGACAGATTTTGGTCTCTGTAATGTGGCCAAACTACGTATTCTTTCTCCTTTTGCCTGCATAACCATTGACTCTTCCAAGATCAATATCTCTATATAAGAAACTCAAATCGTTGAATATGTAATAAAATATACTTACAAATATTTTTTTTATATATAATTCTCCATATTAAGTCTCGTTCTTGATAGCATAAAATAGCTCGAAAGTTGAAGCTTTCTGTTGCTGCTCGAACCTCTTTTGTAATCTAACATTTGCTACTTCAAATATTGATTTCTCTTTGTAGAAACCTCTGATTTCCAAAATTCATTTTTTGTTTGAAATTAGACTCAAATATTTTTTCGTAAATATATAATATGCAATATGAAAAACTCATTATAGAGGTTAAAATGTAAATAAAATAATGGGTTTAGGGACTGAAAGGAGAGAAAAAAGATAAATACGAACCTAAACTACTAGTGATAATAGATTAAAAAAGGATCACATTATCTCTATGGGTTGATCAAGTCAACTCACAAAACCTGCTCTGATACCATGTTGAATTTATGAAAAAGAGAAAAACTTCATTGACTTGTTGTAATCGGAGTACATGAACTTTTAGTTATAATTGAGGAAAGTAGTATAGTCCAATTACAATTAAACTACCATTGTCCCAATTACACCCAAACACAAACACTTAAAGACAAATCCTAGGATAATTAAATAACTCAACATAAGTAGAAGACTAACATAACTAAAACACCTTTAAATTGAACTCTTATGTGAGACCTCTTTCCATAATAATTGTGGCTCTGCAAGACTTCTTATTGTGAGATTCATGTAAGACTCTTCCATATTTGACCTTCAACATATGAAAGCTTTGGGATGCCAATAAAGGCTCAATAATTGCTCTCCAAAGAGTTTGGGAGCCTATTTATAAGATTCCTAGCCAAAACAACCATTTCTGACTATTTACATAAAAAATTCAAAAAATATTTGATTAACAAAAAGATATGATTGATCAACCATGTATAACAACTATATTTTTTGAGTTCCCCAAGTCAAATGATCAATCAAGGTACTAATCAATGAGTTTGTAACCTTTTAAAAAACACATTGATCAATCATACCTCATCGATTGATCGATTATCCTTTTATAAAACTGCTAGGCAGTGTTCTGTATGATTGATCATGCCTTTGGGATGATTGATCATGTTTTATAAGTCATTCCTTGTAGTATTTTGTATGATTGATCATGCCTTTGGGATGATCGATCATGATTTATAAGTCATTCCTTGCAATATTTTGTATGATTGATCATGCCTATGCAAGATGATAGGTTAGGCTTATGCAAGATGATCTACCAAGCTTTATAAAATCTTTAAGGTTGCATTTTGGATGATTGATCAAGCCTACTGCTAGTGTAGAAACATTATTTCAAAGTATGATTTATGTTAAGTTGTGGAGCCTAATTAACGCCTTACACTAAGTTGGTCACGGATTGATCTTCGCGGTAAGGTTGTTGTGGGGGTTGGAAGGGGGGCAAGAAGCCCCCCTCCCAGGGGTGTAAGGGCAGAGCCCCTGTCCGATCCACGATATATTGACTGTTGTTTCATTAAGGCTAGTTTTGGAATTTCACTCTTGTATCGCGATTGCCCTAATTTTCTCTTTGTAATTGAGGGGCGCCGCTATTAGGGTTTCATCATCTTAATCTGAGGAGCATCTAGAGTTGCAGCCCGAAAGGTTAGGAGAAATGCCTATGAGTGTGCTATTTCTCTTCTAAACTATTTCATCTTTATATTAGATTACTGCAGTGGCGGAAGATAGGACGTAGTCTCACCTTGAGGCAAACCTATATAAATCTTGTTGTTTGTTTTCATGCTTGTTTTTCCTTTCTTCCGTGATTATTATTATTGTTCTCGTTGGTTTGGAATTAGGACATTTAATTCCTATCAATTTAGGCCTTCCTTAATGGAATTAAAGTTTTTAAAATATTTGCATGTATTTATAATTCATGGTTTTAGAAGAAATTGCATGTCCTAAAGCTCCAATGCTCTCATATTCCTTAGGATTGAAATTCGGTTGACTATTCTCTTATAAAGCTAGAGTTCTTGAGGTTTTCCTATTTGTTTTAACTCTAGTTTTGCAAATATTCAAACTTATTTGTAAGTTCTTCTTCAAGATGACTTGTCATTTCATTTGGCACAAGGTCTTGTAATTATTTTGTTGATTCTTTCTCATAGACCTTGATTGTGTGTCTATTGAAGGAAATGAATATGAAATTCTTGAATTACAATCATCAGTTCAAATAGGTTAAGTTTTTTATCATCAAAATATGGGACAAGGGTTTACCTACGTCAACATAGATATGCTTCCCTTTTAATGTTCTTATTTTGACTATTGATTTCTCACCCCCTTTCTTTATATCCTCCATATTTTTGTTCATGTAGGCATTCACAAACAATGTACAAGTGCCACTGGCAATCAGTGTACACCCTTCCTCTGAGGGATTTTGAGACAATACACAGTTTCAATTTTCCATTCAATCAAGGCATCATACATTTTCATTCATTCAAACAATTTTTTTAAGATTGGGGTTTAACTCTATTTGAGCTGGCAATGGATTCATTCTAGCTAGGGTAGCTAGGTGCTTCTTTAGAGGTTATTTTTCATTCTTCTTAAGGTGCTCTCAACATCATCCCTTGTCTAGGATGTGTGGACTTTTTCTAGGTTATATTTTCTCCTTCTTACAATCTTTTCTTCAACTATGGGGAGAAAATTCTCCCTCTGTCAAAATCGTCAACCTTACTTACAATTTCAAAATTAAACTAACAAGTACATAACAAGATGAGCAATAAAAAACTTTGCATTTCAATAACAACTTGAGGTGTATACAATAACAGAGAAGAATACAAAATAATCTCGAGATCAATGTTAGTTCGTGTGAGGAACAAACCTAGAGGGGGGGTGAATAACTTTATTTATTTTTACTGCTAAATTCAACTCCTTTTTACTTTTAATCTTATGTGTGTTCACAATTTTAATTTCAATTGGCTACACTAAATAAATTCATAGTTAGAGGTTCATACACAACATTCAAATCCACAAGGCACACACAAATTTTTTATAGTAGACCCGATAAAATATTGGATGATTAATCTATTCCTAAAATGTTTTGCACCTTGGAGTTACTATATTTGGGTTGCCAAGCAACACTTACATTAAATTGTATGTAAAGCCAATTAAAATGTTGCCTACATAGGAACTTACACCACTCAATTGTCTATATCAGTTAACTTATATAAGCTTACTCTCTCATAGATTTACAATAGCGAACTAAACACAACCTACATCCACAAAAGAGATTTTCAACTGTTAACTAAGCAACCTTGCCTAGACCCACATAAGGATTTAGAACAATAGCCCACTAAGCACAACTAGCTTAGATCCGTGAATAGGATTTTTACCACCACATGCCTACACAAGGATTTATAACTCAGCAATAGTAGTAAGGCTTATCCACAAGCTTCACTCAAACAAATTGAGATGAGGATGGTCTTCCCTTGCCAAAGATGTGACCCACTTTAAAAGATTTGCAAAGGACTGAGAATAAATACTTGTGGGTATACCAATAAAGGTTCATTAACTTCTCAATAGGAGGTTGGTGGGGTATTTATAAGTCTCCCAAGCCAAACTAGTCATTTTTTGCCTGTTTGCAAAAAGTTGAGTTTACATTGATCAATCAATCTAAAGTGGATGATCGATCAATTGTGTGTAACGATTATTTTTCTTTCAAAATATGACTGATTGATTTATGATATAATCGATCAACATCTTCTCGTTGGGTCTGAAATTTTAAGTTGATCAATCAATGTACATGGTGTGATTGATCAATCAAAATTCCCTCTGGCAGTGCATTGCAAGTATGACCTATCATGCTTTATGTCCTTGATTGGCCAAATTATGTATGATTAATCAGTCTTAGATGTTGATCAATGAATCAACAAGAAATTCCTTTTTCTTGGACAATATTGATTGATCAGTCTGAATGGGTTGGTCGTTCATGCTTTATAACACATATTGGCCAAGTAACTGATAAATTATTTTCCAAGATATTTTCCAGAAATGGAAATGAAAGATAAAAATGATTCTCACAGAGCTCTCAACGTCGACGGAAGTGGACCAATATGGCTTATTGAATTTACCATCGCTTGAAGCAAAAGAGAAGTGGGGGGACTCCAGGGCTCTAGTGAAGATTGGTCGGGATAATTGGATTGGGCAGTCAATTGGACCTGTTTACAGTTTAGGGAAGTTGGGTTCAAGTTGCAACATGGGTTGAGGGGGCATCAAGATATAAAAATATGACTAGTTATTTTTGGTAATTCCAAATTTAATAAGGGGGCGTAGTTTTAGATGTTGTATTTCAAATATGGCTTTATAGATACTATATTTCCAAATATGAATTTATAATTGGGATTAAATCATGATTTCCATTAATTTTACTTGTTTCCACTTCAATCAAATGAACCATATATATATATATATATGTATGTATGTATGTATGAGTATCAATACATTGGTTTATCCTCCTATCTCTCAAAATATTCCATTTCAAATATAGAGTAAGTGAAAATTCAAAACTTCAACTTCATTTTTAAATTTAAACTATATGGTTATCCTTAGAAATACATTTGGAAGTGTTTTGTATAAATAACTTTAAATTATAAATTAAACGAACGAATACTCCTACTAGATATATGTAAAGATTACTAATTAATAAAATTCAACTTTTATTGTTATCATCATCTATGATATCTAACTTGACTTAGTATGTTTATACCATCATCTATAATTTTTGGTCAATAAACTACTTACACTTAGATGTTCTTTCTAAGATTCTTAAGAAACATAAAGTTTATAAATTATTTTACATGATTTCTTTATGTATATGTTTAACATTAAATTATTTTAGTCATGAATTAGTCATAATGATTTATTAAAAATAAAAAATAATACCTCTCACTCTTATATTTTTATATATTTTAAAATAAAATTAAAAAAAAAGGAAAGTAGAACTTTGAAAAAGCCCACTTAAGGAACATACATTTCTCTTCTTCTGTAGGGATGGTAATGGATAACAAAAGGAACAAGTGAAATTGTTTTAATTTTCTAGAATCTATTCCGTTACCTATTGTATTTGGAATCATTAAAGGGGATTTTATTAGCCTTTTCTTTATTTATTTATTTGATTACCTTGGGTGAAAGGGTAAATGGGTAATAATTAAAATATTTAAGCATCATAATACTAAAACTATAAAAATATGAGATAATTATAATATAATATAAAACACTACAAAAGCATGTAGAACATCAACTAAAATTAAAGTGTAGTAATTTTTACCTAAACACTCTTCAAATTAAGTCAAATAAAGAGAACAACTTTTTCTTATACTTACATATAGAGGAGTAAAAAATTAAAAAGTTATCCCCATTTTTACCTTGTGTTGATTTTCAGGACACATGATTTAGGTCATGGAGAAAAACGACAGAGACACCATTGGGAGAAAACTGGAGGAGAAGAGGTTATGGACTTGATCCAAACCCTTCCCCTTAGGGGGGGTTAGTGCCCCAAACTGGATTCTTGAAGATCAAGTCATGTCCAACATGAAGATCATGTCATGTCATGTACATGAAGATCAGGTAAGAATTTGTGTTAGTGTTGACGCCTCATGTACAGGAAAACAGTTTCCAGTGAATAGTGCCCAATTAGAAAAACATAAAAAATAAGAGAATCCCTAACCCTGTACAGTACACTTATAATTACAACATAATCCTTGAACCCTAAATTGGGTAAAACCATCATTATTACTACACGAGTAACTTATTTAATGTATAATTAAAATATATTAATATATTTATTAATTGAATTAGATATGTTATTGTGCATTAATACAGTAATTATGTGAAGCAATGAAATACGTACATGATTAATTATAATATAGTCTAAAAATAAATGTTTTAAGAGGAAAAATTGATTTAATCATAATTTTAATAAACTATATATTTGTACGTAATATTACCACTATTAAATCACTAATATAATACAATAAATAAAAAATAAATATAATGAGTAAATAAAGAATTATTATATTAAAAACGAAATATGCGTAGTATTAATTGATAATATATTTCCAAAAAATTAAAATTAATCAATTGATCAAATACATATTGTAATTATATTTTATTTATCAGGCTTAAATATCTAGTTTAATATAGTAATAAAATTTAATAAATATAATATATAAATAAATATACAACTTTATTACTAAGCAGTTCGTGATTAGCATTAAAATCATCAAATTACAAGTTTAGTACATAAGAACAACACATGTTCAAATACAATAAAAGATACACTCATCAGTTATCATTCCACATGCAAGTCGCTATGTCATCTCGAAATTGTGCGGCTCTTGTGGATTCTAATGCACGCTGCCTCCGAAAGCTTGTTACTTGGGTATCCTCTTCCACAAGACCATCGCTATCATCGCTGTCTGTATCGTCCGTTGCACGTAATTGAACCCCATCACCTCCTCCACCAAACTCATCATCCGAATCATCATCTTCCAAATTAAATATATCATTGTAATCCTCTGTACGTATATAATTGTGCAATATGCAACAAGCAACGACAATTTTTGTCTGCACCTTAAAAGAAAATGGAGGAGCACCTTTCAATATTTGAAATCGAGCTTTTAAAGCACCAAAAGTTCTCTCAATAGTATTCCGCAAAGACGAGTGTCTTCGATTGAATAATTCTTTTTCATTCTTAGGAATATTATCTCCAAATTCTTGCAAATGATATCGAGTTCCTCGATATGGAGCCAAAAATCCTCGTACATTTGCATAACCAGCATCGACTAGATAATATTTACCTACAATACCAAATATTTTCTACATTAAATGATTAAAGATAAAATAGATAAAATATTACTGCACAAAATATATTATTTACCTTCAGGTACAAATAGTCTATTTCGGCGAGTCAATGCGTCCTTCAGTACACGAGAATCAGCTGCTGATCCCTCCCATCCAGCTAGTACATAAGTGAATTGCATGTCGAATGTACATGCTGCCATCACATTTTGTGAGAGATAACCCTTTCTGTTCCAGAACCTTGGTTGTTCTTCAAGCGGGATGTTTGCTTTGATATGTGTTCCATCAATAGCCCCAATACAATCCTAATTATATAAGCGGGGCCATTAGTATTGACTAAATTTGTATAGTAATCTAAATAGAGGGCAAGTGATGTTACCTTGAAGTATGGATAAAACATTGAATTGTTTAAAATCCTCGAGTGTGTGCGTTCTGAAGGCTGTTTGATATAATCAGAGTGAAGTTTGAGGATAGCATCCAACACCTTGTTGAAATATTTACTTATGGACCAATTCGATCTATCAAACATCTCTGCTGTGACACTATAGGCTTGTTGTTGACCAACAGTTAGGAGGAAATAGGCAAGTTGTTCTTCCACTGAGATGGTCTTTGTCGTTGATAAAAACCCTCTGGTATTAAGTATTGTTGCCAATTTGTGAAATACAGTTTGATTCATCCTGTAAACTTTTCGAAATTTAACAGGAGATTTATCTAAGGCCTTTTGCAAATACAACGGACCATTCATCCCATAAGAACGTGGTACACCTCTGTTACTAGGGCATAGATAGTATTTTACTATGACGACAATCATACATGCCAATCCAATCATAATTACATCCATATCTTCTTCTGTCATAATATCCATGAGAATCTGCAAATTTAAACTTCTAAATAGTCATAAACAAAAATAATAGCTAATCTTTAATCATAACCTATTTATCCAAACTCAATAATCATATTCACATCAATACTCATCCACCATATTATCCACATAATATATTAAGACAACAAACATATAAAATAGAAACTTTAACCGTACTGATAAGTCTAACAACGTTATAATTCAAACATCGTCTTTAATACATAACAATCTTCTCAAAAAAGATATTGTACTTAAAACGCATTACAATTACTTGTTTGCACAATAATTAAGCCACCTAACCCGCTCCGCCACTGTCATTTTTAAAAACAGGGTCCTTTAGTTCCACAAGATTGATCCGCTGTCGAATCATTTCCACTATTGAATTGCGGTGGAGTTCCCATAACTATGTCAACATTGTCGAGCTCATCCATCGGGATAGGAGCCGACTCATCATGGATAATTTCATCACATAGATCTATAGGAGTTGTACTACCATTCCCTACGGCTATTGTATTTCCGACTACAATAGCCAATTTGTCGTAAAGGGGGCAACCTTGTTGTCTATACTTCTCAGCCTCTTTATGCTCCTACAAGAATAAAACATCATTCTTAGTAATGCGAAACAATACAAACTGTTTTACAATATATCATGATTTACTGACCTTAATGTAGTCTTGCCATACAGAATGACATGCAGTAACTCGTTGTGTAGTTGCATCCCAACCGAACCCACTAGTGTTGAGACAGCTCGTTACCGTTTGGTATGTTTTCTTCCATGATCTTGTTCGATTCTTAAGTTGCTCAATAGTTTTTTTATTGACAGCGTCTTCATTGAACTTACTGACACATTCCGTATATACCTCGTGCTTCCAAACACCATTGGGCAACTTGTTCCCCATATATACCTGCTCGACTAAAAGATCGAGCATTTTGTTGTCTTCTTCAAAGCTCCAAAAGTCATATGGTCGACCACTTGGTTGTTTTCTTGCAGCCATTTTCAATCTAAATCCGAGATTGTCCTCATGGAAAAAACTTTATCAGACTACCATTACCCGTCACGAAACAAAAACCACAAATAAGAAAATACCATGTGGTGGATATTTATAACACCCGAATCTCCTCACCACATGGCAAAAACATTCCATAGCACTTCAAAATTTGTAAACAACATTCTAAAACATTCCAAAACTAATCAACTATTTCCACTTGAGATGCAAAACAATGCAAACACACACACACACACACATCAAGTCCAAATTCACCGAACACCCCTGGTAGAGCCCCATATGACTTCACAGTCACTACGAACTGTACCTCGTCAGTGATGGGGGTCGGGTTTCGTTGGCTAATGGACGCCCGTGTAGGCGACTCAACCTTGTTTGAATTGGACTAAACACCGTAAACCGTAATTGAGAACCTTAAAAACCCTAGACCCTAAACCCTAACCCTAGACCCCATAGCTCCAAAACCTCCTAAACCCTAACCCTAGACCCCATAGCTCCAAAACCTCCTAAACCCTAACCCTAGACCCATAGCTCCAAAACCTCCTAAACCCTAACCCCATACCTCCAAAACCTCCTAAACCCTAACCCTAGACCCCATACCTCCCAAACCTACTAAAGCCTAACCCTAGACCCCATAACTCCAAAACCTCCTAAACCCTATACCCCAAACCCTAATTCCAGAAGTTAAACAAAAAACCCTAGATCTTAACAACCCTAAAAGCCCCAAACCCTAAACCCTAAACCCTATCACCCATTAAACCTTAGCTGAAAAAAATTGAAAAAAAAACCTAAACCCTAATTCCAGAACCTAAACCCTAACAATACCATAAATCCTTAACCCTAAAAACTTAACCCCTAAATACAAAGCACCAAACCCTAAAAACACTAAACCCTAACCCTAATAAAAATTTTAGACCCTAATCCGTAACACTAAATCCCACAATTATGTACAAATAACCCCAAATTAGACACTGGAACTAAAATTAAATCAAATATAACACTCATTTAATCAGAAAAAATAATTAGGGTTTAGTCATACCTTCTGAAATTTGGGGAAAATCGAAGCCGACGACTGAAATCAAAGCCGAACCGGGAAAATCGATGCTGAATCGAAGTGGAAATTTAGAAATCGAAGAAAACCAAAACTGAATTAGGGGAAATCGCAGGAAATCGGAGGGAATTTTGGGGGAAAAGATATGAGCGAGAGGGAGAAGGGCGTGAGATGCCGCAAGGGGGAAAAGAGGGAGAAGAGACAGAGCGGGAGGCCGAGAGGGATAAGAGAGAGGGAGAAACGAGCGAGAGGGAGAAACGAGCGAGAGGTTCAGAGGGAGAACGAGCGAGAGAGGGGGAAGGATGTCGGAAGGACGCTCGCAGCGAGAGACGGAGGTAGTAGAGAGGGAGACCGGAGAGAGGGAGACCGGAGAGAGACGGCGGAGACGAGAGAACGAGCAGAGAGCTCGGGCTTCACGGAGACGACAGAGGCTGCGGGAACGAGAGTCGCTGTGTGCGGGAATGAAACGATCGAAATGAAAAAAAAAACAGAGACGGTCGAGCCAGAGAGAGCCCGCGCGAGAGAATCAAGTGGATGATTCTCAAAATCGGGCGGAAAGCACTTTCCGCCCGTTACTCTTTACACATGAACTCTTGGTTCATGTATATTCATGTACATGACATGAATTTTGACGTCCACTAACGACATCAGGACATGAACTGCGTAATGCGCTTGAATATCATGTCCTGAGTCATGTGCACTAACCCCCCCTTAAGGTATATTTATAGGTATCAAAACTATCAATTTACAAGTATACCCTCCACCCTAATAAGAGTGAAGAAGAAACAAAAAAATATAAACTAATTACATCAGTGCCACCCTAATTACATCATATATTCCAACACCTTGGTACTTGGGTAATTAATTGTGAAATAACCTTTCTCCATATTTGTTCCATTTAATAAATAACAAATGGGTGAATAGGAAAATTCTTGTATCATTAAAGATTTTTTAGTATAACTTTTTGGATCACATGATAGAAGATTAGAATGAAATTGCCTCCCCTTTTTCTCCTCTAACATTACAGCTCCATAGTGATCAGAAAGGATTAAGGATTTAGGATTCATGAAATAGATACCGTCATAGGTGCAAACCATCTTTATCTAAATATTAGAAAACTTTTAACTTTATTCGCTTCATTTAGTAAATGGCATGGTAGACGAGTAAATTCAGTAATAATATTTATTTTTTATATTTTTTTAAATAAATGAATTAAAATTTAGAATGGGTAATTTGGTAAAATTATTATATTAGCATTGCAGCCAGCTGATTCCTTTAATCATTAAGAGAGAATGAAAAATATTCATTTCTTGATATAAAGAAGCTTTATTTATTATTTTCATGTAATTAAAGGGGATTGCTCTTATTCTAGTACTAGCAAATTTGAACTTAGTCATTAACATTGCCACGCCTCCTTACCGTGTAAGAAATCTCTTTACCAAAATTTCATCTGATTTTCAATGATTTTTTAGCTTTTCATTGATTGTTGGAACTCTGGCGTCTTATCATTATTTTTTATTTTTTTGGGAATGAATTCCATTGAACCTATAAGTGCCAACTGCCAAGATTAAAAGTACAAGCAACTGCCTTTGACTTCGTTTATCTAAATTCTTGAGGACCAGCGACAATCGTCATCTCCAACAACTCCAGCACGCCTGTAATGCGGTTCTTCTGGGGGAAATGGTCGAACCAAGATCATGTTCTCACGTCTTCCGCAGACAATATACCAGTTGAAGAGCTTGCTTTTTTTTCTTCTTTTTTCCTGGGAGAGGAATAGCAGAAAACTTGTCTACAGAGAAAAAAACAGTCGAACACGTTAAGCACGACCCATTTACTCCCTGTCTCTAACAAAATATTCGGGAGAGCCTGCGGAACTAGCAAACTGTTAGAGCTGAATTCCCTGAAATTCTATGTGAGAGAACCCTTAACCGTCTGAGGAATAGGCAGCCCTGGTTCTGTCTTAGAAATCCAGAGTCTTGAATCATCGTGCATACTCATCTCCAATGACCCGGTCTTATGATTAAATATCTAAATATGGCTCTTAGTTCTCATCAAATCATAAGAACGTGGACTTTAAAAAATGCTTAATCTGATGTCTTTGTACAGTTTATGCGACATTAATAATTTATTAGACTTCATGACCAGGTAATTATGCAGTTCTTCTTCTTCCTTCTTATACTTCATAAAGTCGGAAATGTGTATACTAAACCGTCCAAAGCAGGCCTCTGGATCCAAAGGAGCAGTGCAAGAAATCTTTAACTTGTCTGTTCCACAGAGACGGTATGTCAAGCTATAAAAAAGTCCCGCCTCGCAATGGGAAAATGGTTACAGTTCTGAGCATCGATGGAGGTGGGATCAGAGGCATCATCCCTGGAATTATCCTGGCTTCCCTGGAATCCAAGCTTCAGGTTGACAACACAAATAACCGTACGTCCTGAAATAACCCACCATACATATAACTATTGATATCATTCTTTTTCATAACACAGGAACTCGACGGGAATGATGTGAGAATTGCCGACTATTTCGATGTAATAGCAGGTACAAGCACGGGTGCACTAATTACTGTAATGCTCGCCGCCCCTGACAAAGATGATCGTCCTCTTTACGCTGCTAAAGATATCTCCAACTTTTACTTGGAGCACTGCCCGAAGATCTTTCCACAGAGTGGGTAAGCATCCTTCTGTCTTTAGATGTGTAGCATTTAGGAGTTTGATAACAGTTTGATTATTTGCAGAGTTCTTCGCCCAGCTCTCAACTTCTTCGGTGTGTTCGTTGGGCCGAAGTACGATGGGAAGTACTTGCACTCCCTGCTGAGACGGCTTCTTGGGGAGAAAAAACTCCATCAGACTTTAACAGACGTAGTTATAAATGCGTTTGACATCAAGTATCTGCAGCCTGTCATCTTCTCTACTTTCAAGGTACTGAGAAACAGCTGCAGGGATGATACCCTACATGGATATTCAAGTTGTCATCATCGTTTGTAGTCTTTGCCACTCAATGTTTGTTACGCAGTCGTTATTCGCCGTTACTTGAAAACCAGTTTCAAGATTAAAACGACTATTTGTGTTCCTGCAGGCAAAAGAAGATGCAGCAAATGATCCTCTACTGTCTGATGTGTGTATCAGTACATCCGCAGCTCCGACTTACCTTCCACCACACTACTTTGAAACCAAAGACTCTCATGGAAAGATTAAGAGTTATAATCTCGTTGATGGAGGAGTAGCAGCAAATAATCCGGTGACAGATTTTTGCAATTTAGTTTCTGTTTATTGAGAAGAACGATCCTTTTTTCCGTTTTTTTCAATTCTAAATATATGCTGATAGTGGAATAAGAATGTTTTCTTCTTGCAAGACAGGCACTGACAGCCATGACTGAGATTAGCAGAGAGATTATCAGAAATAACCCATCTTTTCTTACAATCCGGCCAACGGAATACGGGAAATTCTTGATCATCTCTCTCGGAACCGGATCTGCAAAGCAAGAAAAGAAGTACAATTCTAAGATGGCTGCTAAATGGGGATTACTGGGGTGGTTGTACAACGATGGACATTCGCCCCTCATGGACTCTTTCACTCAATCAAGTGCCGACATGGTTGATATTCACAATTCCGTTCTCTTTCAGGCACTGAAGTCCGAGAGCAACTACCTCCGTATCCAGGTAATTCTCTTCTCCGACTGTCTGTCCGATAGTTAGAATTGATATTCTTTTCTTTGTTATTCAATTAAAGCTTAATTATTAACTAATTGTGCAACTGTATGTAAGGATGATTCATTGGTTGGAGATGCGGCATCAGTAGACATTTCAACCGAAGAGAACTTGCGAAATTTGGTGGAAATTGGCGAGAGGCTTCTGAAGAAGCCAGTGAGCAGAGTGAATCTAGATACAGGCTTGTTTGAGCCGCTACCTGGGGAAGACACAAATGAGGATGCCCTCACTCGTTTCGCCAAGCACCTCTCCGATGAACACCGGCTAAGACAAGCCCGTGGGTTATTGCTCGAGTGATATTTATATTTTGTTGTTGTTGTTGTTGCTCCAAACTACATCAACATAAAAACTATAGGCTTGACTTGGTAGTAGTGTATATTGCTTGTGTTTTCATTGAATTCTTTGGAATATGAAAGAATAAGTTATTTATTAATGATATTTATTTTCTTGAATTATGGAGCTGATGGATTTTTGGGCATGACATTTTACTATACTGGCTAGTATACCCCTTCTTATGGAGCTGATGGGTATCAGAACATGACTTTAGGAATGCACCCTTTCATTTATTTGTTATAATTAAAACTTTTTCTTAATAGGCATAGGCTAGTAGTATCCTAATGCATCTAACCTTGCTAGGGGTGCAAGGGTTTCTTCATACTTTGTTTCTTCTTCTTAATGATATCTTAAAACAACAAATCTTGCTTTATTTCTTATTACTTCACTAGTTACATCTAGTTTGCTTCTCCAAATCCATTTTGTGCCATTTATTTGTTGGTTTATGGGTCTAAGCACAAGAGTCCAAACCTTGTTTCTTTCAAACTAATTTAACTCATCTTGCACAATCATAAGCTAAAGTTTATCATTTTCATCCTCAACAAAATGTTTTGGGTTATTTTTGAAAGATAAAGGTGGCATATCACATATGTTCTTGGATTAAGATTCTAGTTTTTACTCTTTGGTTAGGGCACCTATAACTTGTTCATCAAAGGATGAGTTAGAAATTTGTGATAGGAGTTCCCTTCTTGGTTCATAGGTGATTGAGGGTTCTCATTGTGACTTTGATTATTTTCTTGAGATCCCTCCTGAAGATGGACTTTTTTTTTTTTTTTGGAATTTTCATATGATTCTTCTATTTCATTGCATGAAATTGAAGATGCAATTTCTTTTGAAGGGTTCTCATACTTTCTTTATTGTAAATCTTATAAATCTCATTATCAGTGGAATAACCAAGAAAAAAGCATGTGATTGCTTTTGAGTCAAAATTTCCCAACTTATCCTTTGGTTATTTAAGAATAAAAATTTTACTATCAAAGACTCTAAAATAATTAATATTTGGTAGGTGTCTTGTATATAACTCATATGGTGTTTTTCTAAGGATAGGCTTCATGCTACCTTGGTTTGTGACATAACAAGCAATATTTATAGCTTCAACCCAAAATGATTGAGGCAAATTATGTGTAAATAGGTAACTCTTGTCATTTCAATCAAAGTTTGATTCTCCCTTTCTCTTACTCCATTTTGCTGAGAAATTCTAGGAGTCAAGAATATATGGTTAGTATTGTTTTGTGTGTAATAGTCAAATTCACTTCTATGGTCATTCCTAATCTTAATGATGCCACAACCTTTCTTTTTAAATTTTGCAAAAAACCAAGAATGTATCATGCAAAGAGCTCCAAGTGAATCTAGAATAGTCATCAACCATGAACTAAAGGCCATTTGGACTAGTTAGAGAGACCTAGTGGTAGAGACTACGCTCATACGTTTACAAGATGGCTTGTGTTACTTCCCAAGGTGATAAGCATCACAAAGTTCATCCCTTATAATTATTTTTTATTTGGTAATTCTCTAACTAAACTTTTTTTTGAACAAATTGTTCAATTCAGCAATTTCTATAACTCCTAGTACTCTTTTATACCAAAACCAAGATTCATTTAATTGTGTACCCAAGCATATTATACTAGCCGGGGATATTTCCTAATTTTTAGATATGTACAAAATCTTTTCCCTATGTCATTTTAGTAAAATCTATCCATTATCACTATTTTTACCCATCCATTTGTCTTTTTCAATGGTTAATTTATTTCTTTTGTCCCAAGTGTGCTAATGCTAAGCAAGTTGTGGATTAACCTCTTATAAACATCTAAAATAAATGATTTTAATATGCCTATTTTTCCAATTCCTTTTGTGATTACTTTTTAAAATATTTGTCTCCAAAGGCGATATGTCCTCCTTTGTGAGTGAATTTCACAAAATTTACCTTATCACCTGTCACATGCCTTGAACACCTCCTATCCATTTAAAATTTTAAGCTTACAAACAAATATGCACAATGCCCTAGGTTGTTGTAGTAGTGGCATCTAACATTTAGGCATATGAGATAGAGAAAATGAAGGCATGGTTTCTTCTATCATTGTAATTAATGCTTCCTAAGCATAAATTTTTGAGATGCTATATTTTTAAAATCAATTTCTAAATCAGTGCATCTCATTTCAAAAATTAGTTTTTTTATATTTTGAAAACTAGTTGAAGTTCTAAAATTCTAGCATGTAAGCTATCTCTTTCTACAAGAGCATTATCTAGCTCTTGTTGTTTTTCAAGAAGAACATAGGAGAGAGAGATGATTTGCTTCTTGTACATGTTCATTGTAAAATTTGTTTCTTCAAATAATTGTTCCATTTCATTTGAATAATCAGAGTTCTTTATAATAGCTTGATGAAGCTACTCCACGCCCATTAAGCACATTTTTCTTCACTCGCATATGGTAGTCTATAATCATTTTCTAAATCATTCCAAGCTGAAATGAACGTTTTTTTTTTTGTCCTTGTCATATAGTGGTTGTCTTCTTTATGAGGTTGAACTAGTTGAATTTAAGATGGCCTAGGCTCTTACATTAAAAATATATTATTTCATCCTTACTCGAAACGTTAATCTACTACTGTCAAAAATTATTATCTTAAACTCATTCTTAAGCATTTTACTGACTTTTCTTATTAATGTGGCACTTGTTGACCTAGGTTGACTCATGTTCATATTTTGATGATAACAAAACTTAAGCTATATCAGCTGATGATTGTAATTCAGACATTTCAAATGTATTTTGTTCAATATACACAAAATCAAGGTCAATGAGGAAGAATCGACAAATTCCTCACAAAGACCTCATCCCAAAATGAAGCATCGAGTCATCTTGAGAAGTACCTACAAAGAAACTTGAAGACTTGTGTTGGCCCAGGTGGGGGTAATTAAAAAATAAGCACACACCATAAATAACACCAAATATTTTGTTATTGATGTCCCCTATTGGTATTCACTGTCCAAAAACATGTGCATGGGAAATTCCATTAATCTTCGCTCTATTTGAAATTTTACATAAAAGAGATTTTGGCTCTCTTGTAAGCCATGTATATGCTCAAATACACAATTAAAAATTAATATCCCTTGAGATTGGCACGATTTTACCTCTAGCTAGCCTTTCTATCTAGATTCAAAAGATTCTAGAGGAACCTATCAATAAAAGAATACAAAAACATAAGAATAGAAAGCTTACATCCTTTATAAACTTGGAGAAACAAATTCCCATTGATTTGTCCAAGCCTCCAGCTTTGCTGCATAATGAAGATGATTTACTACTTGACTAAATGCATGCACATGGAAGAATGGAGAGAAATTTGATGGATTTGTAAAACAAGGTTTCTATCTCTAAAAAAATGGGCTTATGAAGAATTTTCAAGGATAATAGCTTTGAGATGAGTAGATATGTCAATAAATGCTCATTAACTCTTCAGTGGAACGTTTGATGGAGTGTTTATAAGTTCCCAAAGCCAAAATAGCATTTATTTGCCTATTTTCAAAAAAGTTGACATGGCATTGATCAATTAGTGTAAAGTATTGATAAATTAATCGTGTGTTACGACTATATTTTTTGTTAGAAAATGACCTATTGATTGATGGTATGATCGATCAATATCCTCCCATTAGGTCTGACCAATTAAGTTGATCGATCAATGTCTAAGGACTGATCGATCAATTGGTTTTCCTACTTGTAGTGCATTGCATGTATGATCGATCATGTTTTGTGTCCCTAGTTGGCAAAATTTTGTATGATCGATCAATATGAGGAGGTTGATCGATCATTCTTTATATTTTTCAATTGTCTGGTGTTAAAAGATACTAGGGTTGGCATGACTAGTAAATAAAGAGAATTTTCATAAAGATGGTATAGAATTGAAATTATGCAAACTGGTGTATGTCCTCTGATGTCTTTTTCCTTTTGAACCATATACCCCTAAGGGTATTGTAGTCATTGTAAACACTTTCACACAACTATAAAGACAACCTCAATGTATGGGTTAGAGCATTTAAGCCTCTTCCTCTTGACTCAAATTCGTCCATATACGTCTCTCTTTTCCTTTTGCTTTTCTCCCTTGGTTTCTTCTCCCATCTCTCCCAACCTTGAGATCTCTTATGTTTATGTCTGGTCCCTAGAAATCAACATGGTATCAGAGCAGCCAAAGATATGAGATGGAAAAGGAGAAGAAGATGGAGAATAAATGGAGGAAGAAGAAGAAGATGGAGAAGAAATGGAGGAAGAAGAAAAATAAAAAGAAAACAATGGAGTTTCTCATTTTTCCCTTAAGTCTTTCTTTCCAAATTCCTATTTTTCATTAGATGTTTCCCTTTCTTACTATATGTTCCCTATAGTAAATTATATACTGTTGGAAATATCTTTGAGTCTAGTTTCCAAGTAAAAAATTATCGTTGAAAACAGATTTGTGAAGAAAGAGAAATTGATATATGAAGTAGCAAAGGTCAAGCAACATAAATTTTTTATCTAGCAACAAAAAGCCTCAACTTCTTGAACGGGTTGTACAAATATTTTTGAAGATTTATATTTAAAAATATATTTCAAAAGAAAAATATGAGAGTCTACTTTCTTTCCCAATGAACTGTTTCTCATTTTGACCTTTTTAAAGAGAGATATCCACATTGGAAGAATCAAGGTCATGCGGGTATCCTGTTGCATTCGAAAATCCAAATTTAAATCAAATTTTTTGCTTCACTTTTTGAGTTACTAATGTTGGTTGAGTTTCATATTTTTTGCTTCATAATTTTTGAGTTGCTAATGTTGCTAATAGAGAAATTATTTTTTATCTCCCTCTTGAGTCAAACCCGGTCACTTTTTATCCATCTTATTGGTCTAAAAGCGCCTCCTTCTTAATTGGAAGTATGAAGAGCCAGATTGTGTGCCTCCTTCTGTTTGGAATATGAGAGATACTATCTTTTTATTCACACCCTTAATTCCTCAAAATACTTTCATTAATTTGGTTTTGTTAAAATCACTTTAGAGCAATTCCTTTAGATCCACTACCTAAAAGTATAGGAATGTGCCCAACATCCAGTTTGAGTAAAGTTTTTTTATTTTTCACATAAGAGGTGATTTGAATTTGATCTACCCTGAAAAATTCAGTAATCATTTTTTTTTGTGCTCTAAAATTGGGCTATTTTTGGCCATTGAAATTAATCGGAGTGTGTTTTAGACTATGATTGTTTTAACTGGTGTATGGAGCTTTGTAGTTATCCTAGGAATAATTTTTCTTCTCTCACCATTATGATGTGCAAGCTGGGTCTCTTGGTAAAGAACAAAGAGATCCTTAGCTTGAGGGGAAGTAGAAGAAGAAGTGCAAGAAAGAGGTAACCAATAATCAAGAATTCCAAATGTTGAGGTAATCAAGTTTTATTTGACTAGAATATCCAAGTAAGGGGGAGATAAGATGAGAAAAAATGAAGACTACAAGCGATATGTGAACAAGAAGAAGATGAATCAAAGCATGGCAATCAAAATTTATTTTCAAGCCGCACAAGATCTGAATTTCTTTTCAAGCACACTAGTTTCTTAACTAAGATTATTTTCAAAGTAGAGTTACAAACACCAGTTTGAGGGAGAGTGTTAAAAGACACTTAGATGTGTAGGGGTGGCATGGCTAGTAAATAAGGATAACTTCCATAGCGATCGCATAGAATTGTAATTATGCAAGCTAGTGTATGTCCTCTTATGTCTTTTTCCTTTTGAAGCATGTAGCCCTAAGTGCATTACAATCATTGTAAACAACTTCACATAAATATAAATACAACATCAATGCATGGGGTAGAACGTTCAAGCCTCTTCCTCTTAGCTCAAATTCATCCATATACCTCTCTGCCTTTTCCTCTTCCTTCTCTCCCTCGATTTCTTCTCTCCTCTCTCCCAAGGGCTAGAATTCCTCTCTTATCTCCTTCCCTTGATATCTCTTGTGTTTATGTCCTGTCCCTAGAAATCAACACCTAGACATCATTGATCGATCAGTCTACAGGGGATGGTTGATAATGCTTTATAGCATAGTTTGGCCAAAAACTGATTGATCGATCATGCTTTATATTTTTGGCCTATGCACTTCTTTTTTATCAATCATAGGTAGATACTAATGATAAATGCAATGCCAGATCCCTAAGTGTGTTTTCTAAGCATGACTAAAATTTATCCTAAATGATTATAACATGTTTAAAATGTATGTATGCTTCGAGAAAATATGTTGATGATGCAATTTTGACCTAAAAGCTCCAAAGACTTCCATTGTACCTCAAGTTTGAAGATTTGGGTTACTCTCTTACATAGATCAAGTTTGTGATTTTTCTAGACTACCTAAACTCTAGTATTCAATTCCTTGTTTGTTCTCATTGAGGGTGTTTCTTCAAGACTACTTTGACACAGTTGCAACTCGAGGTTTTTGAGAAGCATTTGTCATTTCTTTGCATATTCCTTGATTTGTATCTCTTGAAGGAGTTGCATATGGAATGCTAGATTTACCAATTTTAGATTAATTAAGTTTTGTTATCTTCAAAATGAAGATGAGAATTAATGCTTGGTCAACAATCTCCCACTTTTACAACGATGAAAAAACCTAATTTTGAAAAACTAAAATGATCAAACATCCTTATAATTAGGAGCTTATAGGGAAATAGCTTTCCCCTAATTTGTCCATGTCCAAGTTTTCAACTTTCATTTTATTTTAGTGGTGTAGGTGTCTTTTTCTTCCCTTTTTTTGTCAAAAGTAAAAAGATAATACAAATGCGATATGCAGACAAAAGGTGGCTCAAAGGCTTTTTATTTCAATTTTTTTTAAAGTCTTTACAAGTGATTACAAAAGGTGTTGAGTAACATATAAAAAATGTGAAAAAACTTAGTCGACGTGGTCAACCAGGTGGCTCCTAGTTCTCCGACAATTGTAGTGGAGCAAATCAGTTGAGAAGCGTCTCAAGCATGGAATGGAAGCGAAGGTGTTTGTCCCCTCTTCAACTCTTCTTGTGTAGTCACTACTATGGCTTGAGTTGTTCTCAACTCGTCGACGACTTCCTCTAGCTGTTGGAAACAATCGGATGATGAAGAAACGTCATTGGTATGCTTCATCTTGACAAATTGAAATTGCTTGGGCTATGACCATTCAAGACTAAGATCATCTCTGAAGCCCACTTCTTGAGTAGATGCTTTGCATATACTTTCCTTTTGCACCCACTGGCCTCTCCAGTTGGCAAAGCCAAATTCCCTATATTCGTCTCACCAATGGACATCTTCATTGCCATATTCACACTCACTTAATCAGTGAGGCCCACTATAGTGTGTCGAAGGTTGGCTGTGATTTGTAGAGCAAATGGAAGACCGTCTACTTATGTGCTTGAAGCAATGTCCATCATCCTATTGGCCATGAAGTATCTCAAGTCCAAAGAAACTCTTTGGTTGATACCCCACTTCCAAAAGAAGTCAGTGATGGTCAACATAGAGAAAGTACCCTTTCTCGGGTTGAGGATGTGGGTTACTATGTCCATGTATACCCATTGTTCCATCTCAAATATTTTATCTCAATTTCATACGAGCTACTTGCGAATTGTCTGAACACAAGCTGGACGTCATCTTAAAGATTTTGGGGCAGTCCTTGTGGAGGTCTATGACCAATTTCCTTCACATACTCTGTGATGCCCCATGGAGGTTGTGCCTAGGATTGCATTTAGGTCGCTTAATTGAAGATATATGGTTGTTTTCTTCACGTATCAAGTAAGCTTCAATATGCTCGGTGACAACTCTTCCACCTCAAGGTTCGTGTAGAAAACCTTTACTAAGAGAGGGTACACTTCCTCTTCACTCTCCAATGGACCCATATAGGGCCGGAAGGCATTCTTAAGCCCATTAATTTCCCTCTTCGTGCAAAACTGTTGGAAGATGGGCCCAAACCCACATGACCAATGAAGGCCCACACGTCCAAGCGTGTGGAAGATGGGTGTTGAATTTATGAAAGAAAGAAATACTTCATTGATTATTTACTTCATATAATTAGAGTACATGAACCTCTTTTTATATTATAGGAATGTAGTAGAGTCTAATTATAATAAAACTACCTTTATCCCAATTACACCCAAACTCTAACACTTCAAGATAAGTCCTAGCATAATTAAATAACTTAATATAGATAAAAGACAAACATAGCTCAAACTAGAACTCTTCTAGGATGTGACCATAAGATAAAGATGCCTTTGTGAGTCTCTCTTGATCTTCCAAATTATGTGATAAGGATGCCAGTTTGTGGTAATCATGGTGGGTCCTACTTCTTATGTGCTTGGGCCCATCTTGTGGGCCTTCCTTGGTCATGTGATCCATCTTATAATACTCTTAGATATGTAGGCTTTACTTGGTCGTGTGGGTTATGAAGTGTCCACCACTGTGTCCTTCCACAGGACAACGACTCTCAAGTGGTAGAAGTAATAAAAGCCATTACAGGGGGGTAGTGGGTTTATTTATAATGGTGTCCCAATCCGGACACCGACTCTCATGGTATCCCAACAGTGATATTTTTTAGAGTTAAATTTATCATGGTATCCCAATCCGGACACCAACTCTCATAGTGTCCCAACCATGATATTTTTGAGAGTCAAATAAATTATAGTATGAGAAAAGGTACTAAGGCCACCTCTTCTTCAATAATAATGTCTCATCCAAAGAGACTTAATAACAACAACTGTAATGTAACATGACCATCTTCCAACACATATAACACGTAACAAAATAATAAACCTCGTGGAAGGACCAATGAAATAATCATAATCCGATATAGATATTTATTCTTAAATGCATAAGCTTCATCTTTTGTGCTCCCCCTTTCTTGAATATTTTGGTCACATAAAACTTATCCACAACATATGGAATAAAATACCTCTTCTTTGTACTTCTTCTACTTCTCCCCCTCAAGCTGGGAGGTAATGGCAGTGATCCCAGCTTGAACCAAATATCGTAGATGCAACAATAAGCCCAAATAACATAGATGTAGTAATAAGCCCTTAAAACTGGGATAAGTGACATATTTTTTTGATATAGCAACTCAAAGAGTGATGCAAAACAAAGGGCATAAATTCAGATTTTTCAATACAATAGAATTATAGCATGACCTTTGATTTTTCCAATGAGAATATATCTTTAAATATAAATCAGATTGATATAAACTTTTGTCTTTATGAAATTAGACTTTAATACCTTTTATCCAAGTATAAATTCTCTTCATAAAATATAGTTATCAGAAGATAAATAATCTTATAGATTTCGGTCTCTGTTATCCAGCCGAACTAAGCAATGTTTCTTTTTTTTTCCTGCATGCCCATTGACGCTTTCAAGATTAATATCTCCTTATATAAAAATTATACCGAGAATTGGTTGAATAGGTTAGAAAATAGACTTACATATAATTCTTTTGATATATAATTCTCCGTATAAAGTCTCTTTCTTGATAGCATAAAATACCTCGAAAGTTGAAGCTTTCTACTACTGCTCAAACCTCTTTTTCAATTTGACCTTTGCTGGTTCAAATATCGATTTGTTTTTAAAGATAACTTAGATAAAAAATTGGTTGAATGGGTAAAAGAATATACTTACAAATTTTTATTATGTTATATATCCATATAAATTATAATTCTTGATAGCATAAAATACCTCGAAATCAAAAGCTTTCTGCTGCAACTCAAACCTTTTTGCAATTTGACCTTCTTTCATTCAAATATTGATATTTCGTTGTAGATAACTCTGATTGGAAAAAAAATCATTTTCCTTGAAAATTAGACTCAAATATATTTTCTCCAATATATATTTTTTAATATGAAAATCTAAGTATAGAGGTGAAAAATGCAAATAAAATTATAGGTGTAGGGACTGAAAAAAATAACTATGAACCTATACTTAGGGTTTGGGGTTTAGAGAAAAGGATCTCATTATCTTTGTGGGTTGACCAAGTCAACTCACAAAACCCGCTCTGATACCATGTTGAATTTATGAAAAAGAGAAATACTTCATGGACTTCTTAACTTCATATAATTAGAGTACATAAACCTCTATTTGTAATAGAGGAAACTAGTAAAGTCCAATTACAATAAAACTACCTTTGTCCCAATTACACCAAAAATCTAACACTTAAAGATAAGTCCTAGCATAATTAAATAACTCAATATAGATAAAATACAAACATAACTCAAACTAGAACTCTTCTAGGATGTGACTATAAAGATGCCTTTGTGAGTCCTTCTTGATCTTTCAACTTATGTCATTAGGATGCCAACTTGTGGTAATCATGGTGGGTCCTACTTCTTACGTGCTTGGGCCCATCTTGTGGGACTTCCTTGGTTGTGTGATCCATCTTATAATACTCTAACATATGTAGGCCTTCCTTGGTTGTGTGGGTTTGACCCTATCTTCCAACAATGGGTTCAAGCCCACAGTCCAAGGAGAAAGCCCACAGGCCTACACAATTGTGTAATGATGGTAAATAAAGAGTCATCTCATAAAGATGATATTGATGTAATTGGTTTAGGATTGATGTCTCTTATTCACTCTTACTAGGGTGAAGGGTATTCTTGTAATATTAACACTTTTGATATCTATAAATACAACTTAAGAGGGAGGGTTACCCTAATATTCCTTCTCTTTTCTCCAAATTCATCACTCTTCCTCTTCTTCTCCTAAAACCTTCTCTCCACAACTCTTCTTCTTCTTCTCACCCCTTAATCCTCTTCTATTGTGATTATACATCAAGAAATCCTAAGTTTCAATATGGTATTAGAGCGGGCAATGATCTGAGATGTAAAAGGAGAAAAAGATGGAGAAGAAAGGGAGGAATAAAAAGAAGAAGAAGAAAAAGAAATGGAAAAAAAAAAGGAGTTTCTTGTTTTTCTTAAGTCGTATTTCTCAATTTATATTTTTCAATGGATGTTTCACTCTCTTGCCCTATTTTTCATATAGCAAATTATGTAATGTTGGAAATATATTTGAGTATAGTTTCCAAATAAAAAAGAATCATTGTAATCACATTTTTCTAGAACGTGAAATCGACATTTGAGGTGGCAAAGGTAAAGCAGTAGAAAAGTTTCATGTGGCAGTAGCAAGCTTCAACCTTTGAGCCATTTTATGCCATCAAGAATGAGACTTTATATGGAGAATTGTGTATTAAAAGAAATATATATGTGGATTAGCACTTGAGATTGCAAAATATTTGTTGACTTCAAACTGGGATCATTGACAATATCTCCCAACTTGAGGGGGAGAATAGAAGAAGTATGAAGGATGAACATATTGGAGATTGTTTGATTTATTGATTATCAAACAACACTTGGATCAACTTATTATTGGCAATCTATTACTCAGTTTGGCTCACTGATTCACTGTCAAAGCTACTATTTTCTATCTGATATCGGCTTGACTCTGGCTTGATTATTACACTGAATTATTACCTTGGATTATCCACAACTTATTACTTGGTGCATAGTTTTCTTATTCAAGGACGGTCATGTTGCACATTATCTTATGTGTCCTTATTGCTCTTAAGGACTTTTACTACCTACTGGTTATCCGCTGCTATATAACTACCAATTTGGTATGAGTTATTAGGGCCCAGACCCATTTTAACTGCTACTATTGTGTATCTCTTATTAAGACAATATTATTGAAGGAGAACTTATCAATTTCTGATTGTTGTCAACATTGTTTATTCTGATGAAGAAGAAAGCACATGGTGGCCTCATAATATTATCTTCTGGTGATTACCCTTTACCCCCTTATTTGACATTTTTACTCCTACTATTCGAGAGTCGATGCCCAATGGAAGGACACATTGATGGAGTTTATTATTACATTTCTGAGCAATGCCTATAGATCCACTACCTATAAAAGATAGGAGTGTGCACAACATCGGGTGTGAATCAAGTCTATTATTCACCCAAGAGGTTTTTTTTTTTTTTTAGCTACCCTGATAAAGTGGTTAGACTCTATGCTCCACTGTTCTGCCTGTGAAATTGAGCAGAAAGTATTTTTATCTATGTCCAGTGATTTTACTTTCTCTTATATTATGCCTACTAGGGCCTCTTGGAAAAAAGAGACCATCGGCCTGAGGGGGAGTGTTGGAATATATAGTGGATTGCCATTTTATACGTGAACAACATATACACTATTTATAGTAAGCTGGGCATTTATATGATGTTCTCTCACCCCCAACTTGAGGGGGTGTGTTGGAAGCGGCCCTAGCCCACATGACCAAGGAAGGTCCACACGTCCAAAGTGTGTGGAAGATGGGCTCCACACCATAAACCAAGGAGAAGGCCCACATGCCCACATAGTGGTCGCATGATGGTAAATAAAGAGGCATCTCATAAAGATGACATTGATTTAATTATTTTTTTATTTATGTCTCTTATTCACTCTTACTAGAGTGAAGGGTATTCTTGTAATATTATTACTTTTGATATTTATAAATACAAATTAAGAGGGAGGGTTTGGAAAAGTCTATTACCCTAAACTTCCTCGTCTTTTCTCCAAATTCATCACTTTTCCTCTTCCCCTTCTAAAACCTTCTCTCCATAACACTTCTTCTTCTTCTCACCCCTTAATCATATTCTACTGTGATTATACGTCCTGGAATCCAAAGTTTCAACAAAAAACCTATATCAACTTTACTCGGGTCTACAATAATTTTCTCAACAAAGTTCTTGAAATACTTACTTCTTTGTACTTGGGTCTAGAAGTGCTCTCTCCAATTCGTCATGTCCTCGCACACATAAGATTCTTTGGAGGGAGTAGACTTCTTTGCCTTGAACTTTGTCCTTACCATGGCAAAAAATAAAAATTTGGCTCAAGAGTGAAGTGGGAGTATCTTTAGGAGGTAAAAGACAAGCTCTTTCTCGGATGTGAGGGCTACATAGCTAAAAAAAATGATGTAATCCAAAAGTGAAAAAAGTTTTGGGGATAGAGACGACTAGGGCAAAAATGAGAGAAGAGTTTGAAATGAGGTGAAAGGTTGATTAAAACTCTTCTCCATCTCACTTTGCACCATGAATGATCTATCATTCTACTTCGATTGATTGATTAATCACTTAGGTTGATCGATCCATCCATTTCATGGATTGATCAATGCCTTTTGAAGAGTGATTCAAAAGTGATCATGTGGTTTACATATCACTCTTATAACATGAATTCTTTAGGATGTTGTCTTTAAGCTCAAATTTATCAGCCTAAGTGGATGAAGGTGGGTTGCACATGCTTGGTTCTCCTTGAAGTTCAAAAAACTGATCAAATCCTAATGGCTTTGTGAAAATATTCGTTAATTGATTTTCAATGGGAAAAAAATTCAAATTTAATCACTTTAGTTTGAACCAACTCTCGAATGTAGTGATGTCTAATCTCAATGTGTTTGGATCGAGAGTGGTGAATTGGATTCTTACTTAGGCTTATGATGTTCATGTTGTCACAATGGACTGGAGTTTCATTTTTCTCTAAGCCACAATCCTCCAGCTGTTGTTTCATCCATAGGAGTTGTTCACAACAACTTCCACAAGCTATATACTCAGCCTTGGTGGTACATAGGACAATTGAGGGTTGTTTCTTAAAAAAACAAGAGAAACATATTTCTAAGTAATTGACAACGCGGTGGTACATAGGACAATTGAGGGTTGTTTCTTAAAAAAACAAGAGAGACATATTTCTAAGTAATTGACAACGACCACTCATACTCTTACTATCATTTTTGCATCTGACAAAACCGCATTAGAGTAACCTATTAGATCTATGCAGAGGAACTTGAGTACCCAAGTCCTAAGTTTGGTGTTCCAAGTAGATATCAATTTTTTTTTCACAACCACTAAGTGAGATTTTGTAGTGTCGGATAGAAATCTAGCACATAGGCATACCAAAAACATTATGTTCGGTGCCAATCATACTTCAATAAAGCTTTTGATTTATGGTCTCACTTGAGTTGTATGAGTCAAGTTTCAAGTACTACCTCATAGGTGTGCTAATTGACTTATGAATTTCAATGTTGAATCTTTTAGGAAATCCTTTAGTGTACTTGGACTGGTTTATGAAAGTTCCAATTTCAGTTTGCATAAGTTGTAGTCTAAGGAAGAATGTGACTTCACTCGTTACATTCATTTCAAATTCAATCTTCATAACAGAATGGATTTGGGTTTCAAAATACTTTCATAATCTTCCCCCTCATGCTTTATATAAGACTCAATAATAACACTTTACATAATTACCCTTTAACCTAAGGGCTGGAAACAAAGATGGAATAAAAACATAAACAAAAAACATGCCACCCTTCTTGTCTTCTAACAAGAACTTGCCTTGGTCATTTGCTATGTGATGACCCACTATAGACTGCCCACACTTAGTTAGGTGGCTCATGAGTAGTTAGCAAATTATGTTTGCTGCCATAGCTAATATACTGGTCTGATTCTCTTTCAGATTCTAAAGAAGTTTCTGAAGGGACCCTCATAATCCTTAGTAGGCTGTTACATATGCTGTGGTGTGACTACAAAACTGCAACACTTCCAAAGTGGAAGAAACCACTGGCACAGCAGCAGGGCTCACGTTCTTACTGTATATATCTTTAATTGCTTTTATTGGGGCCAGTAGAATTTGGTATACCAACGTTTATTAGTAAATGATAGCTGTGTTCATGTGATTGGCGGATGTAGTCGATGGCAAATTTTGTAGTTTTGGAGATCCATTGAGACCAATTGTGGGTGAGCTGATCGAAAGAATCTGGGTCTTCGGATTCGAAATATCTCGTGCATTTGTTTAATAATACAAGATGTGGATGAACATCGGTTTCACGAACTGCAACCATGAATTCTTTGACGATGATATTACATTCAGTCAGTTCGTCTCTTTCAGATGTGGAAAATAATGAGCTAAAATTCATATTTGATACGATCTCTTCCAGCGTTTTCCATGTGGTTGATCCTTCTGGAGTTGAATTTAATTTCTGAAATGTTTCTAGCACAAGCAAAGAGATGAGATCGGGCTACTTAACAGACTAATTCATTAATCTAGGAGTCCTTATTTTAATCTTCCATTTCCTTCAACGTTAGCCCGTTTCGAAATGGTGTAAGAGATCCATTTTTGGATTGTTCTTCTGGTGCGGGTGTTCTCAACTCGTTTGGTCAGGGTATTTAGAGCTTTCAAAGCAGGTATTTAGCAAGAGTTGTTCCTTCTGTACGTGAGATTAGAGAGATCCAATGACGAGCCTTACGCCTACTATGGGGAAGATGGTCACAGTACTGAGCATCGACGGAGGTGGTGTTAGAGGCATCATCCCCGGCGTCATCCTTGAATTCCTTGAATCCAAGCTACAGGTTGACAACAGACCTTGATCGTCTAGTTAGTGAAATAAACGAGCAGCTGGAACCAATGAACAACTCTCGATTTTCGTCATTGCAGGAACTTGATGGAGATGATGCAAGACTAGCAGACTATTTCGACGTGATTGCAGGAACAAGTACGGGTGGATTGATTACCCTGATGCTTACAGCTCCTAACAAAGATAATCGCCCTCTCTATCCTGCTAAAGACATCAGCAAGTTCTTTCTGGAGAATAGCCCCAAGATATTTCCTCAGAAATCGTAAGTTACATCTTCTGCAATCTGGATTTTCGCACTCTTTGTGATTTAGGGAGTTTGGTCTGAAGTACTGTTCTCTGCAGAGGCGTTCTGACTGCTGCCCGAGACCTATTTGGTCTCTTCTCTGGGCCAAAGTATGATGGCAAGTACTTGCATTCTCTTGTGCGAGGAATTCTTGGGGAGACGAGGTTGCACCAGACCTTAACTAATGTAGTTATCAACGCTTTCGATATCAAGTATCTCCATCCAACTTTGTTCTCCACATTCAAGGTATGCGGAGGGCAACGATCTTGTTTTTCATCATTCTTCGTTGTCTTGAGTTTTTTTCATACTTTTTTTTTTGTTTTGTATTTTTAATGCTCAATACCATTTACCATCCTCAGTTCTGGTTAATCTGTTGATCATGAAGCTGCAATCTGTACAGGCAAAAGCGGATGTCCTAAACGATCCTCTAATTTCTGATGTGTGCATCAGTACGTCTGCTGCTCCAACGTATCTTCCCGCTCACTACTTTGAAACCAAAGATCCGACAGGAAATGTGAGGAGTTATAATCTCATCGACGGAGGAATTGCTGCAAATAATCCAGTAAGCTTTTCTTAAATCTACAGGGAAGGATGATAATAGACAGACCCATGATGAATTACTTGGACTATATGCTCGTGCAGGCATTGACGGCTATGACAGAAGTCACTAAGGAGATTCTTATGGAGAACCCAGATTTTCTCACAATAAAGCCTACAGACTACGGTAAGTTTTTGGTCATCTCTCTAGGCACAGGTTCGGCGAAGCGCGAAAAGAAATATGATGCCAAGACGGCAGCAAAATGGGGTATACTAGGATGGTTGTTCAATGATGGGCAGACTCCCCTCATCGATTCTTTCTTGGAAGCGAGTGCAGACATGGTCGACATATACAGTTCTGTTCTCTTCCAAAGTCTGAATTCCGAGGACAAGTATCTTCGAATCCAGGTGGCTAATCTTTTACTGCTACTCACTAAGATTTAATAATCTGTTTCCCAGTTGTTTTAACTGGAAATACACACAACGATACACAACCTTGACAGGAAGACACATTGGAGGGGAAGGAAGCTTCCGTAGACGTCTCAACGGAAGAGAACATGCAGAAGCTTGTGCAAATCGGTCAGAAGCTTCTGAAAAAGCCGGCATCCAGAGGAAATCCAGAGACGGGCTTGTCTGAGGTGAAACTGGGAGATGGAACCAACGAGGATGCACTGTCTCGTTTTGCGAAACTTCTCTCCGATGAACGCCGGCTCCGGCAAGCCAAAGCCAAACCTTAACTGCTTGTTCCCCACTTCAGAAACACATGTTAGAGCCGACCTAAATTAATGCCGTGTCTCCAACTCACTCGTATTCTTCATAGAAACTGCGATTCTTTCCTTTAATTGGGAATAATCTTCCACTGAAGATGCCTGAGCTGGAGATCAGGCCGGCCTCGTGCCGCAACAACGCGCTGCCTGCGGCTAATCTCCCGAATGCACAGCACGTGGTTTGTTTGATTTGTGATCTCGTTTGTCAAATGTAGAAATATAGAGCGTCTTCAGAATCTTTAGTTTGACTTTTTGTCTTATCTCTACCCTATTTGTTATCAACTTCAGAAACTCATTTTCTTGTGAAATTCACTTAATTGTAATTAGGATACTTATTTTACCAATTTCCCATCCCATGATTATAAGGTATGAAACAGATTAAGTAAGATTTTTTTTTAAGCTTCAAATAGTAAATGGTTAAGATCGTAAATTCAAAATAATCGTCTTTATCGTGTCGAAAAAGGAGAACCACCCAACAACCTAGACCAATAAAATAGTTCATTGAAATAAAATCGGATGATAAAATTTGGAGATTGTACCCACAACTTATAATTTTTTGTAACATTCATTTTTATTATAGTTTAGATGTGTCTGTTTGTAGATTTCTTTGTACCGATATTTTTGGCATTTCCACTGGTGCTTCTTCATCTCTTATATCATTTTCACCATTGTAGAGAGAAAAAAAAAACTTGTCAATGTACAATTTTTGAGGAACAACATTAAATTACTTATACCCCTTTTTTAGTAGAGAATACCTTGAAAAATAAACTTTATAAGTTGAGGATGAAACTTGACTAAAAAGAATAATGATTGTGAACAAAACAAAGACAACCAAACACTCGTGGTGAAAAGAAAAAATTGACTGATCTAACTGAATAATTTTAATGTCTATGCCCTTTTAGAGTGGAGGATGGCATCTGATTCCTACGTCAACAAGAGATTAGAACTAAATCTCCCAAAAATATTTAGAAACATGCATGTTGAAGAGTAATGGTCGAGCAGTTTCTAACATATGATGGTTTTTTTGTTTAGCCATCCCATTTTGTTCTTCGAGGTATAGACATAATGTATAATGTACATTGCCATCAACATCAAAAGTCAAATAAACGAACACTTATATATATATATATATATATATATATATATATTCAAATTGTCGATGTGAATCATATTAATTTGGTATCAAATAGAGTTAGAATTTCATTATAGAACAACGAAAACACATCAAATATTCACTTCTATCTTTCAAGAGAAATATCCAAGTGACTTGAATAAAATAATTGATAAAAAATAAACAAAGTATTTGTAACCAAATGGAATGGACACCCTTCATGGGTGACATACATAAAAATGATATGAAATGGATATCTTCTACTCTTATTACAAGAGGAAAAGATATCATGTGGCACTTTCCTAATTGACATACTTCCCTGTAAATGGCTGAATGAAATGGCATGGTAGGCACAACTTTTTACAACATCCATGACAAGAAAAATGGTTTTAGCAAATAAAAAACCCAATAGAGAATTTAAAATTCACTTGGAGAAGTAAACTTTCTCCTAGCGAATTCCACATTCATTGGTAGAAGTCCCACTCTGCCAAACAATCTCAAAAATTCGCTGGGAGAGCACTTCCAGTGAATTTTTCATGTTCTCGGAAAATGCTTCACCCTTAAATTCGCAGTGAGAAAGTTCAAGACCCCCAATGAATTTAAAAATTTGTTGTGAAAGCCCTAAACCTTTCCTGGCAAAATTTCTAATTCATTGGAAAATGTATTTTTCATTTTAATTGTTTCCTTTTCTTCATCCATATTGTTTTCTTTCCTTCTCTTTTTTCCTCTTTTCCATCTCCTCCTTTGTCCTTGTGCAAGAAGAGTAATAAATTGGAAAAGTTAGGAAATTTATATTTCTCCTAGTGAATTTTATAATTTCGTTGGGAAAGTTTTTCCGCTTTGCTTTTAGCATTTCTTCCTTCTTCCCTTTTTTCCCTTATTCTCCCTTTTTTTTCTTGTGAAAGAATAGGATCAAATTGGAAAGATAAAAAATTTAAATTTTCTCAGCAATTTTTTTATTTTTTATAGAAATTTTTTTTATTACTTTTTCATTTTTTTATTTCTTCCCCTTGTTCTCGTCTTCTCCTTCTTTTATTTTATTTTTCCTTGTGAAAGAAGAGAACAAATTTGGTAAAGATTAAAAATTTATATTTCTCCCAACGAAATTTTGAAATTCGCTAGGAGAGGTTTCCTCTGCTAATTTATTCATTTACTTTCTTCCTCCTTCCCAATCTTTCCTTCCATATTTACATATTTATTCGCTTCTCATGTGCATAAACTCTCATTTAATTAAATCATTAATTAACTAAGTCAAGTAGAAAGAAAGAAAAATAACTTTCGTATTTTCATTTGTATTTTCTGATGTCATTAACCATCATACTTTTATTTGATTACATCAAACAATCTTTCAAAAAATGCACCTATTTTTTTAAATAATCTTTCTTCTAAGTACAATATTGTAAGTGTAATCACAAGTGTAAAATATTTAAGATAAAGTTATAGAAAAGAAAAAAAAATTATTCTTATTAGTTCTTCTTGACTTTAAGAAATGGTTAGGAGACATACAATTAAAAGGATACAAAGATGCACTAAATTATTATTAAGTTACCTTGTAATTTAATTTTTTTTATTATTATTTATAAATTTATATTTTTAACACAAATAGACCAAAAATAGAGTTTTATCACAATTGCCACTATACTAACGTAATTGTCATAGTCTCATTAAAAAGAAAGAAGAACAAATAAAAATCTCATTACATGTGCATAAACCCTTATTTAATTAAATTTTTTAATTAATGGAATTATTAATATGCTAATATAATAGCTACTCGTTACTTAGTGACTAATTAATCAAGAAACTTAATGCAAATTTATTAATTAACTAATTGTTCTATTAATAATCCAAATAGCCCAATTAATGTAATACCTGATTATTTAATTAAATTCATACTAGTTAATTAATTAGCAATTAATCCATTAACTAATTGAATAATTACTAATAAGGTAGGTAAATAATTAACTACTCGATCATTTGCGCTAACTGACCAATTAATCAATTCAATCAAACAATTAGAAATTAATTAACTAACTAATTGAACAAATTTTAATTATATTTAACTAATTAAGTAATACAATTAATTAATTTAATGGGATTAGAGGAGTAGATGGGAACAACTAGAATGAAATATTATTTGATCGCAGCTAAGTCAGGTGCAACTATAAGAATCAGAATAGACCAATTACCAAATCCATCTATTATTGATGGCATAGCCATAAAATATCAATTAATCAATTAGAACATATGTGTAACCAATTGAACTGCTAAGTAACTAATTAACCATTTTATTGATTTCTAGGGACAATATATAAGCACAATAGATCTCAAGGAAAGGAGAGAAGAGAGAAACTTTAGCTCATGGGAGAGATGAGAGAAGAAACCAAGGGAGGGAAGGATGAGGAAAAGAGAAAGGGAGTTGTATGGGCAAATTTGATCCAAGAGGAATAGGCTTGAATGCTCTACCCCATGCCTTGAGGTTGTATTTATAATTTTAGGAAGGTGTTTACAATGACTACAATGCCCTTAAGGCTACATGCTTCAAAAAGAAAAAAAGACATCAGATGACATACACCAGCTTCCAAAAATAAATTTCTAAGCCATCTCTATGGAAGTTCTCTTTATTTACTAGTCATGCCACCCTTACACACATGGGTGTCTCTGAACGCTTCCCCTCAAGCTGGTGTTTGTAACTTCATTGGCAAATAATCTTAGTCAAGAAAATTGTGTGCTTGAAAAAGAAAATTATATTGCCTTGTTTTGATCCATCTTGTTCTTGTTCACATCTTGCTTGTAGTCTTCATCTTGTTGTCATTTTGTTCTCCCTCTTACTTGGATATTCTAGTCACATAAAATTTGATTACCACAACATGTAGAATTCTTCATTGTAGATTATGCTTCTTCTTCTCAAATGATAAAAACATCGATATTTGAATTCAAAAGGAGGCTCAACCACTGTAGCACTCAACTTCCAATCCTATCATTCATATTTCTCCATCTACTCTCCCCCTCAAGCTAGGAGGTAAATGACAATGATACCAACTTGAAACAAAAAAAATAGTTGTAGTAATTGTCTCTTCCATCAAGGTGTCGCAAGGATTAGTGCTCAATTGGACACAAACTCTGAAAAAGTAAAACATTGGTGATAAAGCAAAAGTCAAAACAACCTTAAAGGATTTCAAACAAAATAGTGATAATAATCGATAAAGAGGATAATAATGTCAGTCACTCAAAAGATGGTGATAAAAATCCAGGGTACCAATAAAAAAAATCTCAATGGACTTAAAAACACCCATACATAAAAAAAAAGACCAACCAAAGCAATGCTACAAGGGGTTGGCCTAAGAGGGTAAACGAAAGTAAAAAAATGATGGCAGGAGAAAGGCAACTGAGTAAAAGGGTAACGGGGGATAAAGGTTAAAGAAAATAACCACCACCGCAATAAGAATGAGATTGTAGTGGTAGTATTGAATTAACTTAATAAATTTGACCAAGTATGACTTTTGCGGGGTGACCAAGTTTGACTCAATAGGGAGATAAAAAAATAATTCCTTTATTAATATGATAATCGAGGAAACTTAAAAAAACCCCAATAAGAAAGTTTTGAGATGAAACCTAATGATGAAAACTTTCTAAAAATAGACTTCTCATATAAGACAATTAATTTTAACACAACTCGACCAATTTGTAAATAAAATATTCAAGATATAATTTCTGGAATAATAGAGGTTTTAGGACTAAGATTTTGAATTTAGAATGAGCAAACAAGATTTTCTTATTCAAAAATTTCAGACTTTGTCAAAAAAGGAAACTGAATTCATAATGAAACACTTCTCTTGGGGTTTGTTTGGAACCCCATGGAAAGGAAAGGAAAATAAAAGAAAATAAAATAAGAATTTAACCATTATTATTCCCAAAAATAGTTATTCAAAAGGAGAATTTGATCATTATCTCATTTTCACTATCAATTTTTACGAATAATACTGGTCAAATTCTCATTTTTTTTTCTTTTCTTTTCCTTTCTAGGGGTTCCAAACAAACCCTTAAGGAAACTAATGTAATATGATATCAAACAAGAAATTTTTTAAGGAAGTAAAGATACTCAAATTGGTAAAATCTTGACTAGATTTTGAAAACAAATTGGAAACTCAACCAAGATTAGCAACTCAAAAAGTGAAGCAAAAAATCCAACTTAAATTCAGATCTTTGCATGCAAGAAGATATCAGAATGATGTTTGATTCTTCCAATGTGAATATCTTTCTCTAGAAAGATCAGATTAAGAAAAGATTTATTGGGACAGAATTTAGACTCAAATATATTTATTTTGAGATATATTTCTCAATATAAATCTTCAGTAATGTTGGTGAAATTTTTTTAGAAATTTGAGGCTTTCTTCTGCTACTTGGAATTTTTATGCTTTGTGACCTTTGCGGCTTCAAATGTTGATTTCTCTTTCTAGAAAAAATTGATTGCGACAATTATTTTTGAGTTGAAAAGTAGACTCAAAGATATTTTCAATAGTATATAATTTTCTATCTGAAAATACAAAAAGAGAGTCAAACATCCAATGAAAAATAGGAATAGGGAAAAAAGACTTACGAAAAAACGTGAAAGTCCTCTTTTTCTTCTTCTTCTTCCTCTCTTTCTTCCCCATCTTCTTCTCATTTTCCATCTCAGATCTTTGTCCACTCTGATATCAGGTTGATTTCTAGGGACCACGCGTAAGCACAATAGATCTAAGGGAAGGAGAGAAGAGAGGAACTCTAGCTCTTGGGAGAGAGGAGAGAAAAAATCAAGGGAGAGATGGAAGAAGAAAATAGAGAGGTGTATAAACGAATTTGAGCCAAGAGGAAGAGGCTTTAATGTTCTACCCCATGCATTGAGGTTGTATTTATAATTTTGGGAAGGTGTTTACAATGACTATAATGCCATTAGGGCAACATGCTTCAAAAAGAGAAAGACATAAGAGGATATACACTAGCTTGCATAATTACAATTTTATGCAATCTCTTTGAAAGTTTTCTATATTTACTAGCCATGCCAACCTTACACACATGGGTGTCCCTTAACACATCTAACGAAGTAATTAATTAGTAACCTAATTATATAATTAATCAATTAACTAATTAAGTACTCGATCATACAATTAATTAAGTAGTGATCAATTACTTAAATTTTGTGGTCAATTACTTAATTAGTCAACTTACTTAAATTCAATAGTTAACTACATAATTTGGTACATAATCAATTGAAAGAAAATTGTTTTTCTTAAATGAAATTTATTTTTTCATTTTTTACCTGATATATAATTAAATATAAATAATTAAAAGAAGGGATAGATTAAGATTAATTATTTTGATAAATATTTATTATATTAACTGTCCTAATAAATTAATTGGTTATATTTTTATATTTAACTAATTGAGTAACTATTTAACCATCTAATAATAAATAATGTAGATTAACTAAGCAATCAATTATTAATTTAATAAACTTATAATTTTTATTTTCTTTTTATTTTTATTTATTTTTATTTTTTCCCTTATCTTTTCCTTTTTATCTCTTCCCATTTTTATCCTTTTCTCTTTTCTTTTCTTATTTTTCGTTTTTGCCTTTTTCTTATTCTTTTTTCTCTTCTTTGTTCCATTTTATTTTTCATATTATTTTTTACTTTTCTTTATTTTTCATTTTTTCTTATTTTCCTTTTTTCCATTTTTTATTTTTTACTTTTTATTTTTCTTTTCATTTTTCTTTTTTTTTCTCATTTTTTCCTTTTCTCCCTTTTTACGCTCTTTTTTATTCCCTTTTTCCTTTTCTTTTTTCCTTTTTTCTTTTTTCTTTTTTCCTTCACTCTTCTTCCTTTTTCTTTTACTTTTTTTTTTTTTTTGGTAGAAATCTCAAAGTGGTATCAAAGTAAATATCTCCCCCACATCAAGGAGGTGGCAAAGGAGGAAATTAAGTAGTATTATCATAGGAATGGTACAAGATTAGTCTAGTTATATCTTTTCTTTTATAAAACTTGTAGCCCTAAGGGCATTACAGTTATTGTAAACATTCTTTCACAACTATAATTAGAGGTTCAACGCATGGGGTAGATCATGAAGTCTCCCATCTTCTCTTTCTAATTCGTTCCTAGAATTTTCTCCTCTCCCAAACTCTCTCTCTCTCTCTCTCTCTCTTCTCCTTTCTTCTCCACCTTTTCTTCATCTCCTGTTTCACTACCTTTGTCAATGACTTTGTCATGAGATCCTAAATTCAACATGGTATTAGAGCAAGGGATTTCGGATCTCCACATTAAAGATGGTGTTTTGAAGTTCTTGATGATCAAGTCTCACGTGAAAGTTCTTTGTGAAGCAAGTTTGAAGCTTCATTGAGATAAGTTATTCATCTTCGTTATTGTTGCTCTTTAATGACATGGTTGCCAAAAACATTATCTCTGAAAGATGATTTAGAGATGATATTTTTCATCTAATCTGGATAGAAGCCTTGAATATTACGTCTCTCGTGTTGGAAGGTGTTATTTCATTGGTTATTTTCACTTAGTTTGCAAGTTTGACTACAATTGCTTTTGCATGAAAAAGGTGACTCTTTGTACTTGATTTTTTTTTCTGATCAAGCTCTATCTTCTAGTGATTAATATGATTCAAGGCTGTTAATCCACTGAACTTTGTTAAGTTGATGGACTCAAGCTCATCCATCCAATAGTGGTGGCATCATGGTAAATAAGAAGGGTTCTCATAATAATGGCACAAAGATGTAATTAGTCAAGGAGAAACATGACTACTTATGCCTTTTCTTATGTAAAGCATGTAGCCCTAAGGGTATTGCAAATATCGTAACGTCCTCTCAAAAACTATAAATAGAGGCCCTTGACTTGGGGTAGACTATCAAGCTCTCTCCCCTTCTCTTAATTTGTCCTAGCTCTCTCTTAGCCTAAACTCTCTCCCTCTATCCTTTTCTCTCTTCTCTACCCGAGTTCTCTCTCTTTGCCTTCTCTTCCCTTCTTCTCTTCTCTTCCACTTTTCTTCTCCTCTCCCTCTTTTATATTGCTCAAGGTTCTAATCATGGGATCCAAAATTCAACAATTAAATCAGTTATGTGTTGCTCCTCCTTGCCACTCAAAGAGCTCGATAAAAGTTTTTTTTTTTTTTTTTAACTGTTGAGCACTTCAGTTTTTTCTAGATTAAAAATATGCTTATTTGATGTTATTTTCTCTTCATTCCACAATGAGATTAGTGTTCAGATTTCTTTCCCAAGGAATCCACAAAAAAAATGGAAGTAAAAGCTGCTTTTGTTTTTTGAAAGATAGTTGGTGCCAAGGTGTAGAAGGAAAGTTTTCTTCTTGAGTTTATATTCCAGCCAACTCAAGATCTCTTGAATCTCATTGGATTTCTCTTGCCTTTTTTGTCTTATACTTTCCAAAATTAATTATGGCAAGTAAAGATTAAGATCCTCTTGTCCAAGTGATGCATATTACTAAAAGGAAGGTTTCCTTGTTTATCTTTGGAAGTGGCTGATTTAGAGGAAAATCTTCCCTGATTTGATTGATTGATATTCCTTCTTGTTTAAGAAAGATATGTGGTGTATCTAATTGATAAAGGACAGCATAATAAATGTGTGTTTGAAGCATGATTGAAATATTTATGCCAAGAGTATGCTTGAGTTGGTTCTTCTCATTCTTGCCAAGATTATGTTCGGGTTGATACTTTAGTTCATATTGATGATTTAAGATCAAATTGATTCATCCTTGGGTTCAGATTGTTGTCTTGGCTTTGATTGACTTACTAAATCAATTGAGAAGTGAATTAATACATGGTTAAGAATTACTAAGGCTCTGTCTCTCGTCTTAAGACTCAGTTATTAATCCTTGATTATATCGGTTATCGAACTCCCTCCTCTATATTGCATACGAGTATTGCTAGTTTGATATTTGATGATTGAAGACAATCTGAGAAGTAAAAGTGACCTCCTCAAGATTACTACAATACCCTTCAGAAGGTTGTCCAATTACTTGAGCTGATCACAATCGGTAAAGAGGTTTCTCATTACTCGATACCTCTTTGGTCACCTAAGCATGTTAAGTTGTGGAGCCTAATCAACGCCCTACTCTAAGTAGGTACTCTTGTATCGCGGTTGCCCTAATTTTATCTTTATAATTGAGAGGCGCCACTATTAGAGTTTTATTATCACCGAGAAGAAGCTAGAGTTGTAGCCCAAGAGAGGTTAGAGAAAACACCTGTAAGTGTGTGTGATTTGTCTTGTAAACTATTTCATCTTATTAGTGGATTACTGCAATGGTGGAAGACAGAACGTAGTCTCACCTTGAGGTGAACCAATATAAATCGTGTGTTTGATTTCGTGCCTGTTTTTCCTTCCTTCTGCGATAATTATTATTGCTCTAGTTAGTTTAGAATTAGGGCATCTAATTCCTAACAAACCAAACCAGCTCCACCTTTTGATGAAGAAGATAACTCTTATGTTAAATAGCTCAAGAATGATACATAGGTCATAAGTTGGTTAATTAATAGCATGGAGGAGCATGTAGCTAATAATGTTGTTCACCTTGAAACTGCTAAAAAAAATTGAGACACGGGTTAAATTATACTCTAGTAAGGAAAACTTACAAAAGTTATATGATGTATTCCAAAATATGTTCAATACAAAGCATGGAGACAATCTACATAGATACTTGCCTCAATTTGGATGAATGATTCAAGAGTGAAAGATTGCTCAACCCTACTCCACCGACATCTAAATTCAAGAAAAGCAGCGGGAGGCCTTAGTAGCTATTATTTGTCTGTCGAAGGTCAAGCCATATCTTGAAGTGGCTAAGATTCAAATTCTCAGCTCCTCCGCACTTCCATAAAATCGATGACATAAGTGAAACAATACTTCAGAAAACATATCCTTCCTCCAACTTTCATACTAAAGTGTCATCTACTATGTACTCAGGTAATAGGGATACATCTTCTTCCACTCGAGGGCGCGGAAATAATTATAGAGGTTGAGCAAGAGGTGGTAGAACTGTCTCTAGCTCTTCAAGGTCAGATAACTGGGTCTTAAACCATCTGGTGGATACCTGTTGGAAGCTTCACGAAAATCTAGACTGGGTCATTGCCAATCAAGCCTTGGTTAATAATATGAAAAATGAAGACAAATCAGAGTAAAAAAAGGCAAGAAGACTATAACTGATGATGATTATGACCTCTTACAAAGGATGGAAACTTTGATGATATCTCTTTCATCTTCTTCAACATCTTCAACTACTACTGTTGCCAATACTGCTTCATGTATGATTTATGCCACTTCCTCCTCTTCATCTTGGATCATCGACTCAAAGGCCTCCGAGTATCTTACAGGTAATAAGAGTGTTACATTCCATGTCTCCATGTTTACCGAACAAGTTTGTTACCATAGTCTACGGATCCCAAACCAAAGTTCTTGGGAATGGATCATGCTCCGTTGCACCATTACTTATGCTTACTGATGTCTTATTTATCCATCAATTCCCCTTAAATTTTTTGTATGTTTGATAATTAACAAAACAGTTTAATTGCCTCATCACCTTCTCACCTTCTTCTTGTGTTTTCCAGGATCTAACAACAATGTAGGTGATTGGTGGAGACCATGAATAGGGAGGTCTTTATTACTTAAACGTGCCTCCAGTAACTGCGGTTTCCACTTCTCAAACAGAGGCAAGATTATGGCACAATTGATTTGGACATCCATCAGTAGCATGACTTCAGCACATATTTTCATCTTTGAAAACTTTATCGGTTTTAAATTGTGAAGTTTTTCAGTTGAGCAAACACCAAAGGACAACATATTCTCCTCGAGGTGAACTTAAAGGTGTTGCTCCCTTTTCATTATGTTGGAAGATAGGACCCAAGCCCACACGACCAAGGAAGGCCCACATATCCAAGTGTATTAGAAGATGGGCCCAAACCCATAAGACCAAGGAAGACCCATGCAACCAAGAGATATAGAAGACGGGCTCAAGGCCCACATATCAAGGAGAAGGCCCATAGGCCCACATACAAGATGGCAGGATGGTAAATAAAGGGTCATATCATAGAGATGGTATTGATGTAATTAAGTTAAAGTTCTAGGGTTAAAACCCTAAATGATGTGTTTTAATGTATATCTTCTCAAATTTTATAACATTTTCGTTTTGCATTCCCCAGACATTCATTGCACAAGAAGAGAGATGCACTAAAAGACTTTGGGTTGTAAACCATCCAAGTTGGACCATTTCTTACATATCAGAAGTTAAGAGAAGGAGGGTATATCTCTTTTGTTTTTCACTTTCTTTTTAAGATGTTTTTAAGAGCCTTAAAATCTATAAGCCCACGAGAGCAAAAATCTAATTGTAAGAATATCTCTTCAAAAGAAATTGGGATAATGTAATTGGGTATTAAACTTGACTTAAAGAAAAGCAAAATCTCTTTCATACTTTTTTCCGAGCAAGGGTTCTTGAATGGTGGTTACCACTTGGAGAACATCAATAACAAAAAAAACCTAAATTTAGGGGTATTATTATAATACAGTAGTTTTAGAAATCTATAAATAGAGCTTCATGGGGAGGGTTAGGAATCAAGTCCATAACCCTTCTTCCTCCTGTTTTCTCCCAATGGGTTTCTCTCCCTTTTTCTCCATTAACTAAATTCATGGAGTCCTGAAAATCAACACATTAATTTATTCAGATGTATGGGGAATCTTAGGTGTCTCAAACATATCTCAAGTTAAGTATTTTGTTACTTTTGTTGATGACTTCACTTGAGTCACATGGCTATTTCTATTCAAAGAATGGTCTGAATTATTTTTCATATTTAAGTTATTTTATGCCATGGTGTCCACTCAGTTTGGAAAAAAAATTAGATAATACCAAAGAGTACCTATCTGGTGGATCCCAATCTTTTTGTTAGGATTATTTTTTATTATTCATTAGACATCTTGTGCCTACACCCCTCAACAAAATGGAGTAGCAAAAAAAAAAAAAACGATTTCTCCTCAAGGTAGCCTATGCCCTACTCCAATCTATGAAGGTCCCCTACTTTTATTGGCATCGTGCCATTCTTATAGCATTGTTTCTTATTAATAGGCTACATCCATAAATCCCCATACTCATTGTTATTTCTAGATGAAGACCTCTTTTCCCTTCCTTTGAAGGTCTTTGGTTGCACATGCTTTGTTCATGTCACATCTCCTCAGAAGAGTAAGCTTGACCCTAAGTCTATTAAGTGTATTTTTTTGGGTTACTCTCGTACCCAAAAAAGGTTATGTATGTTATAATTATTCTCTTCGGAAGTTAATTGTTTCTAGGGGGGGGGTGTCCTTTTTAGAATAATTAATATGATTTTAAACTAATGCCATGAGAAATTTAATAAGATTTAGACTAATTAAATGAGATTTTAAATAAAATCACAAAGGGTACTTAATTCTTTGTCTGGTGGCATTTCTAATTGCAAAACTAGTCTCCAAAATTTGATATCAAAGTATGAGAGTCACTTGGAATTGGCATTTTTCTTCCATGTGTCAAGAGAGATAAATCTTGGTGCTAAATTGACTTAAATATTTGAATTTTCAACATTAAAAAAATTGAATCATTGAGCTCATAAAGGGTTGTTTATCCTTTATAAAATCTTCACTAAAATTGATTAAAAGTCTCAATAAAATATTTAAGATCTTTCTAATGAGCTCATCACATGAATGAGTCACAAATATTAGAGATCTAGTTTGGCTGAATTTATGTCTTTTAATCTCACTCCACAACTTTTCTGGAGCGCATCATTCAATTGAGTCTTACTTGGTTAGTTGATCCTCTTTGGACTCTTTCTCGTCCAACTTCATTTAAACTAGTTGTTCATTTTATGTGTCAACCACTTCAAATAGAGGCTTTTCTATCTCAACTCGTCTAGTTGACTCTAAATTATTCAATTGATAGTCTTCATGCCCCTTCTTCTTTATGTCTTCAAGCACCTTACACTTCTGATTTCTAATAGAAACGTTTTCCTCTCTAATCATTCAGATGATTGGTTTTTAGTGCATCTTCTTCTCTGACTTTGCATGCAACATTTGGTTGATTTAACTTGAAGGAATGAACTTCTTCTTCCTTCATCTTTTATTTTCTGGTTTATTTTGCATGGGTCACCCAGTCGAATCTGACCCATTCAAAAAACTTGCTTCTTGTTGAAGAGCAAGTATGAAAGATTTTTACTTGAAATCTCATAGAAAAAAAATGTCTCTAGAGCTAGAATTAATATGGTAGAGTCTTGCATGAGTCTTAGTTAAAGGTGTTTTAATTATGTTAATCTTCTAATTATATTTAATTGTTCAATAACTTATCTTTTAGTGACTTTGGGTGTAATTGGGACAATGGTAATTTTATTGTAATTGGATTTTGCTTGTTTCCTCTATTATAAATAGAGGTTCATTATACTCAAATTATTATAAGTTAGTGAAGTATTTCACTTTTCCAGAAATTTTAACATGGTAATAGAGCCGGTTCTATGATTTGACTTGGTCAACCCACAGAGATAGCGTGATTCTTCTTTTATTTATCCTAGTACATGTTGTTTCTTTGGCATTCGTACCTCTATGCTGAAGTTTTTATATTTCAAATTAAATATCAAAAGAAATATCTTTCTGTCTACTTTCCAACCCAAAAATAATTTTGGCAATTAGAGTTTTCTAAAAAGAGAAATCGATATTCGAAGCAACAAAGGTCACACATCAAGAGAGGTTCAAACAAAAATATAGAGTTTCAAATTTTGGGGCATTTTATGCCATCAAGAATGAGGCTTTATATTGATAATTATATGTCAAAAGAAAGATCTGTAAGTTTTCTAACTTATCAAACCAATTCTCAAACTGAGTTTTCTAGAGGGAGATATGAATATCAGAAGACTCAATGGTCATGTTGGCCAAAGAAGAACGAGTACTTAGTTCAATGAGATTATAATTGATTCATCCATGTTCTTTAACAATCAACTTATGACTAAAGTGTCATCTTTCAACCACTATTGATACGAAGGATTATCTTCACTGACAGATGGTCGAGTCAAGTGTCCAACAAGATCTCTTCTAATCAGAACAGATGGTTGAGATAAGTGTCCAACAAGATCTCTTGTAATCAGAAACCCTTTAACTGATTGTGACCATGATGAAAAATTACTTAGGCCCTTTATAGGAATAGTGGTGATTCTTAAAAAATCATGCTTGATGAATTAAGTATTGGACGACTTTTGTGAACTTTCAGCTATTGTATACTAGTCACAAAACACAAATAGTTGTAGTGCTTAACGGAAAAAGACACAATAATAAGTGGCTCAAACAAACTACTACAGAAAGAAAAACCAGCCCTTATACCAACATGCATGAATCAAGGCACATACATAGACTTAGGATGAATTAAACCATGGCTAGAGTAGATTTTACCCTAATTCAAATAGTATATTCTCACAAAAAATTGAGTGCATTAGAGAGATCAAAACGCTCTACACAAAAGACTTTTCATTCAGCCATTTAACTCTAAACCCATATTTAGGGTTTTAATGACTTTGATGAGGTAAAAACAAGTGAAGTAATCGAACTAAGATTTTACAATTTAAAACAAACAAGTGTGCACAGATGTAAGTAAATGCAAATGTATATGAAGTAAGAAAAATTCACACCGCCAATATAACATGACATTTTGTTCCCCTATTGGTATTCACTACTCAAGAACTTGTGCTCGAGAAATTCTACAGATACAAGCTCTATAAGCTTGGAATTTGCAAGAACTACATTTCAGCTTTCTCTCAAGACACATATATGCTCAAATACATGATTAAAAATCAATCTCCCCTAAGATTAGTTAGATTCTAGCTCTTGCAAATCTTTCTATCTAGAATTGAAAAATTACAAAACAAATAAAAAATTACACCATTTACAATTGTGGAGAGCCTTCTCCTTTTAAATGTCCAAGCCTCTAGCCCTTGATGCACAATGGTGATGATTTAGGAGCTTGACTATATGAATGTAGGGAGTAGGATTGAGAAAGGATGAATTAGATTTGAAAGAAACACTCTTTCTTTCTCATAAATGGACTGAGGAATGAATTTCAAGTTTCAGAGTGTTGAATGTCGTAGGTTGTTGGAAGATATGATGTAATTAGAGTGTCATTGATGTAATTAGTTTATATTTTTTTGTCTTTCCTTCACTCTTATTAGGTTGAAAGGTATAATTATAATATTATACTTTTATCATCCATAAAATTAGCTTAAGTGGGAAGGTTTGGATTACGTCCATAAACCCATTCTTCTCCCCTTTCTTCCTCATGTGCTCTCTCCTTTTTTTCTTCTCTTCCTTACCCAGGATATAATCCATGGAGTCTTGAAAATCAACATGGTATCAAAGTAGTGATTGATTTTTAGGACTTCAGTTCATTTTCTTCTCTACCCAGCCTTTGTTAAAATTGCATGAAGGTGTTTCGGATGTTGCTCCATGGGTGATTGTGCTTTTGTTCATGTATGCATATGATCTGAAGGAAAGACGCAGCTCTATTTCATCAGTATAATGCTTCTCTTGAAAATGTTTTGCTTACTACCGCTAGGCACACAAAAGCTCACAGATTTGTGTGAATAATAGCAGGAGATAGAGGTATTGTGGTTTCGAAAGAAATCTACTTAATTACTGCTCGTGTGCTGCAAAACATCTTGTCTACTCTTTTACTCAAAGAACTATTTGTGAAGCATCTGGTCGAGGTGACAGAAGGCTCCCTTATTCTAGTTGCTGGATAGTTGTTTTTTTTTTTGGAACCAGCACTACTGTATTTCAGGAACGTAGCAGGAGTTTAGCAAAACCAGAAATTCATGTAGTGAGGGAAGTCTCTGGTTTCAGAACTCTCAAGAGATTGGGTTTTGTACTTTGCCGGACTATGGAATGATCTTATATGTTGATCACGACTCACGGACCTTGGTTTTCTCTCGGCTTCATGGAATTATGAATTAGGATTTTGATTTGACAACACCGATCTAGTATCTGTTGTTGCGAATCGGCTTCCTATGGTTGCTCGATTTGGAATTCAATTATCCTCGGGATGACAGTTCGCCTACAATTCTCTTTTGGTATTCTTGTCAATTTGGTATTCGGTTGGAAGTTGCCATCCAATGTTGTCATCAATGATCCATTCGCTCCCATCAATGTTGTATCTTTGTCAAGCTGGTAGATTGATATCACCGGTTCTCTGGTGCCATCGTTGGACTAGAAGTTGCTGTCAATGATTTGCCATTGCTGGAACTTGTTTGGCTATCCTTTTATCACTCATCACTGCTGTTGCATTTTCATCCTGTTAGAAGATGGGCTCAAGCCCACACGTCCAAGAGGTGGCATCTTGGTAAATAAGAAGACATCTTATAAAGATGGCATGAAGATGTAATTAGATGACAAAAATACATGTCTATTTATGTCTTTTCTCTTGTAAAGATTGTAGCCTTAAGGGAATTGTAGTCATTGTAACATACTCTCTAAAATTATAAATAAAGACCTTTGGCAAAGAGGTAGAACATTAAGTCTTCTCCTCTCTTTTCAAAAGTGTCCAAGCTCTCCTCTCCTTTCTCTTGGTAGTTGAGCTCTAAACTCTCTCCTTTCTCTCTAAGTGTGTTAACATGTTTCTAAGTGATATGTATGATGATTCTAAATATGTCTATATGTAATTTAATATTCTAAAACTTTGTTCTTCACATGTACTTAAGGAATATGAGTTAAAATATTCTCTTACATAAAATGACTGAGTTTAAACTTATATCTTTGATGCTTGAACTCGAGTCTTCACGTTGACTTCTTCCTTGTGGGTGCTTCTTCAAGAGATGTTCTTCATTTTGGCTTTGATGTTTTAGACCTTGAGATACACTTGAAGGTTAAGTATATGAAATACTAGATTTGTAACTTATTAGCTCAATTAAGTTTTTTATCATAAAAAACAATGTGAAAGTCGACCTCTGGTCAACAATAATCAGGCAATTATCCATATTGTGACCAATCTAGTATCTCATGAGAGAACTAAACACATTGAGATAGATTGTCATTTCATACGAGAAAAACTTCAAGCTATAATAATTTATGTGCAATATAGCCCTTCAAAGAATCAATTGGCAAACATCTTCATAAAGGCTATTGTTGCAAAGTCACTCATAGCTTGCTCCAAGTTGGGAATATTTGATGTTTTCTCCCCAACTTTAGGGAGAGTGTTGATGTAGTTTGAGTGGTATTCTATGTAATTATGAGAGTGAGTGGTATAAGTTATAATTAGTGGTTAATTTAAGTATTTTATTTATTTTTATGTATTAAGGCATCCATGCCTAATCAATATAGATAAGAAAGAGAGGGAGGAGCTCAAACTCGAGCTCTCTCGTAAGCCCTAGAGTTTCTCTCCTCAACTCGTGCTCTTGCCTTCTCCTTCTCTTCTTTTCTTCTCTTCTTCCTTTTTTATTTTTATTTATTTTTTCTTCTTCTCAAACCAAGTTATCCATGGATTAAACCCTAGAATTCAATAAATACTTTAGTCAAGAATTGGTTCAAATCATGTCAATCAAAATTGAAATCATTCCTAATAGAAAAACAAATGAGTGGACATTTTTACAAAGCCCTTAGGAGTTGTTTGATTCTCTGAGTTAAGAGCAGAATAAGGCCTGAGTAACCTTAGACTAGCTAGCTAAAGATTAGTAAAAGTGAAGGCTATCCCCATTAAAAAAAGAAATTGAAACCTAAAAATTAATTAAAAACTTGAAAATTCTGGAGTAACTCTAGGATGGACATTACTTGTGTACTTTTTGCATCCTAGTAAATTTTGATGGTGCTTCTATTACAAACCAAATTTTAATTCTTTTTGTAATGATATTGCCAACTAATTAAATTCTCTCATCTTTTGCATGTACATGTGCCTTAAGCATTCTTTTTTTATGGATGACAAAAGGGGGGAGAAAATTACGGCATAGATTAAGGGGGAATCTAACCAAATAGGAATACATTAGAACAAAGACCCATGCATGTACAAATCAAGGAGTTAAGTCCTTGTACTGCAATGCTATAACATTTAAGACTTCATTTGATATGGTTGATGAGTTTTGGAACATACATGGAGATATGATCTTTTGGCAATATCATACCATTTCCAAAAATTATTAATATGTGTTTTTACTATATATAAACTTCAAGGTAGGAATTTTATCATCATCAAATGGGGAGAGATTGTTAGATTAATAATAAAATCATGTTGGTCTCTATCATTTCAATAATAACAGAATGGGTAGCTTGAACTTGTACTACTAATGGTGCTACCAATGTATGTTAGACACATCCTTCCAACACAAATACAAGACATTGAGCAATCAAGTTGACAAGTTAAGACCCGAAGAAAAAAAAAGCTATTGAAGAAATGTTATTATGAAGAAGAACTTACATGAAGAGGAAGCATACAAATTTGAAGATTAGAGCTAAGGTCAAATAAAAAATCTCAAGAGCCCTAACTATGCAAGAGGATAAACAACCAATTTCCAACCCATAAGTACATATATTTATGGAGCACTAAGATATTCTTATTTTCAAAATCATGTTAAAAATCACTGTATACATGTTATAGAAAGGTTTTAGAATTATAACATAAATGTTTACAAATATAAATTTCACTTGAAAGTCAAATCTAATGATTTTGTATCACAGTGATCTTTGAATACAAAAAAAAAATATTAGGATATGCAATATTTTCTAAAATCATATTTTTATGATATATATACACGACTGATCCAATACGAAAAGCCATTTGGTGCGAAATGATTATCTTAGCTGTCCAATAACGATCGGACGACTGAGATAGCCATTGATCGGATGATTGAGATAGCCATTTGATTGATAATCGTTGATCATGATCGGACAATTGAGATAGTTGTTTCACATGTTTCACACCAAACGACTTTTCATATTGGATCAACCCTATATAGATATAGATATAATTGTTTTGAAACTTTAAATCCCTTGTAAATAGCCTAAATCATGCTCAGAACTTAATGAAATACATTGCAAAGTTGCATGATTTATTTAACCTCTGTAGAAACGATCGATCATATGAAATTATAAAGCATGATCAATCAATGCTACAATATTAATAGATCACACATGAAAAAATTATAAGCATAATGGATCATGCTAAAATATCTAAGCATGATTGATCATTAGGCTAGGGAACTCAAAAATATATCCATTATAATCGATTAATCAATCATATTTTTTCTTTAATCCATCAAACTCTATTGCAACTATTTGAAAATAGTTGAAAACAATTATTTTAGCTAGGAAACTTATAAATAGTCTCCCAAACTAATAGAGGAGCATTCATTGAGTATATATTGGCAAATGAAACCTTTGAAGAAATATTTGTGTGCTTTAAATTCTAATTTTACCCTTTTATATGAGAAAAAGCCCAAAAAATTATAATTTTTTTAGAATTCTCTACAAATTTCTTAGAGTTCCTAGTTCCATCAAGCTCCATACATTCCATTCCATGTGTTTAAAGATTTGGAAGCTTGGATATCTCTAGGAGAAAGGCTATCTCTCCTAAAGAAAGTTGCAAGTTTTATTTTTCTTTCTTTACCAAAGGTTATCTAGTACTTTAAAAGCAAGAAGAATTAGTATTCTAGAGCCTAGAATCTCGAAAGATAGTGCCCACTAGAGTCAAATTCTAGTTAGTTTTTTTTTTTGGTTGAGTGCACGTGCCTTCTATTTTGCCTATCTATAAATGTCTTTCTAAATGGGGAGCTAGAAGAAGTGTGTATGGTACCACCTTCAGGTTACAAGTTCAAAGAAATGGAGTATGTGAGCTTTAGAAGGCATTGTTTAGGTTGAAAATTTTACTTCTGCATAGTTTTGAGAGGTTAAAATTGTTATGATTCAATAAGGTTATCACTAAAGTAATGTTGATCATACTTTATTTATTCAAAGACGATCTCTTATCTTGTAGGAAACCTATCTCCTATCTTGTAGGAGAAGACGATCTCTTATGTAGGAAAAGCTTGTCTCCTATTTAATAAGATTCCCCAACATGTATACAAGGAGAGAAGCTCATGTTTGGGGAGTCTAAGTTGTGAAAATAAGAAATTTTCTTCTTCCTAGAGTTCTCTTCCTTCTCTTCCTTCTTCTTGTGCATTTTTTTCCTTTTCTTTCATAATTAAACATCAAATTTGTTAACCTCCTTATTAAAATGAAGAAAAAAGAGAGTAAAATATTATTAATATAGTTCATATTTGCAAATACATCTACTAGCAAGGCGACTAGTTTGCTTAATTAGATGGAGAGGATGAAGAATCCCATTTATACGAAAAAATGGGTCACCATCATCTTTATGTAATTGAAGGGAACCACATCAATTAGGGGTGAAGAGGGATTCGTATATTATTCGAATTCAATTTGGATATGGATCCAAAATTTTAGTTCTATAAAATCTAATTCCAATACCCAATAAGATATTCAATATAGTTTTGAATCGAAATCGAAACCCAAGAATCCGAATCCAATAAATATATGGATTTGAAATGTTGCCTTGTTACATGTTTAGATTTGAAAATTTTGAAATTTTGAATCCAAAGCTTAAAGATTTTTTTTACTTTACTTTTCAAGTTAAGAATATTTTAACATTTTTTTTTCAGGTTAGGGAATCTTTAGCCTAGCAAACATTTCAGTTTTCACTTTTCCTTGTTTCTCTCATCTCACTTGTGATCGTTTGATTTCTACTCTTCAAATAAGCTCTCACTTTCCTCCCTCACTTCCCTCTCTCACTCCCCTCTCTCACTCCCCTCTCTTGACTCCTTTGTCAACTCCTCTCTTTTTCTTCCTCTCTCGTTCCCTTTTTTCACTTCTTTGTTTTTGTTTTCCATATCACCTTGTTCATTTCTCTCTTGCCCTTCTATTTTATTTCTTCATTTTTTTTTGCTTCTTATTGTCTCTCCTTGCCCTCCCTCTTGCTTTATCTTTGTTTTACCTTCTTTATATTTTTCTGTTTTTTCAGATTTTTTATATTTTTCTTTTGTTGTTGCAAATTTTGTACTATAGAATTCCGGAATCTAAATATTATGCAGATTCAGAAATTTGAACCCATTGAATGAGGTTACTTTGGAGTGAGGAATGGTGAACTGAGAATGCAAGCAGGATACAAATGTTTCTATGTAGGTATCATATCACAAAGGTAAGAAATTTTGCCACTGATGTAGGAAGTTTATGTAAGGGTGGTATTTAATAATTTAGAATATAGAAGATAAGTTTTACATGATAAGATAAATACAACATGGGATAAATCCAATGAGAACTTATCCCATAAGTGAAGTGGGATTTATCCGATAAGTGAAGTGATTATGTTTACCCCTTATCATGCCCCCTCAAGATATGCTACTTGTTAGAGAGGTTAACCTTGTCTTGTAGCAACTGAAATTGTGAACTTGACACTAGCTATGTAACGAGATTTGTTTTGAGGGTTTTTGACAGCAAAAGGACTGGAAAAACAACGACACTGGCAGCGACTGGGGCAGATGAATTCGCATAATCCACTGAAGAGATGTGGAAGACCAGTGACACTAGTAGTTGTTGGGTTGGACGGAATCGCATCATCTGGTTAAGAGATGTGGAAGAGTAGCGACTGGTAGCAGGTGGGGCGGATGGAATAACATCGTCCGATGAAGAGATGTGGAAGAGTAGCGACATTGGTAGCGGCTAGGGTGGAAAAAATTGCATCGTCCGGTGAAGAGATGTCAAAGAGCAGCAACAATGGTAGTAGCTGGGGAGAGTAACAACATTGGTAACAATTGGGAAGAACAACGGCATTGGTAGCGGTTGGGAAGAACAGCGGCATTGGTAGCGGTTAGAGCTGACGAAATTGCATTGTGTGGTGGAAGATTAGTGGCACTGGTAGCGTCTAGGAAGAGCAGTGATACTGGTAACAGCTAGGAAGAGCAGCGACGCTGGTAGTGACTGGGAATAGCAGTAACACTGGTAGCGGCTAGGGCAGAGGAAATCAGAGAGAAAGCATTGTCCGGGTGGTTAAGCTTGGGAAGATGTGGCAGAGAGTGAGTTATGGGTGAAGAGGCAATAGAAACGGAAAAAAAAATGGGAGGACGATAGATGTACAAGGATCGATCTACTCTAATACCATGTGAAGTTGGGTTCAAAGTCCATCCCAAAATGACTAGCCAACTTAAGAAACCTATTTTCCAACTAATAAGCTTAAGATCTTTGTACCCACTAGTCCATGTAGGATTATTCCTTAACACTCCCTCTCACGTGTAAGTTTTCTTTTGTGGCTCTACAAATGGATAATTTGGCTGGAGGCCCACATATGAGTCTACTCTGATACCATGTAAAATTTCTAGAAAAGAAGAAAACGTAATCGACTTTTTATAATTTGAGTATATGAGCCCATACGTATAATAGATGAAAGTAATAAAGTCCAATTACAACTAAAGTATCATTGTTCCAATTAAACCCAAAGTCAACATTTAAAGATAAGTCCTAACATAATTAAAAACTCAACATAAATAATAACATAACTAAAATACCTTTAAACTGAGATTCTACTTCACCATATTAATTCTAGCTCTGTGAAAGTAAGTCATCCATATCTTCTCTTAAATACTCCCCCTCAAGTTGGAGTTTAACTTCAACTTGCAATAAAAAATGATTCTTGGTCTTCAATTTTTTTTACACAAAAAAAATCTTCATAAATACAAAAACTTTATCTTTTGTGCTATTTCTTAGATCTTATCCAATAACTGAAGGGATTATACTAATCCCTTATTAGTTTACACCGTACCACAAAAAAAAATCTTTATAAATGCAAAAACTTTATCTTTTGTGCTATTTCTTCGATCTTATCTAATAACTGAAGGGATTATGCTAATCCCTTATTAGTTTACACCGTAAGTGCAGACTAGGGATCGATATTTGGCCAAAGCAATCTAATAACTCATCCCCTTATATAAATAATATTATATAGATTATACCGGAAATATCATTGCTGATATATTTAGGACATGGAATTTTAAGCAGATATGTCTCGGAAAACCAAGACCAACCCGAGGCGGCGGGATATGTGCGAATCCCTTCGGTCTGTGCTCTTTTTTCGTCTCGATCTATAATTGGAACAATCCACAGGACGCCGGGTCATAAATTAGGACCGAAGCGACGTCCTATTATCCTATCCGGGTGATCGCTGCTATCACGAGCCGGCGACGTAACCGTGAAAGAAATTCATTCCAGCGACGTTCGTCGAGTTTGCTGATATCGTAAACGTGGACTCTGGAACTTTGGTATCTCTCAGGAATCCTGGTTTCATCGTTACAGATTTCGGGGAATCCTAATTGGCCGATAACTCCGCTGATTCTCTGCACATTTCAGTGAAGCTATCTCCTTCCACAATCTTCACCTTTTAAGCCTTTGCTTGTTATAACTTCAAACTACTGGCGGGTGTACGGATGTACCAGAAGACGGGGAGAGAAAAAGCCACAGACAAGCACCCTATGGATTTGCCGGAGGCCGACGTTTTGGACCCTAATCCCGACGTTCACGAACTCTTTTGTTATTACAACTCCCTTTATTTTCAAGACGCCCTCGGAGCTTGCATTCTCTCTTGGAGTTCTCAGCGCATGACGCTGTAAGTACTGGAATATCTTCTTCTGGCTTCGTCTAGGTTAATCTTCCGTTAGCCGAAGTTTGCAACTTGATTCTTTTTTTATCCTTAAACTGTTTTTTATGACTTATGTGGAATTACCACTTCTTAATTCAGTGGTGGCTTCGTTTTGTTAGTAAAATGGTGGGTATAAGTATGCGAATTCAGTTTGGCTTGAGATATCACTACGATCCTAGAATTGTCTCAGGACAGTACTAGTAGCCTTGGGACATCATTGTTACCCTGAATAACATTGTCTGGATTAGTGGTTCTACTTGTATGGATCGAGTGAAAGAATCATAATCCAAGTATAGTAAAGCGGAAAATAATACAGAAATGATATGCGTTGAGGTTCAAACATCTTCCTAGTTATTTCACACCAAAAAATATTGTCTTGTCATAGCCTTACTTATTTGGAGGAAAACGTATTATTTAAAATAGGTAAACTGGAGTATGGACCTAAGTCCATCTAAGCATAGGTGCACCCAATTTTCGATTTAACCAGAAAATTTGAATAGAATGATTTAAAATTGGTTTTATATATTTATGTACTATCCCAAGCATTCATGTTGATGTTCATTTGAGATTTTTACATATTTTTGTTAATTTTGAACAATTAAATAGTGATAATGGCATTGATATAAATTTAATGAAGTCAATGACATTCTTGTGAATAGAGTAATGTTTTCTAAGAAAGGAAAAGTTGGATTTAGCCAAAGTTGGCTGGACTTAAGTCCAACTGCCTTTCCCTCTTTAAGATACCACATGGATATATTTTATGTCAAACCCAAGTGTAATCACTTCTAGAGAGATCAAAAGAAGGAAAAAAATCTGGCAGTGATCATTTGGGTGTTTGAAAAACAAAACGTAGACATTATTTAAAGACATATCTTAACCAATTCTAAAAAAAAATTACGATTTTGGATTAAAGACATATCTTGACCAATTCTAAAAAAAATTATCATTTTGGACCAAAAAGCTAGTGAAAAATACAACAAAAAAAATGATTTATGGAGGATCCTTTGTTTTCTGGATGTTGCTAGAGCTTAAACAGAAGGATGTGGCTACTAGTTTAGCAGGACATGTTTGCTGGCTGTTTTCCTTCCAAGATTCAAATGGTGGTTGGGGCTTTTCCAAATCAGGTTCCAGGTTTTAAAATATGTTAAGGAATTTATGGGAGAGGATAAATTACATTTGCCTCAATGTTTTCCCTAAGTAGTACATATGTTCTTTAAAGTAGGAGTGAAGATAAGGGGCATAATAAGCAATTTATATTCTGTAAGACGGGTTTCAAATATAAAAAGTACACCACTTTTAAAAGAAACCTTGTACTCCACTAGGCAAAAGATTTGAAATATCATGATGGTGTTTATGTCATTTCAAACTTGATATTTTCAAGTAGGGCAATATTCTAAAATTTTTGTATTCCTTTACATCTAAAATTTTGGCCACATTCTTGGTACCTAATTGGGCTGCCTTTACATTGTCGATTCCAATGAATCTGAGATCAGATAATTTTGGGTGGAAACTTTAAGCAGTATTTCTCCAGCCACTTGCTTGTTGAAGGGGATTCTCTGCTGGTGATATGCTAGTGTTAAAAGCCCGTGAGTGTTATGATGAGATTCAATGAAATTTTTTACCAAATTTATTTTTCAGATTTTGTTTTTTGTGTTGAGTGGTCTCATTTGCATTGTTTTGGCCAATGGCTTGCTGATAAGCTTGCAAAAGAGGGGATGTGCTTTCAACATCATGTTGTGAATGTTGCCTTAGCTCTTTGTTCCCCTTGTGGCTTTTTTTTGTAATTTTATTAGAATTTAAAAAAAAATTATATTTTTGAACTCCTTTTTTTAAAACTGTTGAATGCGGAATCTCACACTGAGAAACTGACCAACCCACCTCCCATTTGGCCTAGAAGCTTATAGTTCTTATTCTTTTCTTCACAAAACCAAATGAGGTTCCATTTTTTTTCTTTGAAACTTGGAACCCTTCTTGGGGGAGGAACTTTTTGCATTAATCACGTATCAACTGAATCTTGGTCAGAATGTTAAACTTGTTGAGAGTCCAGAAGGAAACAGCCATTCACATTCAAAGCCAAGAAACTCTCTGTTGATGTCCATCTCTCTGTTTTTCTTTTTTTTTTTTGTGTGTGAGGTATTGATGTTATCTCTTTTATTATTGGTCAGAACTTAAATTCGACTATAACAAAAAAGGAAGTAGCCAATCCACATTAAAAGCCAAGAACCTGTCCGGACTACATGATTAATGTTTTTCTTGTGTCATTAATTTTTAGTAATGAAAAATGCGTGATTTCTTTGGAAGTATGGTAAGCTTGTGGAAATGTAGAATTTAACATGGTTGGTCTTACTTGGAATGCTACACTGGTCACCTGGCAGCAAATGTTTCCTTAAATAATGAAATATTGCAGAGAAAACATGTCTAATAACTTTATCTTAGTGCAGGACAGCTGGGGTTTGTCATTATTTGAGTGGTGGTGGTTGTGAAATTCGACTCTCTGAGCCTTTGCTCAAGTTCCGCCCAAGTACTGATCTCAAGAATACTTTGCTACATGAGATGATCCATGCCTACTTATGGATTACAAATAACAATAAGGATCATAAGTAAGTTTGTCTAGGATCTGATATTTCATGAAATATCTTAGTATATCATCTTTAAGGTGCATGTTGTGATTAAGCAGTGACCATGGCCAAACCTTCCAGAGATTGATGGAAGAAATAAACTCCAGCACAGTGGTTGATCATCTGGTTTGTTCTACTTAAGTCTTATTTTCTCAAAAAAAAAAAAAAAAAGTCATAAGAAAGACTTGAATTTAACATGATTGTGATAATTTTACCTTTTATGTAGAGACCAGGTGGAGGGTATAACATTACTATCTATCATTCATTTCACGATGAAGTTGACAACTACAGAGTTCACCATTGGATGGTAATATCCCTTCCTCATTCCATGTCCAGTAGTCACTTGAGTTCATTTACAACAATTCTTAGGGCAGCAACACTAGACATTTCATTAAGAAGAAATATCAAGTGCAAGATTCTCAGTAATATATGTTGAAGCCTGCTCAAATCTTACAATGCAGGTTGTATTTTTGGGGACTGAATTCATCTTAGATGCTTTCAGTGGGCGGGGCAGATTGGCCAAGTTGCATTCTGGTTACATACATTGTGGGGCCATTTTCAAAAATAAAATAAAATATTGTGGGGCCACGAATCACTGCTATACCTGTGTTTTACTCAATTCACTTTATCCCATATGTTGTCTTCAAATCAATCTGATTCTTGATAACTCACTTAAGCCTATCCTCGAACATCACTTAAGAGTGTCTTACGTGGTCGGTACAACCTTGGCTGAGTCAAGGTCGGCTCCTAAATCTGTCAATCTTAGTTTGATTTCTGTGAGATGAAAACAAGAAAAGAAGAAAAAAATTTCTGAGATTATCTTGTATTATACTGGAATTAAGCTCAAGTTGACTTCTTCAATCAATAAAATTTTCATGAACTGTTGGCTATTCGTGGTAGCACACCCAAATAGCAGTACCTGTCAGTGAAGTAGATTTCTATGCATCATAGAGGAGTGGTTCACTCAGCAATTCATTGCCATTATTGGATTATAATGGTTGAAATTTTTTCATCTGAATTGCTGTTTTCTTGCAGTGCCAATCTTGTGGAGATTTGATCAAGAGGGCCATGAATAGAGCACCGTCTGCTAGTGACTGTACTGAAAGGATTGGCCACTGCCTATCTTGTGGTAACCCTTCCTGTCACTGGCACAGGTAAGAAGATTTTGGATACATATTGTTTTAACCTGTTTATAAGCTGTTCTTGAAAGTCTTTTCACTTCTTGCAGACATAAGATGACATGCTCTGGTAGTTTCAAAAAGATAGCAGAGCCACCTGGGTATAATGAAAAAAGAAAGCGTTTAAAAGGTGAAAACCATTATAGAGTCTCAGTTTTCTGTATATGTATGTATCTTTGTGCATCTATGGGTTTTTAGTTTATGCATGCGTGACTTACCTCCAATTTTCTGATGAATAGTTTATTCACACTGAGCCTTTGTAAATTTTAGTCAAGGAAGGAGTAAGAATAAGATGAAGGCCAGCAATGAAGACTAACCCAGCAATCGAACTAGGAAATGATAGACTAGTAACGAGGCCTTGTGTAGCCCCCCACATAGATGGGTCAAGGCTTTGATAATTGTCTGGTTGGAGTAATTGAGTGGATTTCTGACCTGCAGTACAAATGAGGATGAACGGTCAGTAAAACACCTCATAAACTCTTGGGTGCTTTCATTTGATACAAAATGTATGTGTCACATCCAATAGGTGCTTATTCTTTTCCCACCCCATTCTTTTTTGGGGTATAAGAATAAATAGTTTGATGAATAATACCATTAGATCCACAAAAAATGCACGAGAGGCACTTAGTATTCCCTATCACAATGTAAAACACAAATGTTGGATCCAAAATGAACTTCTATTTCACAATAAAGTTGTTGACCTAAATTCACAACTTCGATCCATCATTTAGTAAAAACAACCATTTGACCCTACTAAATGATCAACTAAAGAAACAAAATACTGGTATCTAGACACAGACCTCAAACATCTGAATGGGATTGATGCAAATGGGGTGACACTTCTTTTATTGAGTCTTGGAGAAAGCGTAGTTCTATTGTTTTTCCCCAATTGGCTTTCACAATTAAAGGAAAGTGATCGGCTCAATGAAAGAAGAAACAAATTTTAACATCTCTGGTAATGGATGCCCGAGCCTAAGATGCAAGTACTATGGTGATACTGAGGACTCCAATTCACTTGTCTTTGATGTTCCAAACCATCAAGATAGTATAACCCGTTCCTCTCATATCCTCAACCAATTATCTTCGTTGTTTGAAGGTCTTAGAAAAGACCCTAAACACATATAGAAGGAAAAATGTTACTACACAATTAAGTGTTAATTGATTCAAAGAAAATAAACTGATGGGAAACTTAGGCACATAAAGAATTGATTGTAAGACTCGAAAGAAGTAGCCTTAACAACACCTTATCCACATAGACAAGATTTTTATCTAGAATTAGATAAAGAGGAAAATAGATGAGGATTTCCTATCATATGTGTAGATGCCCCTAATCAATAACTCAACTTTTTGAAGGAGATACAAGAACTGTGAAAAATATGTGATTTGGGGAGAACTGATGTAGAACTTCTTTCCATCTTACACCCAACATAATCGGCATCAGAATACCCAAGTACATCAACTTTCCCATTCTGAGTATACAAAAGACTTTTTCCAGGTGCACCTTTCAAGTACTTCAAAATCCTCTGAGCAACTTCTAAATGGACTTTTTGAAGATTTTCCATGAACTGGCTCACAACTCCCACAACAAATGAGATATCTGGCCTGGTAACTGTAGCATAGATCAGTTTACCTACTAACCGTTGGTATTGAGTTTTATCCTTGAGTGTAGGACCCTGGGTGTCATGTAGATTATGATTAACTTCCATGGGGGTGTCTATGGGTTTAGCACCTAATATACTATACTCATGTAACATATCCAATATATATGTTCTCTGAGAAAGAACAATACCTCACTTGCTACGAGCGACTTTAATGCCAAGGAAGTACTTGAGAGGAAATGGTTATGGAAAATCAATACTCATTCCTCAAATCTTTGGAATAGAAATGGTTATCGCTAAGCTTGGGGGTATTACTCATTGGTGGATGTCAGGGGGAAACCGGAGAGGTTTATCTTCAATTTGGAGAGCACTATACCTACTTATTCCAAAATTTTCAGCTGCCTGCAGATTCTATGTTTGGTAGGTCCTTCAAATTTTGGGATGATCTATGGATGGGGCAGGAGCCGCTACATAATACCTTCAGAAGCTTGTTTCTCCTATCCACCCGTAGAGATATATCAGCAGCAGCTAGAGGCTTAGGGTTTAGGGTTGAGGGGGGTGGTATGAACCTTCTTCCTAGAAGAGGTCTTTCGGACACTGAGGCGCTAGAGGCCAGTCGACTGATGGACTCTGCAATTGCGGTAAAAATTCGTCCTCTGGTGGCAAACAAGCTCGTTTGGTGGTTGGAGAAAAAAAGACATTTTCTCAGTATCATCTGCATTCAGTTTCATCAATGGTTGGAATGCGCCTCATCAGGATCATGAGATTTTTTTTGTATGGCGTCTATGTGCTCCTCCTAAGATTAAATTCTTTATGTGGAGTACTTGTCACGACAAGATTCTCTCGGCAGACGTGCTTAGAAGAAGAGGTCACCCCTCCGTAGACCCCTTATGTCCTCTTTGCAATATAGAAGTTGAGTCCGCAAGTCACATTCTGCTTCAATGCATCTTCTCATGGAAGGTGTGGACATCCATCTTTAGCATGTTGGGGATTCAATTCTGTATGGCGGCTGATTTGCTCTCACCTAGTAAGTTGCTACTTGGTATGTCCCTTCCTGGACTCAGAAAGGTGATGCTCTTGGCTTGTGCTAGTTTCATACCGTGGGGTCTATGGAATGAGCGCAATTGTAAGAGGTTCGAAGGTAAAATCGAATCTGCGGACCGGGTGGCAGAACGAGTGGTGGGACATATTTCTTCTTGGTTCTTGACGAAGAAGTCTTTCTCCTCATTTGTGGGGACCCCTATCTGTGAGAACTGGTTTAATATGGCTAGGATGCACTTGAAGACAAAGGTCTGGATTATGCAGGAATGGACCCCTCCTGATCCTGGTTACCTTAAGTTGAACTTTGACGGTTCTTCTCTTGGTAATCCCGGGCTCTCTGGATTCGGCGGGGTTATCTCGGATCACTTAGGTAACCAGCTTTACTCATATATAGGCCCTTTAGGAATCACCGACTCTACGTCTGCGGAGCTTCTTTGTCTCCTCAACAGGCTCCGCGTTTTCAGAGACAAGTGCACAGGTCCCCTCCATGTTGAAGGGGACTCGAAGGTGGTCATTGGATGGTGTGAGCGTGCATCCCCTCCCCCGTGGCGCCATTGGGACATTTTTCGGGAGATTATTGAAATTTGTTCATTTTTATCTTGTATTTGGTCTCACATTCCGAGATCCGCAAATTCGGCAGATGATGCGCTTGCTAAGCTTGGAGCTACCCTACAATCGCTGGTTGTCAGGGATTTGCTCCCCTCTTTGTAATTTTTGTATTTTTCTTGTTTATATATATACATCTTTTTCAAAAAAAAAAAGGAAGTACTTGAGAGAACCCAAATCCTTTATCTGAAAATGTGTGACCAGATATTGTTTAACTTCTGTAATACGATCAAGATCATCACCAAATAACATAATGTCATCTACATAGACAACCAAAACCTCCATACCATCAAGATCATCACCCAAAGAGGAGGGTGTAGTCCACATATTGCAGAATTTTCCATCTAGTTAGTGTGGATGAAAGGGAATCATGGAAACTCTTCTTCGGATCCTCTCTACCCCTTATGTGGTACGGAGGAGGAATCGATTTGTCACTAGCTCCTGCACTGCTCCTTTGCTTGACATGTTTGGTTTTCGCTTCTCTGCAGCTTGGGCCTCCAGTTCTGCATCCCCCAGGATCTGAATTCTTTGTGTCTCCTATCCTTTGGGACCCGCTTGCCCAAGCTGGGCAAGTTTCTTTTATCCGCTTGCATGGCCCACATTCCTTGGTGTCTCTGGAAGGAGAGAAAGGCTAGGAGATTTGAACACACTTTTTGCACGGCTTCTGAGGTTTCTTGTACTACCATGGGTCTCATCTTTACTTGGTTGCACTCTAGAAAGGAGTTTCAACACCTCTCTTGTGCCCCCCTTCGTGTCAATTGGAAGGTGATTGCTCATATGGCTTCTCCCTCCTCATCCCCTCAGATGATGATTTGGGTTCTCCCCCTAGGCTGGTCGTTTCAAGCTCAACTTTGACGGGTTCACCCTCATATGTCCTGGTTTAACGGGCTTTGGCGGAGGGATCTTTGATGCTAATGGCACTGTGATTATTTCCTACTCTGGCCCTCTAGGCATTGCGGATTCTGCTACGGCTGAACTATCAGGGCTCCTTCACGGTCTTCACAGTTTTCATGATCATTTCAGTTGGCTCTCATTGTGGAAGGAGACTCTCGGGTCGTCATCGGCTGGTGCTCCTCCACCTTCCTGCCCTAGAGTCATTGGCAGATTTTTCTTGACATAATTGATATTGTATCCTTTTTCAAAAAAAAAAAATTGATATTGTATCTTTAACCCCTTGTACCTGATCCCATGTTCTGAAATCAGCCAATTTGGTTGTTGATTCTTGTGCAAAGTCAATCATTATCTACAACTTATAGCAGAGTATTGCATGCAGAGAATGCTATTGTACCCCAGGAAAATAAGGATCTGACCAGCATATTTGTATCAGCGTTGAACTCTCAGGGTTCCTCAAAGCCATTTAGGGGTAGAGTTGGAAGTACTAGAGGTAGAGGAAGAGATAATCAAGGAAGAGGAAAAGGCAGAGGTGATACTAGGCCAAATAGAAAATGTGCTCATTGTGGCCGTACAAATAATTTTTCTAACAAGCGTTGGGAAAATGTTGCTAAACCCACCTGGGCCAATTCTCTTGTTCATGAGAATATTGATATGTCTCCCGAGCCTCCTATACAAGTTGTAATTGGCGCATTTGATGAAATACAACAACTGATTCAGTGCAGTACACAACTGAATGTCACCTTCTCTTCAACATCTATGACTTAGTCTTCCACTCTTACTATCACACTTGCTAATTCATGTACGTCTGCCCTCCTTGTGTATCCATCCTTCACCTGGGTTCTTGATAAAAGAGCTACTACCGACATGTTAGGTATGTCCACTTTGTTTTTTTATTTAAAAGAGTCTATTAAACAAGTTTCAATCTTTTGATGTGTCAATCGCTCGTGATCTATGGTAAGACTCAGATCTGGAAATGGGCCACAGTCGATGCGATCGGGCACTTTGGAGGCATTCTTGTTATATGGAATCCAAACTCCGTCGAAGCCACCCATACTAACCGTGCCTCATTTTCTATTGGTATTCGTTTATATGACCGGTCCTTGGGGACCTTCTGGGCACTTGCTGGTATTTATGGCCCAACTCGTCACCATAATCGTGCTCCCTTCTGGGATGAAATCCTCCTCCTCGCCTAACTCTTGGACCTGCCTTGGCTCCTTGCTGGAAACTTCAATGCCACTCGTCTTTGCTCCAAAAAATCCCCACCCGCTAGAAAAATATCTTCCACAATGCGTGCCTTCTCAGATCTCATTGGTAGCCTTGAACTCTGAGAAATCCCTTTCTTCGGTAAAATATACACTTGGTCCAATGGCCAACACCCCCCAATTCTTTCCAAACTCAACAAATTCCTTGCAAATAATGATTGGCTACAACTTTTTGGCAACACGTCGGGTCAAGTTCTTAACAAAGTCGGTTCAGACCATTGACGGGTCCAAATCAACACACACCCCAGCTTGGGGTCAATTCCCGTTTTGTTTTGAAAAGTCTTGGCTCCTCGATGGAACTTTTGCATCTCAATTAGCCATTTGGTGTAAAGAACTTAGTCACCACCCCAACCCGGATTGGTCCTACCCCCTCGAGCTCAAAGCCCTGAAGTCCAGAATTCGAACTTGGTTCACCAACAGTCGTGCTGCTTCTGCCCTTCGGAAAGATTCAGTTCGATGTTGTATTTCTAAGTTTGATCTCCTTGAGGAACAAAAGTCTCTTTCTACACCTGAATTAATTCTCTGAATTCATTTAAATCATGACCTTACTGATCTTCTTAAAAATGAAACTATTCACTAGAAACATCGAACAAGATTCCATTGGCTGACTGACGGGGATGGAAATACAAAGTTTTTCCATGCCGTTGCCTCAGCAAGATGGAGAGTTAATTTTGTCACATCTCTCTGTTGGACAAAGTGATGAACTCTGCAATAAGACAATGTATCGTCGGTTAGTTGGCAAACTCATATATGCTACTATCACTTGTCCCTAACATATCCTTTGTTGTAAGTGTTGTTAGTTACTTCATGGAGTGACCTCTCAAGGTTCACTTGGAAGCTGCCATCAGATATTGAGATATTTGAAAGGCCCCCCCGAAAAGGACTATTTTTTAAGCCTCACAATTACATGAAGATAGAGGTTTTCTTAGATGCTGATCATATCGGATCTAAGTTGGACCAGAAATCTACGACTAGTTATCTCGTCTTTTTGGGTGGTAATGTGATAGCTAGAAGAACAAGAAATAAAATGTTGTAGATTGTTCCAATGCTGAAGCCAAGAATAGAGCCATAACTCATACAGTCAGTGAGTTGACGTGGGTAAGGTTTGTGTCAGAGAATTGAATTTGCAACATAAGGGACTAATGACTATGTATTGTGACAATCAGGCTACTACATTCATTGTGGGTTCATGAAATGACAAAACATGATTGTCACTCCATTCGAGATACTGTGATGAAAAATGAAATTGTGACCCATATAGTTTGGTGATCAATTTGAGGATATGTTTACTAAAGCACTAGGCAGACTTGAATTTTGGGGTATTCTACAGCAAACTGAACCTTATGGATATATACACTCCAGCTTGAGGGGGAGTGAATTTGGGGTATCATCATTTTGTACTTATTATAACGTCCAACAGCTGCACTATCTTTTTCTGTGTTTAGTTTTATCCCTAAACACTAAACCCTAAACTCTGATACGGAAACCACAAGCCACATTTTGCTTCAATGCATATTCTCTTGGAAGGTGGGGACCTTCATTCTTAGTAAGTTTGGGTTACAATTCTACATGGCGGCTAATCTACTCTCGTTCAGTAAGTCGCTCATTGGTACCCCCCTGCCTGGCCTCGAAAAAATGTTCTCTGCTTGTGTTAGTTTCATCCCGTGGGGGCTTTGGAATGACCACAATAAAAGACGATTTGATGCAAAATGTGAATCTGCAGATCGGGTTGCGGACCGAGTGGTGGGTCATATATCTACTTGGCTTCTGACTAAGAAAGTTTTCTCTTCTTTTTTGGGCACCCCTATCCGTGAAAACTGGAGAAATATGGCTATGATGCATTTTGGGACAAAGATCCCGGTTTTGCAAGAATGGACTCCTCCTGAACCTGTTTACCTTAAGTTAAACTTTGATGACTCGTCTCTTGGTAACCCTGGGATTTCTGGTTTCGGAGGAGTTATTTCAGATCATTCCAACAATCAGCTTTTCTCTTATGCCGGCCCTTTGGGCATATCCGACCTACGTCTGCAGAGCTATTTGGCCTCCTCTCCGGTCTCCGCGTCTTCAGAGACAAATGCAGCAGTCCTCTTCATATCAAAGGAGACTCAAAAGTGGTTATTGGATGGTGTGAGAGTGCATCCCCTCCCGCGTGGCAGCATTGGGATACCTTTCGAGAAATTTTAGAAATTACCTCAATTGTTTCTTGTATTTGAACTCACATTTCGAGATCCGCTAATTCGGCAACTGATGTGTTTGCCAAACAAGGAGCTACCCTACAATCGCTGGTTGTAAAGGACTTGTTCCCCCAATTTTATAATTTCTCTCGTTTTATTAATACATCTTTTTCAAAAAAAAAAAAAAGAAGTTTTATCTCTAATTCAATTTTCATGTAATTTGAATAAGTATGTAGGGAGATATAAGTGTTCAAATGCTTTTAAGTGAGAAGGGGCATTCTGTAATTTTTATTTCAGAATTCTATAAAAGACCTAAGGGGTCGAGCTTGACCCCCAACCAGAGCTATTCCAGCCCTCTGAATTTTTCTCTTTTTCTTTTTCTCTCTTTCTAAAACCTAAAGTTCTCTTTTATAATCTTCTTTTTAAAAAAACTGATTCTAGTGATCATTAAAGTGTTATTGAAGGCCTATTTTGCATTTACTTTTCTAAGTGGCCCACTTGAGAGGGTGAGCCCACAAGCATCCCTTGTATTTTCAAATCAAACGTGTCTGAGCTGTTTTAAATTCGAAAATTATTTCTTAGTTTTTTTAATGGTCTGTTAAAAAATTTCAGGTAAAGCCGAATCTCTTCAATCTGACTCTAGCAAGGCGGCCCACCATGAGAGAAGTGCGCAAGAAGCTAAAGTGAAGGGAAGTAAGGATTACACTGATGTTGAGAGAGTGAAAACGATTGATAATTTTTTTCATTCGGTTGGCAATCCAAATGGAAAATCTGATAGAACTTCCCCACCTTGTGATGATCCTGAAGGCAGTATCAGCTGTTATGAGTTTAGGGCTTCTGAAAGAAACAGCCTGGATCACGGAAAACTCACGCAGACAGCTGACTTAGTAGGCAGACTTGATGTGCCTCAGAAGAGGCCTAGAACTCCTCTCTTAAAAACTGACGTATGTACGAAGCAGGAAAACAACTATAATGTGATAATTGCATGGTTAGCTTATTATTCAAATGAAGAGGACGAGGAAGCTATTGAACCTTTACATAACAAGAGAACAGAGAGGAGGAAGAAACCAAAGCTGGCCAAAACTGAAATAATGGAGAGCAATGGTGAAGTCAAATCTTTTACGGGTGACCCTAACAATCAGAAGATGAAAACTATAGCTTTGGGGGTGGATGATAAGGAGGTATCTGATGCGTACCTCAAGAATGCCGAGGAAAGTCACAAGGATTTGATTACTGCCAAGAGTACTGACTGTGTGACTCCACGCCCTGGGTGTAAAGGAAAATCTGTTTTGACTGGTTGTTCTGATGAATCAGATAAAGAGGACATAGTGTACATATCTGATGGCTGAGTAGTTTCAAGCTCTGCAGGTGATCCACTCTGGTTTGGAGAATCAAAAGAGGGTAAAAGTAATGAAGTGATTGTAGTCCTCTGCTAGACAAATTACGTCTTTAAGCACGTATATGGAGCGTTTGTTCTTGTAAATTTCATGTGTCTTGTTGCTCTTTTAAAATGCACGGTGCAAGGACTTTTAAAACACAAGAAGCTTTCTTCTTGCAAACTCAAAAGCAGTGGATTGCTAGGATCATGCGATTATACGAAGAAAAAGCTATTCAAACAGGTTGGTTGCTGGTCGCTATTTTTAACATCTGAAAGTAAAACATGCCTCTTGAGTTTTCCAGTGGGCTGCAACTGCTACAAAACCAACTTAGTAGTGAGAGGGAGGGCCAGGAAAAATATTCTACTCTTGTCATTCATTTTATTCTTTGGAAGAAATATTTCTGTAATCTGCATCTCCTGGATGGGAAGGCGGTTGTAAATGAATAACTGTTGATCCCATATCTATTCTGATATCCCTGTACACTTTTATCTTTATATGAAGGTCTTTTTTATTTTTTTGTCTTACGTTTTGAGCGCCTTATAATGTTTCATTTCATTTCTATTTCGCAGATACATCTACTTCTTTTGTAAGGTTTTAACAGAAAAGCAATCTCAAGAACTACCTGGACTAAAGTCAGTGAGCAGTATTGCTTGTAGCAATTGAGCCTGAGTTACTTCCGACAAGGAGATTGTCTAGTCCTCAATATTAACGAGAATAACGACCATTCTACATTTAATAAACCAAATAATACAGTCGACGACAACCCAGCGAGAAATTTTGTCAATAAATAGATAGCCACACTTCCCCTCGCTACTTACAAATATCACGTCAGACGGTGGGTCTCCGGGCGAATCCCTGGCCAGGATCCTCATCGGTGGGAAAGACGTTGAGCGCGGTGACCATAGCGTCGGGGGGTCCGCGCCTGCATCTAGTTTCCATGTCGTCGACCGCTTTAGGTTCGCCGGAGAAGAGGGCTTCGACGGAGCCGTCCCTTCGATTGCGCACCCATCCCCGAAGCCCCAACTGATTGGCGTTTTCGATGGTCCAATTGCGGTAGAACACCCCCTGCACCCGTCCTTTTACAAGGACCTTCACCTGAAAGCCATAGTAAAGAACTTGGGTAAGGAACAAGGATAGAGACGATAAACGTCAGGAAAATTGGAAATGAAGAAGAGATGGGGCAGGGCGGGAGAAGACACGGTTTTGAGAGGCATTTGCTGGTTGGATGGAGGATTGCTCATGGCTAGTGCGTTCATGACGCGAAACGGAAAGCAGACCTCGCTTCTCAGACCATTTAAACAAGAACAAATGGTTTATATGGCGGTTAAGGATCGAATTCTAAAAGCTAGGAAGTCGGGATTCTAGATACTTCGACAGAGACAACGAGAACAACCATTTTTTGCTTTTTTAAATTTGTCTATTTATTTCATCGTAAACTGGTTAAGGAATAACAGAAAGCTTAATACTAAAAAATTCGTTAGTCCTCTGCTTTTAGTTACGTCTTTACAAAAACTAAAGGAAATCTTATATATTTTTTATTATTCAATCCGGTTGACATGATTTGTATTTGGGCGAATACAAAGCTGTTCAGATCCAAAAACAACTCTATTTGATGGTTATTATCTACATACTTGTAATTCATTCACACCCCGACCTCCCTGAAAATTCAAAGAGCTCCAGCTTGGGCAACTTGTTTATTGATCAGGGAGTGCGTGATTGACGGTAATGGAATCCTCATGACCATTTGTGGAGCTGCAGAGCAAAACAAAAAATTCAATTACAACCACTAACAAAAGGGCAGCATATATAATATGACTAGGAGGGTTATGTAGAGGCTAGAGAGCTCACCTGAGATAGCTCAAGGCAGACATTTTGTACAGACAAGTGAAGACGAGCAGATGCAACCCAATGGAGTAGAAAAATATGAATGTTCTTGCATACCTGACAATCCCATTATCGAACAGACAAATTCTCCATTAGGAAAGCGAAAAGATGCATTTGAACTTGGAGAGATATTATTTCAGGTTTTACTACTGCAAAGGATCTTCAGCTCCTTGAAGAGTACAGGTTTTAGTTCATACTAAGACAAGGAAAACATGCCAAAGAAAATAGAGAAACTAGAACAGGGTAATGGTTAATAGTTAATATCATTTTTTATTAGGCTTATTGTCAGAGAATGTAAACAAAATCAAGTGCATTAACTCCAATAATTTGCAAATGCTGTAAAGTTTCCCTAATACGCGTAGTCTTAGGAATTGCAGAAAATGGAAAACATCTATTTTGTCTTCATGGAGCAAACTCCAGCCGAAGGAGCGTTTCCATGGCATAGTATTTCTTTGCATCAAAACTCCAGGATCTTGATGGAGATTAAAAAAAAGACATCTCCAAGTCAAATCGACTAACTCATTCTCTCGTTAGGAGAAACATAATCAAACGAAAATCATATCGAACACTATCATTATCAACATTTTCTGGAAAAAATAAGAAAATGAAAGCATACTTGTTGCCAAGAAGGAAGCGACCACTGCTGAGAGTAATTTTATCTCTAAATCCAAGTTCCCTGTACCTTTGATCTCTCTCCTGATTCAAATAACAGAGAAGTTTAGTCCAGAATAGTGAGTCAATGGCAGCACTAAAATGGCAACCTTTCTCATCATATTGCACAAAGCCACACATTATCTGCCAATTCTACATGAAAGCAAACAATTGAGTTTTGCACCTTTTTTGAAAATGCTGCAAATGGATTAATGTCATCTTCATATATCTTCTTGTACTTCGATTCAAAATCTGAATTGAACCCACTTTCAACATCTCCTGAGTGCTGAAATTGACCAGACAATTAAGAATAATAGCACATATATGCCACAAACACAAATGGACAAGATAACATAGAATTATAACAAGTACCTTCTTTGATCCCCTTGAAACTAGCTTCTCAAGATTGTAATCCTGCACATAACGTATCTTCCCATAAAGCTTAACATTATCTGCTTTTGTCTTTTCCAACTCAACAGTCAGAATCCCAATCTTCTCCTTCAGCTGCCTTACTTCCTGGCGCATTTTACAATAAAAAATAATATATGCAGCAGATAAGTACTTTCTGTATAAAAAGACAGCAAAATAACAGACAATAGGGAGAGGATAGGTCCCATGCATGAGAATAATAAACAATGCTTCACCTCTTCTGTTTCTCTTAAGCGGTTTTTAAACCGGTCTCGTTGATTGCAAATCACCTTGAGCATCGAACTTTGATCTTGGTCTGAGGGAACATGTTTGTGCTTTCCATTCTGAATTAGCAAATGAATTATGAAAATAAAAAAATATAAATTAGAGTAATCACTAAAGTTTTTCTCATCTTTAACTAAGAACAGTACAGCATGACTACCATCTAAAGAAAAATTATGTGGATGTTTACAACCAACTTTCTTAATGCATGAATGGACATTGTCAAGAGCAGTTCACTTGTGTGACAAACAAATTGTGGACATTCAAGTAATGTTTTTCTACAATGCGTACAGCAGATAATACACAAGGTATCAAAATGTCTAACCAGAATAAAAAACGTAGCTAGATAAGATCTAACGCCATATTAAAGGCAATTGATAGGCAACCTCACATCTGGCAATTACTGAAGCATCCAAAAACAAAACAGAACTACCACAGTTTTGAGAATTAGTTTTTGACAGTTACGCCCTCCCAAAGCTCCCTTTTCTCAGGGGATAATCATATCAATTCAATGCCTTCGATATCCAAGGCACACTAAAACATCTGGTTGGATGCTCTTACAAAGGTAACTGTGTCAATAGAGCAAACAGATATGTCTGGCCCTTTCAGGAGAAAAAAAAACATTAAAAGACTATCTGCAGTAGATTTGGTCTCCCAAGAACCATTCTTAAAGACAATAGTTAACTTTTGTCTAGACCCTCCAAGAGGCAACCACTTCTTGAAGAAGTATATCTGAAACGTTTCTCATGGTATTAAGTAGCAAGAAAGACAACATGTTTTATGAAACTTACATATTTCTATCAACAATTGGTACAAAACTCCAATTGGAAATCATTTGACATGAAGTGGTAGAATATCATAAGATTCATATAATGACCACCCATAATTGTGTACACATCAATTTCAATAAGTGATAAAAAAAAAAGTAATAGTCAAATATATCACACATTAATTTGAGAACATAGTTATGGAGGATAAAGGACTCTTTCATGATCATACAGATACTCAAAGACATAAGAGAAGAAAGAAGAGAACCTCTGATGCTTCTGACATGCCTACTTCTTGAAGATCCCAATCCTCAAAAAGAGTTCCTTTTCTATCTGCAGAGTTGTAGCCCTGTAATAGGGAATTAAAATAAGTGAGGAAAGAATTTTTATTTTTTAAAACAAAAGGAACGACTGAAAATATTATCTATATCAGTAAGTAAACAGACAAAAAAAAGTGAGATTGCAAAATGATGACAACCATGAGTAATAATGCATGCTAAATAAGCTGAAAAGTATACATGTATTCTTCGTTATACAACAGCATCCGGATCTCAACAAAGGAGTATTGAAAAAAAAAAAAAACAGCCTTAGTTATTGGACAATTATACAATCAAGGACAGACATTGAAGGACACTAAAATATCCTTATTTACTCAATCCAAAATAATTAACTCAGTAAACTGAAAACAGTTTTGTTCTGTCAGTGAAAAAAGAGCCTGGAGACAAACCTTCAATATGTCCTCTTCCAGCTTTGCAATTAACATTTGTTGCTCATTAACAATTGTAAGTAATTTTGCTTCCCTGACTTCAGCCTCTTCTAGCAAAGAAGTTTTCTCGGAAAGTTTGACCTTTACAAGTGAAGAGATGCCACAGTAAACATCCATAACATATAAAAGCATTGAACAATTGATGGCCCATGAAAAGGATAAAAATATTACTGAGAGTATAAATTAGAGGGACCACATACAGAAAGAAAAACTTTCTCAGCCCACTGAAGATCCCATACCTTCAGCTGTGTAAGCTCATGCTCCATTTTACGGTTCTTGTCAAGAAGAAGTGACTCAAGTTTGCTCATTTCTTCTCCACTAGTGGGCACCTCCCAATCTTCTGCTTCAATTGAGTTATAACCCACTGCCTATGAATAAGAATAACCAGCAAAAGGAAAAGAGTAAGAATGCCAAAGAAACAGGTATATGACCAAACATGAAATTGAACAATACTTCACTCTTGAATCTATGACAAATACTGCAGCAATTAATATGCTTTTGTCAAAGAGTAGTTGGGTTTCTCAACAAGGGAATTGGGTCATCAAGCTCAAAAGACAACACCAGAACTGATAAGTCACTCCAGGCCCCACTAGGAATAGAAAATAACTGTAAACACTTAGTTTCATGACCAATGATGTTCAAGAGAATACAAAATTCAACTAAAAGGCACCTGCAAAATTTTAACTTGTCGACGAAGATCCTCAACTAACTTTGTTGTTGGTCTCTGCTGAAGCTCCTTCTTGGTCTCTTCTAGAGCATTATCCTTAAAAATAAATAAAAAAGATACAAATAGATAATTAGCAAGAAGAAATAAGAAATTAAAAAAAAAACACAGAGAAAAAGGCGCTCCTTATTGAGATATTAAACATAGAAAGTATCACAGTCATCATAGTCATCATAGCACTTAATCCTTTAGATTACAAATTTTATTATCAGACCACTTAATCCTCTAAAAGGTGCTCTTTAGATTACATTTCTGAGACTGTCATGCAAGCTGCTAATGGCATGGTCATTTTATGTAATTGTAGGAAGACTCCAAAGCTAGTTGATTAGACAAGACAAATGTTGTCAAACCATCAGATAAGTGAGTTAGCCAGACCTGGTTGAACTGGTGATTGAGCAAGTATTGCATCATAAATAAAATATAAACTTTAAAAAAAAAAACACATACAGAGGCACAGGTGAGAAACCTCTACCCTCCATGGTGTCATGCAGCCTTGTAAAACTGCAGAGTTGAAGTTCTTCCCCATGCTATCTACAGACCTTTGATGGCAGTAGGGAGGACAGACATACCTGCCCCATGCATTTTGCACAAGAGTACAAAGGAGGAAGATCCTTCTACTGTCAGTGCAGAACAGGACAGAAGGGAAGGGCAGCACCCCCTTCTTTCTCCATGCACAAGGCCCCTACCATCCTCTGTCAGACAAGAAACAAATGGGGACAGACCATCCCATTGACCCGACAGATTTAATTGTTATGAGGTGGAAGTTTTCAAACCAGCTAGGTCAACAATTTTCATCTCCCCTGGCTTGTGGAAGGGATTAGTTCCAATTGAACTCAGTTCAACATTCTAATCCAGTGCAGTTCTGACAGCACTGCTAAACACAGGTTGAAGGAGACACAGAAATTGAACTTGGCTTTCATGGACAGTTGGCCATGACAAAGCCTTTTATGCAAGTTCAAAAAAATGATTTATATTTATGAAACCCCAAATGTGATAAGGTTCTGTAATAAGGGTTTTATGGCATCATAAAACCTCCACGCGGTTGCCATTCTTTCTACATCAGATGTAATTTTTATCCATATTTTCCAAGGATAAAGTAATAATGGTGATAACCAAACGAGTTCATGATAAGAAGTAGCAGTAATAACCATAACAGCAAAATGTCAATGATCATTAGTACCGATTGTATCCACATAATGGGAGAAAGAATGCTGTCTAGAAGAGAAGAGAATGAGAGTATAACACCTTTTCAGTGAGCAATGCATTCAATTTCTTGATCTCATTCATATGTTGCTCTCGCTCATCTGACAAAGTGGTTTCCAAATTATGAAGCTCCATGTTCAACTCAGAGATGATTTTCTCTTTGGCACTCAATGAACTCTCAAGAACAGCATTGGAATCCAAAGTATCACTGTATGAGAAAGCATACCATCAACAATCAAGTGTATGAATAAGACCTACAAAATGCAGAATACAAAAGCAACTAACAGTGCAGCTTTTAACTGAAGGAGCACTTAAAAATGTGTAAAGATCATGAACCAAGAAAGGTCATATGAGCTAGAAACTTTTGTGGTTTCTGAATCCAACTACACTTTTACAAGGGCTGGAAATAGGTGCCTAAAATCAGGAATTTGTTCTTTCACACAAAATAATCATATCCCAATATAAAGAACAAAATGCTTCTCATAATTTATCCACTCTATATTACATATAAAAAAGGTAAAGATATATGGTATGCAAGACTTGGGCTGTGACTCAGTGGTCTGATCTGGGTCTAGAGTTTAAGTCTCACTAGGCTTGGAGGGTAACCATGTATTAACACAATATAAGAGACCAAAGAGAAAAAAAAACAGATACATAGTATGCAGTCAGGCTGTAGGGTCCAACTCAGTCTACATAATGAACAAACGTATGCAACCTTAAGAAGCAAAATTCAAGATAAAGATGAGTATTAGGAAAGTTCAGGACCACGTTAATCCTCAAACAGACTATATCGTCCATCACTTCCATTATTTGAAGTTGAGAGGCAGAGGAGAGTGAAACCAATAGAATCAATCTGGACATCAAACTGGAGAGTATAGAATCAAGCGGTACCTGACAAGCAGATAATTAAAGAGAAGATGGAGCTCAAATGTTTATTGTCTAGAACTTTAGGTAGTGAAGGAGGTTGGTTAATTTGGAGAAGATGCATGACAGAGATGAAAATACTGAGATGGAAGTAGTGATTAGGAAGGCAAAAAGATAAAAGCTTATTGAGAAATCCTTAAAAGAATTGAAGAACTGTAAGATAGAAGTTAGAATTTGACTGGACATATTCAACCTAATACTGCACCAACAGAAGGATTTTATCAGCATCAGTTAAAGGCCAACAAGGTTGGCACTTAGCATAAGAAACCTTAAAATGGAGGGAAACATGAGCAGGAAAAGGCTTTGAAAATGGTGATGAAGTGTCACCATATGCAAGCATCTCCTTTGCTCTGGAAGCCTCATTCAACCAACTCGTGTAACATATTTGCAAAATGTGCTTGATATGAGTGCAGAATTGACCCATCTATTCACAAGATTCTCATGGCAGACGTGTTTAGAAGAAGGGGTCACCCATCTATCGACCCCTCTGTCCGTTTTGCAACACATAGGTTAAAACCACAAGTCACATCTTGCTACAATGCTCCTTCTTGTGGAATGTGTGGACTTCCATTCTCTGCAAGTTGGGGCTGCAATTATGTATGTCAGCTGATCTAATCTCCTTCAACAAGTCGCTCATGGTTTATCCCCTCCTTGGTCTCGGAAAAGTGATGATCTCCACATGTGTTAGTTTCATTCCGTGGGGGCTTTAGAATGAACGCAACCGAAGGTGTTTCGATGCAGAAAGTGAATCAGCGGTAAGAGTCGCGAACCGGGTGTCGGACCAAATCCCTGCTTGGCTTCTGACTAAGAAGCCCTTTTCCTCCTTCGTGGGTACCTCTATCCGTGAAAACTGGAGCAATTTGGCAAAGATGCACATTGGGACCAAGGTCCAAGTTATGCGGGAATGGACTCTTCCTGAACTTGGTTACCTAAAGTTGAACTTTGATGGCTCTTCTCTTGGTAATCCCAGGATTGCTGATTTTGGGGGAGTTATTTTGGATCCATCCGGCAATCAGTGTTTCTTGTATGTCGGCCCATTAGGCATTTTTTATTCAACATTAGCTGAGCTCCATGGCCTCCTCAATGGGCTTCGCGTTTTCAAAGACAACTGTAATGGTCTCCTTCACATTGAAGGGGGCTCGAAGGTGGTCATTGGTTGGTGTGAGTGTGCATCCCCTCCCCCGTGGGGACATCTTTCGGGAGATTCGAGAAATTGCCTCAATATTCTCTTGTATTTGGTCTCACATCCCGAGATCTGCAAATTCGGCAGCAGATGTGCTTGCCAAGCAAGGAGCGACCCTACAATCTCTTGTTGTTAGGGATTTGCTCCCTCTTCCATTGTAACTTTCTCTTGTATCTTTTTCAAAAAAAAAAAAAAAAATGAGTGCAGAATTGACCAAAAGGTAACTAAAATGAGGCATTAGTCCTTGGTTACATCTAAAAATTACACTAGAAAATTAAGTAATAAAATGCAGAATTTGTGGCAGGGTGTTCCTTGGTCTACGATATGTTCCCTATATATTTTTTTTTCTAAATGTTATGTTCCCAAGATAAACCTTTGCACCCCCAACTTTTTCCTTTTGTACGTGAGATAGCATTGTCTTTTTCTTTCTTCAATAAAATCATGCATCATTAGAAGAAGTAAAGGGTGTGATCTATTTCAATCATGATTAATTGTGTTTTATTGAATAGAGAAAACGGTTCATTTTGAGCTTGTTTTGAGTGATTTATCTTCGTTTTTTCTAGTTGATCGCTCTTCTGACAACCAATTAAACATCTACTCTCAACTATTCTGCACTCCATATGTGGTGTAGTTATAGAAAGAACTGGAAGAACACCAGCACCAAGTTTTCGCGTGGAAGTTTTGAAACAAAATGCTGATCTGTTAGTCGGATCACAACTTGACAATGAAAGGATTTCAAAGTAATATATAACTCTCAATCTCAAGAGAGACAATATAAGATCTGCTGTCCAGGCTGGGTGGGCTTTATACCCATCTCCTGGTAACACTTTACACAGAAACTTCCAAGAGTTATACTACAACCCAGAAAATTATTTCTAGAAACTTTTTTTTTTGAAAAAGGTGAGAATATATTACTGAGAGAGAAAAAAAATACAAACCATACTATACAGGACCTTCCTCCACAACAAGCTGTTGGAGAAAAACACCTGTTTTAGCCCGACTATCCGCTAAGTGATGTGCGGATCTAGGAATATAATTCCACTTGCATCGTATTTGGGAAAAGTACATATATCATAAAAAAGATCCCAATGCCGCCATGGGGATTGCATGTCTTCTTACACCAACTGATAACAACTTGTGAATCGCCTTCGACAAATAAAGGTCCTTCCATTCTCTGATGAAACAACTTCAGGCCATTGAACAACCTAGATAACTCGGCAGTTGTTGAGTTTGATATGCCGAGTGGCCCGCAAAAAGAGGAGGAATTTTCCTTGGTCGTCATGGATTAACCCCCCCCAATATCCAGCTAACCCCGGACAACCTAACGCACTTCCATTAAAGTTTAGTTTAAAAAATCCAGCCAGAGGAAGAGACCATGTCTCCATAGAAACTACTAATTTAAACAGGGAAGTCCTAACAAAAAAAGACGCCTACATGAAATAGGAAGTATGTCCTAGTTCCCTGATTTAGTATTTTATTCTATAAAGTATCTTTCTTAAGGGTATTTGATAGTCATGTACGGCCCTATTCCTTTTTTTGTTTTTAATGATGTATATCATCAATCCCAGAGGCAAAACGCACTAAGAAAAAACAGAGGGAGTGGATATTGCTCCTTGGCTAAAGCATCAGCTAAATCATTTACCAAATGGTTTACATGAATCCAGTTAATTACAACATTGAAAAGATCTTTATTCTCGTGAAAAACATGCTAAAATCTCAAAATTGTGTCAATTATTTCTCTGCTATTCTAGCAGGTCTTCTTTACTTCAGACAGATTTAATCTTTTCAACCAGTTTTACCTCTTCTCAATCACGTTGTTGTGTCCTAAAGATACTATCTATCACAGCAGTATTGCATTTGCTCAATTAATATGAGAAAAAAAAAACTACTAAACCTGATATTCAGAAAAGCTATCCATCAACATTTTTTAATTTAATACAAAGTACATTATCATCAACCATGCAAGACAACCAACCCCTCCACTCCCAAAAAAAAAAAAAACCCAAAAATATAAAAAGAAAAAAACGGAACATTAGTTTATGTAGGGCTTGTTGAGAGGTTGAGGATCTTGTTAGTAGGCAGGTTTGGAGCTTTAACTTTCATACATTTGGCATTGTGTCCTGCTTCCCTTATTCGACGGCAGACTTTATGGTACAGTACCATCCAGAACTTTTTTCAAAGAAGAACAGGGTGTTTGGCAGATTTTACTCTCTTATTTTTCAGGAATTAAGAAAGGAGCAATAGGACTTTCAAGGGTGTTAGCTGTTCAGTGAGAGGGTTTAATGGGAAGGTGGTTTATTTTATTATTTTTGTTTCGTGTGTTTCAGCTTTTCCCTCTTTACCCAACTGTGGTGTGACAAAACTGATCCAACTTTATTCACTTTCATGTTCCCATTCCAGTGTCAATAGTTTGCTAGAATTCTCCTCCTAAAGGCTCTTTCAAGCTAAGTTTTGAAGGGAGTTCAATGCGCAATCCCGGTCCAGCAGAGACTGGTGGTGTTCTTCATGATCATAATGGTGTTGTGAAGTTTGCATTCTTGGGATCTATTGGCAGGATAAATGCTCTGAAAATTGTGCTCTTTTGGGGGGATCAATATATATTCGGCATTTTAATGGTCCTCAGATTGTTGAAGGCAACTTCCAACTGCTATTTCTTGGTGCAAAGGGTTCCGTTGTGCCTTCTTGGTGTGTCTTATTCTTTTTTATTAAATCATTCATCTTTGTAATGATTTTGATAGGTTCATCTCGTAAAATCAGTAGATTATATTGCTGATGGTTTGGCTAATGCTGGAGTTTCTTGATCTGATATTGTAATTGGGGACTAGTTTCCCCTTGCAGTTTGAGTTTTCTATCCTCTATCCGAGTTTTTAATGAATTATTTCTATTTCAAATACTATATACATAATCCATGGAATTTGTTACCTTCTCCTATCCTCACTCTCTTCATTTGTTGCCTGTAATTGAGAACGCAAGAGACCCTGCATATGAAGTTTAAAGCCAGACAAGTTACTCAGCTAGTATTCTTTTTCATTGAAATGCCAAGTAAATACTCCGTTAACAGCATATCTGGATAGAGAAACAAAGTTACAGACATTACCATTAGAAACTTGAAATACTCATAAAAAATAGAGAGAACCATTAGAAATTTGAAATACTCATTGACGATAGAGAAATAAAGTAGAACATGCTCTTTTCTTAATAGAAAGTAAAAATATGTTATCAGCAGAAATACATTTACATGTTGTGACTCCATCCAAAAGGTGAGATGAGGACTGTGGCTTGACATATACTAAATTATTTATTTCTATCCAGTATTAGATGAAATTGATGAAGTAAACAACTTGCAACGAATGATACCAAGAGAATGTCATGTTGTTGAACCCTTGATCTCATAATATAGTAATGAAACATGACTGTAAAGATGATTCAAGCACCCAAACGCCTTCTAACAACTTGGAAGTCAAATAGATTGCACACAAATTCATGAATCTGCATTTGCATTGATTATGATGATTTTCAGTTTCCAGTGAAGAACCCAAAAACGAATTTTAATAGTGGAAACAGGTTTTGCTAAATTGGATCAAACCCATTTAGAGCATCAACATCACTATATCCTTCATCAACTATGTTGGTGTTACTAAGAAACTCCTCCATTCTGTACTATCTTTAACAACCACTTTCACTAAGTTACCTTCTTCAAGTCTTTCCAACCTCTATATCCTATTCAGCTTTCCTCTTTCTGCTTCAAGTCCTTTAACTGATAATGCAAGACTTCCATTACCAGTTGCCCGTTAAGCCTCTTTCAACATGCCTAAATGATCCGAAACAATCCTCTCATCTTCCCACCCAGTTGTGTTATCTCCTAATCTCTTACCTATGCTACTCTTTAAGGAGTCAAAAAACAGATAGAAGATTTGGAAAATGAACATTGATTTTCAATTCAAAAAGCCTAAAGCATATATTGTATGAGCAGTAAGCTGACAATGAAAAAGTAGAACAGTTCTAGCAGAGAGGTCCCACTAGATCCTGAAGTAAATTGAAGGGTTGTTTCCTTCTTCTATTCCAACAGTTGTAAAGATTTTTAAATGGTAGTATTTAACTTTACATAGAACCAAAGAGTCTGATGTATAAAAACTCAATTTAAAGATTTCTCCAAATGCTTTGATAACGTTATGAAATAATCTAGTGGGCACTATCCATAAAAGCAAAATCAAATATTGGCAAATTGTTCCTATCTCTGCATTGTGGTATTAAATGCATGGCCCATAGAAGACATATAGCATCATTAGTCAGAAACATTAAACTAGAATTAGATTTTTAGGTGCACCTTCTCTCTTTCAAGGCTAAGTAGTCTTGTCTGAGCTCTTTCTACTTCATCCATAAGGAGATTGACTTCTGCTTGTTTAGCGGCTCTTTCCTCCTCTGAAAAAGACAAAACAAATGTTTCATACAACCCAAAAGCCAACTCAAAAAAGAATTAAAATAACAGCAGGAGCAACAACAACAAAAGACATCGCATTTTCAAGATCACTGAGTACCTGACTGGGCACGAATCTCAAACAGCTGGGTCTGGGCAAACTCATGCAGTTTCTGCATATTTGCAACACTTTCCTTGGCTTGTCGCAACTGATCCTGCAACAAATTCTCTCTGCCATCAAAGAATGAACATGTTAAAAATGTCCCAACTGATAAGATATATGTTGAGCAATCTGAAAAGGAAAAACAAAAGGACTCAAAGGGTACAGCCTCTGGGTGACCTAGGAAAAGCATATTGAAGCTGAGATAAGAGGGCATGATAATGCCCATGCAAGTTTTCCCTGTTATAAATGTAGAAGAATACCTTTCCTTTAAGACCTCCAATGTTTTCTGGTTTTCTTCTGCCAAACTCCGCTGCTTGATCTCCACAATCTCCCTGACTTTTTCCTCCATCTATAATTCATAAAAAAAATGGAATTAAAAATCAAACAAGGACGGAAAATTGCAGATTTACCAGCATAAGTTACTTTAGAGATCAAAAAATCTGGTACAAGATGATTGAGTAATGACTCCTATACAATCTGAATTTGGCCTGCAGGCAAACATGACCATAAGTAACTGACAAGAATATTTTTCTCTTGTGCAGATTGAAGGCAACATACAATACATGAAGGATCAAATTAATCAAAAGAGAGGAGAAATTGAAGAGGATATGGCACATGGAGAAATGTTTGATAGCTTAGATCACTATCTAGCTCATGTGAGATAGCATGTGCTACAAGCATGAAGCCTACAATTCTGTCGGAAGGTTATTTAGGCCAGCCATTCTTCATGAAGAAGAGCATTGGGCAGTAAAGAGACATTTAGAATATGAGGGAAGCAGATTTGAAAATGTTGAGGTGACTTCGTGGCAAACATAGGAAAGAAAAAGTTGGAAATGAACATGTTGAAGTACAGTTAAGGGGTACTTCAATGGTTAAAAAAATAAGAGAGATCTGTTTGAGATGATTCGACCATATTTGAGGGAGTCCGGGTTTTGCCAATTTTGTTTGATAAACCAAAAAGAAATAGAGGCGTTCAACACTTACTCTCCTGGCCCAAGCCCTAACCAAGGGAGTCAATCGGCTCTCCACGGCTTCAGTTATCTCTGCTCGCCCCGCTTGCAACTTAGGACAACAGCTCGGAGACTGGATAAGCGGTATAGCCCCAGCGCTCCAAATCCAGGCTATCACCCATATCTGGGACAGTCAGTGGCTCTTAGCCTTCAAAACGGCTGAAGACTGTCAACAACTCCGGAACATCCAAAATGAAAGGGGATCCCTAATACTGGGCACTTGCCCTCACAAATTCCTTAATGGGACACTTGGTGGTTGTTTGTGGCATCCCCGCAGAACTCCGGTGCCATCATACTCTTGACTGCCTTGCTGGCATCTTCGGAGAGCTTTTTTGGGCTAAGGATCAACCGGTGCACCTCCACTGGGAGAGATTGCTCCTCCGACCAAAATCTTCGGTAAGTGGTACTCACCATGTAAAAATTATTTCCGGCAATTTTTCTACCTGGATGATACTGGAAATTGGAACATGGTTGTTCTCCCCTTCATGGCCCTCGACTCGCAAGGTCCCCAGCCGAGTCAGACTCAACCTGATTTGGCTCAGGCTAGTGCCGAGTTAACTCAAGAACGACCGTTTCTAGCTGAGCCCACCCGGACAATTGTCCCGAGTCGGAGTTCCGAATTCAAAATTCAAAAACAATCAACACTCCCATCCCATCAGTTCCCGCTCTGATAGCCCACTCGACCGCTCAAACTGTCCCCTCACCTGCCCTGATAGTCCTCTCACCTGCCATGACAGTCGCCTTAAATGCTCCCCTCCCTCCCTCGATTAGACCAACCATCCTTGCCTCGCCACCTATCTGTTGGGCAGATATCATCCCGATCCCAAGGGATCACAACTTTTCCCACCTTCGATTACCGTGCCCTCCTCCCTTCGAGTTATGCACCCGCCCAGTCGAAGTTCCATCTGTCCTCACTCTGGCAGTCCACTTGCCAATTCAAACCATCCCCTAACCTACCCTGACAACCTTCTCACCTGCCACGACAATCACTTCGACTGCTCCCCCCCTCCCTCGATCAGATCAACAACCCCTGCTTCGCCACCTGTCCGTGGGGCAAAACTGCCCAAATCCCAAGGGATCAAAACTCCTTCTCCCCTTCGATTATTGTGCCCTTCCCCCTTTCCCCTTCGAGTACTGCACCCGGCCCTCTGGAAATCACTCCTAACCCCTCAAAATACGTATCTCCTATCTCGATAACTACACAAATCACCCTCAACCCTCCAGACCTTTTCCATCTATCACTGTCATCCTGCCAGGTGACTGCTTCAAAAAACCCACCCATCACCTTCGATCTTAACCTTCCAGACTCTTCAAATCTGCTGCCGTCAGTTGTAGGACAGGAGACTGCCTCGATTGTCCCACCCCAGACTGCCTTGCCCCTGACGCTCTGATGAGATATTCTAAAAATCTTTGAACTTGACCCCCTGCCGAATCCTTCCCACTCCTTCTGCCACACCGAGCCACCTAAATCCTGATTCCTCAGAAAATCCCTACAATATCGCCACTTGGCAACCCCCCAACCTTTTGCCTTTCCCCTTGATCAATGGTCCTAGAGCTAACAACTTGTTAGAACTGGGCAATTTGCTCTCTAATCCCCGAGGACCAATCCTCGAGATGGAGGATCGATGGAACCCTCTGATCTGGAGAGAACTCAAAAATCCAAACCCCCCTTCCCAAGTCCTAAATTCATTGAATGGCATAATTACTTTACCCCTCCAAATAACCATCTACCTTCTTGTTTAAATAAACACTTCTCCCCATTCTTTGCCCAATACCCCTGGCAATAATGAAGCCCAAATCCAATACCCCGATGGAGACCTTCGATGTGGAGTCCTCAAGCAAACGTACCACCACCCCCTTTGAATTCACCTACTCCAGGTGCCGAAAGAAGAACAAGGACAAAGACTCTGCCCCAACTAAATCCTGCACATCCAAGAACCATCCTTCCACTCCCTCCCCTCCCAGGCCGATTATCTAGAAGGGTTCTCTCTGCTCTCCCACAACAAGTGTGTCGATCATCTCATCAGGTACCTCGAAACTCAGGCACACAAATACCCCACGCATGAGTTTGAGGAAATGAAGAAGTTAGCCTGGGACTTCTACAAGTACTACCATGGCACCCACTGCTACTCCGAGGAGGATCTCACCCTCCGCTATGATAGTTCTTTCTTGGAACGTCAGGGGAATCGGCTTACACTCCAAGCGTGCGGTGATCAAGACAGCTCTTTTTGAATGTAAACCAAATATTGTAATTTTGATAGAAACAAAGCTGCAATCTATTGATGTGTCAATCGCTCGTTATCTTTGGTATGACTCAGACCTGGAATGGGCCACAATCGACGCGATTGAGCATTCCGAAGGCATTCTCATTATGGAACCCAAACTCTGTCGAAGCCACACATACTAAACTTGCCCTATTTTCTATTGGTATTCGTTTCCGTGACGGGTCCTTGGGAACCTTCTGGGCCCTTGCTGATATTTATGGTCCAACTCGTCTCCGTGATCGTGCTCCCTTCTGGGATGAAATCCTCCTCATCCAACTCTGGGACTTGCCTTGGCTCCTTGTCGGAGACTTCAATGCCACCCTTCTTTGCTCTGAAAAATCCCCTTCCGCCAGAAAAATATCTTCCAAAATGTGTGCCTTCTTAGATCTCATTGGCAGCCTTGAACTCTCAAAAATCCCTCTCTCCAGGAAAAAAATACACTTGGTCCAATGGCCAACACCCCCCTATTCTTTCCAAACTCGATAAATTCCTTGCAAATAATTATTGGCTCAACTTTTTGGCAACACATCGGGTCTAAGTTCTTAATAAAGTCAGCTTTGACCACTAGCCAATCCAAATCAACCTCACCCCCCAGCTTGGTGTTGATCTTTGTTTCGCTTTGAAAACTCCTGGATCCCTAATAGAACTTTTGCATCTCAACTTGCCATTTGGTGGCAAAAACTTACTCACCACCCCAACCCGGGTTGGTCCTTCCCCCCTCAAGCTCAAAGCCTTGAAGTCCAAAATTTGCACTTGGTCCACCAACCATCGTGTTGCTGCTGCCCGTCGGAAAGATTTAGTTCAACGTCATATTTCTAAGCTTGATCTCCTCGAGGAACAAAGGTCTCTTTCTACTCCTGAATTAATTCTCTGAAATCATTTAAATCATGACCTTACGAATCTTCTTTAAAATGAAACTATTCACTGGAAACAACTGGCAAGATTCTGTTGGCTGACCGACAGGGATGGAAATACAAGGTTTGTCCATGTCGTTGCCTCGACAAGACAGAGAGCTAGCCGTATCTCTTCTCTCTGTCATGGAGACTAGGTGATCACGGATAGCCTCTCTATATCTCACCTTCTTGTTAAGTTTTTTAAAAATCTTTACTTCAAGGAGTCATTCAACCGGCCAATCCTTCATCAACTCGCGTTCAAGCGCATCACAAATTTGGATGCTGAAAATCTGGAGTGTCCTTTCTCATCTGAAGAAATCAACTTGGTTGCCCTTGGCTTGCCTAAGGATCAGGCCCCTGGGCCGGATGGATTTAATGGAAAGTTCTACCACAAATTTTAGGGAACTGTCAGAAATGATGTGCATGCCTTTGCAAAAAAAATTTATCAAGTTGGTATCAACCATAAATCCATCGGAGCCTCCTTCATTGCTTTAATCCCAAAAAAATCCAACTCAACCTTTCCTCAAGACTTCAAACCTATCAAGCTCATCACTAGCTCATACAAAATCATTGCACGCATTCTTGCTAACCGCCTCAGATCCACCCTCCCTCAAATAATAAACCCCTACCAAAGTGCCTTCATCAGAAGCCGAAATATTCTTGATTTGGCAATGGTTCTTCATGAATTGCTTGACTCCTTCAAAAAATCCAACCTACCTAGAATTGTCTTGAAGCTTGACTTTGAAAAAGCCTTTAACCGTGTCAACTAGAAGCTTATTGACCATCTTTTTTACCAAATGGGTTTTAGCACCCACTGGAGATTCTGGATGAGAAGTTATATCTCAACTGCACCGTATTCCATTTTGTTTAATGGCAAATCCAGTGGTTTTTTTAACAGATCGAGGGGTATCCGCCAGGGGGACCCTCTTTCACCATTTCTATTCAACCTCATTGTTAAACACCTGTCGGCTATGGTCCACCTTGCCAAAGACACCAATTGGCTCAATGCCATCTCTGCTGACCCTGCTTAAGACATTGCCCTTCTCCAGTATGCTGATGATACTATTTTCTTCGGTGAAGGCACAATGGCCCAAGTCTCTCACATTAAAGCCTTGCTCAACTTATTCGAAATTACCTCTGGTCAAAAAGTCAACTAGACAAAATTCTCCATCACTAGTTTCAATTTTGATCTTAATTTACTGAACTCAATGGCTAGCTATCTAGGGTGAAAAATTGCAACTCCTCCTAGCACCTATCTGAGCCTCCCTTCGATCTCTAGCATGCCTTCAAAAAGCTCCTGGCATTCAGTAATTGAACGTTTGGAGGGTCGTCTAGCTTCTTGGAGAGAGAAATTTCTTTCTAAAGCAGGTAAACTTGTGCTTATTAAATCCTACCTACATGGAATTCCCAGTTACTATTTGTCACTATTTAAGTGTCATGCATCAATCAGAAACAGAATTGACTACATCAAAAGAAGGTTTCCGTGGAGGGGGGAGGGGGGAAGCGCTAATGGTGAAAGGAAGTACCAGATGTGACCTTGGGGGTCTCGAGATCCGTGATACTGCAACCACCAACTCTGCCTTTCTCTTGAAATGGATATGGAAATTCAACTTGTTCCCAGAACTGATATGGAGAGCTTTAATCGCCGCTATTGCGAACAAACCGATTGGTTGGTGGATTGAGGGTGGATGGCGCTACCATTTGTCCCTTGTTTGGAAAAAAATCATCATGCTACTCCCCACTTCAGGAAGGCAGTCAAATGTTATATCAGTAATGGTCGTTTCACAAATTTTTTGTCTGATTGGTGGTTGGATTTCAGTATACTTGATAGCAGCCATGGCTTGATATCAAACTTGGCCAGGAGCACTGATGTTTCTATCTTTGACCTCTAGTCCGAAACTAGTGGTTGGAATTTGAATCTTCGGAGAGCTCTTCCAAACTGTGAGGCCATTTTGGCATCAAATCTCCTTACCAGCCTCTTCAAGGTAAAGCTCCAGACATCCTCGCTGGATACTTATCTAGACCCCTTGCTCCAAAGGATCTTTTACCACCGCCTCGGCCTATGAATTCCTTAGTAGTCCCAACCCCCCTCAACCTAGCCACCCTATAGCCATTGCCTAGACCTTACTTGCCCCTCATGCGAAATTCTTTATTTGGAGTGCTTGTAGAAATAAAATTCTCACCTCTAATTCCCTTATTCGGCATAGCACTTCTGTCCAAGACCCCTCTTGCCCTTTTTGCCAAAATACTCCCGAAACTGCCACCCATGTCCTACTCCACTGCCACCTTGCCCATGTAGTCTGGACTAGCCTTCTTAATAAAATCAGCCTCTAGCACTGTACCTTCCAAAATCTGTCATCCACTACCTCTCAGTCACTAATGCTAGACTACCAAAGCTCGGAAAACTACTCATATCTAGTTGTGTGGGTCATATCCTTTGGGCCTTATGGAAGGAAATGAATAGTCGGAAATTCAAATTTATATTTTCCACCATTGAAGTTCTGGTAGATAAAATTGTTGGTCAAGCATCAACCTGGCTCATGACTCGGAAGGAATTCAGTTACCTCAGTGGCTCTAATCTTAGAGGGAACTGGCGTGTGGTAGCTGAGATGGTGCATCTTTCTCGTCCTCCAGTAATGGCGACTTGGGCTCCTCTACCTGCGACCCCTATAAGTTGAATTTTGATGGCAGAGCCTTTGGCTGCCCTGGTCCTGTTAGTTTCGGAGGAGTAATCCATGACAAAAATTGTCGTCTCCTTTACTCTTTTGCCGAGCCATTGGGAGTCTCCAACTCAACCACTGTAGAACTCTCTGGATTGCTCAACGGGCTTCAAGACTTCCAAGGCCATCTTGTGGGGCCCCTCCTTATTGAAGGCGACTCCAAGAATGTGATAGAGTGGTGCGCGAAGGCAATCAATCCCCTTGGCGGCATTGGAACATTTACTTTGAAATATGTAATATAACTTCTCTTTTGAATTGTACTTGGAACCACATCCCTAGGTCTCCCAATCACTTGGCAGATACTCAAGCTAAGTTGGGTGTTTCACTCAAACACTTGTTGTGGAAGAAGGTCCGCTTAGTTAGGTTTGTATATTTCTCTCCCTCTTTTATAAATTTTTTACATCCTTCATAAAAAAAAAAACTATTCAGGCATGATGGTTTTGTGAGAATAACAGATTATTAGTACACGACTTCTTCTTATAACAGATTATTTGAAGATCACTTCTTCTTTCCATATTTTGTTTTATTTTATTTTCTAGACAGTGGTAAAAATAAGTACAATTGAAGCCTTGAATAATTGAATGGATATTTATCTTGTGCCAGACTGACCTGCTGCTCCAGCTGACGGTTGCGTTCCTCAAGCCTCCTTATCGTAGCCTGTTGATTCTTTAAATGAGCAGCTTCAGCCCTGAACTCTTCAAGTTCCAGCTTCATCTTTCGGTTCTCTGATTCCAGTTCTGATATTTTCAAATCTTGCTCCTAAGCTCATAATAAAAGTTGAAACATAAGGAAATAACACCATGTCAAAATGAATGGAAGCAAGGTAAAAAAACATTCTCTACATAGATAAATGGTACTACTCACAGAAATTGAAGCAAGAGCTGGATAAGGATCTGGAGCCTCATATAGCTTCTGGTAGATATTTAGGAAGGCATTTTCCCCAAACTTTGCCCTCTTTGTAAGATTGTCAACTTCTTCTTGATAACCCTTAAGCAAGGAATTAAACAAATTTAACTTCTCTTCTGGTGAAGCTTTTTTAAAATCTGTCCACAAGAGGCAATGTACCTTAGAAATTGAACTATAATGAATAGTCCAGAAAAGAATTTTGTAGATGGTGATAGATAGCTTTCAACCACTAGCTTAATCAATATTTTTGACAATATAAGAAAGTCGCCAAAGTTTGAGAAATATGATAGACATAATATACCTCGAGTACTTTCAGCAAGTTTTCTTCTGTTCTTTTGGCTACTTTCTTGATTTTCAGCTATCCTAAGCCCTTGCTCATCCAGCCCACTTCTTTCTTTCTCTAAATCAAAATCTGAAAGATGGCAAATTCATGAAACTTCAAACTCAGTTTCAGAAGTAAAACGCATTAAAAATTCCAGAACATCCAATACTGCAAAAAAATATTTAAAAAAAAATATCATCCAATCATTTTACAATATCAAATATACAAGAGTAACGTGCGCTAAAAGAATCGTAACGTGCGAAGAGCTCAAATGAGCCGAAGGAATGTCACAACGAGAGAGAAGACAGAAACCAGAGAGAAGGGAGAGACCAGATCGGAGGGAGAATCAACGGGAAAATGATGGGGCTAAAGGACCAGCAGCCCGACGAGCCGACGAACTGTCGCACCGACGGCCGACGAGTCCTCGCGACAATCGACAAGCAGTCCTGCTGCTCATCGAACCAGATGTGGTCATGATCTTTCAGGGAGACAGAAGCTGAAAGGTACTTGTTGTTCCCGATCGAGACCCCACCTCCGACGACGATTCAGGGGGAAAAAACTTCCCCACCTCACTCTCCTCAATGGCAACGAAGACCTGCATCTTCCGCAGGTGACGCCCGATGGTCTCCAGATGCTGTTCGACACTCTCAATATCACTTTTCTGGTGATTCCGAGAGCAACAGCAGTGAGGAGAGCCCGAACAGTGGTGGTGCGACCTGTGACGACGGCGGTGCCACCAGCTGGACCACTGTTTGCTGCCGGAGCCGGAGAAGACGACCCCGAGAGCCACCTTTTCACTTCGTTTTTGGTCCTACAACAGTCACAATCACGCAGGTGGTCTCCGGAGTGCCGAAAATGTCCGTATTACAGTAAAAACAAAGGAGCGTTGTGCCTTCATCATTGTTCCTTTGTCGACCGGTGCTTCTTTCCTCACTGCCTTCTCGGCAACAACTGTTGAAGATATGAGGACATCGCCCAAAACCAGAGAACTCTGGTCTGGATCCTGCCAATATTATTTTCGTACGATCCACCGTGGGAACCACTTTGAATGCAAAATTTTGCAGCACAGGGGCAACCATGGCCCGTGTCACTATCCCAGAAACAACTAACTCCAGCTTCTGCTGGAGTCAGCTAGCCTGCACCATCCGCCACTTTCTTCCACCCCCATCACTGTCCAACACCTACCCTCCCCAACCAGACTACCTCCCTTTTGGCCCTTTGCCCCCTTTGCTCCCAAACCCAACAATCCAGAAAACTGCTCCCACTTGCCCAGCTCCTGACCCGACCGACCCCCTGGCCCAGAAATCAGTTCCAATTCCTACTCCCCTTCCCTTCATCCCCAGCTCCACAAAGCTCAAACTCTTCCTCCTTGGAACAAAACCATGACACCATTTCAATCCCTCCAAACCTGATTCACCATGGTTTTGACCGCCTCCTCTGTGCTGCCATGGTCTCCTCCAGCACACCACCGGCTGAGGGTCAGTTCATATCAAACTGATTCCAATGCCACCTGCACCTAGACTACAGCCCTCTGGCATCATATCTCTGCCCGGGCAAGTGGATAGTTACCTTCCACTTAATTGATGACCGCTGGATGGTAACTCGGCTTGCAGTCTCTACCCCCATTGCTTCAGTCCGTTACTGGACCCCCTCCTTGCACCACAGTGGCCTCGGTCAGTGGATTCAGATTACGGGCCTTTCGCCTGAACTCTGGGAGAGCAGTGTATTTAGTCTCATTGCCAGCCACTTTGGTACTTTGATCAGATTGGACAGTAGCATGGCTGAACGCCGACGACTTGACCGAGCCAGACTCTTCATCAACCCCAACCGCGTTCACTCTGGGATGACTTTCCTGCATCTTGACACTGATCAGTCCCACGCCAAAATGCAACCCCCCCCCCCCCCCCCCCCCCCCACCCCCCCCACAACACCACGCACACACACACACACAACATCTCCCATCCCCTCCCCCTCAAACCCTGTCTGCCATCATTGCCCCTCCTATCGCTCGTATGGATCTCTCACCGACGAGCTAGGCCCCTCTCAGACCCACCTCCTCCCTCCTTTCCGGCAGTGAGTCCTCATCTCCCTCATCATCTGGGACCAGTCAGCCAAGGAGACCCTTGCTTTCCCCCGCAGATGACAAAAACCGATAGTTCTACTTGGCTTTGCAGAATGAGCGCCAACAGTTTGATGATGAAACTTGGGGTCGTATCTTCGAGTTGGCTCGAAGAATGGGAGTGGTTTACAGTGATAACATTTCGGGTGGCAAGACCACATCAGGAGTTAGCAGAGAAGTCAAGAAATGATTATTCTTTCTTGGAATGTTCGTGGGATTGGATCTTCCAGAATGCGTGTTATTATTCGGAATCTTCCTTCCAGAAGTAACCCATCTATTGTAATCCTCCAAGAATCTAAATGCCAAAACCCTTCCAATTCCATTATGCATGACCTTTGAGGTTGTAAGAATTTGGACTGACTTGCTATCAATGCTACTAGGTTTTTTGGTGACCTTTTTTCTTCTCTGGAACTCCTCTGCAGTTGAAGCCTTAGATCACGGGATTGGCTCTTTCTCTATTGGAGTTAAGTCACGTGACAGATGCACTGGTTTCACTTGGGAGCTTGCCGGCATTTATGGCCCTACTAGATACCGGAATCGTCACTCTTTTTGGGACGAGATTTCTGGCCTTTTGCCTCTTTGGCCCATTCCTTGGCTCCTTGTCGGGGATTTCAATGCAACCCCTTTTTTTAATGAGAAGTCTCCCCCTACATCTCGGACTACCTCAACCATGAGGCAATTTGCTGACTTTATCAGCAGTTTTGAGCTAGAAGAAATCAACCTCTCTGGCAAGATGTTTACTTGGTCCAATGGTCAGAGGTCTCCCATCCTTTCCAAGCTTGATTGGTTATTTGCCACTGGTGACTGGCTTAGGCTCTACGGCAACACCTGTGGGTCGGTTTTGAGCCGTGCTGGCTCTGACCACTGGCTTATTCAGATTGATACCAAACTTGATAAATGGGGGCCTACACCCTTCAGGTTTGATAATTCTTGGTTGTTGAACAAACACTTCGGCGGCAACATCACCTCATGGTGGGAAACCTTTAGGGACCCTAACTATGATGGCTGGTCTCTCTCCCACAAGTTGGAAGTATCTCAAAGTAAAGCTCAAATCATGGTCCTCGGAGCGTCGCTTGCTGCCCCCTCTCAGAAATCCTCTCCAGTCTCAGATTGCTGCCCTTGATACGGTTGAGGAGCAAAGATGTCTTACTCATGCTGAGTTTTCTACCCGCATCTCTCTTCAATGCAATTTTCAATCTATTATGCACTCTGAAAGGGTTCATTGGAAGCACAAAACTCACTTTAAGTGGTTGGCCAAGGGGAATGCTAACACAAATTCTTCCATGCCATCACCTCAGCCCGTAGGACTAACCGGGTCTTACCTTGGATAGGACCTCCATTACTGATGTTTTTCTCAATTTCTTTGCAGATCTTTACAGAGAGGAGCACCACCACCGGCCTAGGCTCCCTAACCTTCACTTCTCCAAGATTTCCCCAATTCTAGTGAGTTTCATTGAGTTTCTTTTCTTTGACTTGGAGGTTGATGATGCTGTACTGGGACTCCCCCGGGATAGGGCCCCCGGGCCTAATGGATTCAACAGGGAATTCTACAAGGCTTGTTGGCCTGTTGTGAGGTCGGACATCATTTCCATGGTCCAAAGCTTCTATGATCATGGAATCACTTTAAGAGTGTGGGTGCTTCTCTTAAAGCTCTAGTGCCCAAGAAAACTAGTGTGGAGCGCCCTCAGGATTATCGGCCGATCAGTCTCGTTTCAAGTCCCTACAAGATCATCGCCAGCATCCTGGCTCGTCGTGTCTCAAGGTTGTTCTACCTACCATCATCCACCGGGGCCAGAATTCTTTTATCAGAGGTCGTGACATACTTGACTCAACTATGGCCACGCATGAAATTTTGGATCATTTTGCCAAGATGGGTCGGTTACGGTTTGTCCTTAAGTTGGACCTCGAGAAGGCTTTCGACCGAGTTAGTTGGTCCCTCCTGGACGACATTATGCAACGTATGGGCTTCCGAGACAAATGGAGGTTTTGGATCCGCAATTGTATCTCTTCAGCCTCTTACTCCATGCTTCTCAATGGCATGGTTTGTGGCTTCTTCCAAGGTACTTGAAGCATTCGCTAGGGAGACCCCCTCTCCCCACTCCTCTTCAACATCATTGCTGAGTACTTATCCTCTATGTTCTACTCTTCCCGCAGCATTGGTTGGTTAGAGGCCGTCTCCGAATAGAGTTGCTTTGACATCCCCCTGCTCCAGTTTGCGGATAACACCATTTGCTTCGGCGTTGGCACTCTTGACCAGGTCCGCAACATTAAGGCCCTTCTCGGCCTTTTTGAGATAACTTTTGGTCAAAAAGTTAACTAGTGAAAGTCAACCATCATGGGTTCTCACATCAATCCCCCCTTGCTTCAAATTATGGCAAAGACTCTAGGATGTCCCATTGCGATTGCTCCCACATACTACCTGGGTCTTCCTCTTACTGACAGCAAACCCCAGATGGGTCTCTGGGCTCCTGCGATAAAGCGGCTTGAGCAACGCCTCTCCTCCTGGAAGGGTAGGATGCTCTCCAAGGCTGGTAGATTGATCTTCATAAACTCATGTCTCGCGGGTATTCCCAACTACTTCCTCTCTGTCCTGGCTTGCCCCGCCTCTATTAGTCGGCTCATTGACATGATCAAGAGACATTTTCTGTGGCGTGCACTGGAAATGAGTTTCATTATCACCTTGTCAGTTGGGATTAAGTGTGTAAGCCAAAATCTTTGGGTGGGCTCGGGATCAGACACACCAAGGAAATGGGACATGCTCTATTGCTCAAGTTGTTTTGGAAGCTCAACTCTTCCTCGGGGGCTTCATGGAAGCCAATGGTTGCCTTCAAGCTTCGGTGTCTTAATGATAGATGGATTAGTAGCGGCAACTGTCGTTATCTCTTCCCCATCTAGAACGTCATGTTTCATTTGTTCTCCTCTTTCTAAACTACCATTTGATTCTTTATTGGAGATGGCTCCAGTCTGCGTTTCTGGATAGATTGGTGGTCGGGTGATGGCTCTCTTGCCTCGTCTTACCCATCGCTGCTTCAGCTCACCACCAACCGCGACTTATCTGTCTCTGACGCTTGGCAGAATGGCTCATGGAATCTCTGCCTTAGACGCGGCCTTACTGATGAGGAAATCATTTCTGTTTGTGGCTTGATTGATAGTCTCGGTAGTGTTATGGTTCGCCCTTAGACGGTTGACCAGATGATTTGGCTCCATGATGACAGCGAGCAATTCTCGGTCTCCTCGGCCTACCGTCATCTTATGGGATGGACCCGGCCTCCTGCCGCACATTCGGCTGCTCTTGCCTGGCGCCTCTCGGCCCCGCCCAAGGTGAAGTTTTTCCTTTGGAGTGCCTGCAGCAACAAGATCCTTACTGTAGGCAACCTTATTAGGCGTGGCAACACCACTCCCGATCCTCTCTAACCCTTTTGCGGGACAGAGGCTGAAATTGTGAATCACCTCCTCCTTTGTGACTTCGCCTGGAAAGTTTAGACCTACATGATTGACAACATGGGACTCAGCTTCTGCATCCCACTTGACCTAAGCACCATGTGTTGTTTCTCTTTTGGAACCCGCCTGCCTAGCTTGGGCAAGCTTTTGTTGGCTGCCTGCATTGCTTTCATTCCTTGGTACCTTTGGAAGGAAAGGAACTTCAGACGGTTTGACTGTACTTTTCGCTTATCTACTGAGGTTTCCTGCACTGCCACTCGACTCATTTCTTCCAGGATTTGCACCTAGAAAGAGCTTGCCTGCCTCTTTTGTGTCCCGGTCCGCACCAATTGGAAGATTATTGCTCAGATGTCTGTCCCCACTACCCCCCGCCAAGTTGTTGTTTGGGAGCCTCCTCCCTCCGGATATTATAAGCTAAACTTTGATGGTAGCGCCTTTGGGAACCCGAGTTTGGCTGGGTTTGGTGGGGTGATTTTTTATCCAAGGGGCACTACCATCCTCTTTTACTCTGGCCCTCTTGGAATTGTACTGCTGAGCTCTCCGGTCTCCTTCACGGCTTGCGAATTTTTCAGAACCGCTTCAGTGGTCCCCTTATCATTGAGGGAGACTCCAAGATTGTCATCGGATGGTGATCCACCTCATCCTTCCCCCCATGACATCATTGGCAAATTTTTCTTGATTGGACATTGTATCTACCATTTCTTGTACTTCGTCTCACATACATAGATCAGCCCAATTCGGTTGCTAATTTGTGCACTAAATTACTCCCCCCCGCCCCAGTCCCCCTCTCTTCAAGCTCTTGTTGTTAGGGGAAGTCTCTTGATGTATCTTCTCTTTCTTTGAAATAAAATTATCAACATTTCAAAAAAAAAGTATACAAGAGCTATTTTTCAGAGAGACTGAGAGGGAGAGAAAGAGTAAAGACAAAATATAAGAGAAGACAAAGCAATAAAGAAAGGAAAATAAGAGTATGGACCCAAGTGCATATAAGTCAGGTGAACCCTTTTCTAATTGACAAATAGATTTGAATTAAAGCACTTAAAACTTTTTTCTGTTTCATTTTTTAATCCCAAGTATTTATGACTGATGTTGATTCCAGATATTTTTGTTACTTTTACCATCTCTTAGTGATAAAATGGATGTAATAGCATAATATAATGGAGTAAATAAGTATTTTTGTAAGTAGTGTAACTTTAACAATGAAGAAAAAATTGGGTGCAGCCAAGGTTTGCCAGATTTGAATCTGGCCTCCTTTCTCTTATAAAATAACTATGACCACAAACGGAAGCTGACCCTAATAGTAATCTGACCATACCATTAAATCAAGACAAGTAACACCTTAAATTAGAGAACAAGATCAAGAGCAAGATGATTTCAAGCTCCAAGAAATACATCAGTTCTCTTTAAAATATCAAATGCACATGAACAAAGGTTCGTCCATGATAATTTGCTAGTTAAATTGATAACAATGAAGGGAAAGAGTGAATGATGAGGAGGTATTCTGAACCAGTCCCTATATAGATTGGACAAAGCTTTCAAGAAGAAGACACTATAGATGCAATTCCGAATCTAAATGGGCACTCAACTGCCCAAAAATTCTAGCCATCACCAATACCTTATAATCTACGTGACCTACAGAGCATAAGAAAAAGAGAAAACTTGCCAAGCAATAAGGAGAGAGCACACCTTTACCTCTTCAGTTTATACCTACCAATCAAGTGTGAAACTTAGAGAGAGAGAGAGAGAGAGAGAGAGAGAGAGAAGGAGGAGAGAAAAAGATGCACAAACTCTAAATGAGCTGCATTGGGGGTCATGTACAACCCCCAATGCTATTTATTACGTTTAGAAAATAAATCACAGAAAAGACAAAAATACCCCTCACATAAAAACCACTTATTCCCTTATAACTCCCTTTCTACTCTTCCTATGAATATAAAAATCTGCACATAGACTACATCAGACATACTGAACAAGATGGTGCCATATTATAAATATCTGATCATGTAAAATGACCACGATACCCTTGAGCTGATTTTCTCACACTCCCCCTTAAGCTGGAGCATATATATCCATGACGCCCAGCTGGTCATAGAATGTATGAATTCACATTTTCCTAATGCGTTGGTAACAACATCTCCATGTTGATCAGCTGACCAAATATAGGGGTGATCACTTCTTTCTTCATTATAACCTCTCTAACAAAATGTCAATCCATCTCTGTGTTTTGTTCTCTCATGAAAAATGGGATTGCTGGCAATAAAAATAACAACTTGGTTATCACAAAACATAATCATAACTTCCTTTTGATGAAAGTCTAACTCCTTAGATACCAATCTTACCCACATGAGCTTGCTAACAATATGTGGCATAGCTTTGTAATCAGCTTTTGCACTACACCAGAAAGACACAATAGCCTATAGTAGATTTTTTTGTCTAGCTTTGACCTAGCGTAGTCTTCATCAGAGAAAACCTCAATTTTCAAGTGACCATTATTTTTAAAGAAAAGACCTTTCCCTGGCACTCCCTTGAGATATCTCAAGATCCTCTGAGCTGCTTAGAGATTGATCTTCCGTAAGTGTTCCATAAACTAGCTTACTACACTTAGTGCAAAAGATATATCCAGGCACGTACCTATGGCATATATAAGCTTCCCAACTTGTCTCCTATGCAATGTTGTATCATTCAATACTACACTTTGGTCATCGTGCAGATTGAGTCCAACTTCCATCAGAGTATCTACCAGTTTAGCTCCCAGTAGTCCATACTAATGTAGCATATCGGTTATATACTTTCTTTCAAATAACACCAGTCCTTTGCTTCTTGAACTTCGACACCCAAGAAACATTTCAATGCCCTCAAGTCTTTGGTTTGAACTTCTTAAATTCTAGGGGTATCACTACCACACAATATAATATCATCCATATATACAAGAAAATTATGATCCCTGAAGGCCTTTTCATGACAAACAATGAATGATCACAATGGCTCCTAGAGAAGCCCATAGACATCACTACTTGGCTAAAATTTTCAAACAAAGCACGAGGGCTTTGTTTCAGGCCATAAATTGTTTTCTTGAGTTTGTATACCTTGTGCATATCCCCCTAAGCAACATACCCGCAGAGGTTGCTCCATGTAGACTTCTTCTTTAAGGTCACCATACAAGAAGGCATTCTTTATGTCTAAGAGTGACCCCTGAGTAATAGTAATAGATACCAGAATGCATACTGAGGACAATCGAACAACTAGAGAAAAAATTTCAAATACATATACGCCATAAGTTTGTGTATATCATTTGGCCACAAGATGAGTTTTATACCTCTTAACTGAGCCATCAACTTTATTTTTTATTGTATACACCCATCTCCAGCCAACTATTGCAACACCTAAAGGTAAACCCACACAATTGCCAAGTTTCTCGCTTTAACGAAGTAACCATCTCAGCATCCATGGCTTGCTTCCACTGTGGAGAAGACATAGCATCCTGCACTGAAGAAAGAATAGTGCAAGCAGAAATAGACAATGCAAACTTTCTATAGTTGTCAGACAACTGATCATATGACACAAAATGAGACAACGGATGATGAGTACCTATCCAAATACCTTTCTTTAAAGCAATAGGTAGGTGTAGATCACTTAACTTAGGATCCTAAGACGGAGGCGAGTTATGGTCTGGCATGAGAGAGGAGGTCATGGGTTGAGAGTGATGCACCTATGGATGCTAATATACCTACAAGGATTTCTCAATAGTGGTATTTGGCATAGGTCCAAGACAATCATCAACCACCAAAGGAATAACTGACTCAGAAACTGTGGAAGAAGATGGCACATCATTGGAAGTAGTAGACTCAAAAAAGGGAGTATCCTCAATGAATGTGACATTGAAAGATACAAATGTTTTCTAGTAGATGAACGAAGACACTTTTATCCCTTTTTGTACTCGAATACCGAAGAAAGACACTTAACTGCACAAGGAGATAACTTATCTATGGATGATCCCAAAACATGAGCAAAACAAACACATCCAAAGATACAAGGAGAAACTATAGACAATGGAGTTGAAGGCCAAAAAATCTAAATAGGAATTTTACCTTCAAGGATAGATGAAGGCATCCTATTGATCAAGTAGCATGCAGTAAGCATCGCTTCACCCCAATAGTGCTTAGGAACCTTCATATGCAACATCATAGTGCGAGCTACTTCCAGTAGATGATGATGTTTATGCTGTGCGACCCCATTTTGTTGAGGAGTAAACACACATATCCTAACTTCAGAACAAGTACCCTCATTACCCACTACTTTCAATAGAATTATGAGGGCAAAATCAACTTTGGTATCTAAAGAAGAAAAAGGGGGTAAGGTGACAGATGTTACTGCACTTAATACTTTGGGCCCTTGGGCCCTAATTCTAGCTCAACAGACTAATCTCGAGGCCGAACAGGTCTTGGGAGAGGTAGAGGTAGAGACAGTTCAGGCAAAGGTCGAGGTAGAGGTGATGGTAAGTTTGAGAGAAAGTGTATCCATTGTGGACAAACTAACCATAACTCTGATAGGTGCTAGATAAAATTTAGAAAACCTGCTTGGGAAAACTCTACCAGTCATGAGACCAATGGGATAATAACAGAGGTTGTTGCTCCTGTCCCTTCAGGGGGAATTGATGAGGTACAACAACTATTAGCAACAACAACAAATTATGCAGCACCTAGTTCCGTTATCAGGTGGTTCATTTTCGGCATCCATGGTTCATGCTCCTAACAGGCCACTTAAGGTATGTCCACTCTTCATGTGTCTTCTTCTCCTACCTAGGTTATTGATTCCAGATCTATTGCGCACATGTCAAGTATGTCATCCTTGTTTTCTAAAATAAAAAAGTCATTATATATAAAACAAATAAACTTAGTTGATGGGTTTATTTCTTCAGTTCACAGTGTAGGTATTGTTATTCATGCATCCTTCCTGGCTCCTCAGTCTGCTTTACTAGTTCTTAAATTTCCCTTAAATGTGGTGTTAGTGAGTTAGTTAACTAAATATATGAATTGTTCTCTGACGTTTTATCCTACTCATTGCTTATTTCAGGACCTTGTGATGAAGAGGATGATTGGTTCTATACTTATGAGAGATGATTTGTATTATTTGGAGAATCACCTACCAGATAATACACTACATGTGCTTCATACATCTCCTACCTCATTCTAGTGGCATTTTGCGATTAGGTCATCCTTTGTCGACAAAATTGATTCAAGTCTTTCACAATTTCCTTCCAATCTTACCTTTTGGTATGAGTCGTGTCAACTGGGCAAGCATTACAGGAGCTCCTTTCCAACCTCACATGATAAAACAAGTTAGCTATTGGAGGTTATCCATTCAGATGTTTAGGGTCCTTGTCCTGTAACTATCTGTTTGGTTGTAGGTACTTCATTTTATCTATTGATGATTTCAGTAGGTTACATGGGTCTAGCTCCTTCAAGAGAAGTCTGAATCATTTGATGCATTCAAACTTTTTTTCAATGAAATAAAGAATCAATTTTCGGCTTCCATTTGTATTTTGTGTACTGACAATGGTTTTGAATTTATGAATCATAAGTTTGATAGTTTTTGTCAAAATCAAGGGTATTTTGGTCATTTTACGTTATCGTATATTTTGTATTATGGCACCATCTTGTTCAGCATATTTGATATAGTCTATGTACAAATTTTTATATTCATGGGAAGAGTAGAATGGGAGTTGTAAGGGAATAAGTGAGCATTTTTGTTTTTTCCATAATTTATTATCTAAACCTAATAAATAGCTTTGAGGATCATGCACAACCTCCGGTGCAGCTCATTCAGAGCTTGTACCTCCTTTCTCTTCTGCTTCTCTCTCTCTCACACACTAAGTTTCACACTTTTTACATGGTATTAGAATAGTGGTCTTTGTTGGGAGTACATCTTAGCCAGAAAAATGCCTTCTTTTATCTGCACGACTTCACAAGAACAGGGTTTTTCAAATCTCCTCGATGACTGATTGGTAAAAATTATTTTTTTCTCCTTTTTCTTCTGCCATAACCCTAGGGTTATTGGTTCTATCATCATTTGAAGAATTATTCATGCCTTGATTGCCCTAAAAATGGTTCTTTTATAGAGATCTTGGGATGTGTGTCAACTATCCCTAATTTTGTAGTATATCAATCTGTATGCTGATGCCAACCCTAATTGAGGCCTACTCTTGAAAGATCTTTTGTTTGTCTGCTATATGGTGTTGATTTGAGCACATGCTACTTGTGCACATCTCATTCTTGTCCTAACCCTAATTTTTACGAAGTGGGGCATACATCTTTTTAATTTGCGAAAGTGTTTAGATATTGAAATTGAATATTTTAGTGACTCTATACTTATTCTATGGCTGATTTCAGTGAATTTTATGTACCATCCAGAGATATGGGTGGATCTAATGGTAAAGATGCGTTTATGATATCTGAGAAGTTGACATGACCGAATTATCTCAATTGGGCCAAATCAGTGAAAATGTTCTTGAATGGTAGAAAGAGGACAAAGTATATCCAAGACGACCCTCCAATCCCAACAACTAATGATTAGGAAACTGAAGACAACCAACTTATGACTTGGATTGTCAACAATATTGATTCAACATTAAGGAATCAAGTGATGCATTGTGAAACTGCAAAAGATATGTGGGTCTCTGTGGAGTACTTATATGCTCAAGAGTGCAACTTATCCATAGTTTATGAATTTCTTTGGTCTTAAAAGGGTAACAAGACAGTTACAAAATTTGATAACACATTTGTGGCACTCTGGCAGGAAATTAATGTGTATCATCCATTCATTACAGATGGGCAGGAATTGAGGAAACAACAAAACCATCTACTGGTGGTAAAGTTCCTAGATGGTCTAGGTGGTGAGTTTGACAGTATTAAGGCTCTGATACCACATAAAAAGTGTAAACTTAGAGAGAGAGAAGAAGAGGAGAGAGAGAGAGTAGGAGAAGAGAAAAAGATGCACAAGCTCTGAATGAGTTGTTCTGGGGGTCGTGCATAACCCACAATGCTATTTATTAAATTTAGATAATAAATTACATAAAAGACAAAAATGCCCCCCTCACATAAAAATCACTTATTCCCTTATAACTCCCATTCTACTCTTCCTATGAACATTTTGTACATAGACTAAATCAAACATGCTGAACAAGATGGTGCCATAATATCAAATATCTGGTCATGTAAAATGACCAAAATACCCTTGATCTGATTTTCTCACACAATGTCTACTTTTTAACAGCAAAACGTTATATAAAAAAGACAACAAGATCAATACCCACATAGAAGGGACAAAATGACTATCAACCAAGCTTTTAGAAAGACCAAAACATAGCACATTAGTAGCATGCCCACCTCAATTTTATGTAGATAGATAGATTTTATATCTTTTTTTATTGAATGTTGAAAGTCATAACCTAGTGAAATTAGAACCCAAGATACCTCACATTTCTCCCCACATATGGCCATTGAGCCAAAGGCTCAACCAACACAGATATCATGTGTATACCGTAACGTAGATATAGATATGGCTGTAGATATGGATATAGATACATTATAGATATATAGATACAGATACAGATATAGATATAGATACAGATACAGATATAGATACAGATACAGATATAGATATAGATACAGATATGGATATAGATACAGATATGGATATAGATATAGATATACAGACAGGCCCAGATGTCAATGTATTTGAATGTTCATTACACAAACTACAACCCAAACCTCAGTAAAATAAGGCCTCACACTAGAACCCAGCCGTGGTTGCCTGTCTATTAGTACCTCCGATTTGTTTATGAGGTGTTGGTGAGGAAAGAGGGTTTTCTCCACCACACCCAAGATTTGCTTAATTGAGCCTCTCATTGTTCTTATGCTAAAAAGTATTTTACCCTGCTGATCTGAGTAACAAAGTGGAAGCCAAGCTAGCATCTGATGCAGTTGCTAATGGAAGTCAGAGGCCAATTTTACATAGATCGTTGAACATAACAACAACAGCATAAAAGATCCAATAATTTTGAGTGAGCCAGTTTTTCTCTGGTTTAGATGTTGCATGGTGGAAAGGACTGACCAAGTCAGGATCACCAACTAATCCTAACGTAGAAGTAAATAGATAATAAAAAATAACTGTCTTTTCAGGGTAGTTTCTCCAGCTCAAGTACTATTATGGGCCTTACAGAACAGAATGGATAGAAAGTTTTTCTGTAGACCTAACAAAGGTTTTCTCTGCTTCACATAATTAACTAATCAAAATATCCTCCTTCCTTTACTTCTTATGTGTGAGACAAATATCTGCTGCTAGAAAGATTAGTCCAGGTAGTAATTCCAACTCCCACATTCTTCACTATACTAAAAGCTCAAAAGCACAAAAACTATCTTATGTAAAACAAAAGATAAGATTGGCATTATTTTTCACAACATAATTAAGCCCTAATTATTCTATTTCACTTTATTTCACCCCTATTTTTGGCTAAACAAGAACCTGTTTTTTTCTGGGTTGCACTCCTGGTTGTAGAATCATCAAGAAATAGTAACAGCTGCTAACACTGCTTGCCAGGGTAATTTAACTACATGATGTACAGTTGTAACAGCAGTGTAACAGCAGTCCTACTTGATGTCCATTATAACAACAGTGCAGTTTCTGTGTCTGAAAAGAAAATTTTATTGTGGGGGAGTGCCTCAGATATTTTCCTAGTTTTTGGTGAGACGAATGAAAGTTCTCTGAATAAACAACATGGGAGAGTCCAACTTGCTCAAAATATGGCTGCAGTTCGAAGCCAAATCTGCATAAATGTTTTAAGGTGACATCACCTTAAAGCCGTATGAACCACATTTGAGACGACTAACTCAATAATCTCGTTCCAAACAGCATAAAGGATATAGATGTGAAAATGATGTTACATTATTGGCTACCAAAATCACATAAAGCAGATTTCATCTTACAAGCTCCAGATTCTAAAATTCTCAAGCCTCTAACATGCAAAAACCCGTATAAAACAATAAATAGCAGATACTTATGCCCTCTTTCAACAGAACATTTGAACGTCTGAAGGAGAAGAATTTTCCCATTGAAAAATGATTTTTTGTCTCATCTATTATAATCAACAATACCTACATAAATTTCTGGCTTCAGCAAGATAGATCAATCGGTTACAGTAGCCAATTCATAAAACAACAAATATAAAAAAGTGACATTCAAGAGTAACAGGAAAATAAAGACGAGGCAGGTTAAATGCCTACCTCTCCAGAAATTCGAAACGACAGCAATAGGAGACTGAGAGCTCGTTTTCTCTCTTTCTAATCCGACCTGGCTAGCTTCCATGATCAATCAATCTAATCTAAAGCACTGTAGGTTTTCGTTTCTCGACACAATTGAATTCTTGGCCACGTTCAGCAGGTTTTTGGAAAGGTCGATTTCCTAATCTTTACAGAATTGAGCATGATGGGTACAAGAACGATTTCGAGCGAGAAGAAGGATTACAGTGAAAGGACTTGCTGCGTCTCTCTTCTGTTGGGACTGGATCTCCATTTTGCCAGTTTGCCTCTCAAGTTTTCACTTTAACTAAAAGTTTTTTTTTTTGTGAAATAGTCCCTTACTTGCAGGGAATGTGTTAGAGTGATCCCTATTTTTGTACAACTAACGCACGAACCTTGGTCTTGTGCCTGTACACCAACCACATATCCAGAGAGAGAAAATTGAATAGAAATCGAAATGGTATAAAAACCTCAGAAAAATGTGAAATTAAGGGACTAAGCCGTTTGACTCATAACTTGAGGAAGGGAATGAGTCCAATCAAATCTGAGTCAACTAGTTAGTATGGTCTGAGTTTTATAGCACTGATTTTTGGAATGTGTTCACTTAGAGAGTTCAATGCATCTACATTTATGGAATTTAGCTACTAGGTTTCTAGACCATAAATATATATAATAAATAGTTTAAAATATAAAATTTTAAAAGTTAGGTCACTTTTAAGTTTCGGAGATATGTCATGGTCATACTAAAGCTTCTAAGTTGGCTCGACTTGTTCGAACAACTTTCTTCTCCTTGTATGTTGCTTTTGTTTGAACACCTAAATTTGTTTGGGAAAATTTTCATTTGAAGCTTGATTGCTTTAAATCATGTTCAAACCTAGCATATTGTTCGACCAACATATGTGAAGGTTTTTGCTCTATTTTTTATTTAAGCAACTTTTTCTTTATCAAACTCCAATAACTTTTTTGTTGTCAAATTTTGTTCAATGAAAAAATTTTGGACGAACAAATTTTATTTAGAGTTGCTTCACATCTTATGTTCAAAATTTATTCGAACACTAATTTTTATTCAGACAATTTTGCTTAAGAGACTCAAGCCCTTCAAGTTATTATTGAACAAAAAATGTTGCTTGATCAAGTTGTTGGTCCCCTACTATCTTCACTTAAAATCTTATACAATAGGTTGGATCTTGATTGAACAACTTTCTTCTAGAAGCTTTTGCTACTCGAAATATGTTCGAACAACTGTTCCAAAAATTCTTTTGATTAGTTTTAAATTCTTTTTAAATCTTTGAAGGCATAATAATAGTCTGAAATATTTATTATCATCAAAACTATATTGAATAGGGATATTGAGATCAACAATTCAAATGTCTGATAAGCATCTAAATAGAGATTTTTCACATAACCAAATATTTAAAAGCTAGCATTTGAATGCATCAGCACACCCAAATGTTGTGCCCAATTAACAACCCATTGTCTGATCCAACATACTATTAAAGATAAAGTTGTACTTGAATTTACTTATGTTAGCATGCCCTTTCTATGTATGTAGGAGTCTTTACCCTAACATTGACAAGAGTACTTTGTCATATGTAATATTTTTTTCTTATTTTAAGTAATGAGGATGAGAAGAACTTGACCTAATTCAACGAAGTGTCTCTCACTCAAGCTTCATCTTCTTAACTCTCTTCCATCTCTCTTTTTCTTTGCACTACACTTGTTCAAGCTAAGAACACTGATTAAGGCCTTATAAATCAATATGTTATCGGAATAGAGATTCTAGGGTCTTTATTTGCAATGCTCATCTTTTGTTTGATGCTAAATTGAAGGCTATCATGGTTGGAGTAAAAAAGCTAGAGAAGTTGGCATCTTCCTCACTAGATAAGCACTAGAAAAATTTCTCTTCCTTCCTCATCAAGTCCTCGTTTTCTGGGAAGTTGGTCAGTTTCTTTTATTATTATTTTGCACGAGATTTTAAGTTTGTTTTTTTGGTCATTGTGCACATAAAAAACCTAAGGTTTTTGCTTTCGAGAATGTCATGCTTGTTGCCTTCAGATTTTAGCCCATTAAATTACTTCTCTAAATCCAATTCTTCTTCTTTTTTACCAGCCCTTGAATTAGGGCTCGAGGAAAGCTAAAGTGAAACATCCTTCGTGCAACTAAGGACAAGAGTATTTTGGTTTATCTTTTGAAAAGTTGCTACTTATATTCCTTTACTTGTTCAAGAGGTTGCTACATAGTGTGCGTCTTGCTTTTTTTTAATGAAGTTACCAAATCTAAACAACTCATTTTAGAAGTTTTATTTTAGCTTTGTCTTTAATTTGTATTTTCTAAATGAGAAATCAAGGTTTGGTCTCTTAGGACCAAGGTGATTTCATGATTTTTTTCTAACATGGCTGCAGGTGTAACTAATCCCTACTTGAAAAGGCTAATTTGTTTTCTTCTAGAGAAATCAAGGTTTGGTCTCTAAGGAGCAAGGTAGTTTCATGATATCTTTTAAAACATTGCAGAAGGTGTAACAAATCCCTCTAATGTTCTTGTAAATACTATTTTTTGAAAATAACAACTATTCCACTTAAAGGTGTGTTCGGTTATTTATCTTGGTCTGAGTTAATCAAACATTTGTTTATTCTTCATGGTCTAACTGATGATCTAAGTAGGCCACCACCATCAACCAATGAAAAAGATGCCAACCACAAAAGGTGGCTGGAAGAGGACACTCTAGTTATTAATTGGTTGATAAATAACATGGAAGAATCTGTTACAAACAATATTGTTCATCTCGAGTTTACAAAGATTATATTGGACTCTTGTGGAAAGATTTATTCTATTTTTAAAAGCATCCACATGCTTTATATTTTTTGAGGCCATGTACAAGAAAAATCAAGGAGATGATCTCGATGAATACTTTGCTTGATTCAGAGGATTCCTTAGCTCGATAGTAAAGCCACATTTTGATTATATTTAAGCCATCGTGCATCGAATTCTAGCAAAGGCACAAGATTCTCAACTAATGCCCATATGACATCTACTATGTTTTATCAAATTTGGCCCGGTTTAAAGGAGTTACATAGGAGTGGGAAAATGATCAATTAGCTGCTACTATATGTTTGGCTAATATTGAGTATTTTCTAGTATAGTTGGACGTTATCGATAGCTGATTTGTGGGTTTTTATTTTTTGGTATAATGCAGAAAATGGATAAAAGTTGGATGAAAATTCTCCACAATAGACCCTTGAACGAAGAATATAAGAAGGGGATAAAGGCATTTATTCTTATGGCACACCAATTGAGTGGTAGGGTAAGATAATAAGATGCATTGTCCATACAGAGTTTGTGCTAATATGTTTTTTCAAAACATATGCTTGATAGAGGATCACTTGTATGTGAACGGGATGTTATCTAACTATGGTGATCAATTTCCACCATCATTTTTTGATATAATTGTCCATCTAAAAAAAATTTAACCTCAAGAAGCACTACTATGTGGTCGGTAAAATATCAATGGATGTATCTGATTAAGAGGTTCCTTCATAAATTAAAAATATCAGTACGGAATAGAGCTCATAAAAAGGTTCAATTGCAGAAGCATATATTGAAAATGTGTTGAATTTAGGACCCCATGATTGAAACCTCGAGCAAGATGAGAGAGGGAGAAGAAAAAGAGCAAAGATAGAGAGAGAGAGAGAGAGAGAGCTCAGCTAGATAGGAGAGAAGAGAAAAGAGAGAAAAAGAGTTTAGGCTAGAGAGAGATTCTTCACGAGTTAAAAAGTGGAGAGTTTGATTGAACCCTTCAACCAAGACCCCTATTTATACTATCTTCAATACATATTTAGAGATAAGATAATATCCCTAATATCCCTAATTACATCAATCATGATTATCCAAAACTACATAAATCAAGGGAAGATAAATCGATTTCATTAATTAGGGAAGATAACTCAAATACATTAATCAAGGAAGATTGCCAAATCTTCCAACTCATGTGATAAGGATGCCAGCTCATGTGATGACTCATCATGCTACCTCACGTGATCATGGTGGGTCCCACTTTGTAACACTCCCCCTCAAGCTGGGGGTGAGAAAATATCATAAATGCCAAACTTGCTGCAGATGGTAGATAAGATCTTATGAATTACTAGTTTGGTGAAAATATATGCAACTTGCCCTTGTGAAGAGATATGTTTGAGAGATTATATACCGGCTTGGAATTTCTCTCGTATGAAATGACAATCTACTTCAATGTGCTTGGTTCTCTCATGGAAGATTGGATTTGAGGTAATATGTATTGCTGCATGATTATCGCAATGTAGATCTATAGGGGCTTCTTTAAAGAATCCTAGTTCGGTGACAAGGGATTTGATCCATAGAAGCTCACTAATTGTGTGTGCCATGACCCTGTATTATGCTTTTGCACTAGACCTTGGCTTCTTGCTTCTCCATGTAACCAAGTTCCTTCAAACCATTGTACAATATCCCGAAGTAGATTTTCTGTCATTTGGGGCTCCGGCCCAGTTTGCATCTGAGAACCCTTCTATGTTGAAGTGACCATGGTTCTTATAGAGAAGCCCTCTTCCTTGGGCTCCGTTCAAATATCGCAATATTCTTTTTATTATTTTTGTTATTTTCTCCTTTAAAATTTTGGCTCGAGCTCAGTTCCAATTTTAGGCTTGAAGCTAAGCTCAAACTCAAGTTCAACGTATTTAGTTCTAGCCAAGCTCGAACATATGCAGGTTCGAGCTTGGCTAGGCTCAATGCCATCCTTATTTGTCATTGTTGTTTTTGCAAAACCTATTCCTACTTCTGAGGATATGCATCAAAGCCTCAACTTTCAATCCAGTAAGTGCTTTCTAGTCTCCTTCAGATATTTTTTTTAAGACATCTAATGGCCAACAACGTCATGGACCCAAGATGCCTCTTATAGTAAGCCTTCAAAACTCATCTTCTTGTCAGCTCTTAGAAAATTAGTTACAATGGGATATTACAATTTAACTTTTTAGTACTTAATTAACTTTTTCTTGCATTCCTTCTAGCCCATTTTCATGGCCATTATTATCATACATAATAATTTGACACTATTATACATAAAGAGTATGAGGAAAGGGGTGGTATTTGAGCCCTAATTCCTCTATTTCCATCACACTCTCTTTCTTCTCTCCCCCTCATGTTCCTCTCACTTCTTATTCTTCATTATCTTAATTCTTCTATCTCTTTCCAATCGACAAGCAACTAAGAAAAATTCAGATTAATATTATGGTGGACCCTAGAATTTAACATGGTATTAGAGTATGTATTCTAAGGTTTTTTTTTTCTTTGCCTAGTACCTATTCTATTTTTTTGTTGCATAAGGATGTATTATTGGCTCATCATTCTTCATCCATAAGTTGTGAAATCATTTTTTGTATTTTTTGTTTAATGGTCTGAATTGAATTGTGGGTTCATTGTTTTATTTCATGCATGCAAATTCTACCTTAAATGCAGCAACTAGCTCTGAGTTATAAAGCTTGGTCTTTTTCTGTTGTTGTTTCTGTTATGATACCAATTATAGTCTAAGGGGGGAGGGCTTGTTTTGGAAATACAAGTGACCTAAAGGTGGAGTTGTGTAGGTTTAGGTTTGGGATAAAGCGCAGTATGGAGGATGAAGGAGGGTGAATAGGTTTGTTAAATTTTACTTCCTAATTTGACTCCTTTCCAACTTAAATCCTAGTGAGCGTAAATATTAGTCAATTCAGACATTGCACACATGAATTTACAACCAAAGTATAAACACATACAATCAAAGTAAGCGTGAAAGCAATAAAAAATAAATAACACAGTATTTGTAATAATTTATAATCTTTCCATAGATTTCAAGTCCATGTCCAAAGTATTTTTTCACTTTGGAGTTTCAATTAAGTTTAGGTTTTCCTAGCATATCTACATAAAATTGCCTCTAAGGTCAATTACAATGTTGCCTATACTCAATTGAGTAAAATAACCAACTTACAATGACCCACATTTTCTTAGTCTACAACAACAAATTGATGGCCCAGGTAGCTTCTCAAGAGGGGGGTGAATTGAGAATTTCAAATTAAAGATAAGTAGTGCACATAAAGAAAAAATCATGTAATATGGCAATTTCAATTTAAAGTAAAATTCACACACCATATGAAATAAAAGAATTTTTGTTATCGATGTTCCCCCAATGGTATTCACTGCTCAAGAACCATTTTTTGGAAATTTCACTATTTCTAGGCTCTAGTAGTTGGAATTTACGCAAAGAGATATCGGCCCTCTTTGAGCCACGTGTAGTTCAATACACGCTTTCTACAAACTCAATCTCTCTAAGAGATTGGCTAGATTCTAGCTCAAGCTAGGTTTTTCTGTCTAGATTGAATATGTTCTAGATGAATGTTTCATAAATTGAAAAAAGGAAAAAGAAACTTACACTCAAAACTTGGAGAGTAACTTCCCCTTAAGAGATCCAAGCTTCCACTTTTTTTCAGCGCAAAGTAAAGTGTTTGGGAGCTTGTCTATGATGATTTGCAAGGAATAGGAGGAGGAAAGAGGCTTGAAAATACAATTGGGAATCACTCTTTCACTCAAAGAGCACTTTTGAGAAGTATTACAAGATTGAAAATAATGACTTTAGGGATTTTCCAATATGTGCTCATTAACTTCTCTATGTGTGGTTTGGTGGGGTATTTATAACTTCCCCAAGCCAAACTAGCAGCTTTGCCCATTTCCAAAAATCAGACCATTGATTATCGATCAATCAGTCATAAATTCTTTTTGTGTCAGGATGTGACTTGTGGTCGATGGATTGATCGACCAATATTTTACCATTTATCCTAAAATGTTAAGCTGATCAATCGTTACCAAGGGATAATCGATCAATCAAAATTCCCTCTAGATATGCAATGCAAGTATGATCGATCAATAAACTTCCTATGAACGATCATGTTTTATGTCACTAACTAGGAAGATTCTATCTGATCGATCAATAGTGTGGGATGATTGATCATTCCATGTATGTTTGCTTGCACAACGTTGATCGATCAATCCAAATGGGATGATCTATCATACTTTATTGCATGATATGCCCATGTTTTGGATGATCGATCAATCGACAATGATTAATCGATCATACTTTATAGTCTTCGACTGCACACTTTTGAATGATCGAACATTGATAGACGCTAATCAATCATTATAGTGCCAGTTTAACTAAATTGATTTTTAAAGCATGAGAATGATTGAGTCTAAGTGCTCTAACATGTTCCACATGATGTATATGATGATCCTAAGCATGATTATATGTAATTTATGTCCTAAAGCTCCTCGTATACCATTGTACTTTAAAGAATGTATGTCCTAAATCTCTCTAGTCTTCTTGTTATCTTCTTCTTCAAGGGAACTTCTTCAAGAGATGTCCTTTAATGTTGCTTGAGGTCTCGTGTAGGTTTGATCATTTTAAAGTTTTAGACCTTGACATGCATTGTCTATTGAAGGTAAAATATCTAAAATACTTTAGTTTGAAATTTGTTAGTTCTATTAAGTTTAGTTATCATTAAAATCAGTAAGGTAATCGACCTAAGGTCAACACAAACTAGGCTTTCAACCTAGTCCCAACAAAGGGAATTTCAATAACATACTACACAATCTAGCATAACCCACATTTGGGATTTTCACTAGTAGCTCACTAGGAACACAAGTCCTGAACAAACAGTGGAATTTTCAGTAGTAGCACACTAGGGTCACTAGGCCTAGACATGCAATGGGCTGTTTTTGAAGCATCTTCCCTCTCAAATCTCTTGAGATGAGAAACGATCTTGCCTTGCCAAGATGTGGCCAAATGAGTAACGGTTGCTTGCTTCACTTAAGCCTAAATCAAATGCTACTTAATAGAAATTTTTTACAACTCAAGATAAATAAGTAGACACCACAATTCTAATTACCTATTCAATATAAAAAGTAGCTCAAAGGTCCTTGTATTACCAAATTTAAAAAAAATAGTTTTTCAAATGGGGGATTCTCAACCAAAGCAACTCAACTCAAATATGATTTTCCAATTCAAGAACAGTAATCAAGCATCTGAATTTTAGCATTTAGATTTATTAGACAAGTTAAAATATTTCAAAGTGTGAGAGGAATGAAATTTAGATTTTAAAAACTCCCCTAATCAATCCAATATATGCATCCATCCCCTTTTTAAAATGGTCTAATCAACTTAGGGTCTTTCAATAGTTCAGGCAGCTCTGAAGCCCGTTGTGCCACTTGATGCGGATCTACTTCTTCTCCCTAAAGCATTGGCTGACACCACAGTTTACATATCTCTCCAAGGTAAGCCCATCTTCCCCTGTTGTATTTTGCCCACAATTCGATACTCGGCCCATAGCTCTATGTAAGGAGCCTCGGACATGCACTAGGCCCTCCACTTGTCATCATATATCCATTTTTTTTCTCACCATCGGTTGTCTTCTTCATGGGCCGTAAATGGTTTTTCACTATCAAGCACAATCAGGATGGTTTCATTGCTCGCCTCAAAGCCTTAACTATTGAAAATCTATACACTCAATGTTATGGAGTGCATTATGAGGAAAAAATTTCCCCAATGGCTAAATTAAACTCGACACACATCTTATTATCTCTAGCTGCTAGTTCCTCTTGGCCGATATATCAATTGGATATAAAAATTGCCTTTTTGAATGGAGACATTAAAGAAGAGAAATATATGCATGAACCACCTGGATTTATGGTTGAGGGGGAGTCGCTATGCAGATTGAGGAAGTCTTTATATGGGCTTAAATAGTCTCCTTGGGCTTGATTTGAGAAATTTAACCAAGCAATGTTGCGGTTTGGATTCAGCTGGTGCTCAGTAGATCATTTTGTCTTTGTCAAGAATACCTTAAAGGGAAAAGTATTACCAGCAGTTTATGTGGTTGACATCGTTTTCACTGGCAGTGATGCGAACATAAGGATGACATAAGGGTGTAACTAAAGAAGATGACGTATATCTACTTATGTCTTTTCTTTTATAAAGCTTGTAGCCCTAAGGGCATTATTGTCATTGTAAACCTCCTTTCACAACTATAAGTAGAGTCTCAAGGCATGGGGTAGACAATGAAGTCTCCCCTCCTCTCAAATTCATTCTAGAATGTTCCCCTCTCCCAAGCTCTCTCTCTCTCTCTCTCTCTTTCTCTCTTTCTCATTCAACACCTTTTCCCTCCCTCTTCTTACTTTTTCTTTTTCTTTTTCTCTTCTTTTATTTTTTTTATTTTTCCCTCTATCTTCTTCATTTTCTCTTTTCCCTCCATTTTCACTTCTCGGTTCTCCCCTTCCATGACCCACATGCTCGAGGCTATGTCTCCTGTTCTCCCCCTTTTCTTCCTCAGTTTTCCCTTCTTCTTCCTCCTTTGGTCCACTTTCCATCCTGCCATCGCCATTGGACGGCACTGCACAATGCAATTGATAGGTACGTCACTCTATTTCTTGTTTGTGCATATGAAAGGGGGGTGTTAAGAACCTAGCCAATACTACCCAAAAGATCGGCCTGTCAAGAGCGAAAGACATAGGTACTTAACCCAGGATTAGGGAGTCACTGTGGCCCATAACACCACATCCCCCCCTCGCGAGCCGACGACCACGGCGGTGCAACGGCACAGGCCCGACCCGGGTTCGTTACCTGGTGTTTCCTCCGACCCTACCTGTATTTTAATCCAGCCTTTGTGAGAGACACAACGACACTGGCCCAACCCGGGTTCCGTTACCTGGTGTTTCCCCTGGACCTACCAGTATTTAAATCCAGCCTCTGCACCATTTTCGAGAATCGAACTCATGACCTAGCCAAAGCTCTGATACCAAATGTTAAGCACCTAGCCAATACTATCCAAAAAACCGATCTGTTAGGAGCGGAAGACATAGGTACTTAACCCAGGACCAGGGGGCCACTGTGGCCCATAACAGGGGGAGTGGCCAGTGGGAACTGAGTGTGGGAGCACCAACATGTGGGGAAGGGACAGGGAGGGAAGAGAGGGTTGAGTTGTTTGCGGCAGAGAGAGCAGCACTCTGCGAAGAGGGTGTATGCATGTTAGGGGTAGGGCTTTGGGGCCAAGGCGGGTCAGTATAGATTTTTAATCATGCTTTTTAGTACCTTGAATATCAATTATGATGTTTAATTATGCTTTTAATATTTGTTAATATTATTTCAATAATGTTTTAAAGGATTATCATTTATGATTTTTAAATTATTTTGATTGAGTCCATGTGGCAAAGAGAAAATACCCTTCGTGAAGGAGGGGGACTATGGTGGGACTATCATATCAATTTTATTGTTTAGGATTTAAATTTTCTAGGGAAAGTCATCATTTTACTAGGTAGGTTGGTTGGTTGATGGTAGAGTATTACAACTAGTTTGATCGAGTAAAACTATAACAATAACTAAAAAAGCATAATGATATAATGACATAATACATTAAAAACGAGCATAAGAAATGATATGTAAACTATAAGTATATCTATAATGACGTACACTACAACAAAGTTGACTTTAACCAACAAATCTTTTTGAGGAAGAAGTTTAATTTTCACTGGCAGAACCTTCTACTAGAAAAAAATTTGTTATCAACTTTTCTTGGCTTACGCTGGTATAAGGTTTTACTACCAAATTTCAGCTACTAGTGAAATAAAATTTTCACTAGCAGAAAGAATCTCTGCTAGCAAAAAAAATTCGTGGTATCATTTTTTGGATAATTATTTATTCAAAATACATTGGGAAAGATCTCTGCTAGTGATAAAAAAAAAAAAATTGGCTACCTGTGAAATAAAATTTCATTAGCAAAAAGAATCTCTATCAACAAAAAATTTTTGCTGGAAGCATTTTTTGGATAAAAATATTCTACCAACAAATTTAAATTTTTTGAAAAAATTCTAGCAAAAATAATTAATTTTTCAAAAAGAATAAATTATTATCCTATTTAATGATTCATAATATTAAAAAATAAAATAAAATAAATAATAAATAAGAATAGAATTATATTATCAAATATCAAAACATTTTTGAAAATATACAAAAATTGTTTACAAAACTCAAAAATTTCAAATACAAAAGTAATAAAAAACTAAAGTCAATCGGTAGGAGGAGGATCTGGTGCCTGTTGGGTTTGAGTCTGCATTTGCATCTCTAACTTCTTAATCTTATTCCCTTGCTCCTCAATATGGTGTTTTACGTTTCTCAACTCCTCTTGAGTTTCACTCAACTCCTACTCTAACTCTATAGGTGGTAGGGAAGACGATGGTTGGGCCATCCTTGGTAGAGGCGGTTGAGACAAACCCAACCCCTTAATGTAGCTAGACTGAAATCCTTGAACCCATTTCACAATGGCACTCTCATCAACTAGCTCACCAGCCTCTTGTGCCTTACAAAAAAGCCATTGCTTCTCCTCCTATGAAAAAAAAACAAAAGGTAATTCAATTTAATTATTCAACCTCGAAATAAAATAAAATATTTATAAGAAAATCATACTTACTTATTGTTCTTCAGATCTATCAATCCACTTGTTCACATCGGACCAATGAATACACCAAAATCGCTCAATATTATAGCAACATGTACTCTAGATATTTGTAAGGACACAATGTAAATATGTTAGAATAATAGTACATTTGAAATAAAATATACACCAAGGTAAACAAACATACCATCTCCTCTATAATACGCATAAAATATTTGATCCCATGGTATGTTGAATATTTTGTTTTCTAACATTTTCAAAATTTAATTTGGAATATCTCTATAAAATAAAATTAGACATTGGTAAAATAAAATTAATTATTTTTAAAAAATCTTGAAAAATTGGATTACTTGATATAGGACCCTTACCAAGATGAAATCTTGCAAATTTAGATGTATATGATCAATCATAGTAAATTTTGCACAACCAGGGATTTAAAGCATGATCGATTAGTTAGGTTGATTGATCGATTAGTCATGTTTTCTGAAATGCATATAAACTTGTTGATCAATGCAACGATCGATCAATGAGCCTAAGAATTTTAAAGTAAATATTTTTCAATGTTAAAATACTTAATGTAGCCTAAATCATACTTAAGTTCCAAAATAGGACACTAAAATATTGCTTGATTGTTCGATCTATCATTGTATAATGATCGATCGAACAAAACTTTGCATAGCCAATTCTATAAAGCATGGTCGATCGATCTATTTAAGTTGATCAATCAATAGGCTTAGAAACTTTACCACTATAGTTGTTAGACACGAATGATTGATTATAGATTTTCATTGCTCGATCAAATACTTTTTTCATATTGTTGGTAATGGGCAAAAAATTACTAGTTTGAAAGGAGAAAGTTATAAATACTGCTCCAAACATTTTGAGCACGTTGAGTTGTGCCTATATTTGAATAGCCAAACTTTTTAAATTTGATTTGATACTCACTTCCTCATATTTACCCTTTAGAAGTAAATTCCAAAATTTCTCAAAATTTCATTCTCTTCAATCTTCATATGCATCTTAGTTTCTACCAAGCTCCCTACCCATTTTGATTCATGCTAAAATTCTGGAGACTTGGATCTCACTTGGTGAAAGGGTTGTCTCTCTATGTTTTTTTTTCTCTTTTTATTGGAAATTTGTAAATGTTCTCTAGGACCTTAAGTTTAGAAAGGAAAAGTTAATTAGAGGTAGAATCTAGTTGTAATCTCTTGGGAGATTGAAGTCATGTATTTGGGAATAGACATGACCTTAAAGAGAGTCAGAATCTCTTTAAGTTGTAATTTCAAGCTTTAGAGCAAGATAGTAGAAATTTCTCAATCAAGAGTTATTGGGTAGTTACTACCATTAGGGAAACATCTATAGCAAAAAAACTTTATATTCCTTTTTTTGATTGTGTGCATATATATATTAATGTTAAAATTCATGTTTAATTAAATGATTACAATGAATAATTAATTAAGTACGATAATAGTTTTTAATTTTAAATTTTCAATTCACCCAACAATTGGTATTAGAGTAGGCCACCCACTGAAATCAAAACCTGTTCGATTTTCATAACTCAGTTTCAAATGAGATCTCAAAAAGAAATTATGCTCCAAGAGAGTCATGAGCCCTTTTTAGCTCCCATACCCATTACTTCACAATACTAACAGTGGATATTAAGAATGGATTTTTTCTTACAATCTATTGGATTTGAATTATGGGAAACTATCCTTAGTGGACCCTTCATCCAATTCCAAAATATTAAAGAAAGGAACATTCTCAAACAAATATGTGATAGGGATGACTTAGACATAGCAAAATACAGTTGCAATGATAAGGCCTTGGAACTCATTCTTAGTTTCTTAGGTGATTAAGTAGTTGATTCTTACTTATCTTGTAAATCTATTAAGGATTTATAGGATAAATTAGAATCTAATCTTTCTAGGAACAAAGAATGTTTCTCTTCGCACTCTTTGTGCAATACGTTTAATGTTAACATAGAAATTAATGATTGTATGGACTTCTATTTAGATGGAAACACCATGTAAGATCTACATGAAATTTCTAAGAGTGATAGTGGTGAAGAATTGGACAAGGAAGAATTGAGGAGAAAATTTGATGAATCTATGTTCTCCCTTAGAAGAAGAGAAAAAGAAAACAAGAAGATAATGAAGCAGCTTTCTAAATTAGAAAAGGAAATTAATTTATTGAAAGCTGATTTTTCCTCAAAGCTTGAAGAGCTTAGAGAAAGCTAATCTCCAAGTGTCAAAAACTTGAAGTCTATTCTTCTTCTTGAATGAAAATGAAAATGTTTTCTTTAGGGTTTTAAAACTTCAGAAAGAAAAAAAATTACTAGAAACCCAAAAATGTATAGTTGTTAGAAAAGCCCATGATTTATCTAATGCATTAGAAGAACTATCTTTAAGAAATGTCACTCCCCTAAAATTAGAATAGGAAATCATGTGAGAAATTTAGAACTAGAATGAGACTAGAGAAAATAGAAAATCTAGTTTCTCTCATAGGACAAACGTGACCAAGGTCACAATATCATTTATGCATATGATTCTTGCTATAAATGTGAAATTATAGGACATTATGAATTTGAGTCTTTAGATTGAAGATCAAAGCTGAATAAGGTGAAGCAAATATGGATTCCCAAGGGAAGCCTAAATTTTTCTTCCAAAGTTGAGACAATAGGACCCAAGCTAATTTGAATGCCAAAGGCCACTTGATCTTCATATCAAGGAGTTGATTCTCCAAGCCAAGCTATATACTATATCAAATTCACCTAAATGGCTTGTCGGACATGAATTATGAAATTAAGACTTCATAATTTAATGTTCATGTCATTTCAAAGATTCCACGTATCAGATTTGGTATTGAGGATTGACTCATTGATAGTTTTATCGTTGAACCTCATACACCAATCTTTGAATAGTTTTTGAAGACTTGGAATTTTTTTGAAAATTAATTTCCTATATAAACTAGCACTTTTGAATCCAATGACTTAAGGAGAATAAGATTATCATTAACTAGTGACATGTTAAGGAAAGATCATGTTAGTTTCTAATCTAATCTGAATTTAGTTGATATATGTTGGAAATAACATTAGTTATTTATAAGTAAGGTTATGCTTATTAATTATAATGTGATTAGGCTTGATCCATATTTCATGTAACTATGGCTCAAGTAATTGACTCGTGTCAACTTGGACATTTTAAACCCATACTTTGAAATCAACGTCCATCTTAATTACCACATGGAATCACATGAATATACCCTTGCCTAACTTGAACTAGCCTTAAAGGGATAGGGCCTGCTCACCAAAACATAGAAGAGAAACCCTTTATAATGAGTAACTTTCCTTACACATATGTTGACGCAATCCCTACCTTCTCATAACCTCAAACAAAAACTCATAATTGAGAAAGGATCTTGCATCTTGTGTTTTTGAGTGTCTAGAGAGCTTAACAAGTCTATTTTGGATACTAGATACCATTTACCTTGTGGTATTAGTGGTTAAATTTAGTCCTAAATTTGCAAACTCCCACTTTCATTAATTGGATAGATAACACTTTGGAGTTCATATAATACATCTGATAAAGGTAGCTTTCGGTGACTCTTTATGAGTCAAATTAATTTTCCAAGAATTCATGATTTGTTACTTTTGAGGCAAATTAGCTTGGTATAGTTATCCAAAGAAATATTATAATACTCACTCCAAGATAGTTGCTTTATCTTTTACTACTTAGCCTAAAAATAAATTGGATTGATTTAGAGTATACTAAGTTATGTGAAATAAAGCTAGTTGTTTTACTACCAACGACTTAAATCAAGAGTCTAATAGTAGAAAATTTAAAGCCTTGTAGTTTGAGAAGCTTGAGCTAACTTTATGATCCTTATGATTTTTGGAGACAAACCAGTGCAAGTTGGTTATGAGAATTGAAAAGTTAAATCACCCTTACCTCATTACCAATCTTGAAAGTTGTTCTTGTGGAATTAAGCTAGCTCAGTAAATTAAGCTTTCCACATTAACAAAATTTTGCTTGGTACTTGGTTTCAACCTAGTTAAAAATCGAGAAATTAGATAAATCTGAAACCTTAAGCTTAGATTGGTTAATCTAGTACTCTTAGTGCTACTAGTATGAATTATTGACTTAGATTATATTTTATAATTAAATTCAAAGTCGTAAGTTCAAATTTAGTGTATAGTTATACCCATGACCAAGTGAGTATATGCAACTATATCAACATTTGGTAAATTTACTACTTTATGATGCACTACATTGACAATAATCGATTTGCTACTCTTGCAAGTCATGATAATTGACATACTTGGGAAAACTACAAGCGTGCATATTAAGGAAAATATCATTTTGTTGGAGAAACGAAAGTAAAATTATGTGCCTCCATACAAATTAATCAAGCCTAATGTGATAGAAATGGTTTTGGACCCAATTAGAAGGAAATTAGAATATCTTGAGGTCTTACTACCAATAGAACCTATGTATCCCAAAATAGAATTAAACATAACATCTTAGATAGTTGGCTATATTGGATGTCTTTTGACCGAAAAGTATATTGAAAATCTCTTGGTTTAGGCGAATCGGATTCATATTGCCATTACTCTTACTTACACCACAAGAGCTAATGAGTTGGGTGAGTTAAAAAGCATAATATTTGAGTATATGCATATTAGGCATTATTATTTAGGTAGTTGTTGGAATATGGGCCCAAGCCCACACGACCAAGGAAGACCCACATATCTAAGAGTATTGTAAGATGGGTCATACGATCAAGGAAGGCCCGCATATTTAAGAGTATTGTAAGATGGGTCACATGACCAAGGAAGACCCACATATCTAAGAGTATTGTAAATGGGCCACATGACCAAGGAAGGCCCACATATCTAAGAGTATTATAAGATGTGCCCAAGCCCATAAGAAGTAGGACCCACCATGATTATCACGAGCTGACATCCTTATCACATAAGTAAGAAGATCAAGTGGGACCCACATAGATAGCCACGAGTTGGCATCTCTATCTTATTGTCACGTCCTCATAGAAGAGTTTTAGTTTTAGTTATGTTGTCTTCTATTTATATTGAGTTATGTAATTATGTTAGGACTTATCTTTAAGTGTTAGAGTTTGGGTGTAATTGGGATAAAGATAGTTTTATTGTAATTAGACTCTACTACTTTCCTCTATTATAAATAGAGGTTCATGTACTCTGATTATAAACAAGTCAATGAAGTATTTCTCTTTTCCATAAATTTCACATGGTATCAGAGCAGGTTCTGTCAATTGACTTGGTCAACCCACAGAGGTAATGAGATCCTTTTCTGATCAGTTATCTCTAACAGTTTAGGTTTCGTATTTATCTTTTTTTCAGTCCCTACACCCGTTAATTGTTTTAGTTTTTTCACCTCTATATTGAGATTTTAATATTAAAAATTATATATTAACAGAAAGATATTTGAGTCTAATTTCTAAGGAATTTTTTTTCCAATTGGAGTTATCTACAAAGAGAAATTGATATTTGAAGTATCAAAGGTCAGATTGCAAAAGGGGTTCGATCAACAGCTAAAAACTTCAACTTCCAATGTACTTTATGTTATTAAGAACGAGACTTTATATGGAGAATTAGATATCAAAGGAAATATCTGTAAGTCTATTTTTTTACCTATTCAACCAATTCTCGATCTGAGTTTTTATAAGGAGATATTGATCTTGGAAGAGTAAATGGTCATGCAGGCAAAAGGAGAAAAAAATATATTGTTCAGCCAGATTACCGTGACCAAAATCTATTAGATTATTTATCTCAAAAGAAGTATAATTTATGAAGAGAAGTTATTCTTGGATGAAAGGTATTTAATTGTAGTTTCAAAAGGAGAAAATTTTATGCCAAACTGATCTATATTTAAAGATATATTCGCATTGAAAGAATTAAATGTCATGTTGGTATCCTGTTGCATTGAAAAATCCAAATTTTAGCCGACTATATTAGGAAAATATCTCAATTCTCCCTGGTTTGAGGGATTATTACTACATCTATTTTATTTGGGCTTATTACTACATCTATGATATTTGGTTCAAGTTGGGATCACTACTATTACCTCCCAGCTTGAGGGAAAAAAGTACAAGAAGTGCAAGAAATAAGTATTTTATTCCATATGTTGTTGATAAGTTTTATGAGAGAAAAATATTCAAGAAAGGGGGAGAACCAAAGATGAAGCTTTTGCATCTAAGAAATTTTTTTTGCATCGGATTATTTCATGGGTCATTTTACAAGGTTTATTATTTTGGTTCGTGTTATGTGGGCCCAAGCCCATTTCAGCTCCAGCTATTATGTCTCGTTGGATGAGACATTATTATTGAAGAAGTGGTACCCTCAGTATCCTTTCTCATACCATCCTTTATTTGACTCTCACAAACATCTTTGGGCCAACCCTTATTGTAACCATATGAGTGTTGCTACGATTGGGACACCGTGATAGAGGAACTTATTACTACATCTATGTTACCCATTAATTTCTACCATTGAGATTTGGTGCCTGGGTTGGGACACCATGATGAACGAGCTTATTACTACATTAATATTGCATCACTGTGATGGAAGAGTTTATTTCTACATCTATGTTATACACCCCCCCTCTTAATTGGCATTTATTACTCCTACCACTTGAGAGTCGTTGTCCTGTGGAGGGACATAGTGATGGAGGAGTTTTATTACACTTCTGAGCATTACGTATAGACCCACTACCTACAGAAGATAGGGGAATGCTCCAACCTACTGGAGTATGAAGCAATGTCATACGGGTTGGAGTAATTTTACTCTCACTTTTCTTATGCCAGCTGGGCCTAATGGAAGAGCCACCAGCGTGAGGGGGAGTGTTGGAAGACATGGAGGACTATGGTTTTATACTAAAAGATCATATACATCATTTACAGTAAACTGGGAGTTCATGATGTTATCTCACCCCCAGCTTGAGGAGGAGTGTTGAAAGATGGGTCCAAGCCCACACAACCAAGGAAGGCTCACATATCTAAGAGTATTGTAAGATGAGCCACACGATCAAGGAAGACCCACATATCTAAGAGTATTGTAAAATGGGCCACACGACCAAGGAAGGCCCACATATCTTAGAGTATTGTAAGATGGGCCACATGACCATAGAAGGCCCACATATCTAAGAGTATTGTAAGATGGGCCCAAGCCCATATGAAGTAGGACCCACCACGATTACCACGAGCTGACATCCTTATCACATAAGTTGGAAGATCAAGTGAGACTCACAAAGATAACCACAAGCTGGTTGGAAGATTAAGAAGGACTCACAAAGATAACCACGAGCTAGTTAGAAGATCAAGTGGGAACCACAAAGATATCCACGAGCTGGCATCTTTATCTTATGGTCACGTCCTCATAGAAAAGTTCTAGTTTGAGTTATGTTGTCTTCTATTTATATTGAGTTATTAATTATGCTAAGACTTATCTTTAAGTGTTAGAGTTTTGGATGTAATTGGGACAGAGGTAGTTTTATTGTAATTGGACTCTACTATCTTCCTTTTTTATAAATAGAGGTTCATATACTCTGATTATAAACAAGTCAATGAAGTATTTCTTTTTTCCATAAATTTAACAGCAGTCTTACTATAGAATAAATGTACTTGTGTTTTTGGATCTCTATTATGGTCTTAAGAATCTCATCTCATGTCTATGAATCAATTTTAAATTGAAAAGTTAATTCTATCGTGATGCATATGCTTGTATAGAAACCTACACATTAGCAATTCTCATTTAGTTGGCTACAATAGCTTAAAGAGTTTTTTGAATTTGCTTAGAGCAATTCAAATTTTTTTACTTATGCTAAATTAGATTTTGAGATTCACCCTTTCCAGAGTCGTGAAGATGACTGGACAGTCGTCACTCTGGACAAAGGGATTCGGAGCTGTAGAGCTCGCCTCCTTACAACACGGACTGGTCGCCGGTGGACTGGATTGGAGTAAGATGATTGATGGCTTACATACTAATCTCATTCCTAGAGTATGAGGTTAGATTTGTTAATCTTTTACTATTGAAAGATACAATGAGAATTAAAACTGTATATCTAAATTGCATAAAATTCTGTATGGTTTCAAGTGAGCCCTTAGAGCTCATGACTTAGTGAGTTCTTAGAACAAAATGGATAGAATAGAGGTGTGGACTAATACTTGTTTACCTAATGCCATGAACAAGATTTTATTATTGTTCAATTCTTGATTAATGATATTATTTCACTTCCTCCATGAAGACTTTGCTAAAGTCATGAAGAATGAAATTAATGGGTGAACTTTCATTCTTCCTTGGACTTAAGATAATTCAAATTGAAGATTAGAATTCTTATGATTTAGTCCATACATTTGAATTTTCAAAGACTTTTTTGAAACCTAAAGAGTACAACCATGAGTACATCCTTAAATGATGACTAGGATGACTCAGGCAGACCCACAGGATTAGGAACTAATATAGACATATATTAGGGTCTCTACTAGGGGTGGCATCAAGCCGAGCCGACCCCGAACCTACCTATGTTCGAGTTTGATTTAAATATTTCGAACTTGAGTTCGAGCGAGCCTAGGCTTGAGCCTAAAATTGTTATTGAGCTCGAGCCTAATAATTTTAACCGAGTTCGAGCTTCAACATTCATTTAAAATTTTTTAAAAAATACATGTCTCGAGTTCGTGCTCCAACATACATTTAAAACTTTTCAAAAAATACAAGTCAAATAAATCGTATATAAAATTATGCATAAATTTTACATAAAATTGAGAATGAGTCTGAACCTTGTTCAAGCCGAGTTTGATTTAAATATTTCGAACTCGAGTTCGAGCTTAACCTACATTTAATACTCTATATAAAATATATGTCAAATAAATTATATATAAATTATGCATACATTTTAAAAAAATAATGATGGGGGAGGTTCAGGATTGAATTTTAATAATGGATTAAAACACACCAATATTAATCTTTTTTACTCCAAATGTTGTCTAGCTTGTTTTGTAATTTTTGAATCTGGCCATAAATTTACTATGACCTCCTTAGTGCCTCTGGTTGAAAATTTATAATCTAGGAAAAACTAGAAATGTTTTTCCTATTATACATATTTCCAAAAAACCTTTAAATAAAATCCTATTACTATTACTGACTTATTAGAAAATTGCAAGAAATATGTTAAACTTTTCTTAGGAAAGTTAAATGGACCTCTTATTGCCTTTTATTGGGAAATACATAAAAATTAATATTCAATCTAATATATTACTATACTTATAGATAAATTTTTAAATCAAATAAAATGTCAAACACAAAATTGCAATGAAAATTGCCTCATGTTAAAAGTATTACAACATCAAGTGTCAAATACTTATTCAAAAATTTTCAATACGGTTTTTTAGCCCATCTTGGCAGGAAAATCTTACTTAAAAAATTATATAATATTTTTATCAAGAATTTACAATTAGAAAAATATTTACAAAAAACATGAGACACTAATAGTCCTTAGACACTTATTTCTACTAAAAAATGTATTTTCAATTTCTTCAATAGCGATGAGGAAGGAGAGTTTAAGGAATTTTTTTTTTCACTTTATGATCTCGAACATGCGAAATCATCTTCACACAAGGTGAAGAGGGGGAGGGGGAGGGGAGGGAGGGAATGTTTACTAAAAACATGAGACACTAATAGTCCCTAGACACTTATTTCTACTAAAAAATGTATTTTCAATTTCTTCAATAGCCATGAGGAAGCGGCGGTGACAGAAATAGAGGCGAAGGTGTGGGGAGGAATAAATCAGAGAAATAAATCGAACGGACGACTACAAAGGCGGCGATAGAGGCGGCCGACGAGCAGCTGTCGACAGTAATAGAGGCGACATCAATAGTAGACGGGAGGGGCTCGGTGATGACTAGGAGATCTCAAGCTTGGACCAAAATCCAGGGATACCGAATCGAACCGAGCCGGCTCGATTCGAATCCACCCCTAGTCTCTACCATTCTTGGCAGCTAGTGCATTACACTTATAGTTTTGCCCATGCGCCAGAATCCAATATGATCCTAGAGAATCACACCTAGTGGCTATAAAAGGTTTTTTTTTGGTACTAAGGTATTTGGTACTCACATCTATATTCTAGTGCCAATAGCTTAAGTAAGAACATGGCTTACCATTTTCAATCTAGTACCAACAACCGATTTTGGCTCAAAAACTATCAATTGGTATCATAATCAATAATTGGTATCAAAACATATTTGGTATCCTTACTCAAGATCTGGTTCAACTTTGACCAACAAATGGTATTATGCCAATCCAAATTGAAAAGTTTTGACCGAAATCAATAAGTGGACATTTCTACATGCCTTTAGAAGTCGATTGATTCTCTAAGCTAGGAGGAGACTTAGGCATCAACAAACGTCCTTAGACAAGTTAACTCATGATAAGTAAAGTGATGGATGTCCCCAATAGAATTCAAAACTTGAAATCTCAAGAGTAAAAGCCTAGGATGAACATTTCTCATATGACCCTTTACATCCTATGAGCTTGCTACTCGTAGTGCCTTGGCATGACATTTATACTATAACACATAAATGAAAAAATTTCTCTACTTTTTTACAGAGATAAAGGATAACAGAGATATCAGATAAAGATAAACTCACTTTGTAATTTGGATCCAGTTGGGGAACATAGCTGAAGAGTTGCACATGCTACGGATCTTGTTGTAAAGCTATAAATAATTGTCTCTTCATCAATGAAAAACATTGAGCTTATTACTTTCTTCTTCTATTTAATATCATCAATACGGTATCAGAGTGGAGCTCACAATCCTTGTCTTCTTTCTTCTCGATGTTGTCTATATTGCTGAAACCCACCAATGATGACCGCAGCTCCTCGGCCAATATCAGTTCTTCCCAATTCCTCTCTCAACTCCAGCAGCACATCCGAGAGGCTGGAACCTCTTGGAAATTTCTTTGCTGATGTTGTCGTTGACACAAATTTGGTAACATCGAGCCAATTTTTTTTCCTTCTCTATTACTCGTCGCCAATGTTAATTAATGTCTCCAACGACCACTCCTTCACCACCGATCCACCATCTACATCATGTCTGCAAATGTCGCAAGGCTATCTATGGTCTCAAGCAAGCTCCTCATGTGGGGTATCATGAGTTGCGCCAATTTCTCATCACCTCCGGCTTCACCAACTCTTATTCAGACTCCTCTCTATTTATCTCTCACACAGGTACTATTGTGTTGTATATTCTGGTCTATGTGGATGACATTATTATTACAAGAGACAATGATCAAGCTATGACACCATTCACCCTCATTCTAGCTTAGAGATTTTCACTCAAGGATCTTGGCTCCTTGACTACTTTCTCGGCATAAAATTTGTTCAACATTCTCAAGGATTACTTCTCTCCCAACACCGATATATCTCTGATCTACTTGCTCAACATATATGACAAATGCAAAGCCTATATCGATGCCTCTTTCCATGTCATCTACACTCACTCTTCAGCTTAACATGACACTCTCTGATCCATCTGAATATCGGACTATTATTAGTCTACAATACTTGTCTCTTACTCGTCTTGATATTGCTTATGTGGTGAATAAGTTATCTCAGTTTATACATTACCCTACTACTAACCGCTGGAATGCTGTCAAATGATTGTTGTGTTATCTTTGTGGAACTCTGGGTCATGGTATTGTACTACACTGACAATCTCCTTTATCTCTCCATGTGTTCTCTTATGCTGATTGGGCAGGAAACAAAGATGATTTCACTTCCACACGGGCCTATCCTATTTACCTAGGTCACAATCCTAACTCTTGGAGTTCTAAAAAATAATGGACTATGGCTCGCTCATCTACTGAGGCAAAATATTGATCTGTTGCAACCACTACAGCTGAAATTCGGTGGATCTTCTTTCTTCTCACTGAACTAGGCGTTTTTCTTCCACAACAATCGATGTTTTATTGTGACAATATCTATGTAGTAAATCTATGTTCCCATCAATATTTCACTCTCACATGAAACATGTTTTGGATTACCACTTCATTAGCGAACAAGTTCAGAGTGGTGTTCTTCGGGTTACTCATGTCTCCTCTGGTGATTAGTTGGCTGATGCTCTCACCAAACCGCTTCTGTGACCAAGCTTCCTCTTCTTGATGACCAAGATTAGACTCTCCTCTTGGAGTTCTTCAGGGGGTATAATAGAGATAAAGGATAACAGAGATACCAGATAAAGATAAACTCACTTTGTAATTTGTATCAAGCTACATCACATAGTTGAAGAGTTGTACATGCTACAGATCTTGTTGTAAAGCTATAAATAGTTGTCTCTTCATCGATGAAAAACATTGAGCTTATTACTCTCTTCTTCTCTTTAATATCGTCAATACTTTTGTCATTACTTGTACCTTACAAAAACATACCTTTTTGATGTATGATAAAAAGAGGGAGAAATTGTATAAGGGATAAGGTGTTGCACCGATTAGTCTACACCAAATAGGAACCCATACATGCATAAATCTAGGGGGAGTTAATTCCATGCATGTATAAATTAAGGGGAAAACTCATACTCAGGAAGCTAGTTCTTGAGTCATAATGCTAGACCATTTAGGACTTTACTTACATATGATTGATGAGTTTTGGAGCATCAAAGAAACTTAATCATTTGATAACAACACGCCATCCTACAAAATTATCAACATAAACTTTTATATTTATAAGATTCAATCTAGGGATTGTATCATCATCAAGAAGGGGGAGATTGTTATACCTATGGTAGAATTATATCGATCTCCATTGTTTTAATGATAACAAAATGGGTAGCTTGAAAGTGTGATACTAATAGTGTTATTTGTGTAGTTGGACACATTCTTTCCAGCATGAACATTATGAAGTTTATGACAAAAACTCAAGATAAACAAATGATGAATCAAATTGCTAAGTTAAGACCTAAAACAAAACAACTTCTAATGTTACAGCTGAGAAGAAGAACTTACAAAAGAAGATAAACAAAAGACTTGAGTATTTCTAAACTACCTTAGAATATTTTTAATCATGCTTAGAAACCATTTCAAAATACTGACACATGATCGATTATTACCTGCCAATGATCCATCATCCAAAGTGCAGTCAGGCTAAATTCATAAAGCGTGATCGATCAACGAACTGGATGGATCACATAAGCCAAATCTTTTAAAATAATAAAGCATAATTGATTAGACAAAAGTATGCCAGAAAGGGACATAAAGTATGATTGATCATACACCCATACATGATCAATCATACTGACTTTTGCATAGCCAGGGCTATAAAGCATGACTGATTAGTCGGGTCAATTGATTGATCAATCATGTTTTCTGAAATGCATATAAACCTATTGATTGATGCAATGACAGATCAATGAGCCTAAGGATTTTAAGGTAAATATTTTTCAATGTAAACAATCCGTTAGTATCGCCATAATCATGCTTAAGATCCAAAATAGGCATCGACATAAAGCTTTATTGATCAACCTATATAGGCTTGATCAATCATCCAAAAAGAAAATTGCAAAATATGTAAAACATGATCGATCAGTCCTATTGGCATGATCAATCATACATGATGTTGTCATCAAAGGCTATAAAGCATGATCTATCAATCATTATACAATGATCGATCATACAAAATTCTGCACAACCAATTTTGATAAAACATGATTGATCAATCGATAGGCTTAGGGAACATTAAAAATATAGTTGTTAAGCATGATTGATTGATTATACCTTTTCATTGTTCAATAAATACTTTTTGCAGACTTTTGGTAACAGGCAAAAAATGACTTGTTTGAAGGGGAAACTTATAAGTACCCCTTCCAAACATCTTGAGGACGTTGAGTTATTCCTATATCTGAATATCCAAACTATGGAAAGTTGATTTGAAACTCACTTCCTCATTTTTACCCATTAAAAGATAAAATTTCAAAATTGCTCAAAGTTTCATTATATCTTCAATCTTTATATGCATCTTAGTTTATACCAAGGTCCCTACACATTCTGATTCATGCTTCAATTCTAGAGACTTAGATCTCACTTGGAGAAAGGGTTGTCTCTCAAAAACAATTTTTAAGTTTGTGTATTTTTCCATTTTTCTTTTTCATAGGAAATTTGTAAAGGTTGTCTAGGACCTTAAGTCTAGAAAAGAAAAACCCACTAGAGCTAGAATCTAGTTGTAATCTCTTGGGAGAGATTGAAATCGTGTATTTGGGAATTACACCTGGCTTTAAAGAGAACCAAAATCTCTTAAAGTTGTAATTTCTAATTTATTAGAGCAAGATAGTGGAAATTTCCCAAACAAAGGTTCTTAGGCAGTGAATACCATTTGGGTAACAAAAAAATCTTTGTATTTCTTTTTATGGTTGTGTGCTTATCTTTTAATGTTATAGTTCATACTTAATTTTGTGATTCATATGAATGATTAATTAAGCATGTTAATAGTTTTTAATTTAAAAATCTTAATTCACCTCTCCCCCCCCCCCCCCCCCCCCACCCCCCACCCCCCCCCTCTCTCTTTTGATAAGCCATCTGGGCCAACACCACCCACAACATCTTTGTGTAAAGGCTCAAGTATTTTCTTCCATTTGATTCACATGCAGTGGGTGAAAACACTCAGAGTTTGTCTTTCTGGTGAATGACAAGTCTATCATAATTCTTATTTGTCTTGTTAAATCTTGTCTCAATACCATCCAAGTACAATGAGATAAATGTTAAAGCTTCTTTTTGTTACAAGGTGGGATCCAACATGATCACAAGAGCTGGTGAGACCCACCATGATCATATGAGGTGGCATGAGTCATCACATAAGTTGAAATCCTTATCACAAGAGTTGGAAAATTTGGCAATCTTCTTTGATTACTGTAATCGATTTATCTGCCCTTGATTTTTTTAGATTTGGATAATCATGATTAATGTAATTAGGGATATTAGGGATCTTATCTTATCTCTAAATATGTAATGAAAATAGTATAAATAGGGGTCTTGGTTGAAGAGTTCAATCAAACTCTGCACTTCTCAACTCGTGAAGAATCTCTCTCTAGCCTAAACTCTTTTTCTCTCTTTTATCTTCTCTCCTCTCTATCCAATCTCTCTCTCTCTCTCTCTCTCTCTCTCTCTCTCTCTCTCTCTCTCTCTCTCTCTCTCTCCCTCCCTCTCTCTTTGCTCTTTTTCTTCTCCCTCTCTCATCTAGCTTGAGGTTTCAATCATGGGGTCCTACATTAAACATGGTATCAGAGCATCAAATTTAGGACCCCCACAATTCAAAAGAATGCTCTAAGAAGTTATGATCAAAGCTACTCATAGAATGCTCTTTGTGAAACAAGATTGAAGCTTGTGAGATAAGTTTTTCATTCTTGTTATTATTACTTCATGCTCTTGGTTTTTGGATCTTTAGAATATGGTTCAAAGATGATTTTATTTTTGTCTTCATCTTATGAAATTATTGAGATTTATGCATCTCGAATTAGAAGAAGATTACCAAGGCAATTTTGTCGGTTTGCAAGTTCTTGGCTGAAAATCGGTTTATGTTGAGATTTACAACATAAAAGGTTATAATTTTTTTGGAACAAGATTTTCTTGATGAATAAAATTATTCTTGAGCCTATTATGAGTATTTTTTTATCCTTTTGATTTCAAAAATCTAATTACTTAGCCTTTATGCTAAGCTTCACCATTAACCGAGTTGTTTGAAGAACTCTACTCGGTTTTGTGATTTTTTGGAGAATAATTTTAGAGCCACGAAATGGCTGATTGATCTTGGAAAATCAAGCATCGAATATTTTGTTTTAATTAAATGTAATCAAGCACAAAATTAGAAAGAAAGTGTCTAGTTGACACCAATCTATTTCAAGAAAGATTGTTGTTTTTGAAGATCTTACAATATCTTCTTAATTAGACCTCATTTTTTTATTTTTGATCAATTATATATTACCTAATTCATGAGGAACTGAATATATACTAGTTTATCCTAAGCTGGAGTCAAATATATTTTTGGAATGATCTTGGAAAGATCTAATTCGGAATTACTACCTTACCTTACTTGATCTCGTGCTTATTGATTGATTTTTGCTATTCTCTACAAGGAAGACTAGAGAATTAATTATATAAATTTTTGGCCAGAAAGTTGACTGGCCTAAGAGGGTTCCCTCATTGCCTAAAGACTTGATAAGCTCGGGTTCTCGTCCCATCTACCTGATCTAGCCTTGGCTGACCTTGAATCTCCAAGCAACTTACTAAGGCTACTTCAATTTTGAGTACATTATTACCCTTGAATTGCCTCTTATGGCTGAAGAATACATGGGTAACAAGAATGATATTCTCAAGATTACTACCATACCCTTGCGAGGGATATCAAATTTCTTGAGCTGGTTCACATCGGTTCGACGGTTCCTTATAACAAGGGATCTACTTGACCTCACCAAAATTTGGGCCACCCATTGATGAAGATGTTGCTTATGTTAAGTGGTTAAAAAATGACACTTTAGTAATTAGTTGGCTCATCAATAGCATGGAAGAACCTGTCTCCAACAATATTATTCATCTTGACACCGCCAAACAAATCTGGGAGATATGTGCTAAATTGTACTCTAGCTCTGACAACTTACACAGGTCATATGATATTCTCCAAAGAATGTTCAACACTAAACAAGGAGAAAATATCCATGAATATTTTCCTTGTTTTAGAGGCATTCTTCAAGAATAGAAGCTAGCTCAGCCTACCTCCACTGATGTCTCTGTCCAAGACAAGCAAAATGAAGCCTTAGCCACTGCCATTTGCCTAGCAAACATTAAGCCATATCTCAAAGTTGCTAAAAGTCAGATTCTTCTTCTCCTTCACCTAATAAAGTATTATCCGCTATGTATTCCAGGCATAGGGGAACATCAACCAACCGTGGCCGAGGCTATGGAAGAAATTATAGAGGAGGATGAGGAAGAGGTGGAAGGAATGGTTTTGTCAGAACAAACGACAGGGAATGCACCCATTGTGGGAAATAAGGCCACACTATAGATATATATTTTAAAATCCATGGTATACCGGATTGGGTTAAGGCTAATCAAGATTCAGTAGGTGATGAAAAGGAGGACCAGTCTACCCCAACAACATAAAATAAAACCCTTACCGATGATGAGTATGACTTATTCCAGAAAATGAAAACACTAATGGTCTCCAAGTTCCTCCTCAACTGCTACTACCACCACTGCTTCAGGTATGCTCTCTGCCACTGCCTCCTCTTCATCCTGGATACTTGACTCAAGGGCCTCCGACCATCTCACAGGTAACAAAAATCTACTCCACTCAGTTTCTCCTTATCTCTCAAATAAACTTGTTACCATAGCTGATGGCTCCCAAACTAAAGTTCTCGGGAAAGAATCCATCTCTGTTAGACCATCACTTCCACTCACTGCTCCAACCTTTCCCTTGAATCTTGTTGAATTTAGGATCCCTTTTCCATAATTCCGAGCAAGAGAAAGAAGAAGGAAAAAGAAGAAAAGGGAAGAAGAGCTCTCAGGTAGAGAGAAGAAAAAATAAAAGAGCAAAGAGATGTTGTGCCAAGCAAAGAGAGACAGAGAGAGAAAGTAACTCAAGAATGAGATGTATAACTTGATGAATTCCGAATTACAACTCCTCTATTTATTGTAGAGGAGGAGGTAGAGTCGTTATACAATTAGCATTTCAATCCTAATTACATTCCAACTCTAACTCTCTAAGATAAGTTGATCCAAACCAATCTACTAGAAGACTAATATGAGTTGAACTAGGACTCTTTCTTCATTCACGTGAATATAAGGGAGAAGGCCAACTCGTGACCTTATCCTTGTGGGTCCCACTTGATCTTCAAGTCTTCTAAATCAATTCAGCTTGTGCTTCTTAATTCCTTAACTCATGCTTGCTTGGGTGAGGAATCTTCTTGGTTTCCCACGTCCTCATGGTGGGTCCCACCAGCTAGAGCACCATAGTGGATCCCACATTGTAACACTCCCCCTCTAGCTGGGAGTGAGAAAAATTCATAAATGCCCATCTTGCTGCATATGGTAGACATAATCTTGTGAGTGACCGGCTTGGTGAGAATATCTGCAACTTGATTTTGTGATGATATATGCTTCAGAGATAAGAAACTAGCTTGGAACGATTCTCGTATAAAATGGCAATCCACTTCAATATGCTTTGCCCTTTCATGGAAAACTGAATTCGATGTAATGTGTATTGCTGCTTGATTGTCACAGTATTGATCTATTGGAGCTACTTTGTAGAATCTCAATTCAGTGAGAAGAGATCTTATCCATATGAGTTCACTAACAATGTGCGCCATGGCTTTGTATTCTGCTTTTGCACTCGACCGTGCTACTACAATTTGCTTTTTGCTTTTCCATGTAACCAAATTCCCTCCAACCATCGTACAAAATCCCAAACTAGATTTTCTATCATCCGGGGATCCCGCCTAGTCTGCATATGAGAATCCTTCGATGTTGAAGTGACCATGGTTTTTATAGAGAAGCTCCCTTCCTGGAGCTCCTTTTAGATATCGTAGTATTCTTTCAAGTGCTTGCCAATGACTAAGTTGTGGCTTGTGCATACCACACTTACTGCGTATGAAATATCCGGCCTTGTTACACACAGGTAAATAAGTCATCCCACTAGTCTTTGATATTTTCCAATATCTACATCTTCTCCAGTGCCTCACATAATTTTGTATTTGCATCCATAGGAGTGTCTGCTAGTTTGCATTCCATCATTCCTGTCTCTTCTAGTAGATCAAGGGCATACTTCCTTGGGATAGCACAATCCCATGTCTGGATTGTAATACTTCAATACCCAAAAAATATTTGAGTAGTCCAAGATCCTTCATTTTGAATTCAGCATATATTTTCTCCTTTGTTTCCTGAATGGCCTCCTAATCACTCCCAGTTAAAATAATATCATCAACATATACAGCCAGAATCATCTTACCTCTCTGTGTATTTTTAATAAATATTGAGTGATCTGTAGAGCATCTGTGAAAGCCAGTCCGTATGATGGCTAGACTAAATTTCTCAAACCATGCTCGAGGGGACTTGATGCAGGAGACACCGAGCCAGATGATGTTGAATTGTCAGATAGCACGTTGTTGGCTTTGAAATACCTCAAGTTGACCGATCAACGTAAAGTAGGTAAGTAATCGGATCCGTAGTCGACCCTTTTCCTGAACCTGGGTTGGACCAGATTTTTGAGGGTTTGGGTTTGTTTATTTTTTTGAGCTGCAGCCCGGGCTTGTCGAGGGCGTTGAGCTTTGTTAAATCTCTATTCAGTGAACATGGAGGATTATTATTGATTGAAGTATTGAGAATCGAAAATTAGAGAGGTTTCTTTGTGTTTTTTAAGGCGACCTCTTGTAAATTTTCCTCGTAGATTACCGGTTGAATCGTCTGCAAGATAATTGATATCCTGTCCGGCTTCAGTTGGTATCAGAGCTTCAGGCTGGGGAAGAAGCTTGGGTCTTGCCAAATAAGTTGCGGTGAGACATAGCTAGGGCAAAGTCGATGCCGTCGCCGAGAAACGACGTTGCTATCGGCAGAACTGGGCACTCGAACGAACAAGGCAATTGTTAACTAATTGTTAAACCTTTAGAAACTAATTGAAGTTGTTAATTGAGATAAAGTTCTCCGACTTTTGCTTGATGAGCATAGCGAGCGTTGCACCTACCTCACACATCCTGGGCGAGGGCTTCTTCCAACATTGTGGCATTAAAACAATTGATGAGGAGGATGTTTTAGCGTTTCCAACCAATGTGTTAACTATGGCTGGATTATGGAGAGAAAACAAGGACGGGGAAAAGAAGAAGCATCAACATGATCACAAACTAGACTCTAATTGATATCTCCATAGGACATAATTTGTGACATACTACTTCAACTTCAACTTCAACTTCAACTTCAAATTCAAATTCACTTGAATGATCTACTTCAACTTCAAGTTGGGTGTTAGTCAACACGAGTTCAAGTACTCTGGAAAACCGATTCCAATGTTAGTGCCTCAAAATGAGAAATATAACCAAAACAAGAGAATAAGTAACTTGTAATAATATACTTAAATAAACCATGTATACCTAATATACTAATCAATTAATGATTTTAGTTTATTGTACATTAACTAAGTAATTATGCGTGACAATTAATTTTGCACTAATTAATTATAAAAGATAAATAATTAAAAAGTAAAAAATAACATAAATGAATATAATAAATTAATTAATTATTTTATTAATAACACAAGATGGACTTTTTATGTAGTACTAATTAATAATATATTTCCACTAAATTAAAAAGGGATTATTTTAATTATTTATAAAAATGGGATAATTATTGAATAATAATTGCTCAAATGCTTAATTTAACTATATTTTAATTACCAGTCTTAAATATCTAATTTAATATAGTAATAAAGATATAAATACAATAAATAAATAAATATACATTTTATCCATAACCTAAGATAGATTATTAATAACATATATATATATATATATATATATATAATTAAAAATAAAAAAAACATGCTTGAAAATGAATTGAGTTACTCATAGTAGTCCACAATTTGCAGCATAAAGCGTTTATGCCTTGGAAGATAACAACGAGTTTGTGTCTTTAATATTATAATCATCAAGTTACTAATTTAATAAGCGAACGACAAGATACATGTTCAAAAGCAATAAGATATAACCATCATTTATCATTCCACATGTGAGTTGCTATGGCATCTCAATATTGTGCAACTCTTGTGAATTCTAATGCACGCTACCTCCGAATGTTTGTTGATTGGTTGTCCTTATCCACATGACCATCGCTATTATTGCTATCTACATCATCATTTACACCTATTAATTAGACTGGATCACCTCCTCCACCAAGCTCATCACCTGAATCATCATCTTCTTTTTCAAACATATTATTGTAATCCTCTTTACGTATATAATTAAGTAATTTGCAACAAGCAACCACAATTTGTATTTGGATCTTATAAGAAAACAGAGGAGCGCCTTTCAACATTTGAAATAGAGCTTTTAAAACAACAAAAGTTTGCTCAATAGTTTTCCTAAAATATGAGTGCCTTCGGTTGAATAATTCTTTATCATTTCTAGGAAGATTATCTCCAAATTCTTGCAGATGATAATGAGCTCCTCTATATGGAGCCAAAAATCCTGAAAGATTTACATAACCAACATCGACTAGATAATATTTACCTACAATAGAAAATATATTTCACATAAAATAATTGAAGATAAAATAGATAAAAAATACTGCATAAAAATATATTTTTACCTTTAGGTACAAAGAATCAATCTCGACGAGTCAATGTGTTCTTCAGTACACAAGAATCAGATGCTAATCCCTCCCATCCAAAGTGTACATAAGTGAATTGCATGTCAAATGTACATGATGCCATCATATTTTGTGAAACCCTTTCTGTTCTAGAATCTTTGTTGATCTTCAAGTGGGATGTTCACTTTGATATGAGTTCCATCAATAACCCCAATACAATCCTAGTTATACCATTTTAATTAATATTGACTAACTTTGTATATTGTTGGAAGATGGGCCCAAACCCACACGACCAAGGAAGACCCACATATCCAAGTGTGTTGGAAGATGAGCCCAAGCCCATAAGATATGAACCCACCATGATCACGTGAGGTACTGTTATGAGTCTTACACAAGAAGAAGTCTTACAAAGCCATAATTATTATAGGAGGTCTCACAGAAGATTTTCAGTTTAAAGGTGTTTTAGTCATGTTACTCTTCTATTTATATTAGGTAGTTTAATTATGATAGGACTTATCTTTAAATGTTAGAGTTTGGGTGTAATTGGAACAAAGACAATTTAATTATAATTGGACTTTTCTACATTTCTCTATTATAAATAGAGGTTGATGTACTCTGATTGCAATAAGTTAATGAAGTTTTTTCTCTTTTCCATAAATTCAACATGGTATTAGAGCAGGTTCTGTGAGTTGACTCGGTCAACCCACAAAGGTAATGTGATTTTTTCTGATTTATATCTCTAGCAATTTAGGTTCATAGTTCTCTTTTTTTCATCCATATATTTGTTATTTGATTTACATTTTGACCTCTATATTGAGCTTTTCATATTTCATATTATATATTGATAGAAATATATTTGAGTCAACTTTCCAAAGAAAAATTATTTTTTTCAATTGGAGTTATCTACAAAGATAAATCAATATTTGAAGCAGCAAATGTCAGATTGCTAAAGAGGTTAGTGCAACAGCAGAAAGCTTCAACTTCCAAGCTATTTTATGCAATCAAGAACGAGACTATATGTGGAGAATTGTATACCAAAAGAAATATCTGTAAGTTTATTTTCTTACCTATTCAACCAATTCTCGATATGAGTTTTTTATATGGAGATATTGATCTTGGAAGAGTCAATGTCATGCTGGAAAAGGGGAAAGAGTACTTAGTTCGGCAGAGACCGAAATCTATCAGATTATATATCTCAATATAAGTTCCTTTTATGAAGTAAATTTATACTTGGATGAAAGGTATTTATGTCTAGTTTCAAAAAGAGAAAATTTCATATCAATCTTATCTATATTTAAGGATATATTCACATTGGAAGAATCAAAGGTCATACTGGTATCCTGTTGCATTGAAAAATCCGAATTTAAGCCGATTGTTTTGTGTCACTTTTTGAGTTGTTGTTATTGATCAACTATATCAAGAAAATATCTCACTTACCCCTTTTATAGTTACTACATATATATTATTTGTTTCAAGTTGGGAACATTGCCATTACCTCTCAGTTTGACGGGGGAGAAGTAGAAGGAATACAAGAAAGAGGTATTTTATTCCATAATTTGTGGTAAGTTTTATGTGACCAAAATATTCAAGAAAAGGGAAGCACAAAAGATGATGCTTTTGCATCTAAGAAGAAATTTATTGTAGCAAAGAAAATTAAAAATCAAGAATCCTGACTCGTAGTAATAATTGTGGTAATTATTGGTGATACCTGACTCGACTCGACTCGATTCTATTTCTCCGACTGGATTATTATTTTGAGGTATTCACAACATATTCCTTAGTCAACATATTATTTGGTGCATATACTTGCATCATATTATTTCATGGGTCATTTTACAAGATTTTATTATTTTGGTTCGTGTTATATGGGCCCATGCCCATTTCAGCTGCTGCTATTGTGTCTCTTTGGATGAGACATTATTATTGAAAAAGTGTTGGCTTCAGCATCCTATCTTCCTCTTTACCCATTACCCATTGGTTATTTGGCAGCCTTTCTCCTACCATCCTTTATTTGACTCTCACATACCTCTTTGGGCCCACTTTTTGCGTGTTGCTTCAATTGGGAGTTTAAATCCATCATGGTTGGGTGTTTTAAGTCTACTGAGACTTTTTTATGTACATGTGGGTCTTTTATCGCCATCTTGTGAATGGCAAACATTTATCACGTATCACGTTATTGTCTTTTGAATGACATGCATTTATCACATATCACGCGTCGTCTTGTGAATGACAAGCATTTATGACCCATTTCTACCTATGAGAGTCAGTGCCCGGGTTGGGACACCGTGATGGAGGAGCTTATTACTACATATATATGATCCCCCTAAATTGCCATTTATTACTCCTACCACTTGAGAGTCATTGTCTTGTGGAGGGACACGGTGATGGAGGACTTTATTACACTTCTGATCATTACGTATAGACAATGTCATACGACTTGGAGTGATTTTACTCTCACTTATCTTATGCTAGTTGGGCCTCATGGAAGAGACCACTAGCGTGAGGGGGGAGTGTTGGAAGATATAAAAGACAGCCATTTTATACGAGAACATCCTATACATCATTTGCAACAAGTTGGGAGTTCATGATGTTCTTTCACCCCCAGTTTGAGGGGGAGTGTTGGAAGATGTGCCCAAGCCCAAATGACCAAGGAAGGCCCACATATCCAAGTGTGTTGGAAGATGCCCCCAAGCTCATAAGACCAAGGAAGGTCCACAATCCAAGTGTGTTGGAAGATGGGCCCAAGCCCATAAGATATGGACCCACCATGATCACATGAGCTGGTGGAGTCCACTATGATCACGTGAGGTGACATTATGAGTCTTACACAATAAGAAGTCTTATAGAGCCATAATTATTATGGAAGGAGGTCTCATTGAAGAGTTTCAGTTTAATTGTGTTTTAGTCATGTTAGTCTTCTATTTATATTAGGTTATTTAATATACTAGGACTTATCTTTTAAGTATTAGAGTTTGGGAGTAATTGGGACAAAAGTAGTTTAACTGTAATTGAACTCTACTACCTTCCTCTATTATAAATAAAGGTTCATGTACTCTAATTACAATAAATCAATGAAGTTTTTCTCTTTTCCATAAATTCAACTTATATTAATCTAAAATTATTCATTAGAGGGCAAGTGATGTTACCTTAAAGTATGGATAAAACATTGGAAGTCTTCGAGTGAGTGCGTTTAGAAGGCCATTTAATGTAATCAGAGTGAAGTTTGAGAATTCCAACACCTTATAGAAATACTTACTTATGGTCTAGTTCAATCTATCAAACATCTCTGATGTGACACTATACGCTAGTTGTTGACCAACAGTTAGGATAAAATATGCAAGTTGTTCTTCCACTAAGATGGTCTTTGTGGCTGACAAAAATCTTCTACTATTAAGTATCTCTACCAATTTGCGAAATACAATTTGATTCATCATGTAAACTCTACGAAATTTAGTAGGTGAGTTGTCTAGTGCCTTTTGCAAATACAAAGGACTACCAATCCCACAAGAACATGGTACAAGTCTATTGCGATGACAGAGATAGTATCTTCCTATGACGAACAAAATACATGTTATTTTAAGCATAATTACAATCTTTTCATCGTCTGTCAAAATATCCATAGAAACCTGCAAATACAGTAACCTAAAAGTTAGAAATAGAACCACACCCCTATCTTCAATCATAACCTATTTTCAATCACACCTCTACACCACCATATCCATTCACACATCTATTTTCATCCACATTCCCACATTCCTACCTTCTTTCACAACCCTACACAACCAGGTCTATTCAATTGTCCACATCCATTCATACTCATCCACCATATTCATCCACACAATAACAATACAAAAATCATGGAAATAAATCTTAACCATACTGGCATTGATATAGCGTTCATGATATGTTGTACAATGTCATAATTCAAAAAGCATCAATAAAATACAAAACACTTGTCCCAAAGTAGATAACTTACTTTAAACTCATTACTACAATTGACAAGAACGAAATTGAGCCATTGGAGCTGCTCTGCCACTGTCGTCTTCGGAAACATGACTTCTTAGTTGGCGTCTCCAACCATTCGTTAGCGTTAAACTTCAACTCTATAGGCAAGTCCGGGATTTCCAAAAGGGATTCATACCAATCATTGTCGACATTACCATCTTTAGACTTGATGACATCCATAAATGCCTCAGTGATTTCCTTCATTGCATCAATGAATTTGCCAGGGTTATCAGTGGACATTTTGGTTCTCTTTCTACAACGAGTTGAAGGAGACAGGTTACTTCTTTGAGACTACTCAGATGCCGACTCATTCCCGCTAAAGAATGGCGATGGAGTATCCCTAACTACATCAACATCCTCAAGCTCGGTAATCAGTGCCCGTTTTGACTCACAAAGGAGATCATCGCCTAGATCTACACTCGTTTGACTTACTGTCCCCATGGCTATTGAGTTTCCCACTACCAAAGCCAATTTGTAGTAAAGCGGGCCCCCTTCACTTCTATACTTCTCAGCATCTCTATGCTCCTACAAGAAAAAAAAATATCTTTTAGACATCTTGGAATAAAGTTCTAGTAATGCGGAAAACATACAAAATATTTTGCAGTACAACATGATTTACTGACCTTGATGTAGTCTTGCCATACAGAATGACATGTAGTAACTCGCTGTGTGGTTGCATCCCAACCGAACCCAATAGTGTTGAGACAGCTTGTTATTGTTTAGTAAGTTTTCTTCCATGATACTGTTAGATTCTTGAGCTACTCAACAATTTTTTTATTGACTGCATCTTCAATGAACTTATTGACACACTCCATATACACCTCATGCTTCCAAACCCCATTGGGCAACTTGTTCCCCATATTGACTTGCTCGACCAATAGTTCGAGCATTTTGTTGTCTTCTTCAAAGGTCCAAATGTCATATGTTCGGAAATTTTGTTGTATTCTTCCAACCATTTCTAATCTAAATTCAAGATGGTCTTCATGGAAAAAAATTAACAGACAACCTTTACCCATCATAGTAACTAGGGACAAATGGAAACACAAAAACCACTGAAAAAAAATACCGTGGTGGATATTTATAATACCGAATCTCCTCACCACATGGCAAGATCATTCCATAGCACTTCAAAATTATTCAACAACATTTTATAACATTTAAAAATTAATCAAACTGATTCCATTGCAGATGCCCTAAACACTAAACACACTCAACAAATTCAAATTCACCGAACACTCCTAGTAGAGCCCCATATGACTTCGCAGTCACTATGAACCATACCTCATAAGTGATGGAGGTTGGGTTTCGTTGGCTAAAGGACGCCCGTGTAGGTGACTCAACCTAATTTGAGCTGGACTCAACCCACCCTCCATTAGCCTCTAAACCCTAAAAGCCACAAACCTCAAACCCTAATTCTAGAAAGTAAACTACACTCTAAACCCTAAAAGCCCCAAACCCTGAACCCTAAACTCTAATTCCAGAAAGTACCAATCCCTAAACCCACAACCCTAAATCTTAAGACCAAAAACCATTAAAAAAAAAAAAACTCTAAACCCTAAATACCCTTAACCATAATCTAAATACCCTAAACCAGAAATTATACCCTAAAGATGAAATTGAAACCTAAATACCATAAACCCTAACCCTAAATCCCAAATTTATGCAGTAACTAAACAATCAATACAAATACCACACATAGAAATTAAAATTAAATCAAATACAATAGTATGTTAATTGAAAAAAATTAGGGTTTAGGGTTACCTTATGAAATTTGGAGAAAACCAAAGCTGAATGGGGAAATGAAGGGAAATCAAAGTTCAATTGAAGAAATCAACACCCAAAATGGAAAAAATCGAAGAAAATCGACAACGAAATGGGGGAAATTGAAGGAAATCAGGAGGATTTTTAGGGGAAAAGTGAGCAATGAGAGGGAGAAGGGAGACGGAAGCCGAAAGGGAGAAGGGAGGGGGAGGTTGAGAGAGAGAGAGAGAGAGAGAGAGGCCGAGAGGAGGAGAGCAGCGAGAGGGAGAAGGGAGGGGGAGGTTGAGAGAGAGAGAGAGAGAGAGAGAGGCCGAGAGGAGGAGAGCAGCGAGAGGGAGAAGGGAGAGGGAGGCCAAGAGGGAGAAGGTGTGAGAGGGTGAAGAGAGTGCCCAAACGAAGAAGCCAAGAGGGAGAAGAAAGTGGGAGAAGAAAAAAAATCCAAGAGGAAGAGTTGCGTCCCAACGGCTTCAAGTGGTTGACTCGCAAAAATGGGCGGATTCCTGATTCCATACTTTAAGCTTGGGGTGGCTTCATCCCAATCATAAGCTTCATTCAGTTGAAGTAGGCACTGGTGCACCACCAATGGCTTCTTTGAATGACCTAAGTAATATGGGTTGTTAAATTCATGGAAAAGAGAAATACTTCATTGACTTATTATAATTAGAGTAAGAGTCCAATTACAATAAAACAACCTTTATCCCAATTACACCCAAACTCTAACACTTAAAGATAAGTCCTAGCATAATTAAATAACTCAATATAAATAAAAAACAAACATAACTCAAACTAGAAATCTTCTATGAGAATGTGACCATAAGATAAAGATGTCAGCTCGTGGTTCTCTTTGTGAGTCCTTCTTGATCTT